>NW_025964376.1:736141-1472283 GCF_023055435.1 Haliotis rufescens | reverse complement strand
CAACACCATACAACATACAGCCACCAGGCAACAACAATCTTACCCGAGCAAGCACAACCCGAAAATCCAGGCAACAACCAAAACACGGACACACCCAGCATGCACCACAAACACTACCAGACACGCAAACCCCCATGGAATGTGACGAAGCAATAAACTCAGACGATCTAGTTCTATCCTCAGACGAGGACATAAATGAAATCACAAAATCAGCCCTAAATATACCAAAAATCGCAAACGCAAACAACCAACTCAATCAAAATCCAAACTAAACAGCCTAACTCTATTCCTAGCCTATATGCTTAGACAGATTAAACCAGACTCAAGCACAAAATCCATATACCAAGTAGCTCATAGACTTCAACTAACAAACCAAAACTACGACAATTTCTGCCAAGATCTCAGATCAATAACCTCTAACTTATAGGAAAAACCTAAATTATCACTACAATCTCCAAACACTAAAAGCCCAAATAATGACAGGCCTAAATATTTTCCAGTGAATGCCGGTGTCCCGGTATAAACTCTCCCCGTACAAATTCTCCCCCCGGAGATTTTATACCGGTACAGATTCTCCCCCGGCGAATCTGTTCTGAAATAAAATCTCCCCAGGCGGATATATTCGCGCCCCCCTCAGTATAAAGTCTCCCCCCCTGATTATTCGGTTTGTTGCAATGTCTTTAAGTACTATATTTTTTAAATAGTTATCTTTAATGTAAGGAGGGTTACTTTAAAAAATAGATTATGAAATATGGTCATAATGAATTGATATTTCAGAATATTTTATTTGGTAACTGTACCTTCCATCCTAAAATAATTATAAGACATAATCATACCAAACAAAGGATGGGAGACATGAGTCTCTACAGAACTTGTTGTTTCTAATACAGTTGTTGTTGTCTGTATACATTTTTTTTAATATACCAGTTTGAGTCTACATGTGAACACAATCGATGGTTGAAATGTTAGTCTAAGAACAAAACATGAACTAATTCTAAAGAACTCTGAGGTATAAAGTTACCTTCATCTTTGATTGACTGATGTATTTTCAATCTTTATTCAGCACTGAAGAGGCCACAGGCCTATAGTACGAAGCATTAAGTTTATGAATAAACTGTTATAAAGTATTCATAAAGTATCAGGGGTCATTTCAACTTGCAAAATGATTGACATAGTCCTTTATAGAGCGAGGATTGGGCTGTTTTCTCACCCGATTGACTGACATTACAACATTCACATAGTTAGAATGGTACAATGAATGGTAAAGCATGCAAATTACTCTAATACGCGATATTTCATAAGAAAATATCATATCTCCGTTAAAACATAAAACCAATATTTATTGAGTCTACATATTGATATAAGACTTTATCACTGTATCCAATTCCAACATTTTAGATATAAACTTTCAGACAGTTTAGTTCAAAATTCTTCAACCTTTAATACATCACAGGGATTTGTAGCTAGACGACGGGAATCTACAGTCTTGACTGACTGACTGATATAGAAGATTTAACGTGCGCTTTCCGACTGCAGCGTATTTCGCACACGGGCCTGGCCAGACCATTTAGTGTATTCCGAGAAGGGTGAAAGTGGTGTGTGCAACACAAGAGGGGGGCTTTTAGGGGTTGCTTATATCGATTTTTGAAATTTTAAAATTTGGAATAAATGCCTAGGTGGATGGAGGAGGGAACTAAGGGAGCTGGGTGAGGTGGGTATTTGTATGTTTATTGGATTTTGGGTTGGTAGATTAATTAGTTTTTAGATGCGCTTAATTAGAACCTGTTTTGATTAGGATACGCCTAGGGCCTTGAAGTTTTCTAGTTTATTTTGAGGGTTTAGTATTTCATCTAGAGTAGGAACCTTATTTAGATTGAGGTTGGTTTGTAGTGTGGTTCTGTGTGTTTGGTAGTGGGTGCAGTGGATGAGTGCGTGTTCTGTGGTTTCGGGTTGTTTGCAGTGGGGGCAGTTGCCTGTGGTGTGTCTTTTAAGTACTTACTTACTTACTTACTTTGGAGATTTAACGTGCGCTTTCCGACTGATGCGTATTTCGCACACGGGCCCGGCCAGGCCATTTAATGTGTTTCCGAAAGGGGCGAAGGTGGTCTGTGCAACCCAAGAGGGGGGTTTTAGGGGTTGCTTATATAGAATTTGGGAATTTTGAGATTTGGAATAGATGCCGATGGGATTGGGGAGGAGAACTAAGGGAGCTGGGTATGGTGGATGTTTGTTTGTTTATGTGATTTTGATTTGGTGAGTTATTGTGTTTTTAGATGCGTTTTATTAGTTCCGTTTTGATTAAGAATACGCCTAAGGCCTTGAAGTTTTCTAGTTTATTTTGTGGGTTTAGTATTGCTTCTAGAGTTAGAGCCTTGTTTAGATTGAGGGTGGTTTGTAATGCGGTTACAAAGGTAGTGTGTGCAGTGGATGAGTGCGTGTTCTGGGGTTTCTGGTTGTTTGCAGTGTGGGCAGTTACCTGTAGTGTGTTTTTTTAATTTTTTTAGGTGGTTATTTAGGTTGGTGTGTCCTGTTTGGAGTTTAGTGATTACTCTGTCGATTTTTTTGGATGGATGGAGAATTTTTGGTTTGGTTAGTGGTTTGCTGAGCACTTTTTTGATATGGCTATTTGAGTTTAGATACAGGTTATGCCATTTTTTGGTGATTTTTTGCTTGTTTACACTTTTAATTGCTGATTTTGAGATGGGTAAGTTTAAGCTTATTTCTGGGATTTTGAGGGATAGTTTAGCTGCTTTATCGGCGTTTTCATTACCGTATATTCCTACGTGGGCGGGTATCCACAAGAAGGTTATTTGTTTGCCTGCCTTAGTTAGGTCGTTGGAGCTTTTAAGTATTTGATTTATTAATTTAGGTCGGTTTTTGGTATTTTTGTTTTGGAGGGCTTGCAGTCCACTTAGGGAGTCGGTATGTATTAGGATTTTTTTGTGGTTTTTGGATTCTTGATTATGGAGGGCTGAGGCCATGCCCATTAGTTCTGCCGTGAATATTGATTGGTTGTTTGGGAGTCGGAAGGATTGTGTGGTTTTATTTGGTTGTGTGGTATGGACTCCGAAACCTGTGTGTTTGGAGGTCGGATCTGAGGATCCGTCCGTGTAAATGTGACACCAATTTGGCCAATTTTCGTGTATGTATGCTAGTGTGGTAGTTTTAGCTATGTTTGGGTCGGTTTGTTTATTTATTTGGCTAGCTAGTGTTGTGTCTATTTTGGGTATTTTAAGTTTAGGGGTGAAGATATTTGATTGTTTGCAGTTTTGTTTAAGATTTTCAATTTGGTGTTCATTTAGGTAGTTTGTTATTCTTTGGGATATTGGGGTAAGTAAGGGGTGTTTACGAGCTAGAGCTTGGTTTTTGGGGCTGATGTTTTGGTTTATTAAGTTTTGGATGAGAGGGTTTGATTGGGACGCGGCCCAGAAATTTAAGCTTAGCTGTTCCCTGCGTAGACTTAGTGGCATTTCTCCTGTTAAGGCCTGAAGTGAGGTGTAGGAGGTGCCATGTTGGGTGCGTGTAATTAGTTTGAGAGCCTGATATTGTATTGAGTCAAGTTTTTTAGATAGAGAGTTGTTTAGGGTGTTGTATATGGCGCAGCCGTAGTCTAGTTTTGATCTAATTAGTGATATGTAGAGAGAGAGGAGGGTATCTTTGGATGCTCCCCAGTTAGAACCAGTTAGGCATCTTAGGGTGTTTAGGTCTTTACTGCATTTAGTTGTTAGGTTTTGGATGTGAGCATCCCAGGTGAGATGTTCTAATCAGAAGCTGCAACACTCTATCTTTTAACTGGCATGTCAGACTTCTATTTCATTACTCAGTTTTATTTGCACGGATTACTATGGAAGGGACATTGTCTCGTTGTCGCATTGTCGCCTTTACAAAAACAAGCAAAACGTGTCAAAATTAACAAAAGCGCGACAATTGGCCATTTGTCGCATTGTCGCGTGTTCGCATTGTCGCTCTTTGATAATCCTTTTCTTTATTTTACAAAAGGGCGACGATGCCGTAACGCGACATTTTCAAGGTCAAAATATGTCTCGTTGTCGCATTGTCGCCCCATCACAAATGTGTATAAAAGGCGTAAAGTTCAGTTATTGTAACCAGTTTGTACTCCAAGCTAGCAACACCTCCTCAGCCTACGAAGCAACCCAAGCCATCCAGCCACCAAGCCAACCTCACCCAGCAAGTCTCCCAAGCCAGCACAGTTCCACTGATAGCCAGCCCAAGAGCAACACTCGGTAATTATCACAACACACCCATACAATTTAGGTTAAAACTACTCACACACAAGCCCACTTAAAACACCAAACCCTCAAATCCCTAGTCACTATCACAACACCCCCTTTCAAACCTAAGCAAAAGTAATTCACCCCCAAGCCCACTTAAAACACCAACTCTCCAAATCTCCTAGCTAAACAAACAACCTCACTAAACAAACCCCAAAATAGCGTAGAAACCAGTCCAACACCACTCACCCAGTCACCCACTCTACACACAAACCCCCCTCTTAAGCTCAGCTCACTCTCCTCCCCCCAAACAAAACCTAAACCTCACATCAGCTCACACACAACTACAAACATGTTCCCAAATTCTATATAAGCAACCCCTAAAACCCCCCTCTTGGGTTGCACAGACCACCTTCGCCCCTTTCGGAAACACATTAAATGGCCTGGCCGGGCCCGTGTGCGAAATACGCATCAGTCGGAAAGCGCACGTTAAATCTCCAAAGTAAGTAAGTAAGTAAGTAACAAACATGTCCGACTCACGTATCTGTTACTAGAATGTCAAGACCATGCCCCAGCCCGGGCTAGGTTAAAACAAGAATTGCAGTTAGATCCGCTATCTGTCATAGATCTCCTAAAGCCAAGAGATGCAATAAGCGAAGGCCAAACTAACTCTATTTCTGAGAGATGGACAGCTGCTCGAACGTATATAAACAGAGCAGCCAAGGATAAAAATGAAATCATATCAATAAAAGAAAATAGAAATCATATCAATGCAAAAACAGAAATTATGTGAACACCGAACTCACAATAGATATGTGAACCCTTCTCACACACAGGAGTCCCAAAGAGGGACAGGTCAGCCGAAATTGCCTAGGCAGAAGGCGACCTCTTAAACACCTAATGCAACAACAACTCACGTATCATCACTCAGGCAGACATCCACCGAACAGACACACCTACACCATCGGAGGCCCACAACACCTCCGATCGGACACCAGAAACCCTCATCCCCCCACGATTTCGGAAACCAATCGACAGTCGCCTCTCCTACCAAAACTTCCGAATCGCCTGTAACTACAACAAACCTCAAGAAACGGAAGTTGGACGCTTCCAACACTTCACTCCCACCACCTTCCAAAACTGCATCACTGGTCACCTTCGCTCTCTACTTCTGCGCGGCAGGCCCCATAAACACTCTAAATAAGGTACTCTCTGCCAACAAAATAGGACTTTGGTTCAAAAAACAAAAAATAAACTATGACAAAATCAGGGAAGCGCACAAAGGCTACCAAATCATCTTTCCCGACCAAGACTCACTAAATGCAGCCAAAAAAGTAACGAAAATATTCCAATATACTGTAACTCATCAAACCCCTAACTGGCAACTATACACTACAGGAGTAATTAGAGTTAACCCTAGAGAAACAGAGGAAGACCTAGAACTGTACGCTAGTGATGCCAACCTAAACACAGACACCTTCCCCAAACCAAAAAAAAACCAGCACTAGGAGAATAACCTCAAATAGAAATGGTAGAACATCAAATACACCAATCGTCATTATAAACTTTCAAAAATCAGCCAAATTTCCTGAAGCCCCTAAATTCATCTCTTTCGGCGCATCAGCCAAACTTGAAGTCAAACCTTACATTAAACAAGTTAAACAATGTTCAAACTGCTTACAATACAATCACACCGCTAACGGTTGTAAATACCAAAAAACTAAATGTAGGACTTGTGCCCAAACTCAATGCCAAGGGTCCTGCACACCCTGGTGCATACACTGTAAAACTATAAACCACTCCTCACTATCCAACAAATGCCCCCACAGACACACCCTCACCCAACAGGCCAACAGACACATAGACATCGACTCGGCCAAGCACCAAACACGCAAACCAACACAACATCCAAACAAAACACTACTACCCACACCCAAACCAAACACCCCCCCCCCCCCCCACACCTAGTATCCTCATGGGATGGGGTCAAAATGCCAATACACAAAGCAACAACCACACACATCCAACTCCCACAAAACACCCAAACCCTCACCTTACCCAATCCACTCACTACATCCACACCCGCACGCAAACCAAACCGCAACATACCCGCCGACTCTCTACCCAACACCATACAACATACAGCCACCAGGGCAACAACAATCTTACCCGAGCAAGCACAACCCGAAAATCCAGGCAACAACCAAAACACGGACACACCCAGCATGCACCCACAAACACTACCAGACACGCAAACCCCCATGGAATGTGACGAAGCAATAAACTCAGACGATCTAGTACTATCCTCAGACGAGGACATAAATGAAATCACAAAATCAGCCCCTAAATATACCAAAAATCGCAAACGCAAACAACCAACTCAATCAAAATCCAAACTAAACAGCCTAACTCTATTCCTAGCCTATATGCTTAGACAGATTAAACCAGACTCAAGCACCAAATCCATATACCAAGTAGCTCATAGACTTCAACTAACAAACCAAAACTACGACAATTTCTGCCAAGATCTCAGATCAATAACCTCTAACTTATAGGAAAAACCTAAATTATCACTACAATCTCCAAACACTAAAAGCCCAAATAATGACAGGCCTAAATATTTTCCAGTGGAATGCCGGTGTCCCGGTATAAACTCTCCCCCGTACAAATTCTCCCCCCGGAGATTTTATACCGGTACAGATTCTCCCCCGGCGAATCTGTTCTGAAATAAAATCTCCCCCAGGCGGATATATTTCGCGCCCCCCTCAGTATAAAGTCTCCCCCCTGATTATTCGGTTTGTTGCAATGTCTTTAAGTACTATATTCTTTAAATAGTTATCTTTAATGTAAGGAGGGTTACTTTAAAAAATAGATTATGAAATATGGTCATAATGAATTGATATTTCAGAATATTTTATTTGGTAACTGTACCTTCCATCCTAAAATAATTATAAGACATAATCATACCAAACAAAGGATGGGAGACATGAGTCTCTACAGAACTTGTTGTTTCTAATACAGTTGTTGTTGTCTGTATACATTTTTTTAATATACCAGTTTGAGTCTACATGTGAACACAATCGATGGTTGAAATGTTAGTCTAAGAACAAAACATGAACTAATTCTAAAGAACTCTGAGGTATAAAGTTACCTTCATCTTTGATTGACTGATGTATTTTCAATCTTTATTCAGCACTGAAGAGGCCACAGGCCTATAGTACGAAGCATTAAGTTTATGAATAAACTGTTATAAAGTATTCATAAAGTATCAGGGGTCATTTCAACTTGCAAAATGATTGACATAGTCCTTTATAGAGCGAGGATTGGGCTGTTTTCTCACCCGATTGACTGACATACAACATTCACATAGTTTAGAATGGTACAATGAATGGTAAAGCATGCAAATTACTCTAATACGCGATATTTCATAAGAAAATATCATATCTCCGTTAAAACATAAAACCAATATTTATGAGTCTACATATTGATATAAGACTTTATCACTGTATCCAATTCCAACATTTTAGATATAAACTTTCAGACAGTTTAGTTCAAAATTCTTCAACCTTTAATACATCACAGGGATTTGTAGCTAGACGACGGGAATCTACAGTCTTGACTGACTGACTGATATAGAAGATTTAACGTGCGCTTTCCGACTGCAGCGTATTTCGCACACGGGCCTGGCCAGACCGTTTAGTGTATTCCGAGAAGGGTGAAAGTGGTGTGTGCAACACAAGAGGGGGGCTTTTAGGGGTTGCTTATATCGATTTTTGAAATTTTAAAATTTGGAATAAATGCCTAGGTGGATGGAGGAGGGAACTAAGGGAGCTGGGTGAGGTGGGTATTTGTATGTTTATTGGATTTTGGGTTGGTAGATTAATTAGTTTTTAGATGCGCTTAATTAGAACCTGTTTTGATTAGGAATACGCCTAGGGCCTTGAAGTTTTCTAGTTTATTTTGAGGGTTTAGTATTTCATCTAGAGTAGGAACCTTATTTAGATTGAGGTTGGTTTGTAGTGTGGTTCTGTGTGTTTGGTAGTGGGTGCAGTGGATGAGTGCGTGTTCTGTGGTTTCGGGTTGTTTGCAGTGGGGGCAGTTGCCTGTGGTGTGTCTTTTAAGTACTTACTTACTTACTTACTTTGGAGATTTAACGTGCGCTTTCCGACTGATGCGTATTTCGCACACGGGCCCGGCCAGGCCATTTAATGTGTTTCCGAAAGGGGCGAAGGTGGTCTGTGCAACCCAAGAGGGGGGTTTTAGGGGTTGCTTATATAGAATTTGGGAATTTTGAGATTTGGAATAGATGCCGATGGGATTGGGGAGGAGAACTAAGGGAGCTGGGTATGGTGGATGTTTGTTTGTTTATGTGATTTTGATTTGGTGAGTTATTGTGTTTTTAGATGCGTTTTATTAGTTCCGTTTTGATTAAGAATACGCCTAAGGCCTTGAAGTTTTCTAGTTTATTTTGTGGGTTTAGTATTGCTTCTAGAGTTAGAGCCTTGTTTAGATTGAGGGTGGTTTGTAATGCGGTTACAAAGGTAGTGTGTGCAGTGGATGAGTGCGTGTTCTGGGGTTTCTGGTTGTTTGCAGTGTGGGCAGTTACCTGTAGTGTGTTTTTTTAATTTTTTTAGGTGGTTATTTAGGTTGGTGTGTCCTGTTTGGAGTTTAGTGATTACTCTGTCGATTTTTTTGGATGGATGGAGAATTTTTGGTTTGGTTAGTGGTTTGCTGAGCACTTTTTTGATATGGCTATTTGAGTTTAGATACAGGTTATGCCATTTTTTGGTGATTTTTTGCTTGTTTACACTTTTTGCTGATTTTGAGATGGGTAAGTTTAAGCTTATTTCTGGGATTTTGAGGGATAGTTTAGCTGCTTTATCGGCGTTTTCATTACCGTATATTCCTACGTGGGCGGGTATCCACAAGAAGGTTATTTGTTTGCCTGCCTTAGTTAGGTCGTTGGAGCTTTTAAGTATTTGATTTATTAATTTAGGTCGGTTTTTGGTATTTTTGTTTTGGAGGGCTTGCAGTCCACTTAGGGAGTCGGTAAGTATTAGGATTTTTTTGTGGTTTTTGGATTCTTGATTATGGAGGGCTGAGGCCATGCCCATTAGTTCTGCCGTGAATATTGATTGGTTGTTTGGGAGTCGGAAGGATTGTGTGGTTTTATTTGGTTGTGTGGTATGGACTCCGAAACCTGTGTGTTTGGAGGTCGGATCTGAGGATCCGTCCGTGTAAATGTGACACCAATTTGGCCAATTTTCGTGTATGTATGCTAGTGTGGTAGTTTTAGCTATGTTTGGGTCGGTTTGTTTATTTATTTGGCTAGCTAGTGTTGTGTCTATTTTGGGTATTTTAAGTTTAGGGGTGAAGATATTTGATTGTTTGCAGTTTTGTTTAAGATTTTCAATTTGGTGTTCATTTAGGTAGTTTGTTATTCTTTGGGATATTGGGGTAAGTAAGGGGTGTTTACGAGCTAGAGCTTGGTTTTTGGGGCTGATGTTTTGGTTTATTAAGTTTTGGATGAGAGGGTTTGATTGGGACGCGGCCCAGAAATTTAAGCTTAGCTGTTCCCTGCGTAGACTTAGTGGCATTTCTCCTGTTAAGGCCTGAAGTGAGGTGTAGGAGGTGCCATGTTGGGTGCGTGTAATTAGTTTGAGAGCCTGATATTGTATTGAGTCAAGTTTTTTAGATAGAGAGTTGTTTAGGGTGTTGTATATGGCGCAGCCGTAGTCTAGTTTTGATCTAATTAGTGATATGTAGAGAGAGAGGAGGGTATCTTTGGATGCTCCCCAGTTAGAACCAGTTAGGCATCTTAGGGTGTTTAGGTCTTTACTGCATTTAGTTGTTAGGTTTTGGATGTGAGCATCCCAGGTGAGATGTTCTAATCAGAAGCTGCAACACTCTATCTTTTAACTGGCATGTCAGACTTCTATTTCATTACTCAGTTTTATTTGCACGGATTACTATGGAAGGGACATTGTCTCGTTGTCGCATTGTCGCCTTTACAAAAACAAGCAAAACGTGTCAAAATTAACAAAAGCGCGACAATTGGCCATTTGTCGCATTGTCGCGTGTTCGCATTGTCGCTCTTTGATAATCCTTTTCTTTATTTTACAAAAGGGCGACGATGCCGTAACGCGACATTTTCAAGGTCAAAATATGTCTCGTTGTCGCATTGTCGCCCCATCACAAATGTGTATAAAAGGCGTAAAGTTCAGTTATTGTAACCAGTTTGTACTCCAAGCTAGCAACACCTCCTCAGCCTACGAAGCAACCCAAGCCATCCAGCCACCAAGCCAACCTCACCCAGCAAGTCTCCCAAGCCAGCACAGTTCCACTGATAGCCAGCCCAAGAGCAACACTCGGTAATTATCACAACACACCCATACAATTTAGGTTAAAACTACTCACACACAAGCCCACTTAAAACACCAAACCCTCAAATCCCTAGTCACTATCACAACACCCCCTTTCAAACCTAAGCAAAAGTAATTCACCCCCAAGCCCACTTAAAACACCAACTCTCCAAATCTCCTAGCTAAACAAACAACCTCACTAAACAAACCCCAAAATAGCGTAGAAACCAGTCCAACACCACTCACCCAGTCACCCACTCTACACACAAACCCCCCTCTTAAGCTCAGCTCACTCTCCTCCCCCCAAACAAAACCTAAACCTCACATCAGCTCACACACAACTACAAACATGTTCCCAAATTCTATATAAGCAACCCCTAAAACCCCCCTCTTGGGTTGCACAGACCACCTTCGCCCCTTTCGGAAACACATTAAATGGCCTGGCCGGGCCCGTGTGCGAAATACGCATCAGTCGGAAAGCGCACGTTAAATCTCCAAAGTAAGTAAGTAAGTAAGTAACAAACATGTCCGACTCACGTATCTGTTACTAGAATGTCAAGACCATGCCCCAGCCCGGGCTAGGTTAAAACAAGAATTGCAGTTAGATCCGCTATCTGTCATAGATCTCCTAAAGCCAAGAGATGCAATAAGCGAAGGCCAAACTAACTCTATTTCTGAGAGATGGACAGCTGCTCGAACGTATATAAACAGAGCAGCCAAGGATAAAAATGAAATCATATCAATAAAAGAAAATAGAAATCATATCAATGCAAAAACAGAAATTATGTGAACACCGAACTCACAATAGATATGTGAACCCTTCTCACACACAGGAGTCCCAAAGAGGGACAGGTCAGCCGAAATTGCCTAGGCAGAAGGCGACCTCTTAAACACCTAATGCAACAACAACTCACGTATCATCACTCAGGCAGACATCCACCGAACAGACACACCTACACCATCGGAGGCCCACAACACCTCCGATCGGACACCAGAAACCCTCATCCCCCACGATTTCGGAAACCAATCGACAGTCGCCTCTCCTACCAAAACTTCCGAATCGCCTGCAACTACAACAAACCTCAAGAAACGGAAGTTGGACGCTTCCAACACTTCACTCCCACCACCTTCCTAAACTGCATCACTGGTCACCTTCGCTCTCTACTTCTGCGCGGCAGGCCCCATAAACACTCTAAATAAGGTACTCTCTGCCAACAAAATAGGACTTTGGTTCAAAAAACAAAAAATAAACTATGACAAAATCAGGGAAGCGCACAAAGGCTACCAAATCATCTTTCCCGACCAAGACTCACTAAATGCAGCCAAAAAAGTAACGAAAATATTCCAATATACTGTAACTCATCAAACCCCTAACTGGCAACTATACACTACAGGAGTAATTAGAGTTAACCCTAGAGAAACAGAGGAAGACCTAGAACTGTACGCTAGTGATGCCAACCTAAACACAGACACCTTCCCCCAACCAAAAAAAACCAGCACTAGGAGAATAACCTCAAATAGAAATGGTAGAACATCAAATACACCAATCGTCATTATAAACTTTCAAAAATCAGCCAAATTTCCTGAAGCCCCTAAATTCATCTCTTTCGGCGCATCAGCCAAACTTGAAGTCAAACCTTACATTAAACAAGTTAAACAATGTTCAAACTGCTTACAATACAATCACACCGCTAACGGTTGTAAATACCAAAAAACTAAATGTAGGACTTGTGCCCAAACTCAATGCCAAGGGTCCTGCACACCCTGGTGCATACACTGTAAAACTATAAACCACTCCTCACTATCCAACAAATGCCCCCACAGACACACCCTCACCCAACAGGCCAACAGACACATAGACATCGACTCGGCCAAGCACCAAACACGCAAACCAACACAACATCCAAACAAAACACTACTACCCACACCCAAACCAAACACCCCCCCCCCCCCCACACCTAGTATCCTCATGGGATGGGGTCAAAATGCCAATACACAAAGCAACAACCACACACATCCAACTCCCACAAAACACCCAAACCCTCACCTTACCCAATCCACTCACTACATCCACACCCGCACGCAAACCAAACCGCAACATACCCGCCGACTCTCTACCCAACACCATACAACATACAGCCACCAGGGCAACAACAATCTTACCCGAGCAAGCACAACCCGAAAATCCAGGCAACAACCAAAACACGGACACACCCAGCATGCACCCACAAACACTACCAGACACGCAAACCCCCATGGAATGTGACGAAGCAATAAACTCAGACGATCTAGTACTATCCTCAGACGAGGACATAAATGAAATCACAAAATCAGCCCCTAAATATACCAAAAATCGCAAACGCAAACAACCAACTCAATCAAAATCCAAACTAAACAGCCTAACTCTATTCCTAGCCTATATGCTTAGACAGATTAAACCAGACTCAAGCACCAAATCCATATACCAAGTAGCTCATAGACTTCAACTAACAAACCAAAACTACGACAATTTCTGCCAAGATCTCAGATCAATAACCTCTAACTTATAGGAAAAACCTAAATTATCACTACAATCTCCAAACACTAAAAGCCCAAATAATGACAGGCCTAAATATTTTCCAGTGGAATGCCGGTGTCCCGGTATAAACTCTCCCCCGTACAAATTCTCCCCCCGGAGATTTTATACCGGTACAGATTCTCCCCCGGCGAATCTGTTCTGAAATAAAATCTCCCCCAGGCGGATATATTTCGCGCCCCCCTCAGTATAAAGTCTCCCCCCTGATTATTCGGTTTGTTGCAATGTCTTTAAGTACTATATTCTTTAAATAGTTATCTTTAATGTAAGGAGGGTTACTTTAAAAAATAGATTATGAAATATGGTCATAATGAATTGATATTTCAGAATATTTTATTTGGTAACTGTACCTTCCATCCTAAAATAATTATAAGACATAATCATACCAAACAAAGGATGGGAGACATGAGTCTCTACAGAACTTGTTGTTTCTAATACAGTTGTTGTTGTCTGTATACATTTTTTTAATATACCAGTTTGAGTCTACATGTGAACACAATCGATGGTTGAAATGTTAGTCTAAGAACAAAACATGAACTAATTCTAAAGAACTCTGAGGTATAAAGTTACCTTCATCTTTGATTGACCGATGTATTTTCAATCTTTATTCAGCACTGAAGAGGCCACAGGCCTATAGTACGAAGCATTAAGTTTATGAATAAACTGTTATAAAGTATTCATAAAGTATCAGGGGTCATTTCAACTTGCAAAATGATTGACATAGTCCTTTATAGAGCGAGGATTGGGCTGTTTTCTCACCCGATTGACTGACATACAACATTCACATAGTTTAGAATGGTACAATGAATGGTAAAGCATGCAAATTACTCTAATACGCGATATTTCATAAGAAAATATCATATCTCCGTTAAAACATAAAACCAATATTTATGAGTCTACATATTGATATAAGACTTTATCACTGTATCCAATTCCAACATTTTAGATATAAACTTTCAGACAGTTTAGTTCAAAATTCTTCAACCTTTAATACATCACAGGGATTTGTAGCTAGACGACGGGAATCTACAGTCTTGACTGACTGACTGATATAGAAGATTTAACGTGCGCTTTCCGACTGCAGCGTATTTCGCACACGGGCCTGGCCAGACCATTTAGTGTATTCCGAGAAGGGTGAAAGTGGTGTGTGCAACACAAGAGGGGGGCTTTTAGGGGTTGCTTATATCGATTTTTGAAATTTTAAAATTTGGAATAAATGCCTAGGTGGATGGAGGAGGGAACTAAGGGAGCTGGGTGAGGTGGGTATTTGTATGTTTATTGGATTTTGGGTTGGTAGATTAATTAGTTTTTAGATGCGCTTAATTAGAACCTGTTTTGATTAGGAATACGCCTAGGGCCTTGAAGTTTTCTAGTTTATTTTGAGGGTTTAGTATTTCATCTAGAGTAGGAACCTTATTTAGATTGAGGTTGGTTTGTAGTGTGGTTCTGTGTGTTTGGTAGTGGGTGCAGTGGATGAGTGCGTGTTCTGTGGTTTCGGGTTGTTTGCAGTGGGGGCAGTTGCCTGTGGTGTGTCTTTTAAGTACTTACTTACTTACTTACTTTGGAGATTTAACGTGCGCTTTCCGACTGATGCGTATTTCGCACACGGGCCCGGCCAGGCCATTTAATGTGTTTCCGAAAGGGGCGAAGGTGGTCTGTGCAACCCAAGAGGGGGGTTTTAGGGGTTGCTTATATAGAATTTGGGAATTTTGAGATTTGGAATAGATGCCGATGGGATTGGGGAGGAGAACTAAGGGAGCTGGGTATGGTGGATGTTTGTTTGTTTATGTGATTTTGATTTGGTGAGTTATTGTGTTTTTAGATGCGTTTTATTAGTTCCGTTTTGATTAAGAATACGCCTAAGGCCTTGAAGTTTTCTAGTTTATTTTGTGGGTTTAGTATTGCTTCTAGAGTTAGAGCCTTGTTTAGATTGAGGGTGGTTTGTAATGCGGTTACAAAGGTAGTGTGTGCAGTGGATGAGTGCGTGTTCTGGGGTTTCTGGTTGTTTGCAGTGTGGGCAGTTACCTGTAGTGTGTTTTTTTAATTTTTTTAGGTGGTTATTTAGGTTGGTGTGTCCTGTTTGGAGTTTAGTGATTACTCTGTCGATTTTTTTGGATGGATGGAGAATTTTTGGTTTGGTTAGTGGTTTGCTGAGCACTTTTTTGATATGGCTATTTGAGTTTAGATACAGGTTATGCCATTTTTTGGTGATTTTTTGCTTGTTTACACTTTTTGCTGATTTTGAGATGGGTAAGTTTAAGCTTATTTCTGGGATTTTGAGGGATAGTTTAGCTGCTTTATCTGCGTTTTCATTACCGTATATTCCTACGTGGGCGGGTATCCACAAGAAGGTTATTTGTTTGCCTGCCTTAGTTAGGTCGTTGGAGCTTTTAAGTATTTGATTTATTAATTTAGGTCGGTTTTTGGTATTTTTGTTTTGGAGGGCTTGCAGTCCACTTAGGGAGTCGGTAAGTATTAGGATTTTTTTGTGGTTTTTGGATTCTTGATTATGGAGGGCTGAGGCCATGCCCATTAGTTCTGCCGTGAATATTGATTGGTTGTTTGGGAGTCGGAAGGATTGTGTGGTTTTATTTGGTTGTGTGGTATGGACTCCGAAACCTGTGTGTTTGGAGGTCGGATCTGAGGATCCGTCCGTGTAAATGTGACACCAATTTGGCCAATTTTCGTGTATGTATGCTAGTGTGGTAGTTTTAGCTATGTTTGGGTCGGTTTGTTTATTTATTTGGCTAGCTAGTGTTGTGTCTATTTTGGGTATTTTAAGTTTAGGGGTGAAGATATTTGATTGTTTGCAGTTTTGTTTAAGATTTTCAATTTGGTGTTCATTTAGGTAGTTTGTTATTCTTTGGGATATTGGGGTAAGTAAGGGGTGTTTACGAGCTAGAGCTTGGTTTTTGGGGCTGATGTTTTGGTTTATTAAGTTTTGGATGAGAGGGTTTGATTGGGACGCGGCCCAGAAATTTAAGCTTAGCTGTTCCCTGCGTAGACTTAGTGGCATTTCTCCTGTTAAGGCCTGAAGTGAGGTGTAGGAGGTGCCATGTTGGGTGCGTGTAATTAGTTTGAGAGCCTGATATTGTATTGAGTCAAGTTTTTTAGATAGAGAGTTGTTTAGGGTGTTGTATATGGCGCAGCCGTAGTCTAGTTTTGATCTAATTAGTGATATGTAGAGAGAGAGGAGGGTATCTTTGGATGCTCCCCAGTTAGAACCAGTTAGGCATCTTAGGGTGTTTAGGTCTTTACTGCATTTAGTTGTTAGGTTTTGGATGTGAGCATCCCAGGTGAGATGTTCTAATCAGAAGCTGCAACACTCTATCTTTTAACTGGCATGTCAGACTTCTATTTCATTACTCAGTTTTATTTGCACGGATTACTATGGAAGGGACATTGTCTCGTTGTCGCATTGTCGCCTTTACAAAAACAAGCAAAACGTGTCAAAATTAACAAAAGCGCGACAATTGGCCATTTGTCGCATTGTCGCGTGTTCGCATTGTCGCTCTTTGATAATCCTTTTCTTTATTTTACAAAAGGGCGACGATGCCGTAACGCGACATTTTCAAGGTCAAAATATGTCTCGTTGTCGCATTGTCGCCCCATCACAAATGTGTATAAAAGGCGTAAAGTTCAGTTATTGTAACCAGTTTGTACTCCAAGCTAGCAACACCTCCTCAGCCTACGAAGCAACCCAAGCCATCCAGCCACCAAGCCAACCTCACCCAGCAAGTCTCCCAAGCCAGCACAGTTCCACTGATAGCCAGCCCAAGAGCAACACTCGGTAATTATCACAACACACCCATACAATTTAGGTTAAAACTACTCACACACAAGCCCACTTAAAACACCAAACCCTCAAATCCCTAGTCACTATCACAACACCCCCTTTCAAACCTAAGCAAAAGTAATTCACCCCCAAGCCCACTTAAAACACCAACTCTCCAAATCTCCTAGCTAAACAAACAACCTCACTAAACAAACCCCAAAATAGCGTAGAAACCAGTCCAACACCACTCACCCAGTCACCCACTCTACACACAAACCCCCCTCTTAAGCTCAGCTCACTCTCCTCCCCCCAAACAAAACCTAAACCTCACATCAGCTCACACACAACTACAAACATGTTCCCAAATTCTATATAAGCAACCCCTAAAACCCCCCTCTTGGGTTGCACAGACCACCTTCGCCCCTTTCGGAAACACATTAAATGGCCTGGCCGGGCCCGTGTGCGAAATACGCATCAGTCGGAAAGCGCACGTTAAATCTCCAAAGTAAGTAAGTAAGTAAGTAACAAACATGTCCGACTCACGTATCTGTTACTAGAATGTCAAGACCATGCCCCAGCCCGGGCTAGGTTAAAACAAGAATTGCAGTTAGATCCGCTATCTGTCATAGATCTCCTAAAGCCAAGAGATGCAATAAGCGAAGGCCAAACTAACTCTATTTCTGAGAGATGGACAGCTGCTCGAACGTATATAAACAGAGCAGCCAAGGATAAAAATGAAATCATATCAATAAAAGAAAATAGAAATCATATCAATGCAAAAACAGAAATTATGTGAACACCGAACTCACAATAGATATGTGAACCCTTCTCACACACAGGAGTCCCAAAGAGGGACAGGTCAGCCGAAATTGCCTAGGCAGAAGGCGACCTCTTAAACACCTAATGCAACAACAACTCACGTATCATCACTCAGGCAGACATCCACCGAACAGACACACCTACACCATCGGAGGCCCACAACACCTCCGATCGGACACCAGAAACCCTCATCCCCCACGATTTCGGAAACCAATCGACAGTCGCCTCTCCTACCAAAACTTCCGAATCGCCTGCAACTACAACAAACCTCAAGAAACGGAAGTTGGACGCTTCCAACACTTCACTCCCACCACCTTCCTAAACTGCATCACTGGTCACCTTCGCTCTCTACTTCTGCGCGGCAGGCCCCATAAACACTCTAAATAAGGTACTCTCTGCCAACAAAATAGGACTTTGGTTCAAAAAACAAAAAATAAACTATGACAAAATCAGGGAAGCGCACAAAGGCTACCAAATCATCTTTCCCGACCAAGACTCACTAAATGCAGCCAAAAAAGTAACGAAAATATTCCAATATACTGTAACTCATCAAACCCCTAACTGGCAACTATACACTACAGGAGTAATTAGAGTTAACCCTAGAGAAACAGAGGAAGACCTAGAACTGTACGCTAGTGATGCCAACCTAAACACAGACACCTTCCCCCAACCAAAAAAAACCAGCACTAGGAGAATAACCTCAAATAGAAATGGTAGAACATCAAATACACCAATCGTCATTATAAACTTTCAAAAATCAGCCAAATTTCCTGAAGCCCCTAAATTCATCTCTTTCGGCGCATCAGCCAAACTTGAAGTCAAACCTTACATTAAACAAGTTAAACAATGTTCAAACTGCTTACAATACAATCACACCGCTAACGGTTGTAAATACCAAAAAACTAAATGTAGGACTTGTGCCCAAACTCAATGCCAAGGGTCCTGCACACCCTGGTGCATACACTGTAAAACTATAAACCACTCCTCACTATCCAACAAATGCCCCCACAGACACACCCTCACCCAACAGGCCAACAGACACATAGACATCGACTCGGCCAAGCACCAAACACGCAAACCAACACAACATCCAAACAAAACACTACTACCCACACCCAAACCAAACACCCCCCCCCCCCCCCCCCCCCCACACCTAGTATCCTCATGGGATGGGGTCAAAATGCCAATACACAAAGCAACAACCACACACATCCAACTCCCACAAAACACCCAAACCCTCACCTTACCCAATCCACTCACTACATCCACACCCGCACGCAAACCAAACCGCAACATACCCGCCGACTCTCTACCCAACACCATACAACATACAGCCACCAGGGCAACAACAATCTTACCCGAGCAAGCACAACCCGAAAATCCAGGCAACAACCAAAACACGGACACACCCAGCATGCACCCACAAACACTACCAGACACGCAAACCCCCATGGAATGTGACGAAGCAATAAACTCAGACGATCTAGTACTATCCTCAGACGAGGACATAAATGAAATCACAAAATCAGCCCCTAAATATACCAAAAATCGCAAACGCAAACAACCAACTCAATCAAAATCCAAACTAAACAGCCTAACTCTATTCCTAGCCTATATGCTTAGACAGATTAAACCAGACTCAAGCACCAAATCCATATACCAAGTAGCTCATAGACTTCAACTAACAAACCAAAACTACGACAATTTCTGCCAAGATCTCAGATCAATAACCTCTAACTTATAGGAAAAACCTAAATTATCACTACAATCTCCAAACACTAAAAGCCCAAATAATGACAGGCCTAAATATTTTCCAGTGGAATGCCGGTGTCCCGGTATAAACTCTCCCCCGTACAAATTCTCCCCCCGGAGATTTTATACCGGTACAGATTCTCCCCCGGCGAATCTGTTCTGAAATAAAATCTCCCCCAGGCGGATATATTTCGCGCCCCCCTCAGTATAAAGTCTCCCCCCTGATTATTCGGTTTGTTGCAATGTCTTTAAGTACTATATTCTTTAAATAGTTATCTTTAATGTAAGGAGGGTTACTTTAAAAAATAGATTATGAAATATGGTCATAATGAATTGATATTTCAGAATATTTTATTTGGTAACTGTACCTTCCATCCTAAAATAATTATAAGACATAATCATACCAAACAAAGGATGGGAGACATGAGTCTCTACAGAACTTGTTGTTTCTAATACAGTTGTTGTTGTCTGTATACATTTTTTTAATATACCAGTTTGAGTCTACATGTGAACACAATCGATGGTTGAAATGTTAGTCTAAGAACAAAACATGAACTAATTCTAAAGAACTCTGAGGTATAAAGTTACCTTCATCTTTGATTGACCGATGTATTTTCAATCTTTATTCAGCACTGAAGAGGCCACAGGCCTATAGTACGAAGCATTAAGTTTATGAATAAACTGTTATAAAGTATTCATAAAGTATCAGGGGTCATTTCAACTTGCAAAATGATTGACATAGTCCTTTATAGAGCGAGGATTGGGCTGTTTTCTCACCCGATTGACTGACATACAACATTCACATAGTTTAGAATGGTACAATGAATGGTAAAGCATGCAAATTACTCTAATACGCGATATTTCATAAGAAAATATCATATCTCCGTTAAAACATAAAACCAATATTTATGAGTCTACATATTGATATAAGACTTTATCACTGTATCCAATTCCAACATTTTAGATATAAACTTTCAGACAGTTTAGTTCAAAATTCTTCAACCTTTAATACATCACAGGGATTTGTAGCTAGACGACGGGAATCTACAGTCTTGACTGACTGACTGATATAGAAGATTTAACGTGCGCTTTCCGACTGCAGCGTATTTCGCACACGGGCCTGGCCAGACCATTTAGTGTATTCCGAGAAGGGTGAAAGTGGTGTGTGCAACACAAGAGGGGGGCTTTTAGGGGTTGCTTATATCGATTTTTGAAATTTTAAAATTTGGAATAAATGCCTAGGTGGATGGAGGAGGGAACTAAGGGAGCTGGGTGAGGTGGGTATTTGTATGTTTATTGGATTTTGGGTTGGTAGATTAATTAGTTTTTAGATGCGCTTAATTAGAACCTGTTTTGATTAGGAATACGCCTAGGGCCTTGAAGTTTTCTAGTTTATTTTGAGGGTTTAGTATTTCATCTAGAGTAGGAACCTTATTTAGATTGAGGTTGGTTTGTAGTGTGGTTCTGTGTGTTTGGTAGTGGGTGCAGTGGATGAGTGCGTGTTCTGTGGTTTCGGGTTGTTTGCAGTGGGGGCAGTTGCCTGTGGTGTGTCTTTTAAGTACTTACTTACTTACTTACTTTGGAGATTTAACGTGCGCTTTCCGACTGATGCGTATTTCGCACACGGGCCCGGCCAGGCCATTTAATGTGTTTCCGAAAGGGGCGAAGGTGGTCTGTGCAACCCAAGAGGGGGGTTTTAGGGGTTGCTTATATAGAATTTGGGAATTTTGAGATTTGGAATAGATGCCGATGGGATTGGGGAGGAGAACTAAGGGAGCTGGGTATGGTGGATGTTTGTTTGTTTATGTGATTTTGATTTGGTGAGTTATTGTGTTTTTAGATGCGTTTTATTAGTTCCGTTTTGATTAAGAATACGCCTAAGGCCTTGAAGTTTTCTAGTTTATTTTGTGGGTTTAGTATTGCTTCTAGAGTTAGAGCCTTGTTTAGATTGAGGGTGGTTTGTAATGCGGTTCGATGTGTTAGGTAGTGTGTGCAGTGGATGAGTGCGTGTTCTGGGGTTTCTGGTTGTTTGCAGTGCGGGCAGTTACCTGTAGTGTGTTTTTTAAATTTTTTTAGGTGGTTATTTAGGTTGGTGTGTCCTGTTTGGAGTTTAGTGATTACTCTGTCGATTTTTTTGGATGGATGGAGAATTTTTGGTTTGGTTAGTGGTTTGCTGAGCACTTTTTTGATTTGGCTATTTGAGTTTAGATATAGGTTATGCCATTTTTTGGTGATTTTTTGCTTGTTTACACTTTTAATTTCTGATTTTGAGATGGGTAAGTTTAAGCTTATTTCTGGGATTTTGAGGGATAGTTTAGCTGCTTTATCTGCGTTTTCATTACCGTATATTCCTACGTGGGCGGGTATCCACAAGAAGGTTATTTGTTTGCCTGCCTTAGTTAGGTCGTTGGAGCTTTTAAGTATTTGATTTATTAATTTAGGTTGGTTTTTGGTATTTTTGTTTTGGAGGGCTTGCAGTCCACTTAGGGAGTCGGTAAGTATTAGGATTTTTTTGTGGTTTTTGGATTCTTGATTATGAATGGCTGAGGCCATGCCCATTAGTTCTGCCGTGAATATTGATTGGTTGTTTGGGAGTCGGAAGGATTGTGTGGTTTTAGTTGGTTGTGTGGTATGGACTCCGAAACCTGTGTGTTTGGAGGTCGGATCTGAGGATCCGTCCGTGTAAATGTGACACCAATTTGGCCAATTTTCGTGTATGTATGCTAGTGTGGTAGTTTTAGCTATGTTTGGGTCGGTTTGTTTATTTATTTGGCTAGCTAGTGTTGTGTCTATTTTGGGTATTTTAAGTTTAGGGGTGAAGATATTTGATTGTTTGCAGTTTTGTTTAAGATTTTTAATTTGGTGTTCATTTAGGTAGTTTGTTATTCTTTGGGATATTGGGGTAAGTAAGGGGTGTTTACGAGCTAGAGCTTGGTTTTTGGGGCTGATGTTTTGGTTTATTAAGTTTTGGATGAGAGGGTTTGATTGGGACGCGGCCCAGAAATTTAAGCTTAGCTGTTCCCTGCGTAGACTTAGTGGCATTTCTCCTGTTAAGGCCTGAAGTGAGGTGTAGGAGGTGCCATATTGGGTGCGTGTAATTAGTTTGAGAGCCTGATATTGTATTGAGTCAAGTTTTTTAGATAGAGAGTTGTTTAGGGTGTTGTATATGGCGCAGCCGTAGTCTAGTTTTGATCTAATTAGTGATATGTAGAGAGAGAGGAGGGTATCTTTGGATGCTCCCCAGTTAGAACCAGTTAGGCATCTTAGGGTGTTTAGGTCTTTACTGCATTTAGTTGTTAGGTTTTGGATGTGAGCATCCCAGGTGAGATGTTCATCGAAAATAAGTCCTAAGAATTTGGTTTGTTTTTGAAATTTGATTGTTTGATTCTTAGCTGGAGGATTGGGGTGGCGGGTTTCATGTTTTTATGTTTGAATACTATTCCTGTTGTTTTTTCTGAGTTAAGGGAGAAGCCCCATTTGTCAGCCCACTGTTGTATTTTATTAAGAGATTTTTGGAGTAAATTTTGGACCATGTTCATGCTTTTAGTGCGGATCCAGATGGCTCCATCATCCGCGAATTTTGATGTGTTTACTTTAGGGGATAGGCCCTCGAATAGATCGTTTATCATTATATTGAAGAGGACGGGGCTGAGGATACTGCCCTGTGGAGTACCATTTTCTAGGGGACATTGGTCCGATAGAGTTTGGTCTATACCCACGGTTATTTTACGATTGTTTAGGAAGTCCTGGATGTAGTTTATTATCTGACCTTTGAGACCTATTTTTTTAAGTTTTTGTATTAGCCCATCGTGCCATACCATGTCGAAAGCTTTAGAGAAGTCTAAGAAGATGCCTGTGGTATATTGTTTATTTAGCTGTCCTGTCTTAATATCTTGTTCTAGTCGGGTGAGGTTATCTAGGGTTGAGCGGCCAGGAGTGAAACCGCTTTGATCTGGGTTTATGATGTTATTTTGGGTTAAGTAATGTTGTAATCTATTTTTAGCCATTGATTCCATTACTTTACATAAGTTTGAAGTTAGGGATATTGGTCTATATGAGTTAGCTTGATTAGCTGGTTTATTAGGTTTAGGGATTGGTATGACTAGGGCCTGTTTCCAGGGAGTAGGAACCTGTCCGTTTAGGTAGATGAGATTGTATAGTTTGAGTAGTGCCTGGAGTAGTTTTAGGGGGAGTTTTTTAATTATTTGGTAAGAAGTTAGGTCTAATCCTGGGGCTGTGCCCTTTTTCCTGTTTTGGATTACGTAGAGGAGCTCCTCCATTGTGTAGGGTTGATTTATTTCTAGATTGTTATTGTTTGGTTCTTTTGTAGGTTTGTTTTCTGTTTTAAGTTTATCTTGGAATTTTTTACTGAAGTTGGTGTTACTGCTAACGGCCGAAAAGTGGTTGGCGAGATTATTTGCTTTTTGGGCGGGGTTGGTTGAGTTGTCAATGTTAGGGTTTTTTTTATGTCGTTTTAAGCCTCTGATGGCGTGGATTTTGCGCCAGACCGTTCTGGCATCTGTACGGTTATTTATACCTTCGCAGAATTTTTTCCAGTCTCTACTTTTGGCTATTTGGACTAGTTTTTGAACCTGGTGGTTTAGTTCGTGGGCTATGTTTAAATATTTGTAGTCGCGTTTTGCTTTATTGAAGGCTGATTTACGTTTTCGTCTAGTCTGTTCTATTTCCTCATTCCACCATGGTACCGTCGGTTTGCCTGTCTTAGATGTTTTGAAGGGGATGGAGGTTTTGGCTGCGTTTATTATATAGTCTGTTAGGTTTTTACAATAGGTTTCTGGATCATTATTTTCTATTTCGTTTAGGTTAGCTTCGTTGCAGATATCTTGGAATTGGTCCCAGTTAGCTTTATTGTAATGGAATTTTGGTTCTTGGTTTTCTGTTTGGATTGGTACGTTTGTATTTCCTATGGTTATGTTTATGGGGAAGTGGTCACTACCTAGCGGGACGTCGTGCACTTCCCATTGAGTACTTTGGGCTAGATCTGCGGTGCATATGGTTAGGTCGATAGCCGACATTTTTTGGTTTATCTTATCGTACCTCGTGGGTTGGTTGCTATTAAGGAGTACTAGGTCGTTTGTTTCTATCCATTCGGAGATTAATTTGCCATGATTATCTATTTTATCATCTATGCTCCATGTAGGATGGTGAGCGTTAAAGTCTCCTAGGAATATAGTAGATTTATCGCTTATTTGGAGTAGTTTGTTTAGATCCTCAGGTTGGACTTTTTGTTCCGCCCAGTGGTAAATATTTATGATGTTTATGTTTCGGTTATTTAATGTGATTTTAATGCCGTTGGCTTTAAAGTTGTTTTAGGTGGTTATTTAGGTTCGTGTGTCCTGTTTGGAGTTTTGTAATTAATCTGTCAATTTTTTTAGAGGGGTGAAGGATTTTAGGTTTGGCTAGTGGTTTTCTGAGCACTTTTTTGACTTGGCTATTTGAGTTTTGATATTGTGTGATCTTGACTGTGTGTGTGTTTTTTTATGAGAATGTTTCTCACCGACCTTAGCGTGTAGGGGTGTGATGTCCTGGGCAGGAAATGACAGTGTTTTGACTACTCGTCTTTCATTAATTAACGTTATGGGCATCCCTAATTAACATTTACTAATTCATGTTAAACCAACACAGGATGTTTTCTGGAAGTGGACAATCGCGAATGTAATAGGGCTGACACGACATGTGTTAATAACTGTCCTAGAACTTCTTAAGTTACTAAACATTCATTATATCTAACGACTAATATTATATCCACCTATATACCAGTTTATTGTCTCATATTGCGGTAGTAAAGAAAACACAGTGCTCAAAGTGAAGCCCTTTCCCCTCCACATTCTCAACATCGTCTCTATCAGAAGTGTTTGGCAACTATTGAACTGCATGGCAAGTATTTATAAAACGACCGGGGGAGGAAATATTCTGGGGGGAGATTTTATTTCGTAGGGTGGGGGAGAATTTATTTCGAGAGGGGCGGAACTGTACCGGTATAAATGACACCGGCCGCATGGAACTCTGGGTTGGAGAGTGTAGTTGTCGCAGCGCGCATTGATCCGGGATCCAGACCGGAAGTGACAGTTTGGACCGTCGCTTATATCATTTCAAAAGGAGAGTTATTTCCCTTTGGAACAAAAAGATTGCCCAATAGTCAGTGTTGATAAGTCAATAATGATCGGTTAATCATCACACGAACAGTGATGATGGCGTTGAAATATGAGCACATACAGTCGTGCTGTGACTCGTTTGATTGAATTTGTTGTTATTTATTGTCAAAAAAAGAAAGACGATATTTGCAATTGCAATAAGCTCCCAATTTATGCATCACACAATATGTTATTGCAAATTTCCATTTCATCTACCCTGAGCCTTTTTCCAATATTAAATGTTCAGCTCTTACAAGGAACGTCACAGAAAGTAGTATAGGTAATGGTGATTCTGCCGCAACCCCACTGGAGCCAGATTTATATACCTATACTGCTACTACAGGGGGAATTTTTTATGTGTAAACGCTGATGCGATTCAACGATCGTCATGAGATTAAGTTAAACTGACTCTAGCTCACCACTACCTTGAGTCAATCAATGATACCATAGAGGGAATTTTTAGCACAAAAACGATGATGAGACTAAACTAAATTGTAATGAAAATATTCTCTATTTTTTTTACTAATACGCATACCATAATTTTTTAACAAAGTGATATTCAACATTTTTACTAAGTTCTTCGTTCATTTTACTAGGAGACCAGACTATATACTCTTCTTGGTAATTGGAAAGAAACAATTGATGACCGTATTTGGTTGGTCTGACATCATTGATATAATATATACCTTGTGGTAATTCTCTCCATTTGATAATTTTGTCCCTGAGCATAAATGCTTCGATAGCTTTTTCGAGTTTATAATTCTCCATTATTATATATTTATGTAAGCATTCGTTTAAATGAATGTATGATTTGTTATGCGGTGCGATCCAATGATAGGAAACAATCTATTTTTAATCTCCAACCAGTTCTTTGGTTTTGGCACGGAAAAATTGACGCGCTTGTGTCCCCTGTTCTATGTACTTTTTTTCACGTCTTCGCTAATACCACTGATCTTACGATATTAAGATCGAATCTCCTGCTTTATTGTGTTGTATTTGGTGAGTTCTGACAACACTGAACACTCGGATATCTTACAATCAGCCAGTGCTGTTGAAATATGATCCTCAATGCTGTTCAACTTTGCTTCGGCGAGTATCGGGGGCACGGGTGGCCCAGTCGTCTAAGGCAGAGTTGCGTCCCTTGGGCACGCCAGAAACCTATGATTGTGGGTTCGAATCCCGCTTCTCCCCGACTATGTTTCTAGGTTTGTCAACACCATACCCGTGCTCGTGGGTTTCACCGAAGTGCTAAACGTCTTAGACCTGCATCACTTCGGGCTTTCCTCCCACATTAAGCTGACACGCCGTGATGTAACTGGAATACTGTTAAAAGCGGCGTTAAACCCAACTCACTCACTCATTCGGCGAGTATCCGAATATTATCATGTTTTAATGCTTTCTTTGGCAACTTACGAGAAATAAATTTTATCGCTATTCCTGCCAGTCCAGAGACTCCAGCGGCTATTTCCATGTCAAGTACGATAGGCGTGGCGATTATAGTTGATAGTAAACCAACACCGGCTACACCGAGTCCCATGCCAGCCTTTACAAGCATACGTTATCAATGTACCTCGAGTACAAGCAAGTAATATCCATGTACTGGTACAGCATAGCATTATTTTGAATATGAAATCACAATAGCACATTTTCTTTTTAAAACAGTCAAATTGTGCGTTGATAATGCTTTAATCTCTACATTAACAATCCCGGAAGAAAACTAACCCCTTTATTGCACCACTGTGCCCAAGCTTGTTCTATTATGCCAACAGTTCAAACTCGAGACCTAGCAACATATCCGATTACACTTGGCCCAGGCTGACCCCAGCGGGATTCCGTCAGTTCTTAATGCAATACTCACGCGGTAGTCTGTCTCCTAGGCCTGGTCCTGCGCCATGACTGTGGAATTTATATTTTTTAGGTATTCTGTTTTACTAAATTCCTAGGCAAGTCTAGATCATACTAACCAAGTCTAGTTTAGTTGATTCCATAACAGCAGAAGGAGAAAGGTTCTTCCGAATAAAAAAAAAATATTTTAAAGAAATGTTTTCATTGACTGTGTGTTACTCTATCTGTCCCCAGATCCTAGAGAATATATTTGAAACGGACTCCAAGTAAAGAATGATTTGACAAGTCTAGATTGCCTAAGTTCTGGTCCTGAAATCAAGCATCGTTCTGGGATCCATTTGTATTCTATTGAGTAGATTTATAATTTTAACTACGTGAAATTGTATTTCTGGGATGTTGGTTGATTTTAGATGTGGGTATTTATAGATAACAAAAAAATATGAAATATATATTATTTATGATGTAGCTAAGGTATGTGCACGTGTAAAAACTGTAGTTTGTAGTCAACCAAAGAAGATAATCAACACTTCAGATTGTATATTGTTTTGAAATGTCTCGCCTCATGAACACGTTCCTTATTTCAATATTGTATTCAATTCCACCCATGACTGTACACAACATTTATATATTTATATGTATACGACGGCTACATGGGCAAGTATAACGGTAAACACAAACGTGTGTTTGTTTAACATTTTTGTGTGTTGAAACACTGTTATATTAAAGGGAAATATAACCATTTAGTCTGTTCGGGTAACCAATTCTAGCTATTATTTCCTGAATAAAATATTATCTACTTCAGGCATACACATATTGTTTTGTGTCATGTGACACCAGATGTTGTTATGAACCAATACTCATGTCGTAAACAACCATAGAAATGTGAAACATCAATGCTAGAGAATAACCAAGTTCGATTTTCCAACGAAAAAATTCCTTTTGGCGTGAACGTTGACAATAGCGGTACAAATATATAAATGGATCACTGAAAATCTGTTGCCTTCGATGAATAGATGAAGTTATGCCGCAACAGTAAGCTCTTAGAAGTCTTGTTTGCCAGCTGGGACCATGTCAATATATCAGGTATGAAATGCATTTACACGTTGAACGCATTGACAGAGAGTATTAGTTACATGTATCTTGAACGGTTGGTGAAACCGCGCAAATCGAAACAGTTCATTTATGGCGTAGTATTTCCATTGGCAAATCGAAACAGTTCATTTATGGTGTAGTATTTCCATTGGCAAATCGAAACAGTTCATTTATGGTGTAGTATTGTCCACATGTTGATATAAGTCATTATCACTGTCTTCAATTCAAAAATGTTAGATATAAACTTTCGGACCCAACACAAGCCAAACACAAGTATTTATAAAAATCCCTACGAGATTTTATTTCGGGGGGTATTCTGGGGGCGAATATATTTCGTGACACCGGAACTACTGATGTAACTGATTTCAGAGATCTTATTAATCCTCGCAAACATTCGATTTAACACTAACTACGTAAAAACTGTCAACATATCCACGCCGTTATACTCTGATTAAAGATCTAAAATATATTCCTTAATACAGGCTACCATTTGAAAATGGTATCAGTGTAATACCAGGGGCTAGAATATCATGGTGCAACCAGGTTTCTGTTAAACATACAACATCATAACTATCTAATTCAGCACTGATTAAATCTACTTTAAAATCTACTAAGACTGCGTACGTTTACATGTATAATCTTTATAAGCAAAGTAACCCAAAATATAGATAATGTGTATCATCTTCCCGAAATGATTAGCATGTAGAATAGATTCAAAAACACCTGTATTGAACAAAATCAACCGGCATCGTCAAAGCAAAGTGTACATGTAATTGTTACAATGGGGCTGGCGGTGAATATTAATGAAGAACATCTTGTTAAAAAGACACACCGAAACTGATTTGCATAACTGATGACCACAACATATTGCAAAATATCAAAATAGTAAAAATGATACAGTTTAACCTCACACTGAAGAGAAAACAAGAACGACACAGAAAAGTAAAATAGTACGTCATATAGAACTGAGATAAAGTAATCTGAGAAGGGATTCATACGTTATATACAACTTAAAAATATAATATTATGAAAAACGAAAGGAAAGGTGGGACACCCCCACCCCCCACCACACACCCCACACCCCACACAAGTAACTAAATGTATAATTCAGAAAAAATAAAGGAGATAAAAAAAAAAATGAATAAAAAAACACATAAACAAATAAACATTAAAACTATTGGCAACTGCATGGCAAGTATTTATAAAACGACCGGGGGAGGAAATATTCTGGGGGGAGATTTTATTTCGTAGGGTGGGGGAGAGTTTATTTCGAGAGGGGCGGAACTGTACCGGTATAAATTCGCCGGGGGGAGATTTTATTCTGGGGGCGAATATATTTCGTGACACCGGCGGGCTCAACTCGCACAGCCTCGAACTAAAAGCCAGATTTAAGCTAAACCAAGGACCGCATATAGCATGTATCCAAGAGACTAAATTCTAGAATAAATCCAAATTCAACCTTCCAAACTATAACATAGTCAGACTAGATCGACCTAAATCAAAAGCACTAAGAGCATCAGGAGGCTTACTTATACTAATTAGAGAGGATATAAACTACGAAGAAATCAAAGTCAATACTCCAAACCTAGAAGCAAACGGCATCCAAATCACCTTTAAAAAAAACAAAAAATAAACATCATAAATATCTACCACTGGCATCAACAGAAAATCCAACCGGAGGACCTAAACACTCTCAAACAAATAGGAAACAAAGCTACTATCTGCCTAGGAGACTTTAACGCCCACCACCCCTCCTGGGGCACGGGGGATAAACTAGATAACCACGGCAAGCTAATCTCAGAATGGATAGAGGCTAATGATCTAGTACTACTAAACAACAATCAACCTACCAGATACGATAAAAACAATAAAAATATGTCGGCTATCGACCTAACTATCTGCACAGCAGACTTAGCTCAAAGCACCCAATGGGAAGTTCACGACGCCCCCCTAGGAAGTGACCACTTCCCAATAAATATAACCATAGGCAACACTAATGTCCCCAACCAAACCGAAAGCTCAGAGCCCAAATTTAACTACAACCAGGCTAACTGGGATAAATTCCAAAATATATGTAACCAAGCTAACCTACAAGAAATAGAGAATAGCGACCCAGAAAAATACTGCCAAAACCTAACGGACTACATAATTAACGCAGCCAAAAGTGCAATCCCCTTTAAAAAACCAAATAAATCAGGGAGGCCCTCTGTTCCTTGGTGGAACGAGGAAATAGAACAAACTAGACGAAAACGTAAATCAGCCTTCAATAAAGCCAAACGCGACCATAACCACATACCAGTAGCCCACCAACTAAACCACCAGGTCCAAAACCTAGTTAAATTAGCAAAAAACAGAGATTGGAAAAAATTCTGCGAGGGACCTAACAACCGCACAGATGCCAGAACGGTCTGGCGCAAAATCCACGCCGTTAGAGGCCTAAAACGTCACAAAAAAACACCTAGCATAAACAATTCAACAACTCAAAGCGAAAAAGCAAATAACCTAGCAAACCACTTTTCGGCCACAAGTAACAACTTCAGTAATAAATTCCAACAACAACTCAAAGCAGAAGCCAAACCTATCCAAGAACCAAATAATGATAACCTAGAAATAAACCAACCCTACACAATAGAAGAACTAAAATACGTACTCCAAAATAGGAAAAAGGGAACAGCCCCAGGCTTAGACTTAACTTCCTACCAAATAATCAAAAAACTCCCCCCAAACTACTCCAGTCATTATTAAAACTATATAATCTAATCTTTCTAAACGGCCAGGAACCAACCCCTTGGAAAGAGGCTCTAATCATCCCCATCCCTAAACCCGGTAAACCAACCAACCAAGCAAACTCCTATAGGCCTATATCTCTCACCTCCAACCTATGCAAAGTAATGGAATCCATGGCCAAAAATAGACTTCAGCATTACTTAACCCAAAATAATATAATAAACTCAGACCAAAGCGGTTTCACTCCCGGCCGCTCAACCTTAGACAACCTAGCCCGTCTTGAACAGGATATTAAAACAGGACAACTAAACAAACAATATACTACAGGGATCTTTCTGGACTTTTCAAAAGCATTCGATATGGTATGGCACAACGGGCTAATCCAAAAACATAAAAAAATAGGACTAAACGGTCAAATCGTAAACTACATTCAAAGCTTTCTTAAAAACCGTAAAATCACAGTGGGTATAGACCAAGCCTTGTCGGACCAGTGTCCACTAGAAAACGGCACCCCCCAAGGCAGCATTCTTAGCCCCACACTATTTAACATAATGATAAACGATCTCTTTGATGGCTTATCCCCTAAAATAAACACTTCCAAATTTGCGGATGACGGAGCCCTCTGGATCCGCTCCAAAAGTATTCTAACATCCCCGGAACTACTACAAAAATCCCTAAACAAAATACAACAATGGGCAGACAAATGGGGCTTCTCCCTAAACTCTGAAAAAACCACAGGAATAGTATTTAAACACAAAAGTTTGAGACAGGCCACCCCTATCCTCAAACTAAACAACAAATCAATCCAATTTCAGAAACAAACTAAATTCCTAGGCCTAATTTTCGACGAACATCTCTCCTGGGATGCTCACGTCCAAAACCTAACCACCAAATGTAGCAAAGACTTAAATACACTAAGATGTCTAACCGGCTCCAACTGGGGTGCCTCTAGAGATACCCTCCTCAGTCTCTATACCTCCCTAATCAGATCCAAACTAGACTACGGCTGTGCCATATACGATACCTTAAACGAAACCTTAACCAAAAAACTAGACTCAATACAATACCAAGCCCTCAAACTAGTCACACGTACCCAACATGGCACCTCCCTTACTTCACTACAGGCCCTTACAGGAGAAATGCCACTAAATCTGAGTAGGCAACACCTAACACTAAACTTCTGGGCAGCGTCCCAATCAAACCCTCTCCTCCAAAACCTTCTAAACGAAAACATACGTCCCCAAAACCAGGCACTAACTAGGAAACACCCTCTACTCACTCCAATATCCCAACGAATAATCAACTACCGTAACGAACACCAAATAGGAAACCAACAACACAACTGCAAAAAATCCAACGTATTCACCCCAAAACTGAAAATCCCCAAAATAGACACATCCTTAGCCAACTCAATAAACAAACAAACCGAACCAAACATAGCTAAATCCACCTCACTAGCTTACATTCATCAAAACTGGCCAAATTGGTGTCACATCTACACAGACGGATCTGCTGATCCGATCACAAACCACACAGGTTTCGGAGTCCACATAGCCCAACCAAATAGAAACACGCAATCCTTCCGACTCCCAAACAACCAATCAATCTTCACTGCAGAACTTATGGGTATCGCCACGGCCCTCCACAGCCAACACACTAAAAACCAAAATAAAATCCTAATACTCTCAGACTCGCTAAGTGGACTTCAAGCCCTCCAAAGCAAAAACACCAAAAACCGCCCCAAATTAATAAACCAAATACTCAAAAGCGTAAATAACTTAACAGAGGCAGGCAAAGATATAGTACTCATCTGGATACCAGCCCACGTAGGAATATACGGAAATGAAAACGCCGACAAAGCCGCTAAACAATCCCTAATAATACCAGAAATAAGCCTTAAGCTACCAATATCTAAAGGAGAGATCAAAAGTATCAACAAACGTAAAATCACCCAAAGATGGCATAACCTCTACCAAAACACAAACACCCAAATCATAAAAATCCTCAAAAAACCCTTTACCAAACCAAAAATCCTCCACCCTTCCAAAAAAATCGATAGAACTATCACCAAACTCCAAACAGGTCACACCAAACTAAATAACCATCTCCTAAAAATAAAAAAAACACGCAAACGGGAAGTGCCCACACTGCACTCGCCCAGAAACAATAGAACACGCACTCCTACATTGCACCCACTACCACACCCACCGTACAACACTACAAACCCACCTAAACCTAACTAAAGCTCTTACCCTAGAAGCAATCCTAAATCCTCAAAATAAAATAGAAAACTTCAAAGCCCTAGGCATATACCTAACCAAAACAGACCTAATAAACCGTATCTAAAAATTTACCAAACCACCAAACACTAGCATATAAAACAACTCACCTCCACACACTCCCTTAGTCCCAACCACTCCCCCAAGGCATGTCTTCCAAATCTCAAAATTTCCAAATTTTATATAAGCAACCACTAAACCCCCCTCCTTGGTTGCACACCTTTCTATTCCCTTCAATTTCACAAAATGGCCCGGCCGGGCCCGTGTGCGAAATACGCTCCAGTCGGAAAGCGCACGTAAAATTTTCTAATATAAGTAAGTAAGTTATTGTAACAGTTAGGAAGTTCAACCTGATAAATGTACGTCTTGAAATGAAAACACAAGTCCGTCCGCGAGTCCATAACGTTTTATTGTGAGCTCTTCTCTAAAAGTACTTAGTGTTCAACTCCCAGTTCCAAACACGTAGTACCTCCTCAATAATCCACATACCTCCAGTGCAGTGGTCTTCCGGAAGATCTTACTCTTGACCGTATTAGACAACTGACGAGGGCATTGCCTAAAAGTCTGGCCGGGCCGGGCCAAGACGGGCCAAAGTGTTATTGGCTAATTACTTCACTATCGGCGATCATGTATTATTATTGATGCAACATACACACATGACATTAATGAACAATCACCAACCAAAAACGTGAAACATAATTAGGTATTTCGGAGTAAATCGCTTGAAATCCAGAAAGTGGAGCTGTGTGTAAGCGTCTGTAGCGACCAGAACTGGGATACGACCAGAACTGGGATAAACACCGTAGAGAATTATATCTCTGGCATGCAACTATGTGTTTAATTGACAAACATTTAATAAGAGCAAAATCATCTGCACTTCTTGTGTTTTGTATTTTTACTCCGTTCTGCAAAGTGCGCCAATGGCAATGCTACTGACTCGATGTCCGACATTTGCTGCTAAATATAGCAGCGTATAAAAGTGGTAATGCGGAACTAAAGCGGAATACAATTTCTTCTTTTTATGCATATCGCTCATGACAAAATGCAATTCCTATGAAAATGGTCGTGTTGCTTATTATCTGTAATTACTGCCCATTGCCATCTTTAATTTCTAACCATGATATCACTCCCAAATGTATTATTTAATTGTCTATCATATCATAACCTTTGTGAGGTGGTGACATGTTTAATAACAGAGTAAATTTTCTGTTAAATAGCTATCTTGGCCACTTCTGAACACAGTGTTTCCTACAAAATAGCAAAAGCCAAATGAAAATAAAATTATTCTCTAATTTATGTATTTTAAAGTTGTTATGCCACTCATTGGTGGGGATACAAGCGTAATAATTCAAGTTCCTAGGATGTTTGTGTTATGCAATTTTGCAAGAGTTATGAGAGTTGGACATATTTCTTCTCATACACAGTAAAACAGCAGGTAAATGTCTAGGAATAAATACTCATGACATTGTACAATAGGCCATGATGTTCACAAAATATATGTGGGAGGGTATGTACATCAATATCATAATATTAATTATTTTGAATATAACTAAGTGTGTCATTAAACATCAAACAATGAATACTCAACATGTCAGAGTTGAAAGGGGTACATTTAAATTTGTACTGTTCAAGGGATTTCTAAGCCCCAACACCTCACAGCCCTCTGGCAACTGATGTGTGTATTTTTGTTTGTATTCTCAAGTCCCAAAGTCATTTTTTGTTAATATTACCATCATTATCATGTTAGATTTTAGTGGTAACAATTATTCAAAATCACTCCATTTGATTATTGTGTACATGATGATAAAAGCAACTATTTTCTTATATTAATGGAGGAGGGACATGTAACTGCTTCCAGGCATAGCAGATGCAGGATGTGAGAAAGTTTGTGCTTCATCTTAAAAGTCTAAATTAAAAAATAAAAGAAACTAATTACATATAGAAATATTAGAGTAGAAATTGTTGAAAAAGATTTCTCTCGTTAAAAAAAGATTTCTTTAATGTTCCTTTGATTCACCCACCACCCTATTCTTTTTCTCATTGTTTTAAAGGAAAAAATTCATATTTAATACCCGGTATGACAAAATCTCCTTCCTGGTCAGTATTAAAATAACTGGGAAACTCATTGAACCATTCCTGGTAGCTTATTGACATAAAAACGTTGAAGCTTTCATAACCGTTTTGCCAGCAAAATGTCCTCATATTTCTGGGGAGACCATATGGAATCTAAATGATATCATTAAATATGATTGAAATATTTAGAAAGGTTTCAAAATTACCACCTTAAGACAGATAACATATATTTAATAAACCCATTACTAATAGAGAACTGAACTTGTTATCTCATGCTCTGTCATCATTGACATTAAAATTTGCAAGACAAAGCAACAGTAAGAGTTATCCTCCCTTTACAACTTGATCAAAATGGTCGTCTGGTCCTTGCTGTTGAAGGCCAAGTGGCTGAAGTTTCTAAGATAATATTTCTTTGAAAGACGAGAATGTTTAGGTAAGTCATTATACCTTTACTTTTTACCTTTTTTCTGTGGTTTCTATCAAGGCAGGTACAGACCTAGCACAATGTCATGCATTGTGCAGTCAGTCCCTCCATGATGATCAGTTAGCCTATTACAGCTGTGAAGGGGATGAAGCTTTTTTTAAAACTATGTAGTTTCATATGCACAGCTTATTGTCAAAGTACATGTTTCTCAAAGGTTGTAAATGTGAATGACAATGTTCAGAAAACAAAACTCTCAAGATTCCTTTCATTCTTGAAAGTATAACATTTATGCCACTTCTGGTTGAGGGGATGTGAGTAATAATATAGTCAACAATCTCTTAACATTAGCAATATTGACCCATAGCATACAGATTCTCCTCACAAGTTTGAAATGTTATTTACTATCATCAGCCAAGAAGAAATCTTAAGATTTCATTAATAGTAGATTTTATAGGTGTTATCCCATTTCTGGTCAAGGTTATCATGGTTATATGAATAATAATATAGTAAAAAAGATCTTTTAAAATTAGAAATCTTGACTCAAAGTGTTGAGGCTTTGCTCACAGGTTTGAAATGTTATTTACTGTCATCAGCCAAGAAGAAATCTTAAGATTTCATTCATTGTAGATTTTAAAGGTGTTATCCCATTTCTGGTCAAGGTTATATGAATAATAATATAGTAAAGAAATCTCTTAAAATTAGAAATCTTGACTCAAAGTGTTGAGGCTTTGCTCACAGGTTTGAAATGTTATTTACTATCATCAGCCAAGAAGAAATCTTAAGATTTCATTAATTGTAGATTTTATAGGTGTTATCCCATTTCTGGTTGGGGGGGATATGAATAATAATATAGTAAAAAAAATCTTTTTAAGATTAGAAATCTTGACTCACAGTGTTCAGGCTTTGCTCACAGGTTTGAAATGTTATTTACTGTCATCAGCCAAGAAGAAATCTTAAGATTCTATTAATTGTAGATTTTAAAGGCATTATCCCACTTCTGGTCAAGGTGATATGAGTCATAATATAGTCCAAAATCTCTTAAAATTAGAAATACTGACCCATTACATTTAGACCTTTGTTCATAGGTTTGAAATGTTATTTACTATCATCAACCAACAAGAAATCTTAAGATTCCATTAATTGTAGATTTTAAAGGCATTATCCCACTTCTGGTCAAGGTGATATGAGTCATAATATAGTCAAAAATCTCTCAAAATTAGTATTATTGACCAATTACATTAAGATTCTGCTCACAAGTGTGAAATATTATTTACTATCATCAACCGACAAGAAATCTTAAGATTCCACTAATTGTAGATTTAAAAGGCATTATCCCACTTCTGGTCAAGGTGATATGAGTCATTATATAGTAAAAAATCTCTCATAATTAGTATTATTGACCCATTACATTAAGATTCTGCTCACAAGTGTGAAATATTATTTACTATCATCAACCGAGAAGAAATCTTAAGATTCCATTAATTGTTGATTTAAAAGGCATTATCCCACTTCTGGTCAAGGTGATATGAGTCATTATATAGTCAAAAATCTTTTAAAATTAGAAATCTTGACTCAAAGTGTTGAGGCTTTGCTCACAGGTTTGAAATGTTATTTACTGTCATCAGCCAAGAACAAATCTTAAGATTTCATTAATTGTAGATTTTAAAGGTGTTATCCCATTTCTGGTCAAGGTTATATGAATAATAATATAGTAAAAAAATCTCTTAAAATTAGAAATCTTGACTCAAAGTGTTGAGGCTTTGCTCACAGGTTTGAAATGTTATTTACTGTCATCAGCCAAGAACAAATCTTAAGATTCTATTAATTGTAGATTTTAAAGGCATTATCCCACTTCTGGTCAAGGTGATATGAGTCATAAAATTATCATGGAACTGTTCTGGGTGAACAATACCTTCCAAATGACGTGCTGGTTTTCTTGGGGAATTAGTCAGCAAAGAGCCAGAGTCACAGGAGACTAATCACAATTTTATTTACAAGAACTGACTGACTGACTGATATAGAAGATTTAACGTGCGCTTTCCGACTGCAGCGTATTTCGCACACGGGCCTGGCCAGACCATTTAGTGTATTCCGAGAAGGGTGAAAGTGGTGTGTGCAACACAAGAGGGGGGCTTTTAGGGGTTGCTTATATCGATTTTTGAAATTTTAAAATTTGGAATAAATGCCGAGGTGGATGGAGGAGGGAACTAAGGGAGCTGGGTGAGGTGGGTATTTGTATGTTTATTGGATTTTGGGTTGGTAGATTAATTAGTTTTTAGATGCGCTTAATTAGGCCTGTTTTGATTAGAAATACGCCTAGGGCCTTGAAGTTTTCTAGTTTATTTTGAGGGTTTAGTATTTCATCTAGAGTAGGAACCTTATTTAGATTGAGGTTGGTTTGTAGTGTGGTTCTGTGTGTTTGGTAGTGGGTGCAGTGGATGAGTGCGTGTTCTGTGGTTTCGGGTTGTTTGCAGTGGGGGCAGTTGCCTGTGGTGTGTCTTTTAAGTTGTTTTAGGTGGTTATTTAGGTTCGTGTGTCCTGTTTGGAGTTTTGTAATTAATCTGTCAATTTTTTTAGAGGGGTGAAGGATTTTAGGTTTGGCTAGTGGTTTTCTGAGCACTTTTTTGATTTGGCTATTTGAGTTTTGATATTGATTATGCCATTTTTTGGTTATTTTTTGTTTGTTTACACTTTTAATTTCTGATTTTGAGATGGGTAGGTTTAGGCTTATTTCTGGGATTTTGAGAGATAATTTAGCTGCTTTATCGGCGCTTTCGTTGCCGTAAATTCCTACGTGGGCGGGGATCCACAAGAAGGTTATTTGTTTGCCTGCTTTTGTTAGGTCGTTGGAGCTTTTAAGTATTTGGTTTATTAATTTAGGTCGTTTTTTGGTATTTTTGTTTTGGAGGGCTTGTAGTCCACTAAGCGAGTCAGTGAGAATTAGGATTTTTTTGTGGTTTTTTGATTGTTGGTTATGCAGGGCTGAGGCCATGCCCATAAGTTCGGCCGTGAATATAGATTGGTTGTTTGGGAGTCGGTAAGATTGTGTGGATATAACTGGTTGTGTGGTATGGACTCCGAAACCTGTGTGTTTGGAGATCGGGTCTGAAGATCCGTCAGTGTATACGTGACACCAATTTGGCCAATTTTCGTGTATGTATGAAAGTGTGGTTGTTTTAGCTATGTTTGGGTCGGTTTGTTTATTTATTTGGTTAGTTAGTGTTGTGTCTATTTGGGGTTTTTTGAGTTTAGGGGTGAAGATATTTGATTTTTTGCAGTTTTGTTTAAGATTTTGAGTTTGGTGTTCATTGAGGTAGTTAGTTATTCTTTGGGATATTGGGGTGAGTAAGGGGTGTTTGCGAGCTAGAGCTTGGTTTCTTGGGCTAATGTTTTGGTTAATTAGGTTTTGGATGAGAGGGTTTGTTTGGGACGCGGCCCAGAAATTAAGGCTTAGATGTTCCCTGCGTAGATTTAGTGGCATTTCTCCTGTAAGGGCCTGAAGTGAGGTGTAGGAGGTGCCATGTTGGGTGCGTGTAATTAGTTTAAGGGCTTGGTATTGGATTGAGTCAAGTTTTTTAGATAGAGAGTGGTTTAGGGTGTTGTATATGGCGCAGCCGTAGTCTAGTTTTGATCTTATTAGTGCTGTATAGAGTGAGAGGAGGGTATCTTTGGAGGCTCCCCAGTTAGAGCCGGTGAGACATCTTAGTGTGTTAAGGTCTTTGCTGCATCTAGTTTTTAGGTTTTGGACGTGAGCCTCCCAGGTGAGGTGTTGATCGAAAATAAGTCCTAAGAATTTGGTTTGTTTTTGGAATTTGATTGTTTGGTTGTTTAGCTGGAGGATTGGGTAGGCAGGTTTCATGTTTTTATGTTTGAATACTACTCCTGTTGTTTTATCTGAGTTAAGGGAGAAGCCCCATTTGTCTGCCCATTGTTGTATTTTATTTAGAGATTTTTGGATTAAGTTTTCTGCCATTTTAATGCTTTTAGTGCGGATCCATAGGGCTCCATCATCCGCGAATTTTGAAGTGTTTAGTTTAGGGGATAGGCCCTCGAATAGATCATTTATCATTATATTGAAGAGGGTTGGGCTGAGAATGCTGCCCTGGGGAGTGCCATTTTCTAGGGGACACTGGTCCGATAGCGTATGGTCTATACCCACGGTAATTTTGCGATTGTTTAGGAAATCTTGGATGAAGTTTATTATTTGGCCTTTTAGTCCTATTTTTTTTTAGTTTTTGTATTAGCCCGTGGTGCCATACCATATCGAAAGCTTTAGAGAAGTCGAGGAATATGCCTATGGTGTATTGCTTGTTTAGCTGTCCTGTTTTTATATCCTGTTCTAGTCGGGCGAGGTTATCGAGAGTTGATCGGCCAGGAGTGAAGCCGCTTTGGTCGGGGTTTATGATGTTGTTTTGGTCTAGGTAGTGCTGTAGCCTATTTTTAGTCATAAGTTCCATTATTTTGCAGAGATTTGAGGTTAGGGATATGGGCCTATAGGAGTTTGCCTGATCTGCTGGTTTATTTGGTTTAGGTATTGGGATTACTAGAGCTTCCTTCCATGAGGATGGGACCTGTCCGTTTAGGTAAACTAGGTTGTATAGTTTAAGTAAAGTTTGGAGTAGTTTGGTAGGTAAGTGCTTGATTATTTGGTAAGAGGTGAGGTCTAGGCCAGGGGCTGTTCCTTTTTTTCTATTGTTTAGTACGTGATTTAGTTCTTCTATGGTATAAGGTTGATTTATTTCTAGGTTGTCTTGTCTGATTTCTTTGGAGAATTTTATTTCTTTATTTAGTTTATCTTGGAATTTCTTACTGAAGTTACTGTTGCTACTAACTTTAGAGAAGTGTTTGGCTAGGTTGTTGGCCTTTTGGTTGGGGTTAGTTGAGTTGTTTATATTGGGGCTTTTTTTGTGCCGTTTGATGCCTCGGATGGCGTGAATTTTGCGCCACACCTTCCTAGCGTCGGTGTGGTGGTTTAGCTCCTCACAGAATTTTTTCCAGTTTTTGGTTTTAGCAGTTTTAACTAGGTTTTGGACTTGGTGGTTTAGTTCATGAGCTGTTTTGAGATGAGAGGGGTCTCGTTTAGCTCTGTTGAAAGCTGATTTGCGTTTTAGTCTAGTTAGCTCTATTTCCTCATTCCACCAAGGGACAGTGGGTTTTCCTGGGTTGGATGATTTGAAGGGGATTGCGGATTTGGCTGCGTTGATTATGAAGTTAGTTAGGTTTTGACAGAATGTTTCGGGGTCTGTTGTTTCTAAATCGTTTAGATTAGCTTCGTTGCATAATTCTTGGAATTGGTCCCAGTTGGCGTTTTTGTACTGAAATTTAGGTTCCTGTTTAGGGGTTTGATTTGGTATTTTTATATTTCCTAGGGTTATATTTATGGGAAAGTGGTCGCTGCCTAGAGGTACTGGGTGGACGTCCCACATCAGACTTTGTGCTAAGTCTGGCGTACATATTGTTAAGTCGATAGCCGACATGGTGTGGTGGATTTTGTCGTATCTAGTTGGTTGGTTATTGTTTAATAGTATTAGGTCATTTTTTTCGATCCACTCTGATATTAGTTGTCCATGGTTGTCTAGTTTATCTGCAATGCCCCAGGTAGGATGATGGGCATTGAAGTCTCCTAGGAAGATTGTTGATTTATTTCCTAATTGGTAAAGGATGTCTAGGTCTGTATCTTTAATTGGTTTTAGTGTTGAGTGATAGATGTTAATGATTTTTATTTTTTGGTTATTGATGGTGACTTGGATTCCATTAGCTTCTAGATTAGGAGTGTTTACTTTAACTTCCTCGTAGTTAATATCCTCCCTAACGTAGATGATTAGACCTCCTCCTGTTCTGCCTGGGATGGTTTTGGACCTGTCGGTTCTTACTGCGTTATAATTTGGTAGGTTGAATTTAGTTTTATGTGAGAATTTGGTTTCTTGAATACAAGCTACATGGGGACCTTTATCTATTTTGAAATTAGCTTTAAGTTCAGAACCATGGCCGGCGAGGCCATTGGCATTCCATTGAAAAATGTTTAGGCCTTCCATTGGGAAACTGGGTGGATTTATGTTTGGTTTAGGCTTGGTTTAGGTATTTACTTTAGTAGGTTATTAAGGTTGCTGCTGAAACGGTCGAAAGAGGTGGTGACGAGTTTTAGTTTATGTGCTACACCAAAGAAGGCTTTGGAGCTGGCTTCTGGATTAGACTGCTTTAACATGTAAGCTAGTAGGAGGACTAAGTTGTTTAGTTTTTTGCTTGCTACGTTTTGGGTGAGTTTTTTTCTATAGCTTTTGGTTTTGGGGGCTGACAAGGTGAGATCGTTTATTTCCTCTGAGGATGTGTACTCGTCCTCTTCGGTTAAGTTATCTTTAGTTTGGTCACTCTCTTCGGTGGTGGGTTGCATGCTGGGTTTGGGTGTGAGAGTCTGAGTGGTTTCTGTAGTTTCCCTGTTGACTGGGTGTTCGGGGGGTGCCTGTAGGTTTTGGAGTGTTGTTGCCCTTGTGGCTGTGATGGCTTGTGTTTGTGCTGGTTGTGTGGTGGTCGTTGTGCGTTGGGTTTTGCTTGCTGGTGTAGATGTGGTAATTGTAGGGTGAGAGGCGGGGAGGGTGAGAGTGTGAGTTTGTGGGATGTGTGGGGTGTTTGTTTCATTTGCGATGTATGCGTCTCGCTGATTTTGGTCCCATACGGAGATTGGGTATACTGTTTTGCGTGCGTTAGTGTTGTTGTTTGGGGGTGGTGTTGGTAGTAGTTGTTTGTATGCTTTCGGTGTGGGTTTTTTGGTTTGGATTTTGGCCGTGTTTATGTCTATATGTCTGTTGGCCTGTTGGGTGAGTGATAGTCTGTGGGGGCATTGGTTCGAGAGTGATGAGTGTTTTATGGATTTGCAGTGGATGCACCAGGGTGTGCATATGCCTGGACAGTCCGTTTGGGCACAGTTTTTGCATTTAGTTTTTTTGAAAGTACATTGGTTAGCGGCGTGATTATATTGTAGGCAATTGGAACATTGCTTTACTTGCTTGATGTATGGTTTGACCTCTAAGTTATGGTTAGCGCCGAAAGTGATATGTTTGGGGGCTTCAGGGTGTTTAGCTGTTTTTTTTGAAGTTTATTATTACAATAGGTGTCGGGGTGGTTTTCCCGTTTCTGTTTGATTTAATCCTGCGGAGGCTAGTTATTTGTGGTTGGGTTTGGATAGTGTTAGCTTCTTGGGCGTATATGTCGAGGTCCTCGTCGGTTTCCCTTGGGTGCACTCGAATAACTCCCCTAGTGTATATTTGCCAGTTAGGTTTAGAGCTATTTACGGTGAATTGGAATATTTGTTTAATTTTAGTTGCTGCTATGTAGGATTCCTGATTTGGGAAGATTATCTGATATCCTTTGAAGCTACGTTTGATGTTTAGGTAATTGATTTTTTGTTGCCTTAGCCACATGCCTAGTTTATTTATGGTTAGTGTTGGAGCTAGTTGTACTGAGGGGGTGGCCGAAAAGAAGTAGAGGGCCCACGTGGTGATGAGGGCTGCGGGTGAGAGGGTGTGTGAGGTAGGTGATGCCGATGCGTCTAGTTTGCGTTTTTTTGTGTTGCATGCTTGGGGAGGTGGGGTGCTGGGTTGAGTTTCCATGTAGGAGGCTTGAGGGTCTTCATCGCCGTAGCCTGTGGGAATGAGTGAGGGTGTTGCCCTGTCGGAGGTGTTGTGCGCCTCCGCAGGTGTAGGGGATGTAATGCCAGAGATTTCGCTTATCTCGATTTGTCTTTGGTCTGCCATACTGGGATTGGGTGTATAGGATGAGTGTGTGTTGTTGTGTGTTGTTGTGTTGTTACAAGAACAATTAACAATTTACAATATACTTAGATAATAACTGAGGGTGCCACAGAGAGTTGGTACAACACTCTGGGCTGTGGGAGAGATGTCTGCTTGGTAAGAAAGTCAAACCCCTTCTCTGCTTAAAGCCTGCCTACAGTATGTATTTAACAAAAATTTAAACAATAAAATGGAATGTGATTGGATGATACACGATTGGTTGTGTCCTAAGCTAAATGGATGGCTAGACAGAGGGGAATACTAAATCCTGTTTATCCTGTTGGACTGGCACTAATCTTGTTGACATATTTACTGGATGCTTTGAAAGAGATTAGGGTGTCACTATAGATGAGCTTGTGTGGGGGCTAATCCTTAATGCCCTATAGACGAGCTTGTATGGGGGCTAATCCTTAATGCACTATAGACGAGCTTGTATGGGGGTTAATCCTTAATGAGTCTTAATTGAAGTAATGTTATTCTAATATACCCCGGTAGGTGATGACAGATATACTTAAATAAATATCCTTTGTCTGGGAGATGGGATCTTGATACCTTAGGCTAGCATTTATCTAAAAGCTTCAAATCAATTAAACTATATAGACGTAACTCTTGTCTTATTGAACGGTCTGGCGCAAAATCCACGCCATCAGAGGCTTAAAACGACATAAAAAAACCCTAACATTGACAACTCAACCAACCCCGCCCAAAAAGCAAATAATCTCGCCAACCACTTTTCGGCCGTTAGCAGTAACACCAACTTCGGTAAAAAATTCCAAGATAAACTTAAAACAGAAAACAAACCCACAAAAGAACCAAACAATAACAATCTAGAAATAAATCAACCCTACACAATGGAGGAGCTCCTCTACGTAATCCAAAACAGGAAAAAGGGCACAGCCCCAGGATTAGACCTAACTTCTTACCAAATAATTAAAAAACTCCCCCTAAAACTACTCCAGGCACTACTCAAACTATACAATCTCATCTACCTAAACGGACAGGTTCCTACTCCCTGGAAACAGGCCCTAGTCATACCAATCCCTATACCTAATAAACCAGCTAATCAAGCTAACTCATATAGACCAATATCCCTAACTTCAAACTTATGTAAAGTAATGGAATCAATGGCTAAAAATAGATTACAACATTACTTAACCCAAAATAACATCATAAACCCAGATCAAAGCGGTTTCACTCCTGGCCGCTCAACCCTAGATAACCTCACCCGACTAGAACAAGATATTAAGACAGGACAGCTAAATAAACAATATACCACAGGCATCTTCTTAGACTTCTCTAAAGCTTTCGACATGGTATGGCACGATGGGCTAATACAAAAACTTAAAAAAATAGGACTCAAAGGTCAGATAATAAACTACATCCAGGACTTCCTAAACAATCGTAAAATAACCGTGGGTATAGACCAAACTCTATCGGACCAATGTCCCCTAGAAAATGGTACTCCACAGGGCAGTATCCTCAGCCCCACCCTCTTCAATATAATGATAAACGATCTATTCGAGGGCCTATCCCCTAAAGTAAACACATCAAAATTCGCGGATGATGGAGCCATCTGGATCCGCACTAAAAGCATGAACATGGTCCAAAATTTACTCCAAAAATCTCTTAATAAAATACAACAGTGGGCTGACAAATGGGGCTTCTCCCTTAACTCAGAAAAAACAACAGGAATAGTATTCAAACACAAAAACATGAAACCCGCCTCCCCAATCCTCCAGCTAAACAATCAAACAATCAAATTTCAAAAACAAACCAAATTCTTAGGACTTATTTTCGATGAACATCTCACCTGGGATGCTCACATCCAAAACCTAACAACTAAATGCAGTAAAGACCTAAACACCCTAAGATGCCTAACTGGTTCTAACTGGGGAGCATCCAAATATACCCTCCTCTCTCTCTACATATCACTAATTAGATCAAAACTAGACTACGGCTGCGCCATATACAACACCCTAAACAACTCTCTATCTAAAAAACTTGACTCAATACAATATCAGGCTCTCAAACTAATTACACGCACCCAACATGGCACCTCCTACACCTCACTTCAGGCCTTAACAGGAGAAATGCCACTAAGTCTACGCAGGGAACAGCTAAGCTTAAATTTCTGGGCCGCGTCCCAATCAAACCCTCTCATCCAAAACTTAATAAACCAAAACATCAGCCCCAAAAACCAAGCTCTAGCTCGTAAACACCCCTTACTTACCCCAATATCCCAAAGAATAACAAACTACCTAAATGAACACCAAATTAAAAATCTTAAACAAAACTGCAAACAATCAAATATCTTCAAATTATATCCAAATTAGACACAACACTAGCTAGCCAAATAAATAAACAAACCGACCCAAACATAGCTAAAACTACCACACTAGCATACATACACGAAAATTGGCCAAATTGGTGTCACATTTACACGGACGGATCCTCAGATCCGACCTCCAAACACACAGGTTTCGGAGTCCATACCACACAACCAACTAAAACCACACAATCCTTCCGACTCCCAAACAACCAATCAATATTCACGGCAGAACTAATGGGCATGGCCTCAGCACTCCATAATCAAGAATCCAAAAACCACAAAAAAATCCTAATACTTACCGACTCCCTAAGTGGACTGCAAGCCCTCCAAAACAAAAATACCAAAAACCGACCTAAATTAATAAATCAAATACTTAAAAGCTCCAACGACCTAACTAAGGCAGGCAAACAAATAACCTTCTTGTGGATACCCGCCCACGTAGGAATATACGGTAATGAAAACGCCGATAAAGCAGCTAAACTATCCCTCAAAATCCCAGAAATAAGCTTAAACTTACCCATCTCAAAATCAGAAATTAAAAGTGTAAACAAGCAAAAAATCACCAAAAAATGGCATAACCTATATCTAAACTCAAATAGCCAAATCAAAAAAGTGCTCAGCAAACCACTAACCAAACCAAAAATTCTCCATCCATCCAAAAAAATCGACAGAGTAATCACTAAACTCCAAACAGGACACACCAACCTAAATAACCACCTAAAAAAAATTAAAAAACACACTACAGGTAACTGCCCACACTGCAAACAACCAGAAACCCCAGAACACGCACTCATCCACTGCACACACTACCTAACACATCGAACCGCATTACAAACCACCCTCAATCTAAACAAGGCTCTAACTCTAGAAGCAATACTAAACCCACAAAATAAACTAGAAAACTTCAAGGCCTTAGGCGTATTCTTAATCAAAACGGAACTAATAAAACGCATCTAAAAACACAATAACTCACCAAATCAAAATCACATAAACAAACAAACATCCACCATACCCAGCTCCCTTAGTTCTCCTCCCCAATCCCATCGGCATCTATTCCAAATCTCAAAATTCCCAAATTCTATATAAGCAACCCCTAAAACCCCCCTCTTGGGTTGCACAGACCACCTTCGCCCCTTTCGGAAACACATTAAATGGCCTGGCCTGGCCCGTGTGCGAAATACGCATCAGTCGGAAAGCGCACGTTAAATCTCCAAAGTAAGTAAGTAAGTAAGTACTTATTGAATAGTATGTCTAGAAGACGCGCTCCCATTACCTTAGGCTAGCAACCATCTAAAAAAGCTTTAACTGAAACTACTGATATTTTATATATGCATTTTACCTAATGATATTTATTACTTGGTAAACTATAATTATATGAAATGATGTATAAATATTACACCATGATAACTCATAAAAGCACTTGATGTAGATCTAATTATTATAAGATAACTTAGTATAAATGTTATCCCATGATAATATAGTAAAAAATCTCTTAAAATTAGTATTATTGACCCATTACATTAAGATTCTGCTCACAAGTGTGAAATATTATTTACTATCATCAACCAAGAAGAAATCTTAAGATTCCATTTTAATTGTAGATTTTAAAGGCATTATCCCATTTCTGGTCAAGGTGATATGAGTATTAATATAGTAGAAAATCTCTTAAAATTAGAAATATTGTCCTATTTCATTAAGATTCAGTCCACAAGTGTGAAATATTATTTACTATCATCAACCGAGAAGAAATCTTTAGATTCCATTAATTGTAGATTTTAAAGGCATTATCCCACTTCTGGTCAAGGTGATATGAGTCATAATATAGTCAAAAATCTCTTAAAATTAGAAATACTGACCCATTACATTTAGACCTTTGTTCATAGGTTTGAAATGTTATTTACTATCATCAACCGACAAGAAATTAGAAATCTTGACTCAAAGTATTCAGACTTTGCTCACAGGCTAGAAATGTTTTTTACTATCATCAGCCAAGAAGAAATCTTAAGATTCCATTATTTGTCGAGTTTATAGACTTTATCCCATTTCTGGCTGAGGGGAGATGAGTAATGATATTGTAAAAAATCTCTTAAACTTAGAAATATTAACCCATAGCATTCAGAATCTGCTCACAAGCTAGAAATGTGATTTACTATCCGCAGCCAAAAGAAAATCTTCAGATTCCGTCAACTGTAGATTTTATAGGTGTTATCCCATTTCTGGTCGAGGGGATATGAGTAATAAAATAGCAAAAAATCTCTTAAAATTAGAAATATTGACCCATAACACTCAGGTTCTGCTCACAAGTTAGAAATGTGATTTACTATCATCAGCCAAGAAGAAATCTTAAGATTTCATTGATTGTAGATTTTAAAGGTGTTATCCCATTTCTGGTCGAGGGGATATGAGTAATAAAATAGCAAAAAATCTCTTAAAATTAGAAATATTGACCCATAACACTCAGGTTCTGCTCACAAGTTTGAAATGTAATTTACTATCATCAGCCAAGAAGAAATCTTAACATTCCATTAAGTGTAGATTGTAAGATGATATTGTGTATAAAATGTCATAGGTTGATTATGACCTGTGATCATCTGTATAGATTGATGTATTACCACCTTCCATGGATATGTGTATTTGTCTATTTCTAGACTTGCTAAAGCCAAACTGGGGAAAGTGGAAATTGATAGTTTATACTGAAGGGTTCATTGGTCTGTTGAGGGCTCAAACAACTGAATACAGGCGAGCTACTGCTAGCACTGACCTGACACACTAGCCATAAACATGTCACAAGATGATTCCCTAATTACTACTGACTAGTTGTCTGTTCAGATCTCTTACTGCTCAAGAGATTGTTGATACTAGAATTCCAAGGAGGAACTATCTCTATGAAGGGTGTGAGAACCTCAGTGTAAATTTAAGCAAGGTCATAAGCTCATATTGTTAATGTTGTAGCAGAAAAAAATAATTTTACTTTACTGGAATTATTTGAATTGCTTCAAACCATCCATTCTGTCATTAGCCTTAGATATGTACGAACCCATGTAATCCTGTGACACATTAAAAGCTGCTTCTTCAGCTCTCATTCTGTTTGATAAGATATTGATATGTTGTCGGATTATGTTCACATCGCTGTCAGGGCGGCACCAAATAAATTGTGTGAGAATTCACCAATAAAAGGTAGCAATGCTCTCTTGGAGCGAGTTTGAGAACCAACAATTTGACCTTGAAGAATAATGTTTCTGATCAAAGTAACCCCTCCTAACATGTCTTTGAAAGTGTCGTCATGTACGCAATAAGTAAAATTCAATATAGCCCTCATATTTTCATCACAGGACATATGATTCGCCTGAAGACTAATTCTTACTAATACTTTGTGCACCATGTCTGAACTCCTGAAGCAAAGACAAAAAGAAACTATTCTGCCTGACATAGATTATCAATATGTACATTTTACCTCAACATTCAAGTAGATCTCTACATTAACTATGGTAATAAGCAGTACTTCTTTGTTCTCGTTTCATTTGCCAGGTACTATACTCAACAACAAAAGTTCCTGTGACACCAATATTTTAGTGTATTTTTCAAACAAGTAAAGTTTGGTTTTCAATATTGTAGTACATGTATGGAATCTAGTCACAAAAGCGCAACTGCTACAGAAAAGCATGCATTCGATGCAAAAGTTGACTTTTATGCAAGCCCCATGCATTTCACTACCCAAGAATGGGTATAAAAACATGTGGGTTAACTGGATTCCATGTGCATTGTTTAGCATCGTGCTGACAACAACTACTCAGAAAAACAACAAAATTACGCAATTATTCCACATTACCAAATGCCACGCTTGTCCGAAAATGAGGCCCTGTGAGCAATTTGGTGTTTATGGCAACATTGGCAACAGACGAATGCAGTCAGAGACCATCCTCGGAGTGGCAGGCCATGCGTAACCAATAATCGACAAGACAACTTGATTTGAACAATACACCTACGAAATCGTTTCCAGCCAGCAACAGTGACTGCAAGAAGCATCCCTGGCCTTTCACGAATATCTTCACAAACCGTACCTCACCACCTCAGATGTGCAGGGATTGTCGCCAGAAGACCCGCCAGACGTCCCATTTTGACAGGAAACCACCGTCAAGCATGTCTACACTAGTGTAGACAGCGTCTACGCTGGATGGCCATGCAGTGGGGACAAGTTCTATTCACTGACGAGTCTCGTTTTCACCTCAGCGATGGACGGATTCGTGTGTACCTACGTCAAGGTGAATGTTACTTCAATCGTTGTGTTATGGAAGAAGATTGGTTCGGGGGCGGCAGCATTATGGTATGGGGTGGGATTACAGCAAGACAGAGGACCTGTTTGATAGTGGTAGAGGGAAATCTCAATGGACAGCGCTACCGCGACGAGATCACTGGCCCTGTTGTTCTACCGTTTTGTCGTCGTCATGGCCCAGGCATTACCTTTCAACATAACAATGCCCGGTCTCATATTGTTCGACTTGTTCAGGATTCTCCTCAACAAACCAACGTAATTGTCATCCCCTGGCCGGCTCACTCCCCTGATCTCTCACCAATCGAGCACATATGGGATGAGATGGATCGGCGCCTTCGACGTCAACCACGTGTTCCACAGACACAGCAGGAACTTCAAACATGCTCCAGCAGATACGGACAGATATCCCACAGGACTTTGTGCGACGCCTGGTCTATTCCATGAGCCGAAGACGTGTTGCTTGCATTGCAGCCAGAGGTGGACACACACACTATTGATTTGTAAATTAACATTTTGGCATGTTCATGTTTTTTATGAAATCACGCATTTTCTGAAGTCAATCAATCAATCTTTATTGTATGAAAGGCCATTGGCCCATATACACATAACACGTCCCATTTTAATTCTGGAAACCCAAAAGTCCAGAAACTCTACGGTCTTTGCCCAGTCTCGGTTAAAGGTATTTACAAAATTAAACATGCCGTTTTCATGGGAACATACCAAGGAAGAAAAAATGAAAAAAAAATTGTTTAAAAACTCAATATTTAGACTATGTCGCCCATGGGCCTGCCCATGGGCGAAGTCTGGCCCATGGGTAGGCCCATGGGCAGGCCCATGGGTAGGCCCATGGGCAGGCCCATGGGCGAGAATATGTTCCTTTACTTAAAACTCATGTTTTTGTTTCGCAAATACATTTAATGTATTCATTCAAGTATCATGACACAAAATTAAACTCATTTTAACTTAATTCGACGATTTTATAGCGATATTGAAATATTTCGCCCATGGGCGAGAAAAAGGTTTGGCCCATGGGCGAGTATATGTTCCTTTACTTAAAACTCATGATTTTGTTTCGCAAATACATTAAATGTATTCATTGAAGTATCATGACACAAAATTAAACTCATTTTAACTTAATTCAACGATTTTATAGCGATATTGAAATATTTCGCCCATGGGCGAAAAAAAGGTTTGGCCCATGGGTAGGCCCATGGGTAGGCCCATGGGCAGGCCCATGGGCGAGAATATGTTCCTTTACTTAAAACTCATGTTTTTGTTTCGCAAATACATTTAATGTATTCATTCAAGTATCATGACAGAAAATTTAACTCATTTTAACTTAATTCAACGATTTTATAGCGATCTTGAAATATTTCGCCCATGGGCGAGAAAAAGGGTTTGGCCCATGGGCGAGTATATGTGCCTTTACTCAAAACACATGGTTTTTTTTCGCAAATACATTAAATGTATTTATTCAAGTATCATGACACAAAATTTAACTAATTTTTACTTAATTCAACTATTTTACGGCGTTATTAAAATATTTCGTCCATGTTTACGTCAGTCCCTTTCAAGCATCAACTAACTGTTTGCAGAGTATATTGTATCATGTGAATTATACTTTATATTATATCATTACATTACTATTTAAAAAGGGCATTTGGTTGGATGTTTCCTTTAGTTCTACAAATTTCACCTGTTTTACATATTGTAGCGATCTTTAATGAACCCGGCCTTACCTCTCAAAACGTTTTGACAGTTTATCATACGAATTCATGTGCGTGTTCTCCAATTCATTGGAGTTATTTTCCACAACATTAAATTTTAGTTAGTTTCTATTTCATTTCCCATTTAATGTCCCGTTGATACATCACACTGGGCAATTACGTGACACCAGGTATGCAATATACAGGTACGCGTGCGCGTATTTTAATGAAAAAACTATTCGTCTTTTATTGCATAACGTTTGGCTGAATATCTTACATTCTAACGAAATCTCGAAATAATTATTTAATTACATGCGGTTTCGAACTGACCAGTGGGAATTATGTTTCAATGCGATTGAGGAAAACGTGAGTGAATATTGTGACACTAAAGCAACTTTTAACTGCATTGTCACTCTTGGTATGAAAATGGTAACAGTTCAGAAAAAACAACAGCCTCCTTATGATAATTCTCATTAGTACGTTGTATCTAATTACAGTGTCGGCCTTATTTACAGGTGATTCTACAATACCTGCTCTCGGTCAATTACGATCTACCACACCACGCGTGAATAAACAGTTATGCAGGTGTTGCTGTGGGCAAATACCTAGCCTGAAAATGTTTATTTTTTTTAGGATACATGTTTTACAAATGTTCGTTGATATGTGGATATATTAAGCACAAAGACAAAAAAATGTTTATGAAAGATGAATTAGTGCCTTGATATATTCATCGAGATGTGTATTATCGTTTAAGGGGGTCATTCAATAAACGTATGTTTGGAGGAGATATCAAAGGAGCCGCCCAATATACACAGTGTCGTCCGGTGAACTACCACCCCACCCTGTCCATTAGAGTTATGTAATCGGTACACAAATATATTTGATGCGGTGTCAGTGCGGAAGGAGTTTGAATTACGTCCGCCAGTTGTCACAGAAATCCTCAAAGTATAGAAACAATAAACAAGGTCAATCCGTACTAATTATCTAGTGACGCACGTAACAACGACTGTCAATAGGGAAAATGGTGAAAACAAATTGAAATAGATTTTAATAAAACATTACTGTACTACATAACTCGCAAAAGCGGTGCCTAAAATTTTTGACCGTGTTATGTGTGTTGTAAACTGACGAATAGCAAGTAATTGTCATGCTGTACGCATGGTTCCATATACAAATTCAGTTATACAACCGGTATGAAACTGAGAACTGAGATACCAAGTACAACCTGCATTCACACACGGAAGCAATATACTTGTGTGTATGCCCTCTCCTCTAAAAAATGTATCACTAAAGTATTTGCATTGTAATAAATATAGTAATGATAAAACTTGGTAATTTGGTAGGTCTCCGACAGATATGATTTTCAGTTTTTTTACACCTTTGATTGATACGGATTACGTACCTGTAGTCTAGTCACTGTCTCTAATGTATCTGCTTGTTAGAAATTTCAAATGTCTTGTTATAACACTGTTCCTAAAATACGGCAGTTTCTTTTATCGGGTATAAATAGTTGATTCGTCTTGTCACGCAGTCATTTTTTACTTGATCGAATGATTTCCAAAAAAAATTACGGCAGAGAGTTTTGTATTTTATTATATTTTTAGAAGATTTTAGAAGATGCTTACATCACTGTATCTCAGAACGTAAAACTGATAACATTCAAACATGTAATTAGTACACAGTTAATTGTTACATATAATTTCCTGCATATTCCTTTTCGAACAAAAAGCCTACATGTATACTGATATCGGTGTCCACTGTTAAAAGGGTATTAGTGCAGTCAGCCATGGTAAATGGAGAGACAATAATAAGGTGATTAATTATAGTCTGTTGCAGAATATGCGGTATAAGTGTAGTCATTGATACATATACACATTACACATATACAGATGAAATACACGATATGATGCAGTGCAAGAACAAATTAAGATACGGTTTCTATTAAAAATAATTATACGATTTTGGATTTAATTAGCATGTTTAAATTTTCAGGCCAACACGGCTGAGATACAGCATCGGCATACTCAACTGGAGTTGTTTTCTGCCGGTCGTAAGTTCATTGTTTGACTGAGCACACTCGTGTCGGGGTTGCGATATTTTCTTCTCTTTGTTGGCAACCTGCCACCGGTCTGAATTTTGAGAAAGGTCTCAGCATGGGACTGTTAATTACTTGTAGATGTTGGGTGCGGTTAGGACCAAACTTTTTCAGCTCAGAGTGTTAGTGGTCCTGGAACCCATAGTGTCAAACAGGTTCTGCACAAAACGTCCATCAGATTCTATTGTTCAGCAACATTGTCACTGAATTTCAGAACTCTGGCATGATATAATAATCAAGGATTTCGAAGTGAACGAGGGGAAAGGCAGACGCACGTGGATTTACCCTCAGGTTATTATTGTCTGGAGTTCACATTTTGGGGCATTTCATATACTAATTGAACAGAGTTCACCTGCACATGTCCACTTTAGTTATACAGACTGTAACCAAAAATGCAATGAGCCGTAGCTCTTAATCCCTTATAACAACGGTAACAACAACCAGGGTGAGGACACAGTAAGGTTAAACCGTGTCCAACAGACAATCTGAGGTGGCTATCTCCCATCAAGTCAGCTCTGTTTTTAAGCGCATAGTTATGTTTTTACATATTGAAATAAAAGGAATGAAAAAAATTATATTTAACAAACCTACACATTACCAAATACAAAACTGTATAACCCTCTCTAGACTTCGTTCCAATTAACCTGGATCATTCAACTCGCTCGCGAAGGTCGTATGCGACTTTAAAGTGAATACGTCTACAGTGTACAAGTAACTTTTAACTGTATCATATATACTCATGATAAGCAATTATTTTCGTTCCTAATTCGAATGAGCACATTCTGAGGCTAAATCTGCAAAAGGACAGATAAAATATTTCTTTGTACAATGCAAACGATACAAACGTAGCGGCTGATAATAGAGACAATGATTTAATAATCTGCAATATATCAAGTGTTCTCGTTCAATCTATTGTACATATTGAAGTGATTGTAAAGTTTCAAGGAGTACTAAAATGTTGTGGTATTATGAATGTATTTAGAATATGAATAGCGAAAAACAGTCACCATATCGGATGTACATGTATAACTTGTCTTCCAACACCACGCTTGTGCCGAGGCCCATGGTCATAAAACTAATCGGTCCCATAAAAGGAGCAAATAGTTTCGCAGATACTTCTTGCTATGGTTCACTCACAATTGTCAGACGACCTAATCATCAGTCAGACCAGTCAAGTGTGACCAGCGTACCTGCCTGGTTTTGGCTCCTAATTACTGAACTGCCCAATACTTTCATACTGTGGGCAAAGTAAGCGGCCTCGTTGAGTGATACAGACTAACCAGATTATGATTGTGTTTGTAAGTGCGTTTAATCTGTGTCGGGTTGCAGTTGTTTTATTAGTCAAGACTACGGGTAGTTTTTTCAATGAAACCTTTTAGCCGTTGAGTTTGTTTTGGATTCATTTCATTAAATACATTGTTAGGTAGAATAATAACACGTTATACGGATAAAACATCTCCCTAATCTGAGTATAATCTCACATGTACTCTAAGTACCGTACTATATTACTTTGCGGAGACACTGAGTATAATTTTTTAGTTGGCATTGTATGCTGTCTGAATGACTTTACACAAATCCCTGCATTCAATAGACCCGTGAAGATCTTCAACAAACCATTCTTGGCGTAAAAGGGCGACAGCGCTTGTCGTAAGAAGCGACTACCGGGATCGGGTGGTCAGGCTCGCTGACTTGGTTGATGCATGTCATCGTATCCCAATTGCGTGGATCGATGCACATGATGTCAATCACTGGATTGTCTGGTCAAGACTCGATTATTTACAGACCGCCGTCATACAGCTGAAATATTACTAAGTGTGGCGTTATACAACTAACAAACAAACAAAACACAAAAAGAGAAAGTGTATGAGTACTAAAACTTGCAATAGATATGCCTACCATACGTACACACATGTGTCCCATTCGACAGTCTACAACACACGAATAACTGTCAAACAAGTTTGGGTACCCTTTCTGTTCAGGCAAGTTATTTAGTTCGATAATTTTATATTAAAATCCTTTTCAATTTGTTTTCATCCTTTTTCCCTATTCCATGCATGTTTATGTTGCTACATCTTATTGCTCATGTTTCCAAGTATTGTAAAACACTTTAATGTTTCTCCTTCTTAATCTAACGTTATAATATTTCCGGTCATTGCCATCATCTAATACACAAGAGATGATACCAAGACATATTTTATTCGGTTTTATGGTCTATGCGGTCTTACAATTGATTTTATTAGTCTTTAAATCTTATGTCTAGTAAATATTTTCACAAACAGGGCTGTTAACTGATATAAGGAATGTAACATCCAGTTGAGGACTGAATACGACGTACGTTAGTCTGGTAACGACATTTCTACAATTAATATTTTGAATAAGCCGTTAATACGCCAGTTGTGACAGGGATGATGGTATGGTAGATGTAGCAGACATATTGACAGCCGTTGTTACGCGAGTCACTAGGTTATTAGTACGGCATTGGCTTTGTTGATTGGTACTATACTTTCTGTGGCCACTGGCGGACGTAATTCAAACTCCTTCCACACTGACATCGCACCAAATATATTTGTGTACCGATTACATAACTCTTACTGACAGGGTAGGGTGGTAGTTCACGCGAAACGGACGACACTGCGTATATTGAGCGGCTCCTTTGATATCGCCTCACAACATACTTTTAATGAATGACCAATTAAACGATGATACACATCAGGATCGCGGAGAGAATACAAGCTTCGTTCGCGTTGAATATATATATCAAGGCACAAATTCATCTTTCATAAACTTTTTGTGTCTTGGTGTTTAATATATCCACATATCAACGAAAATATGTAATACATGTATCCACAAAAATTAAACATGTACAGGCTAGGTATTTGCCCACAGCAACACCTGCATAACTGTTTATTCACGCGTGGTGTGGCAGATTGTAATTGACCGACAACAAGTATTGTAGAATCACCTGTAAATAAGGCCGAAACTGTAATTAGACACAACGTACTAATGAGAATATGAGAATTATCATAAGAAGGCTGTTACGTTTTTCTTAACTATTACCATTTTCATACCAAGAGTGACAATGCAGTTAAAAGTTGCTTTAGTGTCACAATATTCACTCACGTTTTCCTCAATCGCATTGAAACATAATTCCTACTGGTCAGTTCGACACTGCTTGTAATTAAATAATTATTTCGAGATTTCGTTAGAATGTAAGATATTCAGCCAAACGTTATGCAATAAAAGACGAATAGTTTCTTTCCATTAAAATACGCGCACGCGTACCTGTCACGTAATTGCCCAGTGTGATGTATCAACGGGTCATAAAATGGGAAATGAAATAGAAACTAACTAAAATTTAATGTTGTACACGCACATGAATTCGTATGATAAACTGCCAAAACGTTTTGAGAGATAAGGCCGGGTTCATTAAAGATGTTGGGTGCGGTTAGGACCAAACTTTTTCAGCTCAGAGTGTTAGTGGTCCTGGAACCCATAGTGTCAAACAGGTTCTGCAAAATACGTCAATCAGATTCTACTGTTCAACAGCATTGTCACTGAATTTCAGAACTCTGGCATGATATAATAATCAAGGATTTCGAAGGCAAAACCTTTTCTCGCCCATGGGCGAAATATTTCAATAAATCTGTAAAATAGCTGAATTGAGTAAAATTGTGTTACATTATGTGCCATGAAAATAGTTAGAACTCCTGCATGTATTTACGAAACAAAAACATAAGTTTTAAGTAAAGAAAAATATTCTCGCCCATGGGCCAAACCCTTTCTCGCCCATGGGCGAAATATTTCAATATCGCTATAAAATCGTTGAATTAAGTTAAAATGAGTTAAATTTTGTGTCATGATACTTAAATAAATACATTTAATGTATTCGCGAAACAAAAACATGAGTTTTAAGTAAAGGAACATATTCTCGCCCATGGACCTGCCCATGGGCCTACCCATGGGCCTACCCATGGGCCAAACCTTTTTCTCGCCCATGGGCGAAATATTTCAATATCGCTATAAATCGTTGAATTAAGTTAAAATGAGTTTAATTTTGTGTCATGATACTTCAATAAATACATTTAATGTATTTGCGAAACAAAATCATGAGTTTTAAGTACAGGAACATATACTCGCCCATGGGCCAAACCTTTTCCTCGCCCATGGGCGAAATATTTCAATATCACTATAAAATCGTTGAATTAAGTTAAAATGAGTTAAATTTTGTGTCATGATACTTAAATGAATACATTAAATGTATTTGCGAAACAAAAACATGAGTTTTAAGTAAAGGAACATATTCTCGCCCATGGGCCTGCCCATGGGCCTGCCCATGGGCCTACCCATGGGCCTTCCCATGGGCCAAACCTTTTTCTCGCCCATGGGCGAAATATTTCAATATCGCTATAAAATCGTTGAATTAAGTTAAAATAAGTTAAATTTTGTGTCATGATACTTCAATAAATACATTTAATGTATTTGCGAAACAAAATCATGAGTTTTAAGTACAGGAACATATTCTCGCCCATGGGCGAAATATTTCAATATCGCTATAAAATCGTTGAATTAAGTTAAAATGAGTTAAATTTTGTGTCATGATACTTCAATAAATACATTTAATGTATTTGCGAAACAAAATCATGAGTTTTAAGTAAAGGAACATATTCTCGCCAAATGGCCAAACCTTTTTCTCGCCCATGGGCGAAATATTTCAATATCGCTATAAAATCGTTGAATTAAGTTAAAATGAGTTAAATATTGTGTCATGATACTTGAATGAATACATTAAATGTATTTGCGAATCAAAAACATGAGTTTTAAGTAAAGGAACATATTCTCGCCCATGGGCCTGCCCATGGGCCTACCCATGGGCCTACCCATGGGCCAAACCTTTTTCTCGCCCATGGGCGAAATATTTCAATATCGCTATAAAATCGTCGAATTAAGTTAAAATGAGTTTAATTTTGTGTCATGATACTTGAATGAATACATTAAATGTATTTGCGAAACAAAAACATGAGTTTTAAGTAAAGGAACATATTCTCGCCCATGGGCCTGCCCATGGGCCTACCCATGGGCCAGACTTCGCCCATGGGCAGGCCCATGGGCCAAACTTCGCCCATGGGCAGGCCCATGGGCGACATAGTCTAAATATTGAGTTTTTAAACAATTTTTTTTTCATTTTTTCTTCCTTGGTATGTTCCCATGAAAACGGCATGTTTAATTTTGTAAATACCTTTAACCGAGACTGGGCAAAGAGCGTAGAGTTTCTGGACTTTTGGGTTTCCAGAATTAAAATGGGACGTGTTACATACAGATAAACAATATCATTTACAGCTGTACAGCGCATTATATAATTATTGGATAACTAATATGATGCTTGACATGTAATAGAGGTATTGTAATAACAGTGGTAATAACCACAGTGGCAGCAGTAGTAGTATAAAATACAAAAGGAATACAAAAGGAATGGAATGGAAATATGAAGTTTTACGTCGCAAAGGCTTTCAGCCATAGCACGACGTTCAATACAAAAGGATCTATCAGTAATATACTCATCATGTCATGACAATTTGACAATTTAAATGTATATGCATTTCTAGTAGAAACAAACAGACAAAAATGAAATGTAGATACTCCTGATCTAGATGCGAATGTTTCAAAACAACTAATTATTTCTGGACATATCGGATTTACTAAGTAATTCACTACGCACTCGTAGACTTTGATAGATGTATTGTAATATCTTAGTTAATTTTTGACTAGGGATACCATTAAAAGATAATATTTTGTTCATGGAATAGTGTTTCTTAGTGATATCAGGCATATATTTCAATCTTAGGTTGTCGTAAATTGGACATATAAACAAAAAGTGTAATTCGTTTTCATTATGGTTTTCGCAGAATGGACAAAAACGCATATCCTTCAGAATAGAGGAGAAGCGACCCCTGTTGCACATCAAATCATTTAACCCTAGCCTGAGTTTAATAAATGTGTCTCTAATTTTTCTCTCTGTTATAGTATGCAGGTAAACCTCTGGTGTTAGACAATATTTAAAGGTTTTATAGACGTCGTAGCGTGTACTGTTATCTAGTGACGACCTCCAGTTTTGAGTAAACATATCAATTGCTACCTGCTTAAAAGAGCTAAGAAAATACATTTTGTCTCCAACACTTTGATTTAGCCAAACATATCCAAAGCTGTGAGAGAAGAGTAAATGCTTAATGTTTGATGCCCAGGTTACGTAACCAACACTATCACGATAGACAAGCATTTCGTAGCATTTTCTTGGGATTCGTTCCCACGACATCTCTGTTATTTTAAGCCAGTACCTGAGTAAACGTAAATATGAACAAATATATAACGGGTATCTACCACATTCGCCATAGACCATATGACTTGGAGCTGATTCAGAAACATTTAGTATGACAAATTAAACTATTTGAACATTTACAGGAGTCTTTTATCTGTTGCAAACATAAATTGTTTCAGATTTGGTAAAAAACATAACTTTGCATAAAATCTTATTTATTGCACAGGAACTTTTGTTGTTCAGTATATATTATTACTTATATGGCCTCGACCAGAAAAAGGGAGAACACCTGTAAAATCTACAGTAAATGGAATCTTTAGATTTTCTTTCAGCTGATGATAGTAAATAACATTTCAAACTCGTGGACAGAATCTGAATGTAATGGGTCAATATTTCTAATTTTATGAGATTTTATACTGTATTATCATATAATGGGTAGGTTTCTCAGTCTCAGCAGAATAAAGCCAATGGATAAAAACGATATCTGTTGGGGTCATATGCGGATAGAGATGCAAATATCAAAGGTCAAGTTGGGACTACTTTCACTGTTTATAAACAAACATGGCATCGCCCTTGTCATTCGGCCATCAAGTCAGATTTAACCATCGGGAATCTGGAGAAATATCAATTACTATGTATTTAACAAGCCAAGGCTCGCTAAATACAATGTTTATTCCTAATACAGGATATTTACCATCCCAAAACACACTCGCGTGATAACCTCTATTTATCACTCATATCACCTCAACCAAAAGGGGGGGGGGGGGGGGCGGTCGGGTAGCCTAGTGGTTAAAACATTGGCTCGTGACGCCGAAGACCTGGGTTGATTCCCAATATGGCTACAATGAGTGAAGCCCATTTCTGGTGTCCCCCAGTGATATTGCTGGAATATTGCTAAAAGCAGCATAAAACCATAGTAACTTACTCGCTCAACCATAAATGGAATAACACCTTTAAAATCTAAAGTGGAATCTTAAGATTTGTTCTCGGCTGATGATAATAAATAACATTTCGCACTTGTGAGTAGAATGTGAATGCAATGGGTTAATACCAGGGGTCAGGAAACCGTCATATGCCCTAGGACATGTCCGATTGGGAATCTCAAATGTCCGTTTTAAAATATTGCTTACCGGACATTTTAAAAAGTATTGTCCGGACATGATCAACAGTTAGGACTGAGCAGTTTCTGTCTGCAGTTGCAACACAATGAAGATTAACTACACTGACAAGCTTTGTTTGTTTTGATTGCTGTAAATACATCGTACCTACATGATAGTCCAATCGGTCAATCACTGTAATAGGCAATAAACTGAGTTAATTTTACAAGATTTTTGACAATATTAAGACTCATATTGCCTCGACCAAAAATGGAATAATGCCATTAAAATCTACAATTAATGGAATCTTAAGATTTCTTCACGACTACTGATAGTAAATTCTTGTGAGCAGAATCTGAATGCAATGGGTCAATATTTCTAATTTTAAGAGATTTTTGACTATTTTATGACTCATATCACCTTGACCAGAAGTGGGATAATGCCTTTAAAATCTACAATTAATGGAATCTTAAGATTTCTTGTTGGCTGCAGAAAGTAAATAACATTTCACACTTGTGAGCAGAATCTGAATGCAATGGGTCAATATTTCTAATTTTAAGAGATTTTTTACTATATTATGACTCGTATCACCTTGACCAGAAGTGGGATAATGCCTTTAAAATCTACAATTAATGGAATCTTAAGATTTCTTGTCGGTTGATGATAGTAAATAACATTTCAAACCTAGGAACAAAGGTCTAAATGTAATGGGTCAGTATTTCTAATTTTAAGAGATTTTTTACTATATTATGACTCATATCACCTTGACCAGAAGTGGGATAATGCCTTTAAAATCTACAATTAATGGAATCTTAAGATTTCTTCTTGGTTGATGATAGTAAATAATATTTCACACTTGTGGACAGAATCTTAATGTAATAGGCCAATATTTCTAATTTTAAGAGATTTTTTACTATATCATGACTCATATCACCTTGACCAGAAGTGGGATAATGCCTTTAAAATCTACAATTAATTGAATCTTAAGATTTCTTGTCGGTTGATGATAGTAAATAATATTTTACACTTGTGAGCAGAATCTGAATGCAATGGGTCAATATTTCTAATTTTAAGAGATTTTTGACTATATTATGACTCGTATCACCTTGACCAGAAGTGGGATAATGCCTTTAAAATCTACACTTAATGGAATCTTAAGATTTCTTGTCGGTTGATGATAGTAAATAACATTTCAAACCTAGGAACAAAGGTCTAAATGTAATGGGTCAGTATTTCTAATTTTAAGAGATTTTTGACTATATTATGACTCATATCACCTTGACCAGAAGTGGGATAATGCCTTTAAAATCTACAATTAATGGAATCTAAAGATTTCTTCTTGGTTGATGATAGTAAATAATATTTCACACTTGTGGACAGAATCTTAATGTAATAGGCCAATATTTCTAATTTTAAGAGATTTTTTACTATATCATGACTCATATCACCTTGACCAGAAGTGGGATAATGCCTTTAAAATCTACAATTAATTGAATCTTAAGATTTCTTGTCGGTCGATGATAGTAAATAATATTTTACACTTGTGAGCAGAATCTTAATGTAATGGGTCAATAATACTAATTTTAAGAGATTTTTGACTATATTATGACTCATATCACCTTGACCAGAAGTGGGATAATGCCTTTAAAATCTACAATTAATGGAATCTTAAGATTTCTTCTTGGTTGATGATAGTAAATAATATTTCACAGTTGTGGACAGAATCTTAATGTAATGAGTCAGTATTTCTAATTTTAAGAGATTTTTGACTATTTTATGACTCGTATCACCTTGACCAGAAGTGGGATAATGCCTTTAAAATCTACAATTAATGGAATCTTAAGATTTCTTGTCGGTTGATGATAGTAAATAACATTTCAAACCTATGAACAAAGGTCTAAATGTAATGGGTCAGTATTTCTAATTTTAAGAGATTTTTGACTATATTATGACTCATATCACCTTGACCAGAAGTGGGATAATGCCTTTAAAATCTACAATTAATGGAATCTAAAGATTTCTTCTTGGTTGATGATAGTAAATAATATTTCACACTTGTGGACAGAATCTTAATGTAATGAGTCAATATTTCTAATTTTAAGAGATTTTTGACTATTTTATGACTCGTATCACCTTGACTAGAAGTGGGATAATGCCTTTAAAATCTACAATTAATGGAATCTTAAGATTTCTTGTCGGTTGATGATAGTAAATAACATTTCAAACCTATGAACAAAGGTCTAAATGTAATGGGTCAGTATTTCTAATTTTAAGAGATTTCTTACTATATTATGACTCATATCACCTTGACCAGAAGTGGGATAATGCCTTTAAAATCTACAATTAATGGAATCTTAAGATTTCTTGTCGGTTGATGATAGTAAATAACATTTCACACTTGTGAGCGGAATCTTTATGTAATGGGTCAGTATTTCTAATTTTAAGAGATTTTTTACTATATCATGACTCATATCACCTTGACCAGAAGTGGGATAATGCCTTTAAAATCTACAATTAATGGAATCTTAAGATTTCTTGTCGGTTGATGATAGTAAATAATATTTCACACTTGTGAGCAGAATCTTAATGTAATGGGTCAATAATACTAATTTTAAGAGATTTTTTACTATTTTATGAGTCATATCACCTTGACCAGAAGTGGGATAATGCCTTTAAAATCTACAATTAAAGGAATCTAAAGATTTCTTGTTGGTTGATGATAGTAAATAATATTTCACACTTGTGGACAGAATCTTAATGTAATGGGTCAATATTTCTAATTTAAGAGATTTTTGACTATTTTATGACTCATATCACCTTGACCAGAAGTGGGATAATGCCTTTAAAATCTACAATTAATGGAATCTTAAGATTTCTTGTCGGTTGATGATAGTAAATAATATTTCACACTTGTGGACTGAATCTTAATGTAATAGGTCAATATTTCTAATTTTAAGAGATTTTTGACTATATTATGACTCATATCACCTTGACCAGAAGTGGGATAATGCCTTTAAAATCTACAATTAATGGAATCTTAAGATTTCTTGTTAGTTGATGATAGTAAATAACATTTCAAACCTATGAACAAAGGTCTAAATGTAATGGGTCAATATTTCTAATTTTAAGAGATTTTTGACTATATTATGACTCATATCACCTTGACCAGAAGTGGGATAATGCCTTTAAAATCTACATTTAAGGGAATCTTAAGATTTCTTGTCGGTTGATGATAGTAAATAATATTTCACACTTATGAGCAGAATCTTAATGTAATGGGTCAATACTGCTATTTATAAGAGACCTTTTACTATATTATCACTCATGTCCCTTTGACCAGAAATGAGATAGCCCTTTCACATGTACAAATAATGGAATACTTGTAGCTGATTTTTATTAATTATCGATTAGATATTTACCCTTGTATTACTGTAATTAAGCCGTGCAGAAGCGGCATAACACCTTTAAAATTTATTAACTGTTGAATATTTATAATTAATTTTAGCTTTTGAAAGTGATTAGGACCACAAACTTAGCAAATATTGAGGGAGGTCATGATTGGTACTTTTATAGGGAATATTATACCAGTAAGTGTGTTACACAAGGAGTGTACCCAGTGAGGGTGAAGGTAATACATGGATTCTTACATGAGTTTTTTAAAACAGAATATGTACTGTGTTTATCCACGTTTATCCACGTAATGCCAATCGCCAAGCACGGGTACTATCTTATTCCATGTATTTTATCTTCCGCTGTCAGGGGTGCGATTGGTTAGCCTATTGGTCAAAGCGTTCGCTCGCCACGTCGAAGGCCCGGGTTCGATTCCCATCATGTGTTCAATGAGTAAACCCTATTTCTGGTGTCCCGTGCCATGATACTCCAGGAATGCTGCTAAAAGCAATGTAAATACATATTCACCCACTTACTCACTCCTTCTGCAGACGTCTATCCACTAGACCACTCAGTCAGTTGATTTCGTGTAGAAGGGGTCCCCAGCAACACATGCTTAATTTTAATTGTCTTACTAGGTGACTTCATGGATCGGAGGTTCAACGTCCTCCGACGTGCTGGATGTTTGCTTATAATAACAATCACTATTTTGCTCTCTGCTTATGTGGACCAACATTTTGCTGCAAGTACCAGTAACATCAAAGCTGACCATGCAGGTAAAATTCCCTTGATCGGATGGGGAGTCTGGCTTAGAATCGTATAATGAGAGGCGACTAACGAGCCTCGGGTAGTCAGGTTCGTTATTTGGTTGATTGCGAGACATCGTACATGTCGGCGTGGGACGTTGTTCATACTTAAACCAATCGTTTATTTACATGTATTTATCTTGGGGTACATGACACACAATTAACGAAGTCACTATACAAGCTGCCCACCCGGTCCATCGATTGTGGTGCCCGTGAAGACCCGGGGTAGAATAGGTCTTTTCAGCAATCCATGCTTCCCCTAAAAGGCGACTATGCTTCTCGTAAAAGGCAACTAACGGGATCGGGTGGTCTGGCTCACTGACTTGGTTGATGCATGTCATCGTATCCCAAATGCATGGATCGATGCTCATGATGTCTATCACTGGATTGTCCGTGTTGTCTGGTCCAGACTCGATTATTTACAGACCGCAGTCATATAGCTGGAATATTGCTCAGTGCGGCGTTAAACAACCAACCAACCATCGATTGTCGCCTAACATGACAAGCGAAGCGGTGGGTATATTTTAAGCAATGCCCAACATAGACATACACAATGCACTGTCCATGGATCATCGTGATTTTAGGCTAGATATATAAATATATTATTTCGACTTGCTTCAATATATCTTTCCTTTATTTCAAATTGAAGCTGCCTGGTTCCTAAAATACTATGGAGTAACTATATACTCCTTTCTGTTAGGTCTGGTTTACCGGTGCATGCATGCATGCATGATGAGTCATATCCGTCTTACCGCTTATATCTGTTAGTTATACATTTATATTTATACATTTATTATAAATTTGCACACCAAACTTCTGAGCTTGCATTACCTGCATCATGTATATGTGATAGGGTTAAGTTAAGGAGGTATTTGAGGTTACCACTAACTTGTATATGTGGGTAGAATGCCATTCTGAAACAATCGTCAATGTCCAGCTTGGATACTTCTTAGCATGTTTCAAAGCTTACATTGGTCTGCATCTACAGCATTCTGAAGTATGTAAAATATAATACATCTGATACAAACCCTCTATCGTTATCTATCGTTCTGAGTGATGTATAGTTTATATCCGGTATACATACTCCCCCGCGTCTTTCATTTATAATGATGTATATAACATGTCTGATATACAACACCCCGCGTTTCATTATGAGTAATGTATACTTTATGTCCGATGTACCTGTGTACTTCCCCGTAACTTTGTAAAGAAGAATTATAAAACACTTTCATCTTGTGTAATTTTCGCCTCAATCTTCTGGCAAACCATATACAATTAACCCATCGAACTAATTAAAAGAAGTGGAAAGAGCTTGTCTAAATACAGAGGCAAGTGAAATAATTGTTTTGAAATTATATAAATATGATTTCTCACATCTACTCATGTGTGAATTACAAGGATTCCCTTCAGCACAGTTACATTAAATAAAGTAATGAGGATACATGTTTTGCATTTCTATTCAGATCGTGGGATTGGAGGAGACCGCACGTTAAATTAAACAGAATACGGAAAATTGTTTACAGTTACAAACAAAACAAAATCTAAATGGAATGCATAATGTGTCGGGGCTCTTTTATTTAACGGCCACAATCCGAAATATTTCAGAAACCCCTCGAGTTACCGCTTTTACTTTTGTAATATGGCCGATTCCATTACATTCTATACACTATTGTGACCACAATGTGATGTAGAAACACATCCTTGATTTCAATTATTGATCTAATTATAACATAATTTGTTAAAAGAAATATCGCACAGACACTGTGACATTTGTGCATAAATGTGAATTGCCGCACAGAAATGCGTGTGAATATTTGTCAAGTACAAAATAACAAAAAAATAATAATAACTAAAGATGTTTCCAATTTATAGTGAAGAATTTAATGTGCGTTATTTATTTGGAATGGGACATGGAAATATACAAAAGATCATATTCAGTACGGTCCCCCCCAAAATATAAACTAAATCATATTCCGCATATATATCGCCATGTGTTTTAGAGCTAACCGAAAGCATTACCGCAGTAAATGGGGTTTTGCGAAATTGTGGACTGTTTATCCCAGTTCTGGTCGTATCCCAGTTCTGGTCGCTACAAGCGTCGCTGATCTAGGTAACATGTAAAAGAGCAATCGTTAAACGAAATAAGATTTGAAACGTATCAAATACTTCTAGCTCTCGCGATACAAATTTCCATCTGTCGGCATAGTGTTTATATTTATAGGATAGTACTATATCTATGTAAATACCACTTAATAATGTCACTGTTCATCGTGTATAAAGCAGACACGTTGGTTAAAGTAGACCTCTTCTCGACATACTCTCAACAGTCTCACAAGTGTTCTGTCCGACTTGGCCCGGGCTGTCAAAATCAACTTTAACCTCACAGATGTAACATGAAATGGATTCACACCTATAGATTAGTATTATATCTACCTAACTATCTCTTTATAGTGTTTCGGTTTTTAAAGAAAACAAGGTGCTCAAAGTGAAGCCCTTTTCCCTCTACATTCTCAACATAGTCTCTATCAGAAGTGGTGCTCGGTCCGACTTGTCCCGGGCTGTCAAAATCAATTATACACACAGATGTATCATCAAATGTGTTAATATCTGTAGCTTAGTATTGTATCTACCTATAAAACACTTTATAATGTCACAGTACATCGTATTTAAAGAAAACAAGGTGCTCAAAGTGAAGCCCTTTCCCCTCTTGATTTTCAACATAGTCTCTATCAAAAGTGTTTGGCTTGTGGTAGGTCCGACTTGGCCCGGGCTGTCAAAATCAACTTTAAACACACAGCTGTATCATCAATGTAGAGGGAAAAGGGCTTCACTTTGAGCACCAAGTTTTCTTTACATACCGCGATCTGAGACACTATAAAGTGGTATACAGGTAGATATTATATCATTTTGTCTTGGAACATCTATAAGATGTACAGCTACATGTATTTACCAAAAGAAAGAATCTACGTTTTTACTTCATTAAATAAACATTCACTCATTGAACATCTTCAACAGTTTTGTCCATGTTGAGATCCACTGAAATGGTTAGTTCACTTGTTACATTTATATAGAACAGAACGATATTTGTGATTAAATATGATTGTGGATACATTTACCTTGGCTATAGTTTAAAATTCAACAATAGCTTGCGTGTGGTTTGTTTGGAAGCATAAAATCAACTATTGTTTGTAAAAACCATTTGTGTGTGTTAATATATATGTTTTTTAAAGGAAGAGGTGTTTGAATAAATAATTATTTGTGTGTTCACAAACCCCTATCATGTAATTATATTTTCCTGAATAACATGTTGTTTGCATGTAAAATAAATGTCCCTGTTCACCTATGTAGAAAGTCGATAAGCGAAATAAAACTGAGTAACAGACTGTGTATTATAGATCCATAGAAATACGATTGCATAGACGATCAATTCAAAATACAACAGGTGTAAGGTGTGGCTAATTAACATTTATCTAGATGACTTATTGAAATGTGTTTCGCAGGTAATAATCAATAAACATTGTGACAGAAAACAAGTGAAGGATTGAGTTGAATTTTAGTTTTGCGAAAAAGGTCCGTGGTTTCTGTGGATGAAACTAAGTTTGACAATGTTGCAAATGATCACCTTCTTTGACTTCATTACGGATTCCTCAACCTGTATCGAGGAAAATTGTTTACAGTTAAGTAAAATTCTAACTAAGATTTCTTAAAGCTGTCACGGTGGCAAATTCAAACTTCGATATCATGGTACACAGTTCTATTGTAAAGTCAGATTGGGAGTTCGAATTGGCGCTATGTATTTTTATCTCGAATTTGAAATAAGCGGTTAAATTTATATGTTTTGTTTGTTTGTTTGTTTTTTTGTTTAACGCCACACTCAGCAATATGCCAGCTATATGACGGAGGTCATGCAAATAAGCAGGTCTGGACCTGACAATCCAGTGATTGACATCACGAGCATCAATCCAAACAATTGGGATAAGATGATATGCATCCAATCAACCAAGTCAGCGAGCCTGACAACCAACCCGATCCCGTTAGTCGCATCTAACGACAACCATAGTCACCTTTTAATACAAGCATTGGTTGCTGAAGATCTGTTCTAACCCTGATCTTCACAGGTCCAAATCTATATGTATTTTTATGGTGAGGCGGTCGTGATCGGAGAATAGGTTCGAGAGTTCGGTACACACATTCGTGGTCAATATCTCTCATGTTGTGGAGGATAGGGATTTTGTCATGTTTTGAAGAAATGTCATCACTGGCATGCTTTTGATGGTACACAAAACGTAAGCTTTACGAAAATTTCTACAACATGTCCAAACATTCCCAAACAGACAGAATCATATGCTTTCTGAAAGTCAATCCAGCACATCGTTGTTGTCGTTGTCGTTTTTGTCGTCTACGTCATCATTATCCTTCAAGGAAAGTGGACGGTATGGACACTGGAATATTTCGAATATTTGGAAATGTGTGCATTTTAATTAATATAAACACTATTTTAAGCGTCAGGAAACGGGATTTGTCTTGTCATGAATGGCGAGTATAACAACTTGGGAAGCTAGCTTGACATTTCGTTAGTACGGTCCTCATACTGTCTTTGCCTTGTTTCTCCTGAATCTCATTAGTTTCAAAAGAAACAGATAAATCGGTCATACAATGGTTTCATTGGATTTATGAAAAAAAGGACCATATCAGGTTTGTTCGCTTGGATACGTCTGACTCTGTATGTGGGCGTATTCCAAAGAATTTTATATGTAATTATCATTTCCCACGACGCCCTCTGCATATTCTGGGTCGTACCATTGATGGTCTCGGAGTCAAAACCACACATTACGGTAACAAGAGGATCGAACCATGCCAAAGATACTGTGTTTGTGTCAAGCTGGACATCAACTTTGACACAAAATCACACATTGACGTTTTCGAGTAGCAAGTGACTGGTTCTAGGTCGATTTGATATGGCACTTCGCTTGATTGACACTCATTTCTGTACCGTCCAGCACCATCAACAAAATAAACATTAACATTGATATTCAGTACTGCACCAATGGGTCGTTTAGGAAAATCCATTAAATGACTTGTTGTCAGTCTTGACATGCTTCACAAGAGGATCTTCAGATAAATAAATATGTGCAATAGTGCACGATTAAATTCAATCATGAAAGGCCTCCTTGTTAATCACAACACAGACGTTAAAATATGGTGATCATCCTCATCATAAACAACTATCATCATCATTATCATTATGATGTTTATGTTCCCGTCAGAGTACATCGTATTTAAAGAAAACAAGGTATAGATATAAACACATTTGATGATACAACCGTGAGTTTAAAGTTGATTTTGACAGCCCGGGCCAAGTCGGACCCAACACAAGCCAAACACTTTTGATAGAGACTATGTTGAGAATGTAGAGGTTAAAGGGCTTCACTTTGAGCACCTTGTTTTCTTTAAATACAGCGAACCTCGACACTTTAAAGTGGTATATAGGTTAATATTATACTCGTTTATAGATGTGAATCCATTTGATGATACATCTGTGAGGTTTAAGTTGATTTTGACAGCCCGGGCCAAGTCGGACCCAACACTTCTGACAGAGATTTTCTTAAGAAAATACAGGAAAAGTGTTTGACTTTAACGGACCAGTTTTCTTTAAATACGATGTACTGAAACATTATGAAGTGGTATATAGGTAGATAAAATACTAATCTATAGATATAAAACACATTTGATGATACATCTATGTGTTTAAAGTTTATTTTGACAGCCCGGACCAAGTCGGACCCAACACAAGCATAACACTTTTGATAGAGACTATGTTGAGAATGTAGAGGGAAAAGGGCTTTACTTTGAGCACCTTGTTTTCTTTAAATACGGCGAACCTAGACACTTTAAAGTGGTATATAGGTTAATATTATACTCGTTTATAGATGTGAATCCATTTGATGATACATCTGTGAGGTTTAAGTTGATTTTGACAGCCCGGGACAAGTCGGACCCAACACTTCTGACAGGGATTTTCTTAATAAAATACAGTAAAAGTGCTTGACATTAACGGTCCAGTTGTCTTTGAATGCGATATACTGTGACATTATAAGTGGTATATAGGTAGATAAAATACTAATCTATAGATGTAAACACATTTGATGATACATTTGTGTGTTTAAAGTAGATTTTGACAGCCCGGACCAAGTAGCCCCAACACAAGCCAAACACTTCTGATAGAGACTATGTCTAGGATGTAGAGGGAAAAGGGCTTCACTTTGAGCCCCTTGTTTTCTTTAAGGACAGCGATCTGAGACACTATAAAGTGGTATTTAGGTAGATATATTAGTAATCTATAGATGTGAATCCATTTGATGATACATCTGTGAGGTTTAAGTTGATTTTGACAGCCCGGGCCAAGTCGGACCCAACACTTCTGACAGGGATTTTCTTAAGAAAATACAGTAAAAATGCTTCACTTTGAGCCCCTTGTTTTCTTTAAATACGATGTACCGTGACATTATAAAGTGGTTTATAGATAGATTTAATATTAATCTATAGATGTAAACACATTTGAAGATAGATTTTTGTGTTTATAGAAGATTTTGACCGCCCGGGCCAAGTCGGACCCAACACAAGCCAAACACTTCTGATAGACTATGTCTAGGATGTGGAGGGAAAAGGGCTTCACTTTGAGCACCTTGTTTTCTTTAAAGACGATGTACTGATACATTATAAAGTGGTATATAGGTAGATATAACACTGATCTATGGATGTAAACACATTTGATTATACTTCTATGTGTTTAAAGTTGATTTTGACAGCCCGGGCCAAGTCGGACCCAACACAAGCCAAACACTTTTTATAGAGACTATGTTGAGAATGTAGAGGGAAAAAGGCTTCACTTTGAGCACCTTGTTTTCTTTTTAAATACAGCGAACTGAGACACTATAAAGTTGTATATAGGTAGATATAATGCTAGTCTATAGATTTAAAGACATTTGATGATACATTTGTGTGTTTAAAGTGCATTTTGACAGCCCGGGCCAAGTCGGACCCAACACAAGCCAAACACTTCTGATAGAGACTATGTTGAGAATGTAGAGTGAAAAAGGCTTCACTTTGAGCTCTGTGTTTTCTTTAACTACTGAAATATGAGAGAATAAAGTGGTATATAATTAGATATAATACTAATCTTTAGATATAAAGAATCTTAGGAACTTGAGAAGTGCTTGGACAGTTATTAACACGTGTCGTGTCAGTCCTTTGACATTCGCGAATATCCACTTCCAGAAAACATCCTATGTTGGTTTAACGCGAATTAGTAAAGATTAATTAGGGATGCCCAACACGTTAATTAATGAAAGAAGAGTAGTCGAAACACTGTCGTTTCCTGCCCAGGACATCACACCCCTACACGCCAAGGTCGGTGAGAAGCATTCTAATCAAAGAATACACACAGTCAATACACAGTCATCTCGGCTTGGACACTCGCCCCGTGCAGACGTGTCCTTCCAAGCTCGCTACCCACGCTCAACTATGAGAGACATCGCTCTGTCGCTACCGAGGGAGCTAGTTGCCATCCTGGAGCCCTTGCTGGCTTTCAGGGTTGGGGACTACTCCCTCAGGACTTCCTACAAGTCCAACTCCTCCACCCTCTCCATCTCCTTTGACTTAGGTCAAAGAAAAAGGCCTCTGGTCAAAGCTCCGGCCAAGACCAAGCCTAAGGAGAAAACTACCCCGGCCCCTATCCCTGCTGCACCACGCCCGGTACAGAAGGCCAGGCCACCCAAGGTAAAGAAGACTCCACCAGTCTCCGTCATGGAGATCCAGGAGAGCCTACCCACCACCCCTCCGCCCCCAACAGCAGCATTGGAACTCGCTCCCCTCGAATCCAGAGGGGAGGAGCCCTTCCGCACGCCTGTAGGGACAGGACACGGAAGAAAGAAGAGAAAGAGGAAAAGTATCGTCTCCCCTGACTCCCCCTCTCCCATCACCACCTACAAGCAAGACCACGGAAACACAGACCGCCGTAACACCAGGCCCCTCCCTCAACACCAGCCAAGTCCAAACCGACCCGGTTCCGGAACCAGTTGTTGAGGAAGACGTCCGTGTCGACCTTGCCCAGAAGGCGAGCCTCATCCTGGAGCAGCACAAGGTCCACCCTAACCCCTGCTACCAGCATGAGAGCGGCAAGGTATACCCCAGCCCACGCCCACCCATGGTGCTGGTGCAGTACTGGGGAGAAGAGAGATTTGAACATGAAATCCACAGCTACCAGGATCTCTCGGATTTCCTGGTCGACTGCGATCTTCAAGTCAGCCCCCTCTTCATCACCAACGCCGCCGCCCACCTCACCACCGCACTGTTCCAAGCTCTTTTCCATATTATTATTATTCTCTTATCACCCCCTCCTTCCCAGCCAAAACACACACCCCTAGATTATCATTTTAGGTTTACCTAATTTACATTTTTTGGGGTCGCACTTCTTTATTTATTCATTATGCTTTTTCCCCCCAATAGTATAAGTGTTTCCCCGTGTGCGAGATACGCTAAAGTGTAATTTATTACACACGGAAAGCGCACGTTAAATCTCCGAATGAACGAACGAGCACAGTCAAGACACTGACTTTTCTACGAGACTCACCGTATGTAGTCATAATCATCAGTTTATTACATTGTTGAAGGTGCATTTTTATTTAAACTCAATTAAATGAGCAAAACTATACGTTTGTGGACATTAGAGATCTGCCTAGATATGCGCGTTTCGTTTTATTATTCTGCAATCCATTTTTAGGATTACCCGCTGGCCCGGCCCGGCCCGACTTTTCTTGGCCCGACTTTTAGGCAATCCCCCCACTGACGAGTGCACGCCTGACCTGTGAACTCGTTGCAACCCTCGTGATGTGTTTGCCGAAGGGTGAGTGAGTGAATATGGTTTTACGCCGCTTTTAGCAATATTCCAGCAATATCACGGCGAGGGACACCAGAAATGGGCTTCACACATTGTACCCATGTCGGGAATCGAACCCGGGTCTTCGGCGTGACGAGCGAACGCTTTAACCACTAGGCTACCCGACCGCCCTGTTTGCCGAAGGGAGAGGTGTAGGAAATGTGTGCTCCAGCCCAGCGCAGAGCTCGCGACACACTGTATACTGATGTATACAGTATATTGCAGTTGATATACTGTATACTGCATGTGATACATATTTGCGGAAATGTTACAACTTTCAAGATTCAAGATTCAATTTGCATATATATCATATACAACAGACCGCCGTCATATATCACTGGAATACTGCTGAGAGCGGCGTTAAAACAAATTGTTTTCATAATGGAGCGCTGCAGTCATTTAAAATAGAACCGTATACATATGTACATGTAGTACCAACTCACTCTATTTGTTTCGAATATTCAGCAGAAAATATATTATTAACCAGGTCTTTGGGAAAAGATATCAGATTTTTATAAGCAGCCACATGGGGATGATAAAGGACCCCTCGCCGATTAGGTTCTTGTTTACTTAAGAGCAGAGTTGGCCATGTTAGATGATATAACCAAAATCCAGGCGCTCCGGCGGGGGGCAAGCTGGTCTTGTTAGTGTATGGTATGAGCTGTGACGTTCACCCAAGAGAATAATGTAAAACATGAGACCAACTCAAGTCTATAATGATTCGGAAAGTCTAGATTTCCACAGCTCTAGCCTGAAATTAAGAATTGTTCTAGGCTCCATTTTAATTGTATTATTTTCCTTTTGTAGACATGGATGGACCAACCAGGAAAGAAATTGATGGAATATTAATATCACATGTTACCACTGATCCAGTTAAATTCATCACACAATAATAAATTAGTATTTGACATTACGGCATTTGATTATTAGGGCATGATCATGTACATGTTCACTGTAATAATGTGCACACCAGTCAACTTGATTATAATTTTTATCAAAGTGTAGCGCGGCATCAACGATTACTTTATGATATCCTCACTTGTCATCGTTGTATTGACATCGAACAATGGACGGCAATTCGAAATTCTTATGGATAGCTTCAATAGGGACAGCGCTTGTGTCAGTGCAATTTTCCTAGTTAAAATAAGTATCTACAAAATATAATCTGAAGCAGACAAGAACAATATGTTTTTATTAATGCTTACTTTCATGGATAGAATTAAGGCAATCTAGGCTTGCCAATTGCAAATCGTTCTTGACTTGAGCTGGATTCCTTTTAAATTTATTCTGTATGGTCATAGAAGCCGTGCCATTTTTCTCTTGTCAGAGGAGTACACAAAGTATACGTCATCTGGACTAACATTTTTGGTTCGATGGCTGGGTTAGATCGCCAACTTTGTGTTCTGGCAATTGGGAGCCTCACTCACAGTGTGGGTTCAAATCCCGGACGGGACTCAACCCAAGAAAGTACGAGAATCTGTACTTTACTCAGAAAGTGTTATCCCAATTATAACATTTGTTGTCAAGAAAACACAATAAATGTATATTCGGCTTTGGATGGGTAATGATATCACAGACATATACGGATATTGATGATGACTTGAAGGAGCTTCGTAACGCACGTCTTCTCAATTCAGGGATTGGTAAATCCAAATATGTGTGTGCGCGTGCGTGCGCGCCTGCGTGCGTGCGTGCGTGCGTGCGTAAATGTGGGCCTGTTGGATGTTACATAAAACATTCATCTTGAGCGGGATGGTAGTTCGAGTTGGATTAGCATGTTAACTATATGATCTTCTTTAGGCAGAGAACGCCGCGCATGAATGTATTGATGAAATTCCTAGGTACATGGGGCCTTTTCGTCCCCAGGAAGACCCACAGTGGAGACTTCAACGGGGATAGGGTGTACACAATGTGCTACCTGGTAGATTGTGTGTCATCAGACCGGACAACGTTGGTCTTTGACTGATTGTGGCGTAAAACACACTTATTCATTTACTTATATCGGAAATTGAATGTTCATCTTAATTGTTATTGTTGAACATGTAATATATTTCTAAAGAAATAAAACAGTGACATAATAACTACAACTTTATGTGAGCGCGAGTAGCTTTTTTGGAATGAGATGAATAAGTCTTATAAAGTTGTAAGCTTCTTCACAACCGTGTAACTATGAATTGACTTTATTGGGTAATCAAAAAAGAGATAGGACCTAAAATAGCCAAATTTCATACGATTTCACTTGTCCGCCATCTTGGATGCAAAGGCGAAAACATTTCAGCGCGTTTGAAGCCACTGAGAATGCCCCCTGCAGAGTTGGACGAACATTCTGCGGTGGCGCGGCTGAGTTGACCAGAGGCTATCAGCAGTATTTCCTGTCGAGGTTGTTTAGGTCAGTTGTTTGTGTGAGTGTGTGTGTGTGTGTGTGCGTGTGTGCGTGTTTGCGTGCGTGCGTGCGTGTGGGGGTGGGGGCGGGAGATTGGGGGGATAGATGATAGATTTAGCAACATGTAAGGTCATCTTGAGTGGGAGTGTATTCGCAGATGGATTAGCATATGAACTATGATTCTCTTTAGTCAGAAAAAGAGGATCCACGATGTTCGACCTGGTAGAAGTGTGTTATCAAACCTCACATCATTGGTTTTTTGACTGACTGAAGCGTCAAAACAAACTCATTCATTTACTTGAACTGAATGTTCATCTTAACTGTTATGGATAGTCACGGAGCCATGATCCAGAGAACAGGGTGTCATTAGATAGAAATAAACTAAGTAAAAATAGGATTACCAGAAAAACGGGGTTTTACACACAAGCCATTAAACATCGCTCATTAACACCAGAGTAAGTCAGTACAAGATTGAAAACTGCCCCATAATTATGTATGACATGCTTGTCGTGTATTGCTACATATATATGTGAAAACAAAGTTACTGAAATGAAGAGCAAAACTGATGAAAGTTAACAATAAACGTGTATACGTGTTATATCGTCACTGCAAAAATAATGATTTTTGTCTTTAGTATTAACATTCAAATACGTTATATCTGTATTAGCGATATTGTCTTTGTTCCACCGGTGAGTCAGCGTTAGCCGTACTATCTCGTAGTATAATTGAATTTCTGAAGACATCACGATACAGTTTTTACGATGCATCACGTCTGCACTAGCGCTTGATAACAGCCTTGTGTTTGGGTATTTCAGTGGTTTAAATCGCTGCTCTTGATATTGTTGATTAAACTTTGATACTATGAACAATATAATGTTATGTGAGAGGTTGACTTTAGAACGGTAACATACTAATAGTATATAGGATGACATAAACAGAACAATGAGAAGTTCGTCCAGATTAGTGTATAGGCAACATTTAATAATTAAAATAATTACATTCAACAACTCCCCTTTTAAGTCCATTTTCCTGACTTATAAGTAAATGCAAGAACAATCGGCCGGAATACAATGTATAGTTCTTGTCCACTTCCATATGACTATATAGCATACAATAAGCTATCGGGTCCCGTTTAGATCGGTTTGGGTGGCAGCCTAGATAGCCATAGAATAGTTTCATCTTGGAATCTCCCATATCACTGGGGATCCTCTTCAATTTAAATGGAGTTACTCGTTACGATTCCGAACCTTCACGTGACTGTGTTTATGAAACATTGTCAAATAGTGGTGACATTAAATCTAGGAAACAATACGCGAAATCGCGCATGCACAGAACGGAAAATTTGGTCAAGGCATTAAGTAATCCGCATGCGCAGAACGATTGATTTCAGTACTTCCGCTAAGCGCTTCGAGTGCAGCGTCAAACGCGGGCCTGTAATCTAACACGCGGGGACTGACCAATGAAATTTGAGAAGTAGAAACACCGGTAGACGCTATTGCTTGATTGACAATGTCAATCAAGAAAGGGAGGAGCTTAACGCTATCGTTCTCTCCCAGTAAATTCCGATGTCAAATAACGACGTTATTTGGACGGAAAAACGATGGTTTGAAAAAACATTACGTACTTGTACAGTGTACGACACGACTAGTTTCATGTACACGGCAGCTGCCCCCATGGCTTGATTAGCTCAGGGCATTCAACTGTGCCCATGTTTATCGAGAAAATACTCTTTGATTCGTCCGGAATGTTTCTGACTTCATCCACCATAACTTTTGTGAGCAAAATATAAAATAACAGTTTGAAAAACAAGGCAAACGGTTCCGTATAATAACTCCGTTAATAATCTTTCTATATATACGCACAAACTTGAATGTGATATATATACATTATCAGTGAGAATTGCAAAATAGCAACGTTTAGCGTATTACATAAGATAGCAACGCGATACATCTCAAAGAACAATGAAGAACGAAACGGTAAAACATGTTCTGTCATGACGTCATTTCTGTAGATTCGAACATAACCTCGCAACTTAATGACGTCGTAAATGGGTACGACGCTGCGCCCCGCAGTATTTTATTGTACGATAAACAACTCCCACTCGTCGTTTCTATCTTAAATGCAACTGTTTCATGACAAAACCTCAATTGACAATTCATGTAAAATAGATTAGATTTGTTTTTTAGTTTGGGGTTAACTATGGCTAGACATTGTAATACATAAATACATTATGGCATACAGAAATGAAGGAATGTGTTATGTACAATCGATACATCCAAGCATTTAGGCAAGAAAGTCACTACTATGTGTTCACTTCCGATAAGTTTTAGTCACCGATTGACACAGAGCACGTCGAGCGATTGGGGCACAGCTAAACAGACAAATGGATCTTCAAAGACAAGTTTCCTTTACAAAATCGTCTACAGAAGCCGGTATTGAGTCACGAAGTGCTAGCCGTAATTACTTCACGAACCTGAAACTTTTTACTCCGAAGAACAATGTGTTTGAACGTGTCTTCGACTAATGTTTCTTGCTAATGTACTAGAAGAAAACATTAAGTCCTTCGTGATCAGCAACATCTAAAATGTTTCACCACATTCAGTCTGGTGGTTTCCCAGAAAAGAAGGCAATAAAAGGTTTGCAGGCGACTATGACACCATCGCCGCCGACTGCGAGCGACGCGAAATGACAAACCCGCATACAAGTATAGACCTGCGGGTAAGCTAATGACATTTGCTTAATGGTATGGACCGGACATTAAAGTAGTTTCTGGGTTATTGTCATGTTGAGAAATGACTTATTCCAAAAACTATTATCTGCTGCAGAATTGTTTTATATGAACATATCTTTATTATTATTGTATAACGCAATTCAGTTTAAATATGACTAGGCTAAATGATGGCATGGTGTGACGTTTGTACACATCCGTCCATATGTACAATGTGGGTGTACACCTGAAATACCGACTTTGTCCGGAGTATTCCATCCGGATTTTGTCCGGATGTTCAATATTTCTTGAAAGGGAGATAACTCGGATTTGTTGATGTAAACGCCACGTGCTCGAAGAATAAATACGAATCGTCAGTCCCCAATTTGGGTTGAGTTGTTTATTTCGATGTTAATAACGCCTTGCGACGACCCTCGACACACGAGCGTAAACATGATACATGTAATTCAATTTCCAAAATTCAGTCGAGAGAACCTTACACGTAATTTGCTGCACTTCTGTTCAATGTATCTCATATTGTTTTGAGGATGTCACAATATAGAATATATCACACTGTTTTCTTGGTTAGTCCGAATCTGAATCCTATTTTTAGCATGTAACTAATTTTGAAAGACGAAACTAAGATTTGTTACCTTGGCAAACAAGAAACACGTATAGCACATGCACTCTATACGATATATTCACATTTGAGCTTTGGATTAAATTGACCCATGTCTTTCATTCAACACACACATACACCCCTAAACATCAAAGCTAGAGTGCCATGCTTCAACTTTGCCCATTCTTCGTATAGTTTTGATCAACAATAATTTGTCCTGAACAGGTATCATCTGTGGAATTGAGTTGAATGGAATACCTATAACTACACACTTACATAAAGAAACACGCATATGAAATATAAAAATACAATGAAGTAAAATGAAAAATGGTATGGAAATATGAGTACAGATGTCTCGTTCTTGCAATTAAACGTGTAAGCCATTATGCAAAAAAGAATACGAGAGAAAAAAACAACGTGTGATTTGAGGCGCGACAAGTTGTCCATGTAGGTTAGCTATTCCTCCCAAATGGAAATGTGTTTGACAGGAATCATTGTTCTATGATATTCTACATGTGAGATATATTACATTAACTGACAATTTGAACTTGACAATCGAACTTACTTGAAGCCGTGACATTAAGAAAATTATAAAAGCGACATTTATGTTGTATCTGATAAAAAATAATTCACGATTGTCTCGCCACTGGAGTGGTCACGGTCGAAAATCAGGTTTCGTCAGTTAGTGGGGATAGATCGATCTAGATTCTGACTTAGTCTGATTGTACTGATCATGAACTAAACTAAATTACTAGGGTTTGTCATACTCAGTGTTAATAGTAATCCCCGGATAACCAACCTTTCCGTGATCTCTAAGATCTTAGTAACTAGTGTTTCCAAAACCCAGTTTTTCTAGAAATCCAATCTATGATAAAAAAAACCTTCCCGTGATTAACGAACAATTTGGAAACTTCTGTATTTCGTTGTTCAGTCAAAGGGGCGGTCGGGTAGCCTAGTGGTTAAGCGTCACGCCAAAAACCGGGGTTTGATTCCCGAAATGGGTACAATGTGTGAAGCCCATTTCTAGTGTCCCCCGCCGTGATGTTGCTGGAATATTGCTAAAAGCGGCGTAAAGTCTAACTCACTCACATTGTTCAGAGAAAGTGACAGAATCTTTAGTCGATTAAAATTAAGAGTCTATTTTTGTAGTCTAAGTGACTTATTTTAGGGATAAGCCCTCTGTGTTTATTTCCCCTTTGTTTACTCGGCCAAGGATATTCACAGTGTTAATTGATCGCATCCGACTTTATTGGCAGTCTACGTAGCTTGTCCGTTTCTTGTCAAAGTGTTGTTTTAGCTTCCCTCCTTTCTAAAGCTGTAATACAGTTGTTTGGATAACACTTGCTTGTATATTGGCGCATAGAGAATTAATATGCGCAGATTGGGTTTACCTTATTCTTTTATTGTTAACCATTAGTACAATTAGCAGTTTTTTTCTTATTTCATGACACCTCTGATCATTGGAGCACAGCTCCGTGACAGCATGCACGTGCCACTCGTTAGTTTTATCACAAGGGAGCATGTTGGCTGTTCAGAGATCTGTCCATGTCGGACGTGCTAACCCTACATGTTCATAAAAAGAATATCAAATGTATATTATGAAATAAAACATTGTTACAGAATTACATGTAAATATGGCCTATCCTGTACATACTTCTACAATTCCTAGTTTTATTTACACAGTAATAAATTTACCATCTTGCACATGTACCAAACAGTTTTGACATCCAGTTCATGTCATATATTTGTTTCATTCTATATGGTATTCATGTAATAGCAAGACCAAACAACCGACCTCGACGAGTTTTGGAGTATCTTTGCTGTCGCAGATCACGGATGATATACATCAATGTAGATCGTAGATTGGTTTGTTTAACAGCAAATGTCACTGTTACCTTAAACCGTATGAAATCCTACCATTGAGATTAACAACAATCAGAAATTGTTCCATGGTTATTTTGACCAACTATATGTATCAATCCGCTCCAGTATTGTCATCTCATACCTGTCTTTCCTACAGTGTTTATGGAAAGTTCGACATTCTATTATCATTGATAATAATTCACGAGATGCCTGGAGCAAATTCAAAAGTCATGTGATCGGGAACCATATCGACTGTGAAGGCAAGATTGACATAGCTGGAGTGCACGAAATGGGTGCCAAGAAACCTGACAGACCACGACCTAATGTTTTTAAGGTTGGCAACTATGACCTCAAGCATAGCAGCACCAAAGATCACAGGGACACCACCTTAGGGCCAGTGAGCAGTGCCAACCGGAAATCGTACACAGGAGACGAGAACTAATCCCAGCCTTGCAACAAGAAAGGAGACGGGGAGACAAAACCACTTTATTTGAAATAAGCTGTTTATCTCCGTTCAAGATATTATCTTGGAGTCGATTAGTAATTACATTCACATATCTGATCAACGATTTAACAGACTATCATATGTCAGTGTTCTGAAGAACCCTAGTGAAACTAGCCCCAAAACGTTAGCGAGAACCGAGGGGGTTAACGGAAAAACAGCCCCACAGCAGTGTTATTTGTGACGGGGTCTCAGACGCCAAGGGTGACACCAATACAGAGTGAGCGGTCGGCGGCCCTTCTACTACACACAGACAGTGTGCTAAACCTGTGTTATCTTTAAATATCAGTGGCATTAAATCCAAACTCTTAGATTTTATTGACATTCTCTGTATTGTGGAAACCAAAACATATGACATGGATGTAATAGACATTCCAGACTATATAGTCTACATTAGCAATAGGAAATGCAGATGCAATAGAATTGCATCTGGGGGAATGATATTGGCAGTTCGCCCAAAATCATTTGTCAGTATGTTCAAATATATGACATTAATTCTGATATTGTGATCTGGTGCAGTATATCGAAGGACTTACTGAATATAACTGACCACCAATATCATCGGATGTGCCTACATGCCACATGAAAGCAGTGCCTATTCTATTTCAGAACACTTCAAGCGTGATCAAGCGTGAACTTCAGCGTGACTGCTATGTCAGATTAGGTGTGTTTAACGAGACAGTTTTTAATGCAAGGACTTAGCCATTGCTGCATTTTGATACCTTTCTTAGTAACAATAATCACAATGATGTAGCTAGTTTACTACTGCCGTTGTATGTAAATCTATTCAACTATGTATCAGATTATGGCGTCTCACCCGAATCCTGGCTTACCGGTATAAAAAACACCTATTTACCATACAAACTAAAACTTGTACTTCCAAATACCTCTGTTACATACTGGGGATCCGTGATAATTCGGGTAAGAATAGGTCTATATGATCATCAGACTGATACGAACACACGGGCACACCAATGCCGTACAGGATCTCCTACGCCCAGGAAGGTTCCCTCCAATAACGAAGACCTCCAAAATGCAGACCTCCCAAAAAGCAGTTAAAATTACCTCACTAATTAATTGGGCTATGCTGGTCACACCTAATTAATGAATGGACTGGTCTTCTCCCCTGCTATGAGGGATTATCAATATGTTGAGACAATGAGCAGTAGTGGACAACAACATTGTCTTAAAAAACTCCTCCTTTCTTTAGTCTGCTCCCGGTACATCACAAATCTTATTCAAACATTACCTTTAAACAAGTTGTGGGATTTGTGTAAGAATATACCAAATGTTATCAGTCACTAATACTTCCTTCTCTTGTTTATGGTGTAACATATAAATATATTTGAACATGAGCTACAACCTGGTTTGGCATAACGGGCTAATACAAAAAGTACAAAAAATAGGTCTTAAAGGTCAAATAATTATCTACATCCAAAGTTTTCTAACAAACCGCAAAATCACCGTGGGCATAGACCAAACGCTATCGGACCAATGTCCCCTAGAAAATGGTACTCCCAAGGGCAGCATCCTAAGCCCAACACTCTTCAATATTATGATTAACGATCTATTCAAGGGACTATCCCCCAAAGTAAACACATCAAAATTCGCGGATGATGGAGCCCTCTGGATCCGCACTAAAAGCATTAAAATGGCCCAAAACTTACTACAAAAATCTCTAAATAAAATACAAAAATGGGCTGACAAATGGGGCTTCTCCCTAAACTCAGAAAAAACCACAGGAATAGTATTTAAACACAAAAATATGCAACCCGCCTCCCTAAACCTCCAACTAAACAACAAACCAATCAAATTCCAAAAACAAACCAAATTCTTAGGATTAATCTTCGATGAACATCTCACCTGGGATGCTCAAATTAAAAACCTAGTAACCAGATGCAGCAGACCTACACACGTTAAGATGCCTAACCGGCTCCAACTGGGGGGCCTCTAAAACACCCTCCTCTCACTCTATATATCACTAATTAGATCCAAACTAGACTATGGCAGTGCCATTTACGACACCTTAAACAACTCCCTCATTAAAAAACTAGACTCAATCCAGTATCAGGCCCTAAAACTAATCACACGAACACAACATGGCAAATCCTCCACCTCACTCTAGGCCTTAACAGGAGAAATGCCACTTAAACTACGTAGGGAACAACTTACCCTAAACCTCTGGGCCGCGTCCCAATCAAACCCTCTAATCGAAAACTTAATAAAAAACAAAATTAGCCCTAGAAACCAAGCCCTAGCCCGGAAACATCCACTACTTACTCCAATTTCCCAAAGAATAACCAATTACCTAAATGAACACAAAATAAATAATCTTAAACAAAACAATAAATCATCCAATATCTTCACTCCAAAACTTAAAATACCAAAAATAGACACAACACTAGCCGATACACTAAGTAAACAGACCGATCCTTACATCACTAAAACAACCACACTAGCATACATACATGAAAATTGGCCAAATTGGTGTCACATATACACAGACGGATCATCAGATCCGATCTCAAAACACACAGGTTTCGGAGTCCACATCGCACAACCAACCAAAAACACACAATCTTACCGACTCCCGAACAACCAATCCATACTCACGGCCGAACTAATGGGCATGGCCTCAGCACTACACAATCAGCAATCGAAAAAACACCAAAACATTCTCATCCTAACCGACTCACTCAGTGGACTACAAGCCCTCAAAAATAAAAACACTAAAAACCGCCCCAAACTAATAAATCAAATACTCAATAGCTCAAACAACTTAACTAAGGTAGGTAAACAAATAGAGTTCATTTGGATCCCCGCCCACGTAGGAATCTTTGGAAATGAAAAGGCAGATAAAGCAGCAAAATTATCCCTTAAACTCCCAGAAATAAGCTTAAACTTACCCAGCTCAAAATCAGAAATCAAAAGTGTCACTAAACCAAAAATCAACAAAAAATGGCAAAATATATACCAAAACTCAAATAGCCAAATCAGGAAAGTACTCAAAAAAAACGCTAAATAAACCAAAAATACTACACCCATCCAAAAAAATCGACAGAATAATTACTAAACTACAAACAGGCCATACCAAACTGAGTAATCTCCGTAAAATAGCTAATCTACACACAACAGGAAACTGCCCACATTGCAAACAAGAAGAAACACCAGAACACGTACTCATTCACTGCACACACTACCAAACACACCGAACAACACTACAGACCACCCTAAATCTTAAAACCGGACTTACACTAGAATCAATCCTAAATCCACAAAATAAATTAGAAAAATTCAAAGCCTTAGGCATATGCCTAATAAAAACAGGACTAATTAGTCGCATTAAACCCCAAATAAAATATTAAAACCAAAACTACCTTATCTAACAACCACCCAACACACACAGCTCCCTTAGTTCGTCCCCCACCCACTCTTGGCATTCTTTCCAAATCCCAAAATTTCAAAATAACTATATAAGCAACCCCTAAAGCCCCCCTCCTGGGTTGCACAAACTCACTTTTCCCCTTTTTTGAAACACATTAAATGGCCTGGCTGGGCCCGTGTGCGACATACGCTTGCAGTCGGAAAGCGCACGTTAAATCTCCAATAAAAGTAAGTAAGTAAGTAAGCTTCAACCTCATCCAATTAAGCTATGCCCGGACTTAGGAAAGTTGAGTATGTCTTGTCCCAGAAAGGTGCCCCACAAGTTCTTCTAGACGGCTACACATATGCTAAGAACAGGACGAAGAATGAAAATGTGTACTGGAGGTGTGTGAACAGATCTTGCAGTGGCAAGTGCACCACAGTCAGAGACTACGTTCGCGGCACGTCATAACACAACCATCCACCTGGTGATGACCGAGCAGTGAGATTTGTCCACGCCATAAGGAAGAGGGCCAGGGAAGAGACAACACCTATCCAGCAAATCTACAACGACCTCTAAAGCGAAACTAGCGCAGATGCAATTTGGAGCAGCACCGCCAGCCAGGAAGGTTGTCTACAGAGAAAAAGAACATCGCCTTGTCCGACTCAAGCAACAGCTTCATCGCCGTGAAAAGACACCCCTTCAGTACCTGGATGCAGTTGGTCCACTGATGATGAACAAGTGAAAATGACTGATGATCGTAAATGACAATGACATAACATTTGAATAAAAAATTGTGAAATCTACCCAGCTTTCTTTCTTGTTACATGGGTGATGCCATTTTACTTAATCAAGGGTACAGGGTACTTATTGCTGATGCAACCAGCCATAACGAGTGTTGTTTGAACGGGTCTGCGTTTTGGCAGGTCTACGTTTTGGGAGGATACCCCCAGGAAGACCTCGCATGGCGTTAAGGCGTGAAGACATAGACCTGCTTCAGTTTGTACGTCGTCAACCATTTGCAACATCTTCTGTTCTGAAACGCCAATGGCTACCCATAGACGGATGTCAACCAGAACATTGAGGAATCGACTGAAATCGGCGGATATAAAGTCCAGAAGGTTAACCAATCGTACCTTCATTGCCGATCATCATCGGAAAATTCGTTTAATATGGTGTTTGGCCCGGAGAGCTTGGAATCGGAGGACTTGGCGAAGAGTCCATTGGTCCAATGAAAAGAGGTTCCTTCCCAACGTCACGGATGGCCGATTAAGGATTAAGAGGGATAAAATATGGCCTACACACCCAGGAACATAAAACCTACGACACCGTATGGTGGAGGTTCCGTTATGGTTTGGGGTTGCCTGTGACGCGTAAGGTGGATTCAAGGAAATCTCAATGATGATCGGTACATTCGTAACGCCCTGCAATCATTTGTTGTACCCTCATTTGTTGTACACCTGCACCTAATCACAACATCATATTTAGGACATTTTGGGTCGTCGAGTACAGGCACTGGACCCATCGGTACATGCTCTGGCCCGATAGGAGGCAGCTTTCATTGGGGAATGGCTGCAGTTGCCTCTTCCACAGATCAGACGACATACTCGAGGTAGGAGAGGAAGGCTGCAAGCTGTCATGTGAATTGTGTTCCTGATTCTTTACCTACATATTTTTTGTGGCTCCTGTTTTGCACAAATACAGTGCCTCTGAGTTTTTGTGAGAATAATGATTAAAATTTAAAAACAGGATAAACTTTTTACGTTTTCTTATTGTCAGAGGTGTCTTCATGAAACAACATCAGTTTTTCCGAGCTTATTGTTGTTTGGGTTTAAATGCCAACGCTCGTACAACCAGTCATTGTAAAATATACAGGGGGTCCTCAACTATTTTATTTGTGTATAGTTAGATATTGAGATGTATGTTGTTTGTTGAACATCTGTTTATAATCACAAACTGGGTCGTTACAGAAGATCTCAACCTTCAGAGTGAATGTGAGAGTATCAACGTTTTGAAAAGTGGATCAGTTATATCAAAACATGCCCTTTTAATTTTGAGACTTATGCACGTTAATTGACAAAGAGGTTTATCCCTTATGATCGGGATTATTGCATCCACTGACCAAGGATGATAACCCAAAAGCACATTGGTTCGAACCCACGGACTTATTTGCTTGTGGTGGCGTCAACCACTAGTACTTGTTGCTTCAATTGAAAACAAATTGTTTCCCCGTCCCTGCAATACTCACGCCTCTTCAAGGCCTCTAACAATCACTGTATTTTAATTAATCTGTAAATGTATTATTCGAACATTAAGCCTTTTGGTCTACCTAGCCAAGATCTCTTGGTGCATGACATTCTTCTTTCCATTTCTCTACATCTGTGTGTGTGCCCCACAGAGTACCTGGGTTATTCAGTCGATAACAAAGTTCACAAAATGCCATTTGCTTCCCATGAGATGACATGAAAACCCTGTACTGTTCCTTTCTCATGAGTATATCCATGTAAGCAGACGTGTTAGACATAAGACCCTTGAGATGCCAGCCCAGAGACTCCGGGCTTGAGAAATCAGCTGCATCGATGTACGTCCCATTGGGTACTAGGTGTTTGTAGTCGGCCCCGCCCCGGACTATCGGGACGCAGGGCACGTTGAATGTCTTGTACAGCTTCTCCGTGATGTAGTCTTTACACAAGGAGTTCTCAAACGACAAATAAAACATGTAGGTATGGTTCAGCATGTTTAAGCATTCTGGCCTAGATTTTGAACATTCCTCAGGCCCACAACGTCCAAATACGTCAATATCAATGATTTTATTTAGCCTTTCGACATATGCCATTCGTCTTGAAGCTGTTTTACAATGGCTAACAAACCAAGCAACTGCCTTCGTCTTGCGCTGCACGATATTCAGAAGATGATGATACGAGGGGAGTTTCAGAGTCGGTACAAACATCCCCACGGGCGCGAAGAGGTCGGAGTCTGTTCTGTATGTCATAGTCCAATTAAATACTCTTCTCCATTTCAGTGTGTGCATTGTGGTCATTGTGTGTGCAAGGTTAGCAGGACTCTCCCAAGCGAATATTACCCACACTTGTCCCGGGGTGCGGGTTGGGGGTGTCGGGGTTATCGACCTGCCATTGAAGAGCACTGCGTCTGCCTCTGCAATCATTGATCGATTCTCTGACAACAAACAGTTGCTGTATTTGCATAGCTTCATCTTACCTTTAAGTGATGAGCGCAACCAGTCAGGACAATTATCAAATACAATAAGCTTTGTTCCATTTACAGGGTAATTTGTCAAGGACTTGTATTTGAATGGGAGATCCATATTGACCCCATCTTTTGGATTCCAGTACTTTGTAATGGCTTCATTGAAGACAAGCCGAGATGAAGCATGTTGTAAGATTGTGTAGGAGTTACTCTTAACCCTGTTTGATCCTGATGTCATTTTCCCAATCAAGGTATCCTCCCACGTGTGTGCCTTCAGAGATGAAAGTTGACGCACTCCTTCATCAAGGGGAGAAACAAAACCGCGACTTCCGGTATATAATGGCAACGCGAAAAGGTACATGAAGCATGTAACCACGCAGGCCCCACATACGATAATTAAGACTTTTCGATCTTGCATCTGAAATTGTACGAAAATGGTATCAATGAAATATGGTAAAGTTCCACTGAATATAGTATTTAATAGTAAATATTCATTAATCATGTGGTATATGGATGCTGTTTAAAGGAAGCAGGTAACTGTACACCTATTTATTGTAAGTTATTTCTGAACTGGTTAATCCTTAAATGATGTAGCTGGTATGGCCATCACGACTTCATGACGTTATTACAGTAATGCTATCTATTCTATTTGCATTTCTTCCCCGTGAAGACCCGATTAGTATTGGTCTTCAGCAACTCATGCTTGTCATTTAGCTGAAATATCTTTACAGGTGTTAGTGATTGGTACCACCGGTGGGTCAGGATTTGTTTGTCGTAAGAAGCGACTAATGGGATCGGGTGGTCAGGCTCGCTGACTTGGTTGATGCATGTCATCGTATCCCAAAGGCGTGGATCGATGCTCATGATGTAAATCAATGAATTGTCTGGTCCAGACTCGATTATTTACAGACCGTCGTCATACAGCTTGAATATAGCTGAGTGCGGCGTTGAAAAACAAACAAACAAAACAATCTGAACAATGTTAATTCTGGAAAGAGTTCATAGAGAATGTGCATATATTCCATCACGACTGTTTCTGTTTCGAAGTTATGAATAATATGTACGGTATGAGGCAGTGCTTCGCCACCAAGATCGACATTTTTAGGGCTGTGTGTTTGCTGTTGTGCCAGTCAATAATGTTTAAGTTGATTTAATGGCATTACATAGAAATATTCAATATTTTTAAAACAAAATATATAAAATCAAAATCATTTCTCATGCAAGATAACAGCGAAAATATTATTGTCTTTGTGTTGTTGATTTTAATTGATCATAATCATTGGTAATAATCACCACATACATTAGCCTACAAAATATATGTGTGTTTTCGCAAACGGGTTAAGTCGACACGGATGCGAAAACGACGTACGTACAGCTGTATTTGTTGGAACGGTTAGCCAGAAAGAAGACGGGATAATAACGTTCGCGAGTTCTGGTGATACATGCTCGCTGCCCCCAACCAAATTTTTAGCCCTTCCGCCCAGCCCTTACTGTAATGCTATAGTTCTCAGTTAAGCAAGTTTAGCTTGTCCCAATGTCTGAATCTCCCCTCTCACTGGGGCTCCTTTTCAATTTAAATATAGTTGTTTGTTTTTATCAAAATTATACATTTTCAGAGACTAATCGTTAGTCACAACCTGTATAGTACGCAAACATTAATCTCACTGTGGCGTATGTATATACTATCTTTTAAATAGCGAGGAACATGCTATTCTCCAACCTCAATTCATTTTGTGTGTCTGTTAAACACCAACACATCTGCAAATTGTAACTGTTTTTAACTGTTTAATCGGCAACAACAAGTAATTTTATATAGAAAATGTTGATTAAATATCATTCCAACATAGCTACAGCTCACATAAAGCTGTAGTTAATATTTCACTATTATAAATCCTTAACAAATATCATTTGTTCATCAATAACAAATAGGATGAACATTCAATTCCCCACACTAGTGAGTGAGTGACTTTTACGCCACAGCCAGTCAAAGACCAACGCTGTCCACTGTGATAAAATTTACATTTATGCCCCCTGTAAATACTGCTGGTGATTCAACACTATTCTAGTTAATACATTCATTCACGGCATTTTGCATTTGCTTTCCAGCCACCAATGAGCGGCGCCCCTTTCAAAATGAAATTTCCCTCGCACGGGAGCATGTGGTACAAGTCAAAATAGGGAATTGCATTCGACATAATTCCATTCTCTACTTCTGTGGTAGTCACAAATAAATCCATTTATACTTCTTAAATAGCTTTTATCTCGAAGTCTTCCCCTCTCTCGCTGTTGAAGATAAATTGAACTCTGGTGGTCTAACTGCCGTGTTTTATCCGCCCCGACATTTTAATAAGAGACTGGATTGTAGCAGCTGTTGAAAGAACAATGAACGATTAATTTGTTCAAACTTGGCGTATTTCAGCCGCAATATGCTACAATGATTTTACTACAAATGTTTAAGCATATACCTAGTTTTGAAAAGTAGCTTTTGCTACCAAAATAAGCATCATACTGTAACAACTCAAGAAGGCGGTTCGAGGATTACGTAGTTTTAATTACAATGGCATATGTACAAGTCAAAGGAAGTGTGCCGTCCTTCCTTCCTCCCCCTAAGATACTCGCCCGTACCTTAGGGTGCTGAGACCAAGTCTGCCGGTATTTGGAAGTCGCCCGGTATATAAAGTACTGATGGAATGCGAAACATTTTGTTTTGCACAGGTACTAAAATTTGGTGTGATCAACTTTAGATTAAATTGACCATCAAGTGGTGTCCATGACGAGGCACTTAAAATTGTCCCCCTTAAGGTGACATGAAATCACCATTCACCTGTCCACTTGATATGTACTTGACATATCCTCGGGGTCTCCACGGGGTCAGTCGTATTTAGCAAACACTGATAGTGTTACTTCAGTCGTATTTGGTAAACACTGATAGTGTAACAATACCCACTACTAAAATTTAGAACATCAAACCATAAACCACCCATTGAGACCGGAAGATGGAACAAAAGATCGCTTATGTAAATTATGTAACTCACCAGGCATTGCATTCGCCACCACTCGCATGTTTCCGTTACTTACAACAAGGCTCGTCATCCTCTCGAAGGCCGCCATTAGTAGAGGACAGTACCCTGGTAGCCGGGAGTGGTTCTGCGCATGTGCAAGATGGCGGCACTTCCGTTCCGGAGAGGGCGTGCGCATCGATGATGGCGTCACTTCTGGTTCCGGGAGGGCGTGTCACACGCCCCTCCCCGGGACCAGAACTGCCGCCATCTTGGAGACGCACGCCCTCCCGGAACCGAAAGTGACGCCATCTTGGATGCGCCCGCCCTCCACGGAACCGGAAGTGCCACCATCTTGCGCATGCACAGAGCCGGCTTCCAGGGTACGGTCATAAACTACTGCCGCCATGCGTTGAAACGGCGCAAGCCAATCAGAAAGCGCGTCAGGATACGGGTACTTCCATCAATATAATCCTGAGTATTTAAATTATTTTGGTAATACGCTTTTGGTTATGCCATTTTGAAAAATGTAGATTGTCTGTTCGACACGGCTGTGTACACTGAGGACAAAATTGTGTCATATTTAATGATGTTGTTACTTGTAGGGTCATGATATTTGAGAGATTCATCAGATCTTCACATGTGTTTGTTTACATTCAAGAATCGGCTCCCTTGACTGCGACATGCGTTCATTTGAGCCATCGCTTGTCTTGGCTTTCGTTAAATACATTCAGTGTAAACATCACTTTTGATGGTATACCAAGACATTAGCAATTAAAAGTTACCTGTTACATATATAAGACGTCCCATTTTAAATTTGGAAACCAATTTGTCCAGAAACTGTACTTGCTGTCGCCATCTCTGCCAAAGGTATTTACAAAATTGAACATTAAAAGTAAGAAAAAATGTAAATAAATCTTTCGAAAACTCAAAATTTAAACTATGCTCCCATGGGCCTGCCCGGGCGAAATATTTTAACAACTCCACAAATTTGTTGAATTCTGTTAAAATGTGTTGAATCATGTGTCATGATGCTTGTAGACGAACCTCTATGTATTTGTTAAAGAAAAAACATGAGTTTTAAGCAAAGGAAAATATTCTCGCCCATAAGTTCCATATACGTTCCATTAATCACACTTGGCACATAAGAGACACAAGGTGTGCGATGTACAGGTAGACATGCGCGTATTGTGTGAAAAAAAACGCATTCGTCTTTCATTGGATAACGTCCGGCTGAATATCTCAAATCTCGAAATAATTATTATATTATATGCGGTGTCCAAATAAACAATGGGAATGATGTTTGAAGTCGATTGAGGAAGACTTGAGTGAATATTATGTAACTTTTAAATGCATTGCCACTTTTGGTAGGAAAATGGGAACAGTTCAGAAAAAAACAGCCTTCTTATGATAATTCCCATATTCTCATTTGTACGTTGTATCTCATTACAGTGTCGGCCTTATTTACAGGTGAATCTACAATACCTGCCCTCATTCAATGACAATATGCCACACCACGCGTGAATAATCAGTTATGCTGGTGTTGCTGTGGGCAAATACCTAGCCGAAAGCAACACAATACATTTAAAAGTTGCTTCCGTGTCACAACATTCACTCAAGTCTTCCTGCTGCCAACATTAATTTTACTTTTAGACGCGGGTAGAATGAGATTTATCGTTCCTGTTTGAAGTAGTACTCGTGTTCATACGCCAATGTGGAAACCTTCGAGAGGGACACGAGTCTACACTCAGCTCGTCCCAGAATAGGACGATATGGTCACAAATGCAGGCATTGCAGACGAATTTCATCATTTATTTCGTTGTGATCATGAGGCTTTTAGAAAACAAAGAATAACACATATCGATAATAAATACCTAACTGCCCAAACATTTCGAATCCAAAACGCCTGTATTGTACTCCTAAATGTGAATACTTAAAGCAACTCGGTAGGTTCCTAGCAGTTGTAAATACAGAGTTAACTAAATGGTCATATATGCAGAATACAATCTGAAGTCGCATTAACTGAACGTGTATTCATTGATTCACATTCTGTATATCATATGTTATGCTATTGCTCATGTACTACTGATGGTGGTTAAAAGAGAAATAATAAATGAATCCGTACCATGAAGTTAACTGCCCTCAACAAACCTGCAGTTCTCCAACCGACCCATCCGTGCCTGTCCTCACAATGAGCCATATGTTCATGGCAAGCTCATATATTTGCCATGATAATCGATATTATTTACCATCTGTTTTAATAACGTCTACCTGTTTCCTCTAGTCGGGTAATCTCATAAACAGGGATGTTATTAATACAACTTCCGTTAATATTGTAACATATTAATGTTTCTAGATAGAAATTAATTTCGCATTTGAACACAATCTAATGAAATGTAAAGTCAAATGAGAAATGTTTTCTTTATATTCTCAAGGATCCTAAGGATACATGTTGAGTTTGGGGCAATTATCCCTTTGGTGATCGCCATTTTGGGTCGGTGGTCGCGTTGTGTGACGTCATAGCATCGTCGAACACGTATGTAACATCGCGTGATCATTCCCTAGGCATGTGTGTGTGTGACGTGATAGGACATGACGATCATAAATCTGGTTTCGTATTCTAAAATGTGGTTTCGTATTCTAACGGTGATCATCGTGTTGTGCCAGGCGTTGTTGTAACAAACATTTCTATTTATGTACTACTCCAAGACTTGTGTGTGTGTGTCCGATTGTATCCGCCATGTTGTGACGTAGCTATACCCGGTATATCCCCCCCCCCCTCTCTCTTTAAGAATACCTTAAAAAGAGCATACATTGAAAATATTTTATAACAATTGAAATAAAATATATATAAATAACACTTCAAAGCTGTCAAGACATCTGGCATATATACATACAAAGACCACATAATAGGGCGGTGCGCTTCTAGACGCCCCAAACAGTTCCGTTATTCTTACCAGAGGGTGATTGTGTACTCTCCACCTCCTCCTCATTGTAGAGAGGCGAGTCTGCGTCTTCAAATTAGAGATGGCTAAAAGGGCTGAAACCCCATGAAGCTGGAGTCCTAGCCATCACTACCCAATGAGCACTATCCGGAGGGCAGTTTTCATAAGCATCGGTGGTGACATGAGAGCCATTTTGATCAAGTTGTAAAGGGAAGATAGGATAACTCTTACTGTTGCTTTGTCTTGCAAATATTAATGTCAATGATTACAGAGCTTGAGATAACAAGTTCAAATCTCTATAAGAAATGGGTTTATTAAATGTATGTTATTTGTCTTAAGTTGGTAATTTTGAAGCCTTTGTAAATATTTCAATCATATTAATTGATATTATTTAGATTCCATATGTAACAGAGACCATAACATATTTATGGTCTTTCCATATATATGAGGACATTTTGCTGGCCAAACTGTTATGAAAGCTTCAACGTATATATGTCAATAAGCTACCAGGAATGGTTCAATGAGTTTCCCAGTTATTTTAATGCTGATGGAGATTTTGTAATACCGAGTATTACATATGGTATTTTGTCCTTTAAAAAATGAGAAAAAGAATCGGGTGGTGGTTGAATCAAAGGAACATTAAAGAAATCTTTTTCAACAATTTCTACTCGAATATTTCTATATGTAATTAGTTTCTTTTATTTTTTAAGTTAGACGTCTAAGATGAAGCACAAACTCGTTCACATCCCTAATCTGCTATGCGTGGAAACAGTTACAGGCACCTCCAACATTAAAATAAATAGTTGCTTTTATTAGTGAGTGATTTTGAATAATTGTTACCACTAAAATCGAGCATTATAGTGATAATAATATTAACAAAAATGACTTTGGGACTTACAAACAAAAATACACGCATCAGTTGCCAAAGGGCTGTGAGGTATTGGGGCTTAGAAATCCCTTGAATAGTACACATGTAATTGTACCCCTTATAACTCTGAGATGTTGAGTATTCATTGTTTGATGTTTAATGACAGACTTAGTAATACTCAAAATAAATAATATTATTTTATTAATGTACATTCCCTCCCACATATATATTGTGAACATCATCGCCCATTGTACAATGTCATGAGGGTATTCTCCTAGACATTTTCCTCCTGTGTATGAAAAGAAATATGTCTCTTGAAAAAAAGGATAACACAAACATCCTAGGAACTTGAATTATTACACTTGTATCCCCACCAATGAGTGGCATAACATCTTTAACATACATAAATTAGAGACAAAACTAGTAAATTATGTATTGTGACTTTGGCCAAGTAGAAAATCAAAACAATCTCATTTCCAATGAGCATGGCCATTTTTTTCATAAAATGGACAAAGAAAGTAACTAGTGATCATTCTCTACAACTTTTCAATGTGACCAGCATCGATATTACCAATACGTGAAAATAACACAGAAAGAATTCTAGCAGAAATACAACCATCAACAAAACAAATAAATTGCCATGATCATGTCAATGAGCAACGGTCAGGAATTGAAAGAGCTTTACCACGTGTCGTTATTTTCACCATGCACTGTACTGTGACGAGGCCTGAACAGACTTCTAATATGGCATCATTTTAGCAAAACATCTACGTAAAAAAATTCTAAATAACAAATTATCTACATACAACGTACTACAAGTAATTGGAGTGTACTTACAAAGAACGACAAAGTTCGAGTAGCGCTCTAAAAATGCTGGGTACCTCGCACTTTGGTAAGCATGGCGATTGTGGCGGGAACACTACGAAACGAGTGCACCATGGGAAATGTTGAAAACTTTTCGTACTTGGAGCCAATTTAACAGTTACGATACGCCAGAATTCTTACAGCTACATATTATCATATTTTAACAGTTTAATTATAAATTTCAACAGCAAATGTAACCCTTAATTATAAACATTTCGAATTTGTGAGAACTTCCGGAAGTTACCGACGATTTACGGCAAGGATTTTATGTACCTCTTCACATTTATGTAACGTTTACGACCTGCATCAGTTTGGGTTTTTCTTTTCAATGTAAATCAAACCTCGAGGTGACTGTTGGCTGTAGCGTTTTGAACCTCGCACTAACTTCTAATTCAGCAGCATAAAACCTGTAAAAGGGACGACAATGCGACAACGCGACATTCATTTAACTTGATAAATGTCGTGTTGTCGCACGGTAAAATAAAATAAAAAGATTCTTCAAAGGGCACTGTCTCTTCTAGGATTCCATACAAGACCTGTCCAAACCACGTGACTTCAAGACACGATTTATGTGAGCCCAAACAGTGCAATATATACAAGCTGGGATGAAATTAAATATCTCTATTTGATAAAATATATCTATTTGTTTAACGTCGCACTCAGCAATATTCCAGCTATGTGACGGACGCCTGTAAATAATCGAGTCTGGACCGGTTAAGTCAGTGATTGATAGTTAGAGCAACGAACACTGGTCACGCTGTCAACCAAGGGATACATTTCTTACCATTAATTTGTCACAATACAATAATAATGTATAATGTTTATGAATAACTATCAAATAGTGTTGATATCAGGTATTCGTGAAAAGGTGAGCGTATCCTGTCCCACCGGTGTCACCTGCTTCAAACACATGCAAAGGCAAGTCAATTCCCGCCTGAATAAAATCTACAGGAACATATGGTGCCGTCGTAAGAAGCGACTAAAGGAATCGGGTGGTCAGGCTCGCTGCCTTGGTTTGAAGCATGCCGTCGATCCCATTTGCGTGTATTGATGCTCATGATATCAATCAGTGGATTGTCTGGTCCAGACGCGATTGTTTTTACAGACCGCCGTCATATCTGGGATATTGCTGAGTGCGGCGAAAACAACCAACTAAGCAACCAACCAAAGAATGATTTTGTCGGTCAACAGATTTGAAGTTTAAGCCGAATATGTGCACGTCCGATTTCGAATTATGTTGATAAAGATGCGTGTACATTATACAGACAAACGTTTTACATGTACAAAGTTATGTTTCCCTTACAAAATGCAGATCGATAAGATATGTGTCTCTACCTTGTCACATATACAACTTTTGAGAGCGTCATTAACCTGTAACCTCAATCCTTGGGCAATAGAAATGAAATGCATTGTAAATAGTATTTAAAAACAACTCGTTTCTTATAATTCCTTTGCATCAAACTGTCTTCGGGAATTAAATTTAATACTGAAGTGCTTGTAAAATAGAGTTTAACTTTCTCACCAGGGGAGACTTGATATCTGATAATAGTATAGGCTCAAGCAGGAATATACATATTTATATAACAATTCTCTATCTGTTAAACTGTATGGTTAACAAGTGTGCGTTCTGGTGTGGGTGATGTAGTTATCTACCACATATATACACAGACAGTGAGTGTGTGAGTCACTCACTCACTCACTCACTCATTCACTCACTCACTCACTCACAAAATTATACTTAAGATATACATAATATATCAGAATGATAGTTGATTTAACATATGTTATAGACAATCATAGTGATGCACTTCATATGAGACCACACTAATTAGGATGTCTCTCCTTATGTGTAGTTAACACAAGTACACATATCAACTGTGGTAACGCCACCACGATGGGGGCAGTGGGGTAACCTCTTGGTTGAAGCGTTCGCTCGTCACGGCGAAGACCCAGTTCGATCCCCCAAATGGGTACAATGTATGAAGCCCATTTCTGGTGTTCCTCGCCGTGAAATTGCTGGATGTTTGTTAAAAGCGACATAAAATCATTCTCACTCTCTCACAGTGGTGTTTAGCAAATTACTATAAGCAAGTGCATATACTTATAAATTTGCACAAGACAAGAGAGACAATGCAAGCTGATCATAAATCAAATGTCAAAAAGAAAATTTACGGACAACATGGCATACTACAACACCATATACTACTAAATACAAGTTATAGAACACCCATAATTATAAGTTTTTTTTTAAATACAGTCAGCCATGACTAATTTACCATAGTCTTTTTAACTTCTTTTGAAAAGTATATATTGACATTTTAACATGATTTATTTAGAGCATATTGGCATGATCCGCCTCGCGCTTTCGGCGTGATGGTCACATAAAAATAAATAGGGCCATATATCAATCAATTACAGTTTACGCAGAAATCTGTGGATTGTTTAAAAATCACCTACGTCTGTACAGTTAAATTATGTTGAAGTAAAAACGTTTAACATTCCCTTAGGATCGATCAGATAACACATGCGGTCCCCACAGTGGTCAAGAATGGATATGGCTTTACCGCGAGAAAGCGATAAAGCGAGAAGACGATAAAGCAATGAAGCGATAAAGCGAGAAGGTGATAAAGCAATATAGCGATAAAGCGAGGTGATAAAGCGATGCCCCCTCTCAGCCACCATACTCACCTCCTGATGAATCGCAACCATCTCACATCCGTCGAGTAAGCCGCCTCATCATGACAGGCCATGAAACAACTAAACCGATGTAAACGCAAAATGACAAGTTTTTTTCATCTTGCAATCAGGCTGAAACCATTGCTCGCGTGTTACTAAAATGTCAAGACCATGCCCCAGTCCAGGCTAGGTAAAAACAAGAATTGCAGTCAGATCCGCTATCTGTCATAGATCTCTTAAAGCCAAGAGATGCAATAGCGAAGGCCAAACCAATTCTATTTCTGAGAGATAGACAGCTTCTCGAACGTATATAAACAGAGCAACCAAGGATAAACATTAAATTATATCAATATAAGAAAATAGAAATCATATCAATACAAAAACAGAAAATTATGTGAATACCAAACTCACAATAGATATGTGTACCCAATCACACACAGGAGTCCCAAAGAGGGACAGGTCAGCCGAAATTGAGGCAGAAGGCGACCTCTTAAACACTTAATGCAACAACACCTATACCGATGTTGTAATCAAGGTATAACCCATAACCTTCAGACAACGACTGAGATGCAAAATAATTTTAAATGAATGCAGTAATATCAAATTAGTTTTTAGAATATTTTGAAACATTCTCATTTGTGATGCACTGTTGAGGAATTAACTGTTTTGAATAATCCAAAACCTTTCTCGCAAATGGGACAGTTAAGTAACACAGGGAAGCCTTAGTCTGTTGTAATGGCACGTGGACATGTGACCAAATAAACTTAAAATTTATTGCGTTGATAGAATATAATATATATCTAACTTTTTTTGCGTTGACAAAATAGTATTATATATATCGCCTTCGTGGTCTTGTGGAAGAGGGTCCGCCCGCAAAGCGGACGGTCTGGGGTTCTATCCCAGGCCGCTTCTATACTGTGTCTGTGTGGGGTATTCATGTTAAGCTGCGGTGGGCAAGCACTATACAATCGGTAACAGGTAAAAACAGCCTTACTCGCAAACACGTGCATGCACGTCGCTATGTACGTGCAATCATCTTGGACGCGAGGTTAAACCCAATTTCACCTCACCTATGGCTACCGTCGCAAATATCTTATGGTCGGCTCGGAGTCAGTACATTGTATCTGATTGGTGTATTCGTGTCAAACTGTGGTATGGTATCTCAGTGGGCTAGCACTATAAATCGGCATTAGTCGGGACTAGTACAAGCAACCACACTCGCGTCGTTTTATATCATAAGAGCAATACTCGTGGATACGACGTTAAACTCCATTTCACCCCACATATTGACACACTGCACATATAGGCGTATTGCAACTACGCACCTCCTTTATTATCATGAATATAAAACGTTAAAGCCCAAACAGTATGTACTTGATAAAACACTCGGGACATGCAGTATTGACAATGTGTTATCGTGATCGAAATGGTACAAAGCATTGTTGAGCTTCCTTTGTATGCACCCGCGTACATGCAACTGACGACGCATACCATCACGATGATGTCATTATTCAGTGAGGCAGTAAAGTATCTTTCTGTGAGTTTTGAACTTAACTGTTTCGTTTTCTGAACGGAATACAGCAATATGTTACACGTGTGTTAATTTTGGAGGAAAGTCAGAAGTGAAGGATAGGAAAGTGTGTTCATCTCATTCGTGGACCGAACATGTCATGACCGAACGATTAATGCAGCATATTAGCGTTTTATTCTGATTTATAATTTATTCGATAATACATAACATAATAAACATGTGTTCGTCCATTTTATGTTACCAATAATACGTAAACATCAAGTGTCTCTCATATAGTATTATTGACGGGACACAAAGACACAACACCTTGCAATGAATGAATTCAAACCATTGTTTTTGTTGCAAACACAACCGAAGCAGCCCTACGTTATAAATTCATCTATAATTGTGCAAACGTACAAAGTATGAGGTTGTTATCACTTTTTAATGATTATAGTGTCATGTTGAAGTGTCACATCATCCTTTTGTGCTGTCGTGGCCATCTCTATATGGCTGCAAACACGTCTGGAACACAATTAACAACCAACTTCAGGCCAGACTGGCATTCAGAGAACAAAATACAGATACATTATGTTGCGTGTGGTTTCCTATCTGAGCCATACTTGCATCGATTTTTTCAGATTCGTGTACGAACAGTGCAATCAACAGGTTTTCCTTGCTATCAAATCGCTGAACTACACAAGCCTGAAAAATAACAGTATCTGGTAATTGGGTAATTTTTCTTTTCAGTTCCTTACGTTGTACAGTTTCAGTATTTGCTTCGTAGACGATATTTAAAGTTGCAAGGACCAAAGACAAAGCTTATTGTGATCACCACAAAAAATATGACATGAAGGAATGCTACAATATCTGTGGATGCAAGTACGCAAGCTAATACTCGCATCAACAGGGTTTATTTCGTGACGATTGACGTTGCACAGTTTATAGTTAGAGCCATGACTTTAGGAATAATTGGTGACAGTTGGTGACAAGTTGGTGAGTTGAACGGTTGATGAGTTGAACAGTTGATGAGGTTCAGAAAACTACAATAAACAATAGCTTTCTGTAAATTCGGAAAATATTTACCACTTTTCCTAGTATTTAGCACATTCAGAATTATATCCAAATGAAGCAATAAATACATTGACTTCATTGAAATTATGCAAAATTAACAACCACAAATTTGCAAATATATCGCAAGGTGGGGGAATAAAAACTTTTGATTTCATCATGAGAAGGTGATTTGGCGTGAGTGGATCAAGATCGTCAGGTTCACTAGAAACAGGAGTAAGAGGTCTTGAATTTAAAATTGCTTCTACCTCGCATAGGAAAGTTCTGATATGGTAGTAACGCATGCAAACATGCCCTTTCAGAAAACAAAGAAGTGAACACAGTTACGGATTTTGAACTATTTATATGTATTTTCTATATACTTTTTTTTCTATATTCAACAAAAGAAGTTCCTGTGACACCAATATTATAGTGTATTTTTCAAAGTAAAGTTTGGTTTACAATATTGTAGTACATGTATGGAATCAAGTAACAAAAACGGAACTGCTACAGAAAAGCATGCATTCCATGCAAAAGTTGACTTTTATGCAAGCCCCATGCATTTCACTACCCAAGAATGGGTATAAAAACATGTGCGTTAACGGGATTCCATATGCATTGTTTGGCATCGTGCTGACAACAACCACTCAGAATAACAACAAAATTACGCAATTATCCAACATTACGAAATGCCACGCCTGTCCGAAAATTAACGTCTGCGAGCCATTGGTATACTTGAAGCAGGATCGAGTCAACGTGATGTTGCAAGACAATTTAACGTCCATGAAACACCATTTGGTGTTTATGGCAACGTTGGCAACAGACGAATGCAGTCAGAGACCATCCTCGGAGTGGCAGGCCACGCGTTACCAATAATCGACAAGACAACTGGATTCGAACAACACACCTACGAAATCGATTCCAGCCAGCAAAAATGACTGCAAGAAGCATCCCTGGCCTTCGACGAATATCTTCACAAACCGCATGTCGTCGCCTTGGATGTGCAGGGATTGTCGCCGGAAGACCCACCAGACGTCCCATTTTGACAGGAAACCGCACGTCTACAGTGGTGCAGTGACGAGTCTCGTTTTCACCTCAGCCACAGCGATGGACGGATTCGAGTGTACCGACGTCGAGGTGAACGTTACGTCAATCATTGTGTCATGGAAGAAGATCGGTTCGGGGGCGGCAGCGTTATGGTATGGGGTGGGATTACAGGAGGATAGAGGACCCGTTTGATAGTGGTAGAGGGAAATCTCAATGGACAGCGCTACCGCGACGAGAACATCGTCCCTGTTGTTCTACCGTTTTGCGTCGCCACGGCCCAGGCATTACCTTTCAGCATGACAACGCCCGGCCTCATATTGCTCTACTTGTTCAGGATGCTCTTCAGCAAAACAACGTGAATGTGATTCCCTAGCTGGCTCGCTCCCCTGATCTCTCACCAATCGAGCGCATGTGGGATGAGATGGATCGACGCCTTCGACGTCAACCACGTGTTCCACAGACACACCAGGAACTTCGAAACATGCTCCAGCAGATATGGACAGATATCCCACAGGACTTTGTGCGACGCCTGGTCCATTCCATGAGACGAAGATGTGTTGCTTGCATCGCAACCAGAGGTGGACACACACGCTATTGATTTGTAAATTAACATTTTGGCATGTTTATGTTGTTTTTTTATGAAATCAAGCATTTTCTGAAGGTATTATGTCAAATAAACCACTTGAACACTTACAGGAGTCTTTTATCTGTTGCAAACCGAAATTGTTTCAGATTTGGTAAAACACATAACTTTGCATTAAATCTTATTCAATGTCACAGGAACTTTGGTTGTTCAGTATATTTCCTGTGTTGACACATGTTGTATTAGTGTCTGAGGAATATGTTGCAAGCGATTCGCAAATATTTGATCAACTTTAATATACACTTATATTCTAGATAGGGCGAAGGCGAATGAAAAGATTTATGATAATGTTTTTATGCATAACGTCAGTGAAGACAGGTGTCCAAATCGTAATTGGCAAGCAGATTAGAAACAAGACAGGTCGAAAAGGCTTCAAATCGTCCACTTGTCACACTTGTATATAGGCACAGCCTGCCTTCTTGAAACTGTCCCTCCCAGAAAACTACTCACGAGATCAAGCATGCCATGCCATGTCTTTGTGTACAACAAGGGAAGATAACTCTACATTTCGTACACACCATTTCTTCTAATCTCCATCACCAGCTGTTGACTGTAGCTAAAATCTGCAATTGATAGACATTGATATATTTTCACAAGTATGTCAATCATTTCCTGCCACTGACATATATTACAATATATTTTAAAAAGTTTCTAACGCTACTGTAACTATATAACGTCATCGAGGGCATGGTCATGTTGACAATAAAACACTTTTTCTGCTATTCTGTATTCTATTGCTATTGTATTGTTGTAACAGATTTCCGTCTCACGTCATGGTAATACCCCCCACAATGGTTTAAGCAAAGAAATGAAAGAAGGTTGTCCGTAAAAATAATAGGTTGACATTTTATTTGACTTTTTCAGTTCACACAAAATATATATGGCCGTGTTCCCACTGATGTCTGGATTTATACAGATACAATGAGGTACTATATGGATTATACAGCGACATCTGTTGGTACCAATTAACAACTGACATCGGTGGCAACATGACAGTAAGTAATATGCGCATTTTAATGACAAACAAGTTCGATTTTATGAATTATTTGGGCAGGTTTAAATTTTCTCCTTCACAAAGAAACTGCAATAGTATTGCTATATCTAAGCTTGACTGATGTCATGTGTACGCATTGTTAATTGGATGTAAGATAAGATAATATATTATGCGACCTTAGCGGTGAGGTGAAGTCGGTTTAGCGTCGCGTCCAAGAATATTGCACTTATATAGCGGCGTGCATGCACGTGTGTGCGTGTGTGGCTGTTTTTACCCGTCCGGACTAATACCGATTTTATTGTGCTTGCCCACCGCAGCTTGACATGCATGCCCCACTCAAACACAGTATACTGACTCCGAGCAGACCATTCCTTGTTTCAGCCCCTTACATCCGAGCGCCAAGCAGGGTAACAAATACCATCTTTTACGTTTAGTGCCACTATGTGCATTCTTGTGGTGTATATATTGTACGTGCATATCACGTCATCTACTTAGGCGGGTTCGGCTGGCGAAGAGGTTTAATTTGAATGGTAACGTACTTACCCATGTTGATGTATATGTAACTTTATGTGCAGTATCCGCTGATTATAACCATTGGCCTGATAAACGATGCTGAACCCCAAATCATGCGATTACAAATGTCTGCATTTAATCAACAGAACAGAATTTACATGTGTGAAGGAGACTTTCACCCCTTCTATATAATTTGTTTTACAACAATTCTCTTGACGAGGGAAAGCGGCCACTAATAATACTCACAAGGACATTTAACAACAGCTTGTAATAGTGTATTTATCATATACAGCACTGGTTTAGTGATTCAGCACAAACAATATAAACAGTGTAGACATGTTTATGGATGGCACATACTGATAAGGTATCATATGATCAAATGTTGATCGTTCTTCCCCTCTATGAACTCAATTTGAATCTATCAGCACAATTGTCTGCACTACCAAACAGATGGTATTTTATGTTGTCTCTGCATTTGGAGGTGTTTCATGAATCGGGAAACAATAAAAACAAGGAGGATGAGCGTGTAGGATGAAAGCAACATGCTGCAAAAACCTCTTCCTTTAACTATCATAGTTGTTAGGGAGCACTGGCGGTGCCGGAATTGGCTATTCAGGACGGCGGGCCAGAAGGCGGTCCAAAGGCGGAACATAAATTCCAGATGGGCCCTGATTTTGTTTCTCGTTGTGTCCAGCACCATATCCGTGATCTTGGGTTTGACAAAATCAGTAAACACCTAAAGATCCACATCACTTCAGGTCTCCCTCCCAGATCCACACCACTTCAGGTCTCCCTCCCAGATCCACATCACTTCAGGTCTCCCTCCCAGATCCACACCACTTCAGGTCTCCCTGCCAGGTCCACATCACTTCAGGTCTTCCTCCCAGATTTACATCACTTCAGGTCTCCCTCCCAGATCCACACCACTTCATGTCTCCCTCCCAGATCCACATCACTCCAGGTCTCCCTCCCAGATCCACATCACTCCAGGTCTCCCTCCCAGATCCACACCACTTCAGATCTCCCTCCTACATTCATCTTCCCGAGGCAAGTGAGTTAACTGACTATAAAAGTCCAGTTTCCATCCTTGCCGAACTAGGTTGGTATTATGGAGTTACATTTTGGCTGGACTAACGAGTCTATGCATAGTTCAATCAAAATCGTGCACCGAAATCGAAATCCGGTTCGTAGAGTGTCATGCAGATTTCGGTCGACTGCAGGATTTGCAAAGCATGTGCACCGCTAACTCGTTGTCAACAGATATTTTCTAAATCTTTTCATGTTTTTAATCAAGGTGCTCACGTGATTTGATGCACTTCGCGATGTAAGACTCGTTTTATCACAATATAGATCTTGATTATCGATCAGATCGTCTTGACTGGGTCCCACCGTTTTGTTTGAAACAAATGCAAGTGATGCGAGAGGTTGAATCTGATTGGTCAATAAGAGAGGCATAGAAAGGACATAACTCGTAATAGCCACTGGTGGCGCTACGATCGAGCCCAGGAATTCCAGCCTAGTTCGGCAAGGGTGGAAACTGGACTTTTAAAGTCAGTTAACTCTGTGATGTATCTGAAATACTGTTCAAAGTTGCGTAAAACTCCACTCCTACTTTATTTCCTATTCGCAAAAAATCACTGCTTGCGTTAAATTATTCATATATTCTTAACAGTTCTCTTTTAGTGTCTTGTGATTATGTAAACTAGTACTAGTGCTGTGACCTTTTCATGCAATTAAATCTGACATGGTGATCATGATACGTTGAATTCAAAAGGATACTTTCCCATTTTCTTTACCACTGTTTTAAAAATGCAGTTCCCACAGCCGCCTTTCAGGTTTACATATACTAGTTCTTTCTTTGTTTTTTGTCATAATGTATTGGCAAATGACTACACGATATATGTGTGTTGTTATTAAAGACTTCAAAAGTCTGTCTATAATTGTGTTATCGTAAAAAGCCGGCGGAGTAATCGAGCGTTTAAATCGTTCGCTCACTCACAGTTAAATAGAATATCTTCCTCTTTGTACATGACACAAGGGATAAAAGCATATCTAGTTGAATATAACACAACAGTGCAGTATGGATAAACTAACTCGTAAACAGAACCCATGATTAATTGAGTGTCTATATTGTTTGCAATTCCACCCAATGTAATGTGACACTGGCATCTAGCTGATGTGCTGGGTCGGCTGGGACAGCAGTGTGTGCCATTTGATATGTCTGTAGTGATTTTACTTCCGCGAACAATATGGTGATTAACTGCCCTGATGGTTTCGCCAATTAATAGTGTGATCGTCCGGCACGATCTGCGTAGTGTTATTCTAAAATGCGGTCCGCGACTGTTAGCTCAGAACTAGGGATTTTACCTTTCTCGAAGCTTCGTTGCAGACGATCCCTTTTCCGGCAGCGCTCGGCCACGTGCATCTTGGCCTCGGCTGCCCGAACACTTCCGAGGGAAACTGAATGTCTCCGACGGAAGAAGAGATCGCCTCACACAACATGTCCTCTAATATAACGTCCTATGCAAGAACGTTAATGTCTGTACATTATAATACCAAAACACATCCGATAGTTTGTACGTGCATCACACAGTAGAGTCACACACATGCGAAGGGTGTCATACCTGATTTTGACATTTTGGTAGAAACGTTTTTGGTTGTTTCTGACTCTCACGGAGCTGTGATCCAATGATCAGGGGTGTCAAGAAACAAATATCAAGTAAAAAAGAGAAAGCGTGGTAATAAGTTCACAGGCTTACCTAAAGCAGCTAATTCTACCAATAGATGACAATAAAAGATCAGATAAACCAAATCTGCATGGCGTCCAAGGTCAACAGTTTCAGTTTTTATGTTGTTTAACTCCGTACTCAACAATATTCCAGCTATATGACGGTGATCTGTAAATAATCTGGACCAGCCAATCCAGTGATTGACATCATCAGCATCGATCCGCGCATTTGGGATGCCATGACGTCCATCAAACAAGTCAGCGAGCTGAACCACCCGATCCCCTCAGTGGCCTCTTACGACAAACAAGAGAAGACGAGGATTGATTCATCAGAAAGCCAGGCTATGAACAATCAAAGCCAATCAAATCGCTGCACTTGCGCCAGGCCATCAGAGGTCAAGTTTCTGTCCATACAATTAGAAATCGTTTTCATGCTGCCAATGTGCAAGATCGGCGATCACGTTTTGTACCACCGTACACAAATCGACACATTCTAGCCAGAAGTCGCTGGTGTGTAGAGCCTAGAAACTGGGAGAATCGCCGATGATCTTGTAAGTTCGTTGTTTAGCGCCATGCAGAGCAATATTCCTGCTGTATGACTGCGGTCTGAAAGTAATCGAGTTTGGGCTGGACAATCCAGTGACTGACACCATGAGCATCGATCTACGCACACTGGAATACATTGACATGCATCAACTAAGTCAGCGAGCCTGATCATCCGACCCCGTTAGTCGCCTTTCACGACAAGCATGGGTTGCTGAAGACCTGTTTTACCCCGACTCCACCTGGTTCTTGAATCAGAAACACATATGTTAATTCGTGGTATGACACATATTAATAATTTGTATAATAAGTTAATATTGATAATTATTGATATATGCAGAATACAATCATCATATTAACTTATGAAACATCATCACCCTGTCAGTTCGTTGAGCTTATCATAATGACATGAACATTTACGCAAAATTGTTTCATCATTGTCAATTCTTTTAATTAACAAATGTCAGTCATACCAATGCAAAATGTGATGATCGAATGTTGTTAAAGCTATCGGTATAGCGCCCGGTAAATAAAAGATCTGACCTGACAAACCATATTCAGAGCGTATACGAAACCAACCAGCTGGCGGAGGTACAAATGCTAGTGCAAAATAAGTCGCGGACAAATTGTTATCCTGGGTTTTTAGTTTTCATACAAATGTCATAGAATATACATGTACATACTTTCATTTTGTAAAACTTAAAATAGACATGCATATTTGGTTTTTGGAAACGTTGTCTTCAAATGTACATTTTCTAAATCTCCAAGGGACAGAAATTGATTACATACGGATGATATGCGTTCCAAAGAGAGCTATAGACACTGTTGCACACAAAATGTTTACCACTGAAAAAATCCTTTTAAAAATGTGCATAATATATACATAAACGGAAGAGAAGTAGTGCCATACATTCAATCTCTGACATTATTAAGATATTCCAGAATTTTCTTTTGTTCAGTTTTTAAATTTTGAATAGAAAACTTTGTCAAAATGAGTTTCAATGAGTAGTTTGGAATAGAAGTCGCCAGAAACTAGTGCCGTAAAGCTCAAGAAAGCTTATTTCTGATTGGCTAATGTTGACTGCCACGTTATTTGGACTGATAACCGATGGCTAGAAAGCGTCCAAAACAAACCGCCGTTTTTTCGTCCAGTGTCCATATATAGAAAACAAAAGACGTTTCATGTTTGCAGCGTCACTGGTCGTTCTAAGTCCGCGACACGTGGTTCTGACGTGATGTGGAATGGGATATCATCAGATCTTTGGTGTAGAGGCAGCGAGCACTAGGATATGATCTTAATGACAGTGTGAGACTTGATTGATTATATACCATCATGTACCGACGGCGTGGCACGTTGCTAATTATAACAGTTACTGATTTGACTTGTCTAGTCTCGGTTATTTTCAGGCCTTCCCAATGAAAATGGAATATTGGCCACCGCTGCGTTAAACAACCTTCACACAAGAACCTTTATGCCTCTGAGTAAACCTGTATAATGTCCAAGAGCTTAGATACCACTGTGCCACAATACCAGCATTACGTTAAGCGTTCCCTTATTTTTTATTCCTGATCATAAAACAATTCCCGTTGGTGTCTACCAGTCAAATTGTAAATAAATGCCTTTATTCAATAACTTCACACTGCAACAGTGACGATGCAACGTAGATTTGCCAAATAGTACCCAAATGTACAACTACCATTAGTACACAAATATAGAACAATTAACAACTTAAAATTATTGTTATTCACCTGAATGGAAATATGCTATTATTTTGGTTTGCTTTTTTTGTAAAAAGTAAAAAGGAATGCGCATTTAAAGCGGCTACTATGCATGTATGTGTAAGAATATGTTGACTGATGTTGACAGATGTGTCAACAAAGTAGGACGGAAGCGATCAAGAGTAACAATACAAGCTCATTTACACGTGTAGACAAATAACCACCGATCATGTGATCCACATTTTAGAAGGTACAGAAACTGGGCTTGTTGCTATTGAGCGTTTGTATTGGAGCGAATATTTTGTAACGGAATAAAAAATAAATTTATTCTGAAATTAAATGATGCATCTTTCAAAATATATTCATGAAGACATTTCCTAGACTTAAGGTCACGAGTCACACTTTGTACGTACGTGTTCATGCACGGCGTACTTGGATGTTTGCGTGTTTGCTGGGAGCATGAAACTCGCCTACGTTAGTGTGAACACGTTAATGTGAACAGCTGTCAATGATTGTAGAGCGATCGGTTGATCATTAAAACACTTTTGTTTAACCGTAAATAACGCTCACGCAATGCCACGAATTGCTGAAAATCAACGTTTACGTGCCGTGCAGGTTTGCTTCAAACAGGAAAGGAGCAAGACGAAGTTCCTAGACATTTTAATGTTCATCGAAACACAATATCATATCCTTGTGGACAGCTGGGCAGCAATAATGACTGGCCATGAGAGAACACAACTCATTATTTTTAATTGCGATTTGAATGGCGTATCGGGACGACATCGCTCGATATCCTGGCCAGAAAATCTTGCACATGCTGTAACAGACTTTCTGAGGCAGCATAACATTGCTGCCATGCCTTTGTCGGCTGTTTCTCCAAACCTCTCCCCAATAGAACATGTCTGGGATGAGATGGATCGACGTCTATAACAGGAACAACACCAGCCGGTGGCGCAAGTTCAGTTGGTAAACATTTGGAACCAACCTCCCTGCTTGTTTCCAAATATCTGGTGTCTTTGTAACAGTGCTAAAATTGCTATATTTTATTCAACTTTTTGTGAAATTCGCCTTCAATTCATAAGTTGTCGGTTAACCATTTAAGACCTGTTGGTACATACTAGCGATAAGAAATTGCATAACAACATCTGGCACTTCAGATTTACGCCGCCACGATCAGGTCGGCGGGCGAGGCTTTAATTACATGTTGAATAACAACTAGTAGTGGTCAGCGCGTTCGGCACTTACCAGTGTACCGTTATCAGCTATTTAGCGTCAACTGACCAAACTAGAAAATTGAAAACGCGAAACCAAACACGAGCTGAGTGATTCTTTCGGCATTTATAATCTTCTATTACGCAACTTTCCAAACTGACCGTGGGCTTTGGCTATTAACAGACCAAACCCATCATACAAAATTGTGTAACATGTCCAGTCTTTATTAGTCCAAAGTCTCAAATTTCAAACTGGACATGCTCGTGTAGACTTGCCTTCAGATTAACAAAGGAGGTCTCAGGTATAAATATAGGGGGAAATCGACTGTTAGTCATTCCTGCTTTGCCTGAGAACCTCTCTCTGTTTGTCTTTGAAGGTAAGTCACTTTTACTTGTTACTTTGGCATTTAGGTTGAACTTTGCTTAAAATTGTCTTTTAAAATTGTCTTTAATTTTGTATGAATATCTTGCTTGAACAATGAACTTATACTCTATGTATTCGAAATGCCGTGCGAATCTAAGCTGCATATTATTCAAGTTTTACTGACACGAATTAACTTCAGTAATTTATATGCGTGCGTCGCATGTAGAAATATTACTATTCCACAATCAGCGTTCGTATCCCACATGTTTATTAATCGGGTTAAAACTACTAGGCAAATACATTTGTAATTAGTAATCACAGGTGTCGTGGATGCTTCATAATTATCATGTTTTAATGTGAATAGCGTGCATTATAATAATGTATGAATTATTTGTCGATGTATCGGTAGGACCACTATTCATATGTGTGTCGTGTTATTTACCTTATTGTATGCTGTATCGTTAGTAGAGTGGTTTTATAATGCAACAACGTTAAATGCGTCAATATGCATTAACATGATCCAGTTACTCGATATAATTTACGTTATGTATATTTGTTTGCGTTCTTATGCCTGATAAATACGGTTCAAGAATATAACTTATATCCGATGTTCATGCATCAAATATATTCTTTATATACAAAACCAGATCAGTGCAAGTACAGCAAAGTATATTATTCTTATCTGTAGCCCAAAAAATATTTCTTATTAGGTAACTACTTTGTGAGGGCATAGCACTAGACCACAATACTCGAACGTAACTTCTGTTCTAGATAAATGCACACAAATTAAGCAATGCCTGATAAATTTATGTTTTCCAATTTATGCATATTACTTCCATTCGGTAAGATGAATGGACGCTGTATAGAATATCTCAGATGCTATACTTTTAGCATAATTTGGACGCTACAGATAACGTAGTAGTTTTATGTTGTAGAATAGTTATAATGAAACAGGCTTTCCTATAGCAGTGTTTATATCCATTTCTAAATTACAGTTCACAAGCAATTTCTCTGTTTGGCGAAATCTCCAATAAGGTTCATAAACATTCACAATAGAATATACGTTCACTAATAATCAGTTTTAATTCATGTATATTTCAAGTTTCAAATACGGTGTTCATTCATGTGTGATTTGTATAAGCTCGGCCCGCATAGCGCGGCATGCACAGGCGGCACCGCTCATTGTTATATAACGGCACACTCACCAGCGCTCGGCAGTGACGTCACGTACCGTATTTAATGTAAAATAAGTTATGAGACATGTCTTTGTTCAAGAAAGGTGTTGTTATAATCTTTCATATGAATGCTTTTGTAAACATTGTTCAGATGTTATTTATGAGCACCTTAAATATATAGACCAAACATTATGAGTAATTATCAATGAGTAATTTAATGTGAATTGATTATAAGGTCTGCATTATATCAAATGTTTACTGCTATAATATAAATGAATATCCAATGAGTTGAGCTTACACTTTACACTTTGTTATTATTTTACAAATGGTATTTTAATTATAAATGTGTTACGTAATCTTATGCAATGTTATATTAGGCTGTAACTTGAATAGGTACTGAGACGTCTCTGAAGTTAATGCATTGTTCTCAAAGTGAGATCACATAACAAGCAATTGTTTATTAACGCATGTCTATCATATGACAAAAAATATCTTAACAGTTTTTGTATCACTGCTTCATTATTTGTCTGATTATGTCTTTGTGTATGATGATGAAGGAGATTGTCTATCTATGTCTATATGTTTGATGATGATGAAAACATTTAATAAAAAAAGATTTCCTGCTTTGCCTGAGAACCTCTCTCTGTTTGTCTTTGAAGGTGTGTTGATCCCGTGGCTAATTCCCCGAAAGCATTCTAGGTTTTGACCAGTTTTAGTGTAAAAACTAACTCTGTTTCAATTGGTGGAGCTTAAATCCTAGATGACCGGTGCCACACCTCAGAACTACAGGGAGAAGCTTCGAAGGCCCGAGCCAAGGTCGATCCTGACCAGTTTGCTTAAACAGGTTTCACCTCTACCATCCTCACCGTCACTGACAACACCATCAGCACCAAGCCAAAGGTCATCAGTGGCTGTGACAAGAGTATCCTCCTCCTCCTCATCATCATCATCACCACCATCAATCTCATCTTCCTCTGCTGAAGCTGATTGGAGTGAAATGGCAGCTCCACATGTCAAACTCCGGCCGTTCACTGGGCAAGAAGAGGCAACGTCCTGGTGGTAGGATTACCAAGATTAAAACCTCACATTGCCTACACACATCCCAACAATAGACTGTCCAAGACCAAAGATGTCAACCTCCGGTTCCAAGCAATGATGTTGACACATATCCTGACACACAGATGGTCCAGTCACAGCCATATATCTCTGATCAAGGCAGTACACCATCTACATCTCAGTCAGATACCGGCTTCTCACAGCAGCCAGACACCACATCTCAAGATGACCAAACATATACTGTTGACAAGATTCTTGAATGCAAAGTTGTCAACGGCACCAAACACTATCACATCAAATGGTTAGGTTACTCCAAAACCACTTGGGAACCATCCCGCAATCTCAGTCAGGACCTAATCCAACACTTCCATAGATCTAGAACCATGTCCGGGAAAAGGCACAAAAATGGGCGAAAATACTTTAACTAATACACCAAGGTTTCATCAGCTCCCACCTATCTTTGAGAAGTTTCTAACTGTTGCCTTAGATGTTGAATGACCACCCCTTCTTACAGTTACGTCGTTTCTGTGTCTCATAGTGCTAGGTTGTTCAGATGTTGCTGGCCAGAACATCATGCTCAACCAGGTCGTCTCATCTAATGGTCCCATGTTCTCTTTCGTTTCTCTAAGGTTCATCATGGAGTCTGATTATCCTGAGGCTATTCTCGTTTATTGCCCACTCTGTCAGTTGATTGGACAGACTTAATGGTAACAAATAAACTTACTAGCACATCCCTTACCGTTCCCTCAACCATTCAGATATCATTCTTTACAGCCCAAAAGCTGCAGCGACTCTTTAAACAGCCATTCACTGCCTATGTCCTTCTAGTTCACAATGGATATTATAAGGTAGTGGACCCGACATCACTTCTACCTCAATTTTAGTTGTTGCAATATGTATTTCTATACTTATTGAATGTACATATTAGATTTGGGCATTCTGAACAGTACGTATCATTGTTGTCATGTTCTTAGATGTGATCATATCTTATGTTTGTACACTTAGACTTTAACTACCATTATTTTACCTGATGTTACTTCAAGCTTTTGAGGTCAAAAGCTCCACGACGCACAGGGATATTGTAACAGTGCTAAAATTGCTATATTTTATTCAACTTTTTGTGAAATTCGCCTTCAATTCATAAGTTGTCGGTTAACCATTTAAGACCTGTTGGTACATACTAGCGATAAGAAATTGCATAACAACATCTGGCACTTCAGATTTACGCCGCCACGATCAGGTCGGCGGGCGAGGCTTTAATTACATGTTGAATAACAACTAGTAGTGGTCAGCGCGTTCGGCACTTACCAGTGTACCGTTATCAGCTATTTAGCGTCAACTGACCAAACTAGAAAATTGAAAACGCGAAACCAAACACGAGCTGAGTGATTCTTTCGGCATTTATAATCTTCTATTACGCAACTTTCCAAACTGACCGTGGGCTTTGGCTATTAACAGACCAAACCCATCATACAAAATTGTGTAACATGTCCAGTCTTTATTAGTCCAAAGTCTCAAATTTCAAACTGGACATGCTCGTGTAGACTTGCCTTCAGATTAACAAAGGAGGTCTCAGGTATAAATATAGGGGGAAATCGACTGTTAGTCATTCCTGCTTTGCCTGAGAACCTCTCTCTGTTTGTCTTTGAAGGTAAGTCACTTTTACTTGTTACTTTGGCATTTAGGTTGAACTTTGCTTAAAATTGTCTTTTAAAATTGTCTTTAATTTTGTATGAATATCTTGCTTGAACAATGAACTTATACTCTATGTATTCGAAATGCCGTGCGAATCTAAGCTGCATATTATTCAAGTTTTACTGACACGAATTAACTTCAGTAATTTATATGCGTGCGTCGCATGTAGAAATATTACTATTCCACAATCAGCGTTCGTATCCCACATGTTTATTAATCGGGTTAAAACTACTAGGCAAATACATTTGTAATTAGTAATCACAGGTGTCGTGGATGCTTCATAATTATCATGTTTTAATGTGAATAGCGTGCATTATAATAATGTATGAATTATTTGTCGATGTATCGGTAGGACCACTATTCATATGTGTGTCGTGTTATTTACCTTATTGTATGCTGTATCGTTAGTAGAGTGGTTTTATAATGCAACAACGTTAAATGCGTCAATATGCATTAACATGATCCAGTTACTCGATATAATTTACGTTATGTATATTTGTTTGCGTTCTTATGCCTGATAAATACGGTTCAAGAATATAACTTATATCCGATGTTCATGCATCAAATATATTCTTTATATACAAAACCAGATCAGTGCAAGTACAGCAAAGTATATTATTCTTATCTGTAGCCCAAAAAATATTTCTTATTAGGTAACTACTTTGTGAGGGCATAGCACTAGACCACAATACTCGAACGTAACTTCTGTTCTAGATAAATGCACACAAATTAAGCAATGCCTGATAAATTTATGTTTTCCAATTTATGCATATTACTTCCATTCGGTAAGATGAATGGACGCTGTATAGAATATCTCAGATGCTATACTTTTAGCATAATTTGGACGCTACAGATAACGTAGTAGTTTTATGTTGTAGAATAGTTATAATGAAACAGGCTTTCCTATAGCAGTGTTTATATCCATTTCTAAATTACAGTTCACAAGCAATTTCTCTGTTTGGCGAAATCTCCAATAAGGTTCATAAACATTCACAATAGAATATACGTTCACTAATAATCAGTTTTAATTCATGTATATTTCAAGTTTCAAATACGGTGTTCATTCATGTGTGATTTGTATAAGCTCGGCCCGCATAGCGCGGCATGCACAGGCGGCACCGCTCATTGTTATATAACGGCACACTCACCAGCGCTCGGCAGTGACGTCACGTACCGTATTTAATGTAAAATAAGTTATGAGACATGTCTTTGTTCAAGAAAGGTGTTGTTATAATCTTTCATATGAATGCTTTTGTAAACATTGTTCAGATGTTATTTATGAGCACCTTAAATATATAGACCAAACATTATGAGTAATTATCAATGAGTAATTTAATGTGAATTGATTATAAGGTCTGCATTATATCAAATGTTTACTGCTATAATATAAATGAATATCCAATGAGTTGAGCTTACACTTTACACTTTGTTATTATTTTACAAATGGTATTTTAATTATAAATGTGTTACGTAATCTTATGCAATGTTATATTAGGCTGTAACTTGAATAGGTACTGAGACGTCTCTGAAGTTAATGCATTGTTCTCAAAGTGAGATCACATAACAAGCAATTGTTTATTAACGCATGTCTATCATATGACAAAAAATATCTTAACAGTTTTTGTATCACTGCTTCATTATTTGTCTGATTATGTCTTTGTGTATGATGATGAAGGAGATTGTCTATCTATGTCTATATGTTTGATGATGATGAAAACATTTAATAAAAAAAGATTTCCTGCTTTGCCTGAGAACCTCTCTCTGTTTGTCTTTGAAGGTGTGTTGATCCCGTGGCTAATTCCCCCCGAAAGCATTCTAGGTTTTGATCAGTTTTAGTGTAAAAACTAACTCTGTTTCATCTTCAAAGCGCCCCCTGTATCAACGCAAGTGGTGGTCACACCCTGTGTTAACATTGTTAATCGATTTGAAATTTACCATCATCTAGCTGCAGCTGGATAGTATTTTTAAGCTACAGCCGCAATACAAAACATATTTTTGATTTATACTGTGAGACTAAAACACATCTTGCGATAATGTATTTATTGGTGGCAGATTAACTAATATTTTTGGACACATCAGAGCTACATATACGTGGGTAATGTTTCAGTACTACTGTTATTACTTCTGTTATGAGGCTGTCAGCAACATTGCAGCTATATCGATCATGACGTCCTGTAAATATCTGAGTGAGTGAGTGAGTTGGGTTTAACGCCGCTTTTAACAGTATTCCAGTTGTATCACGGCGTGTCAGCTTAATGTGGGAGGAAAGCCCGAAGTAATGCAGGTTTCAGTCGCTTACCTCTGCGGTGAAACCCAGGAGCACGGGTATGGTGCTGACAATCATAGGTTTCTGGCGTGCCCAAGGGACGAAACTCTGCACAGCGAATCGCGGCGCCTTCGACGACTGGACCACCCGTGCTCCCTGTAAATATCTGAAACTAGGCGAGGTAATCTGTGGTTGATATGAGCAACGTCCCTTGACGTAGCGGTACTATAAGACACACTGAACCACGATTCGTTTTACTTGGAATACCTAGGACAGATAGTACCCTTGAATCACCACGTTAAGAAACAACACGATGTTTTCGGGAAAGGAAACAACGATGTTTTAAGAGGTAAACTGTTTAGATGTGGCAAAGGACCTAGTGATGTCTTATTTGTGTCGTATTTCAATCCCTGCAGCTTAATAACTTAACACAATATATAATTTCACTGATAACACTATTTGTGTGAGAAAAAAACACACCCTATAATAGAAACAATTTTTCTTTAGCTTTTGTCAGCATTAATATTGTGCTGTTTGTAAATATAAATAAAAACCTCAACTTCAGAGAATAACCAGTCTCGATTATCTGTCGAAACAGATTCCATTTGGCGTAAATGCAAATTAGCCGTGAAAATACTTGCAATACCTGAACGAACGTGACATCCCGTATATTTTAATACACATATTTACCAATCGGGGTTGGTAACAGGCAATTTTGCATTTGTAAGGAAGTATGTGTGTTAAATGCATTAAAATATATACCCGTATTAACAAACAACCATATGTTCGTGTAAATGTCCCTTCCATGAATTGAGAGTTGAACCAAGAACGTCACAAAGTGGGCCAATATCGACATGTTACATGTCATTTAATTTAAACAACCTCAGTACAGAAAGTGATTTTTGTCTTAATTCTGTCACATCAAAGGCGATGAAAATGACTGACAAATGGCAATATACCAGAGATAAAATGTTTGTGAAATGATACATTATGTTCTAAGCTCTTGGACATTCACGCGAGTAGTTATTAATTGCCCACGGAAATATATTGTATGATCTCTTTTATCAAAGCCTAGTGGTTCAAGACTTCACTCGTTAAGCCGAAGGCCCGGGGGTTTGATTACCCACATGGGTGCAATGAATGTGCTAAAGACGTCGTAAAACACAACCCGCTCACTCCATCATCTCGTTATGTAACGTTGTTGACCCAAAAGAACCCTTCGCACACTCTGATCTCCTTGTCTGCCAATTGTCTGCACACACATGGCAGGTTACTATGTTAAGTCGAGTGCCAAGAGAAAATCACTAGGGATGTTGTTCACGTTTTTTTACGCTTCATGTCATCATTTCGACACCAATAAGCCCAATAACACAGTATAATCACCCAGTCCTCAGTAGTCCACACTTACAACAATTAGAGGGTACTCTGACCTTTTCTGTCCCGGGATCCCCACGGCGTTATTCATGTTACAGTCGTTGTGATGGATCACTTGGAATGTGGGTTATTAGAACACTAAAATAAATATTATTTCAGTATGGTTAGTTACATTAATATTGATACATTTTCGTTTGATAATAAATGATAACAAAGCACTGAATAATGTACATAACCTTCATCGGTGTGCAGATGGCACGTTGGTATAGCCACTATGTTATTGAGGCAAGACATTTACTTTCAATATGCGCATGCGGAGCAGTCGGACTATTATGCTGAGAGTACATAAGAGTACATAACTAAAACTAGGGTATGGCCTCTAGTGGCTTTTGCTTGTCATTGAGAATACTTTAAAGTTGGCATACAGGCGACTGCTAATCCATCTGGGCCTTTATAGGAACTCTGACGAATGTCAATTTTGTGAATCTGTCAGCCGCTTTTACTCGCTTAATGCCAAATGACAACAGTCAACTAAAGACTGCCCATATTTCTCCCTAGGATTCAAATTGACATACGTAGATACGACATGAATTCCTTACCAAATAAAGTTAAAACGACCAAAGGTAACCTGGCCCGTTTTTTAAAAGATTTATATCCTGTGTGTATTATCCAAAGTTAATATAAGTAAAGATCAACAGATAAGCATAGGACATTCACTGTTCATGTAATCAATCATAAACACGTCATAAACTCATTTATTGTGTCCGCAAGTGGTCCTATATAAATAGATACTACATTGTATATTTGTACATGTACACGTGTAACTCTCGCAAATCTATCAATGTCAAACAGTGAGGACATGTCATCCTTTAATAAATGCATATAAAGATTAAAACAATTCTTATATTACAAAGTTAATCGTTCTTTCGTTTACTGTATAGACAGACAGACAATTATTTATTTGCGTCTCACCCATAAGGTACATTGTACTATGTACATATAAATCAAAACATGCTTAAAACTTACGGCCAGTCGTTAAACGACTTATGAGAGACGATATGATCATAAAACCAACTTATATACTGAAATGAATATACATACAATATATACATCATGAATATAAAATAGATCGGCGCTTCAATAAAATATCATAGCAGGTGTATAAGTAGATACCCGCATCAAATAACATAAGGCTTCAACGCCCAAAGCAGACCGCAAACCACCTTCTCAGACCACCAGCCAAATTCACCAGCCATCGCATTCAGATCAGTTTTATAAAGTCCAAATCCTCTTAACCAAACATCTCAGAAGCTTTAAAAATCCGCTGTCACAAACCTTTGATCAACAGAGATCAAGGGTATAACATCTTGTCTGCCTGTGAAGATCCAATCAAGCAATATAGATTGTCCTCTTAAAATTAGGATCCAATCAGCTTGTCACAACTGTTTAATCATTTGAACCCTTTTAATCCTTATCCTTGCTGTCTTCATTACCCGTGTTCTATTTGTTATTCTTACTTGTAACTATTCCTTGCGTATTTTTCTTTATTTTTAGATAAGTCGTATACCAGTGTGTGAATGGAGTCAAGTATGAAAAGTATATTTAGGTTTAAACGCGAGAATGGAAGGCGAGAGCAAGCGAATGTACGGTGTAGATTATTACTATATTGGATATTATATGGCAAATAATCAAACTGTTGTTTAGTATATTGGGTATTGGAAATGTATATATGGAGTAAAATCGTGACAGAGTGTTTTGTATATTTCAGATATAGCTATTACTACACGATTACTCTGTCGTAATAGTGCTGTGTGTATATACTCCCATATGTACTCTATGTTTAGACACGTTCTGAATATGGCGAGTAGTAGTGTTGGACATGGCGCCCGTGTACCGTCCTTGTCCTGTAATTGTAAAGAAACCGTGGCAAAGGAAACCGTCTTTCCCCGGGGACAAGGCTTGGACGTGCAGCGTGGAGAACGTCTGAGGGAATGCAGACATGAGCTACTACAATGTTGCTTCCGAAATGTTGTATCAGAGTGTAGTGATCAGTAAACACAGGATTCACTTATAGTATTAGTATCAGGTTAGTATAAGTATTAGCAGTAACAGGGTCGGATAATTAGTTAGTCAGTAGAATTGGCTTCACCCTTACTGTACGGTACTGTACTATCTGTATGCTACTTGTTATCTGGGCCCGTGAAGATTCCGGGGTAGAAAAGGTCTTCAGCAACCCATGCTTGTCGTAAAAGGCGACTAACGGGATCGGGTGGTCAGGCTCGCTGACTTGGTTGATGCATGTCATCGATCCCAATTGCGTGGATCGATGCTCATGATAGTAATCACTAGATTGTCATATTAGTATCTTTTTTTACCTTTTCACTGTCAAAACTTACGACATCCATCAAAGCTGGATATTTTAACACCAGAGTGGATATGTATATTCCGAATCCACTCCGTTGTTTCAAGTGTCAACATCTTGGACATAGGGCCAAATCTTGTACTTACCATCCAATTTGCTCCCGCTCCAGTGGCAAACATGACAATATCGATTGCACCAATGATATCAGGTGTGAAAACTGCAAAGGTGAGAACATGTCCTACTCCAAGTTATGTCCAGTATTTGAAAGAGAATCCAAAATTGTCAAAATAAAGTATACAAACAACATTTCTTTTTCTGATGCCAAGATGTTGGTACTAGACCAAGCTCCCAATACTCCTTCCTCAAAGTCATACTCTGTCGCAAATTCTTCTCCAATCAAAAAGGTGAATAGTGCATGTCAGACAGCAATTAGCTGGGTCAAAGATAAACAAACAATGCTCTATTCTGTTTCTGAGATGACTGAATCCACTGAAACACAGACTGATATACCATCTACCCCTCAGTCTCAGACAGCTGACCTTACTACACCAGGCCCCGAACCAGATACTGAACCTGTGTCAGATGTTAACACAGATCAAAACTTTGAAACGAAAAGAAATGTACGTTTAACCAATAAAGAAAAAAACAGCAGAAACGAAAAGAAGCTGAGGCATATATTAAGGACTCCGAGTCTTTACCAATCACTATAGAGGTTCACAACAGGTTTGAACCTCTTGATATGCAGGTCACTCAATCGCTGCCATTACAGCATAGAGGACCTTCCCCGTGCTCACGTTCATCAAAATTAAAGACTCTCACGCCAATGACATTTTTTTTAAATATTTATAAATAACATCAAAGTTAATAAATATTTATTGTTATACCATTATTTGTGACACCTTTAGAGGAATGTTAATGTTATACAACCATTGCTGTCTTATGTATCGGTGAAACGTTTGACATCTCATTATATTGATTGATATTTCTCTGAAAGTGAAGGGTGCAATAGTAAATGAAGTAACACGTCCCATTTTAATTCTGGAAACCCAAAAGTCCAGAAACTCTACGCTCTTTGCCCAGTCTCGGTTAAAGGTATTTACAAAATTAAACATGCCGTTTTCATGGGAACATACCAAGGAAGAAAAAATGAAAAAAAAATTGTTTAAAAACTCAATATTTAGACTATGTCGCACATGGGCCTGCCCATGGGCGAAGTTTGGCCCATGGGCCTGCCCATGGGCGAAGTCTGGCCCATGGGTAGGCCCATGGGCAGGCCCATGGGCGAGAATATGTTCCTTTACTTAAAACTCATGTTTTTGTTTCGCAAATACATTTAATGTATTCATTCAAGTATCATGACACAAAATTAAACTCATTTTAACTTAATTCGACGATTTTATAGCGATATTGAAATATTTCGCCCATGGGCGAGAAAAAGGTTTGGCCCATGGGTAGGCCCATGGGTAGGCCCATGGGCAGGCCCATGGGCGAGAATATGTTCCTTTACTTAAAACTCATGTTTTTGATTCGCAAATACATTTAATGTATTCATTCAAGTATCATGACACAATATTTAACTCATTTTAACTTAATTCAACGATTTTATAGCGATATTGAAATATTTCGCTCATGGGCGAGAAAAAGGTTTGGCCATTTGGCGAGAATATGTTCCTTTACTTAAAACTCATGATTTTGTTTCGCAAATACATTAAATGTATTTATTGAAGTATCATGACACAAAATTTAACTCATTTTAACTTAATTCAACGATTTTATAGCGATATTGAAATATTTCGCCCATGGGCGAGAATATGTTCCTTTACTTAAAACTCATGATTTTGTTTCGCAAATACATTAAATGTATTTATTGAAGTATCATGACACAAAATTTAACTTATTTTAACTTAATTCAACGATTTTATAGCGATATTGAAATATTTCGCCCATGGGCGAGAAAAAGGTTTGGCCCATGGGAAGGCCCATGGGTAGGCCCATGGGCAGGCCCATGGGCAGGCCCATGGGCGAGAATATGTTCCTTTACTTAAAACTCATGTTTTTGTTTCGCAAATACATTTAATGTATTCATTTAAGTATCATGACACAAAATTTAACTCATTTTAACTTAATTCAACGATTTTATAGTGATATTGAAATATTTCGCCCATGGGCGAGGAAAAGGTTTGGCCCATGGGCGAGTATATGTTCCTGTACTTAAAACTCATGATTTTGTTTCGCAAATACATTAAATGTATTTATTGAAGTATCATGACACAAAATTAAACTCATTTTAACTTAATTCAACGATTTATAGCGATATTGAAATATTTCGCCCATGGGCGAGAAAAAGGTTTGGCCCATGGGTAGGCCCATGGGTAGGCCCATGGGCAGGTCCATGGGCGAGAATATGTTCCTTTACTTAAAACTCATGTTTTTGTTTCGCGAATACATTAAATGTATTTATTTAAGTATCATGACACAAAATTTAACTCATTTTAACTTAATTCAACGATTTTATAGCGATATTGAAATATTTCGCCCATGGGCGAGAAAGGGTTTGGCCCATGGGCGAGAATATTTTTCTTTACTTAAAACTTATGTTTTTGTTTCGTAAATACATGCAGGAGTTCTAACTATTTTCATGGCACATAATGTAACACAATTTTACTCAATTCAGCTATTTTACAGATTTATTGAAATATTTCGCCCATGGGCGAGAAAAGGTTTTGCCTTCGAAATCCTTGATTATTATATCATGCCAGAGTTCTGAAATTCAGTGACAATGCTGTTGAACAGTAGAATCTGATTGACGTATTTTGCAGAACCTGTTTGACACTATGGGTTCCAGGACCACTAACACTCTGAGCTGAAAAAGTTTGGTCCTAACCGCACCCAACATCTTTAATGAACCCGGCCTTATCTCTCAAAACGTTTTGGCAGTTTATCATACGAATTCATGTGCGTGTACAACATTAAATTTTAGTTAGTTTCTATTTCATTTCCCATTTTATGACCCGTTGATACATCACACTGGGCAATTACGTGACAGGTACGCGTGCGCGTATTTTAATGGAAAGAAACTATTCGTCTTTTATTGCATAACGTTTGGCTGAATATCTTACATTCTAACGAAATCTCGAAATAATTATTTAATTACAAGCAGTGTCGAACTGACCAGTAGGAATTATGTTTCAATGCGATTGAGGAAAACGTGAGTGAATATTGTGACACTAAAGCAACTTTTAACTGCATTGTCACTCTTGGTATGAAAATGGTAATAGTTAAGAAAAACGTAACAGCCTTCTTATGATAATTCTCATATTCTCATTAGTACGTTGTGTCTAATTACAGTTTCGGCCTTATTTACAGGTGATTCTACAATACTTGTTGTCGGTCAATTACAATCTGCCACACCACGCGTGAATAAACAGTTATGCAGGTGTTGCTGTGGGCAAATACCTAGCCTGTACATGTTTAATTTTTGTGGATACATGTATTACATATTTTCGTTGATATGTGGATATATTAAACACCAAGACACAAAAAGTTTATGAAAGATGAATTTGTGCCTTGATATATATATTCAACGCGAACGAAGCTTGTATTCTCTCCGCGATCCTGATGTGTATCATCGTTTAATTGGTCATTCATTAAAAGTATGTTGTGAGGCGATATCAAAGGAGCCGCTCAATATACGCAGTGTCGTCCGTTTCGCGTGAACTACCACCCTACCCTGTCAGTAAGAGTTATGTAATCGGTACACAAATATATTTGGTGCGATGTCAGTGTGGAAGGAGTTTGAATTACGTCCGCCAGTGGCCACAGAAAGTATAGTACCAATCAACAAAGCCAATGCCGTACTAATAACCTAGTGACTCGCGTAACAACGGCTGTCAATATGTCTGCTACATCTACCATACCATCATCCCTGTCACAACTGGCGTATTAACGGCTTATTCAAAATATTAATTGTAGAAATGTCGTTACCAGACTAACGTACGTCGTATTCAGTCCTCAACTGGATGTTACATTCCTTATATCAGTTAACAGCCCTGTTTGTGAAAATATTTACTAGACATAAGATTTAAAGACTAATAAAATCAATTGTAAGACCGCATAGACCATAAAACCGAATAAAATATGTCTTGGTATCATCTCTTGTGTATTAGATGATGGCAATGACCGGAAATATTATAACGTTAGATTAAGAAGGAGAAACATTAAAGTGTTTTACAATACTTGGAAACATGAGCAATAAGATGTAGCAACATAAACATGCATGGAATAGGGAAAAAGGATGAAAACAAATTGAAAAGGATTTTAATATAAAATTATCGAACTAAATAACTTGCCTGAACAGAAAGGGTACCCAAACTTGTTTGACAGTTATTCGTGTGTTGTAGACTGTCGAATGGGACACATGTGTGTACGTATGGTAGGCATATCTATTGCAAGTTTTAGTACTCATACACTTTCTCTTTTTGTGTTTTGTTTGTTTGTTAGTTGTATAACGCCACACTTAGTAATATTTCAGCTGTATGACGGCGGTCTGTAAATAATCGAGTCTTGACCAGACAATCCAGTGATTGACATCATGTGCATCGATCCACGCAATTGGGATACGATGACATGCATCAACCAAGTCAGCGAGCCTGACCACCCGATCCCGGTAGTCGCTTCTTACGACAAGCGCTGTCGCCCTTTTACGCCAAGAATGGTTTGTTGAAGATCTTCACGGGTCTATTGAATGCAGGGATTTGTGTAAAGTCATTCAGACAGCATACAATGCCAACTAAAAAATTATACTCAGTGTCTCCGCAAAGTAATATAGTACGGTACTTAGAGTACATGTGAGATTATACTCAGATTAGGGAGATGTTTTATCCGTATAACGTGTTATTATTCTACCTAACAATGTATTTAATGAAATGAATCCAAAACAAACTCAACGGCTAAAAGGTTTCATTGAAAAAACTACCCGTAGTCTTGACTAATAAAACAACTGCAACCCGACACAGATTAAACGCACTTACAAACACAATCATAATCTGGTTAGTCTGTATCACTCAACGAGGCCGCTTACTTTGCCCACAGTATGAAAGTATTGGGCAGTTCAGTAATTAGGAGCCAAAACCAGGCAGGTACGCTGGTCACACTTGACTGGTCTGACTGATGATTAGGTCGTCTGACAATTGTGAGTGAACCATAGCAAGAAGTATCTGCGAAACTATTTGCTCCTTTTATGGGACCGATTAGTTTTATGACCATGGGCCTCGGCACAAGCGTGGTGTTGGAAGACAAGTTATACATGTACATCCGATATGGTGACTGTTTTTCGCTATTCATATTCTAAATACATTCATAATACCACAACATTTTAGTACTCCTTGAAACTTTACAATCACTTCAATATGTACAATAGATTGAACGAGAACACTTGATATATTGCAGATTATTAAATCATTGTCTCTATTATCAGCCGCTACGTTTGTATCGTTTGCATTGTACAAAGAAATATTTTATCTGTCCTTTTGCAGATTTAGCCTCAGAATGTGCTCATTCGAATTAGGAACGAAAATAATTGCTTATCATGAGTATATATGATACAGTTAAAAGTTACTTGTACACTGTAGACGTATTCACTTTAAAGTCGCATACGACCTTCGCGAGCGAGTTGAATGATCCAGGTTAATTGGAACGAAGTCTAGAGAGGGTTATACAGTTTTGTATTTGGTAATGTGTAGGTTTGTTAAATATAATTTTTTTCATTCCTTTTATTTCAATATGTAAAAACATAACTATGCGCTTAAAAACAGAGCTGACTTGATGGGAGATAGCCACCTCAGATTGTCTGTTGGACACGGTTTAACCTTACTGTGTCCTCACCCTGGTTGTTGTTACCGTTGTTATAAGGGATTAAGAGCTACGGCTCATTGCATTTTTGGTTACAGTCTGTATAACTAAAGTGGACATGTGCAGGTGAACTCTGTTCAATTAGTATATGAAATGCCCCAAAATGTGAACTCCAGACAATAATAACCTGAGGGTAAATCCACGTGCGTCTGCCTTTCCCCTCGTTCACTTCGAAATCCTTGATTATTATATCATGCCAGAGTTCTGAAATTCAGTGACAATGTTGCTGAACAATAGAATCTGATGGACGTTTTGTGCAGAACCTGTTTGACACTATGGGTTCCAGGACCACTAACACTCTGAGCTGAAAAAGTTTGGTCCTAACCGCACCCAACATCTACAAGTAATTAACAGTCCCATGCTGAGACCTTTCTCAAAATTCAGACCGGTGGCAGGTTGCCAACAAAGAGAAGAAAATATCGCAACCCCGACACGAGTGTGCTCAGTCAAACAATGAACTTACGACCGGCAGAAAACAACTCCAGTTGAGTATGCCGATGCTGTATCTCAGCCGTGTTGGCCTGAAAATTTAAACATGCTAATTAAATCCAAAATCGTATAATTATTTTTAATAGAAACCGTATCTTAATTTGTTCTTGCACTGCATCATATCGTGTATTTCATCTGTATATGTGTAATGTGTATATGTATCAATGACTACACTTATACCGCATATTCTGCAACAGACTATAATTAATCACCTTATTATTGTCTCTCCATTTACCATGGCTGACTGCACTAATACCCTTTTAACAGTGGACACCGATATCAGTATACATGTAGGCTTTTTGTTCGAAAAGGAATATGCAGGAAATTATATGTAACAATTAACTGTGTACTAATTACATGTTTGAATGTTATCAGTTTTACGTTCTGAGATACAGTGATGTAAGCATCTTCTAAAATCTTCTAAAAATATAATAAAATACAAAACTCTCTGCCGTAATTTTTTTTGGAAATCATTCGATCAAGTAAAAAATGACTGCGTGACAAGACGAATCAACTATTTATACCCGATAAAAGAAACTGCCGTATTTTAGGAACAGTGTTATAACAAGACATTTGAAATTTCTAACAAGCAGATACATTAGAGACAGTGACTAGACTACAGGTACGTAATCCGTATCAATCAAAGGTGTAAAAAAACTGAAAATCATATCTGTCGGAGACCTACCAAATTACCAAGTTTTATCATTACTATATTTATTACAATGCAAATACTTTAGTGATACATTTTTTAGAGGAGAGGGCATACACACAAGTATATTGCTTCCGTGTGTGAATGCAGGTTGTACTTGGTATCTCAGTTCTCAGTTTCATACCGGTTGTATAACTGAATTTGTATATGGAACCATGCGTACAGCATGACAATTACTTGCTATTCGTCAGTTTACAACACACATAACACGGTCAAAAATTTTAGGCACCGCTTTTGCGAGTTATGTAGTACAGTAATGTTTTATTAAAATCTATTTCAATTTGTTTTCACCATTTTCCCTATTGACAGTCGTTGTTACGTGCGTCACTAGATAATTAGTACGGATTGACCTTGTTTATTGTTTCTATACTTTGAGGATTTCTGTGACAACTGGCGGACGTAATTCAAACTCCTTCCGCACTGACACCGCATCAAATATATTTGTGTACCGATTACATAACTCTAATGGACAGGGTGGGGTGGTAGTTCACCGGACGACACTGTGTATATTGGGCGGCTCCTTTGATATCTCCTCCAAACATACGTTTATTGAATGACCCCCTTAAACGATAATACACATCTCGATGAATATATCAAGGCACTAATTCATCTTTCATAAACATTTTTTTGTCTTTGTGCTTAATATATCCACATATCAACGAACATTTGTAAAACATGTATCCTAAAAAAAATAAACATTTTCAGGCTAGGTATTTGCCCACAGCAACACCTGCATAACTGTTTATTCACGCGTGGTGTGGTAGATCGTAATTGACCGAGAGCAGGTATTGTAGAATCACCTGTAAATAAGGCCGACACTGTAATTAGATACAACGTACTAATGAGAATTATCATAAGGAGGCTGTTGTTTTTTCTGAACTGTTACCATTTTCATACCAAGAGTGACAATGCAGTTAAAAGTTGCTTTAGTGTCACAATATTCACTCACGTTTTCCTCAATCGCATTGAAACATAATTCCCACTGGTCAGTTCGAAACCGCATGTAATTAAATAATTATTTCGAGATTTCGTTAGAATGTAAGATATTCAGCCAAACGTTATGCAATAAAAGACGAATAGTTTTTTCATTAAAATACGCGCACGCGTACCTGTATATTGCATACCTGGTGTCACGTAATTGCCCAGTGTGATGTATCAACGGGACATTAAATGGGAAATGAAATAGAAACTAACTAAAATTTAATGTTGTGGAAAATAACTCCAATGAATTGGAGAACACGCACATGAATTCGTATGATAAACTGTCAAAACGTTTTGAGAGGTAAGGCCGGGTTCATTAAAGATCGCTACAATATGTAAAACAGGTGAAATTTGTAGAACTAAAGGAAACATCCAACCAAATGCCCTTTTTAAATAGTAATGTAATGATATAATATAAAGTATAATTCACATGATACAATATACTCTGCAAACAGTTAGTTGATGCTTGAAAGGGACTGACGTAAACATGGACGAAATATTTTAATAACGCCGTAAAATAGTTGAATTAAGTAAAAATTAGTTAAATTTTGTGTCATGATACTTGAATAAATACATTTAATGTATTTGCGAAAAAAAACCATGTGTTTTGAGTAAAGGCACATATACTCGCCCATGGGCCAAACCCTTTTTCTCGCCCATGGGCGAAATATTTCAAGATCGCTATAAAATCGTTGAATTAAGTTAAAATGAGTTAAATTTTCTGTCATGATACTTGAATGAATACATTAAATGTATTTGCGAAACAAAAACATGAGTTTTAAGTAAAGGAACATATTCTCGCCCATGGGCCTGCCCATGGGCCTACCCATGGGCCTACCCATGGGCCAAACCTTTTTTTCGCCCATGGGCGAAATATTTCAATATCGCTATAAAATCGTTGAATTAAGTTAAAATGAGTTTAATTTTGTGTCATGATACTTCAATGAATACATTTAATGTATTTGCGAAACAAAATCATGAGTTTTAAGTAAAGGAACATATACTCGCCCATGGGCCAAACCTTTTTCTCGCCCATGGGCGAAATATTTCAATATCGCTATAAAATCGTCGAATTAAGTTAAAATGAGTTTAATTTTGTGTCATGATACTTGAATGAATACATTAAATGTATTTGCGAAACAAAAACATGAGTTTTAAGTAAAGGAACATATTCTCGCCCATGGGCCTGCCCATGGGCCTACCCATGGGCCAGACTTCGCCCATGGGCAGGCCCATGGGCGACATAGTCTAAATATTGAGTTTTTAAACAATTTTTTTTTCATTTTTTCTTCCTTGGTATGTTCCCATGAAAACGGCATGTTTAATTTTGTAAATACCTTTAACCGAGACTGGGCAAAGACCGTAGAGTTTCTGGACTTTTGGGTTTCCAGAATTAAAATGGGACGTGTTAAGTGCAGATTGATTAATATTCAGGACTAACTCATAGATTTGACTAACCGATATTGCCAAAGTGTTGTACCCTTGAGTATTTGTGGAAGTAAGTAGTGGTTATGTTATTGCCGCGTAGGAAACACGAGAAGGAAAATAAATTATCTGCTTTCTATTCAAATTTGTGCAATGACGACTCTCTTTGGATTGCCTCATTAATTAGTATGCGACACTCTTTTCGAGGTCACAATCCCTGCAATACATTCCGTAAGACATAAAAACTGAATTCCCTTTGCATGTCAACAAAAAACATCGATTCAAATAGACATTCCTCTGTTTGGTGAAGTCGATGTTCTGATTCAGAACAAAGACATCCAAGTAGCTGCCCATTAAAAGCTGGGGTTTGACATCAGGTTACAATCTACAGAAACACTATCGATAATACTGAATAATGTCCAATATATTTCAAACGCCCGGAACTCTACAGATTTGTTGTATAACAGACAAACATTCCAAATACCATTTCATCACGTTCGAAAAATGTGTAAATACTACTGCCATTTGCATCACTTTCAAACCATATCGAAACAGCTGAGGCATGATCTTATTTATTTCCAACGATTTCAAACCTGTACAAAACTGATCACCTAAATTCATTCGTTTCGTTATGATTCAGCACCGTTAGGAATACAGGGAAATAATTCATTTTATAAGCAATCATTCCTATTACCTGGCAAATGAAGACAAAGCACAAACCAATATCATTTCCCATAGATGATTTTGCCATGCGCATTAAATCCAACAATTCAAAACTGTATACCAAACATTAGGGCACGCATGGAAATGCATCATTTCATGCAATGTTTAAACACAGTCATAAGATATAGAAGATAAATGAATAGTAGTTCAGATGACGGTCGTGAAATGTATCTCTTGCAGACAATAAAGAGACAAGTCTTTCTTCTCATTCTGCTTCATCTTCCTCACCATGGCATCTGTGGTATGACCAGCGTGTTTTGGTTGAAATTTAAGTCACATTATTTCATCATTATTTCGAGATGAATTGAAGAAGTAACTGAAAAGGGTGGTAGATCGTTAAATGAAAACAACTTTATCAATACTTTCTTAGTTGCAACTTGTTAATGTTAAAGATCATATCCAAAAATAATATTTTAAAAATATGAATTTCGCAAAGACAATTTCATATAAGCGTTAGAGTGCTGCTACCGATAGCGATAGCAGTTATCAATTCTTTTATTGTAAATCTTTATTTCGAAAACCCTGGAATCTTTGTTCCAGAGTATCAGACATGTAGATGATATAGGTTGAATATTGCTGACTGTGCCTTTTAGGATTTAAAGATCAGACGTTGAAAATTACTTTTTTTACAGACAAAGAATTCAGTCATATGTGACATTATTGTTTTATTTTCTAAAAATCAAAAGGAATCATACTGGATTGAACATCTCATGACCATTGTCAATGTAATCCAGGTAAAATCTACTGTATAATTTGGTTATTGAAACTGCAATTTTGAGGATTAAATACCATTTGCTTAATTGTTCACGTTTTCAAGGTACAAAGATGACGTGCAAACCTCCCAGTACGGTATATCAGATCTCGATATGGATGAGTCAAGGAATAATGGAAAGATCTTGAAGCCATCTGAAAATGGTGTAATGTTGGATAATCCACCCGGTGTAGGTTCTGGAGGAAAGTATCCAATTTGGAGGAAAGGTATATTGAATATGACTCCGTGTCAGTGGGGTGGTGATGTGTTGTGTATTGTTGTTTTCATGTCTTGAAGCAGTGTCTGTCTCTACTGTTTCTATACATTTCTACAAGACTCCAATTAAATTGATTAAGATAAAACCTCCTTCAAGATCATTATCCTGTCATGTTAAACAATATTAATCCATGATTGGTTTACCACAATAATCCTGCGTGGTGTTGAAGCAATAGGGGGAAAATGATCGAGTATATTAGTAAGTCAGTATTTTTAAATTCTGCTTTATTATAGTTTGATTGTGCTAACGTAAAATTAAGCACATTTGATATCCTGAAATCAGGTGAAGAGAAATATTATTCATGATGTAAACGAGGCCGTTGTCTATAAGCTGTCAGTGTTTTGTTTCTACCATGATAGATTACCTCAGTGATGAAAAGGTATACATTTTAAAATGAAGGAGTGAGCATATACTCCGAAACGTTGTTCCTCGTAATGATAAAGCTGACATCCATAACTTCTTTTTTAAAAACGTATGTCACTTCTGAATGCTATTCAAAGAATGCTATTCAAAGAGTTCCTTAGTTTCACAAATGTTAACATAATTTGTTTCAGGAAATTAAACATTTTCACTTTTAGCTTCATCTTTAATATATTCATTTGTGTGTAGTACACACTTCACATATTTTGTAAGATAACAGATACTTCATGTTTACCCCCTCGCATTGCCTTTATTCTATATGACATCGTTTTCATGTTTTCTTGTAGAAACAAGGGGGACCAATGTCAAAACGAAACCGACGCATGTTCCACCACATTCGAAGTTGAAACAGTGAAATGTTATCCTAGTTATGAAGTCTACAGGATCAAGACCAATGTTAGTCGGAGTGTCTTCTGCCTTGGTGAGATTATGATATCATGAGAATTATGAAAATAAGTGTTTTGATATGATTCTACTTGTACATCAAGAATATAATACCCATGAGTGGCCCTGTGACATCAGATGCCGGATTTCGCTTTCTGAACGTTTCACCACATGAAAGTTTAAAGCTGCGTTAATATTGCAGCCGTTTCGTGAAAATTATTCACCCTGTAATAAAAGCATGAAACTTGGAACAGTTGTCGGCATTTCGTGTGAACATGACCCACAACCTAAATATATTATGAAAAATGAAAACTTTGGAATGTATTTACCCAACACTACATCGGTCCCTTGCAAACCAAACCATTAGCCATTCACATCATGTATCAATAAAAACAAATTTTGTTCTTCAAATATTATGTTGTTATCATTGTGTTAACCATATGAGTATACAGTATTGGTATAGGTAATTGGCCTTAATGAAGTATGTCTGAAAGTTATGCCTTAGAAGAAATAAATGCATATTTTTAAATAAAGATAAATAGTATGTTATGATATAGTTATTTACTTTACAGATATAGTTTTGAGTAAACACATTCCAAATTGTTCATTTTTCGTTATATAATTCGGTTGTGGGTCATTTTCGACTGGGATATAAGAAGTTCATTCCTGCATGGCGGCCATATTGGAGTTTTTGGTGGCCTCATATCATAAAATATTTGGAATGTCATTATAATTACCTACAACTATGCTACGTTTTATGCTTTTATCACAAAAAACAATTGACCCTATACTAGTATCTGTCACGAAACGGCTGCACTGAAAGACAAAGTCACTCCCCTATTGAAGCATTGTTATGACTAAGATCTTTACAGTTATGAACGTGCCGGTAACACGAAAAGGCGCACAATTTGAAGTACCCTTAACGTCTCTAAGCCTTTCAAGGTAGCCATTCGTTGCAGCTTTGAATCCTGTGGTATACTATCTGCGACACCTTTGTCTTTTTTCTCATAAGAAGTTGACACATCGTGATGTTGCTGAACAACCGCTCAAACCGATGTTAATCCGTACTCGTAGACAATGTCTCAAACAAACTCCGTTAATTTGGGATTCTTAGGTATCGGATTAGTCAATCGATCAGTAACCTTGTCAGATCGGTATGACCTGATATTGATCTAAGGGGATTAGTTTTGAAGATGTCATGTCTTGCAGCACCTTACAACAAGAGTGGGCCATGTGCAAATGGAGGCCCACATTTACGCACGCACGCACGCACGCACGCACGCACGCACGCGCACGCACATATTTGGATTTACCAATCCCTGAATTGAGAAGACGTGCGTTACGAAGCTCCTCCAAGTCATCATCAATATCCGTATATGTCTGTAATATCATTACCAATCCAAAGCCGAATATACATTTATTGTGTTTTCTTGACAACAAATGTTATAATTGGGATAACACTTTCTGAGTAAAGTACAGATTCTCGTACTTTCTTGGGTTGAGTCCCGTCCGGGATTTGAACCCACACTGTGAGTGAGGCACCCAATCGCCAGAACACAAAGTTGGCGATCTAACCCAGCCACCAAAACAAAAATGTAATATGGTCATGCCTATATACATTTGGGTCTTTGTCTACATAAGCATTTAGACATACAATTTAGAGCTAAGGACATTGCTAATTCTGCAGGCATGAAGTACACGTCATAGCAAGCTGTGATCTTTATTCATACTTTAGATATTCGTAATGGAGATCTGTAACTGAAGTTTACCGTAATCTTCCGCAACTCTCACCTCCTGACCAGTTGAACGTCTTAGTGCATTCAGATGCCATTGTAAAATTCCAGGCTGCCCCTCTTTCTGTGATGTTTTGACTGATGAAATCTATTGCGTTATAATAATCTCTGTTTGCTGATATATAATATGTACATGTTGTAAAATATTTACGATATTTATAACGTGTAATTCGATGCATATGCAATGCAATGTGAACATAAGTGCGGATGCACGAAGGCGGTTATAGTCATAGTTATACTGCGATGGATGTAGGGGAATGGTAGGGGGATGTATGTATGTATGAAAGCACGAATACCGATACATGAGGGCGGATATAGTTATAGTTCGATGGATGTTGGGGAATGGTGGGAGGATGGATTATGTATGAAAGCATGCGCATGGACGAAGGATGTCTGAAATAGACATAATGGTGGGGAAAGAAGAATGTGATGTGTGTGTGTGTGTGTGTGTGTGTGTGTGTGTGCGTGCGTGCATGCGTGCATGCGTTGTGATACGAGGGTTGGCGAACATGTTGTCAAATGATTGTGTGAGTAAGTTAAGTGGTTGGGGATGTGGCAGGTATGAGTATTGATACATGCAGACTTGGGGTTGGGGGACTGGGTGTGCCTGTACTGAGGTCTTTTGTTTCACTCACTTATAGTGTTTTCTTTCACTCAAATACTGTTTTACGCATTTTAATGACTGAAACTGTAGTGACTCAAAGGTCATACTGGCCGGGCATTCAACATACATGTATCTACCCCAACTACATACGTAGCCATTTTTATGGTGTACAATTCTTCTTCTACCTCACACACACAAACAAACACAAACACACACACACACACACACACACACACACACACACACACACACACACACACACACACACACGCATTAATTGTTTTATTAAATGTATCTTCGAGAGTCAGTAAGAAACTAGAAATAACTGCCTTTGTTCTGTAAACCTCACCAAGTTTCAGCTTTCGCCTCTTCCTTTGTGGACTGAGGTTTCACATTTGTAAAATGATCTCTCTTATCTGTCTGTACCATCAACTTAACTGCCCTCACCCCCTGCAGTTTTCCCGTCCCATATTGCCAAGCAGGTGACCCACAAGGAGGAATACCGCCCTCCCTCAGTCCAGTGATACTGTGCCTAGCACAATATGTTGGGGATACGTAGCCTTGCTGTGGGCAAAAATTTGTAACAATTGGGCAAACTTTGATATGTAAACAGCAAATATTATTCAGTTTTATTTCAACAAAAACGGAAAAAATCGGATCCTACTTATTTTGTGGATACCATAACAATAAATCAAGCCAATAGATCGTTTGAGCTGGCATGAATATGAAAAATAATTAGCAAGTCGATAGTCATAATTCCCTCTGTTGGTTCCACGTGAAATGTTCTTCATGAATAGAATAGATGGCTGATAGACGTTCGACCGAATAATATCATTTGCTAACTTCAACTGTTCATCTAATTTCCATGAATGTATGTTACATAGTTCATATGTTCATGGGCTTCTTCACTGAATGTATAGTGTGGAGGACTACTTCACTTGAGGATAAGTAACATAAATAATGATGATAATTATGATAGTATTGCTATTATTATTCCTTCAGATTATTAAAAAAAAAAGTTATTATGTTTTCATAGAGAGAAAGAGGTATGGAGATTGTGAGATTATTTTTAGCATCGGAATTGTTAACATAATTCTTAAAGATATTATGTTTTGTTTGTTTGTTGTTAAATGCTGCACTCAGCAACGTAAGGATATTAAAACATTACATTTAGGTTCAGTTGTATTTTTATATTTGTATCATTTTGCAAATGATACAGAGACCTGATAAGGGATATATAATAATGTATAGTCGCTATTCTTAAAGTAAGAATATGTTAGATTTATCAACCAGAAATATTGCACACAAGAGGATAATCATATTTCATGACACTATTCAACGTCGAAGTTAACGATATTTGTGTATGTTATTGCTACATGACACGGATACGTCATGATAAAGCAATTAGAAATTGGCATTTGATGATATAAGATAGCTACGCGATAAATCACAAAGAACAAAGAAGGAAGCGATATTTATTTCACGATAAAACATTGTTCTATCATGACGTCATTTATTGAGATTCGAACATGCACTCGCAACTTGAAAAGTAAAATTTGTAAATTTGACCTTATTTTTGAGAGGTATGTGTCTAGTGAGTTGTTCCCAATAAATGTTGCTGGAGAATCCGAAAATGAGAGTGATATGACAATCGGTATTGGGAGAAAAGGTACAGATGATTGACGAGAAAATTGTGAGAATATGCGGGACCAAACTCAAATCCTAAAATGGATTTATCTAGCATGGCCGCTGTCGGATTCTATTCAAGGAATCATCATTATTTAAGTACGGGTAAATATTGTAAAGCGTGTATTTTTTCCTAATTTAACACCCTAAAAGAGGCTGTACGTAATGTTGATATCTCATGTAGAAATAAACGAGTCTCGGTCGTTGTTTATCGTACAATAAACAACTCCCACTCGTCGTTTGTTTCTTAAATCATGACCATATACACTAACATTATATCTTTTCATGTTTATCGGTCAACAAAAGCGACATAAGCATTTCCATTATCATGAGAAACCCTTGCCAAAAGTAGCGCCAACTGCACCATTGCGACAACATCAGGAGCATGTTTCATGATTCATCATAATAAATGATGACATTGGATGCTCGCAAAAACGCGAGCTCATTCCGATCCACTAGTGGCACCCGCCACAAACACATCCAAAGGCAAGCCAATTGTTCACCCGAAAAGGCAGAGAATTGCATCTGACATCATTTTTGTCATTGATACGTCAAACCTGGAAATGCCGTCTACACGTCCAACACAAAGCCCAAGCCAGGACCCAAATCCTTCAAACCCGGCCAAAGTTCTGTTAATTACTTACATTTCCCCCTAACCTTAAATAATCTATACTAGTTCTGAAGTAAATCATATTTACCCGTATGAATCGTCTTATGTTATTTATTGCCGATAAACAGAATATGCACACTTTCTGAAAGTACTGTGTGATAAGTCACGCACCAAATCTATACTCTCGATATACATGCTGTTCTTACTTAAAAAAGAATATTTGGTTAACAAGATACGTATATTAAAGTACCATGCTTTCCTGATGTGCTCTCATTCTAATTTGAAATAATGGCATAAATAGTTACCACTCATCTTTCAATATTTTTCAAGGTTGGGTTAATCACGAACATATTTGAATATGTACAACATCTATACTTACTTATCTTTATACTTAAAGGCATCAGGTTTGTCTGTCATAAGACCCCGAAACAAATATGTCCAACACAGCCCAATATTTGGCTCTTGGCTCCTTGTTCTAATATTTTATAAGTATTGTTTAAACAACTGTTTTTTTCTGTAAAATATGTTCATTTCAGAAATTAGATGTTATACTAGCATTAGGTCTGTGGTACGTTTACTGCATCAGCATTACATTAAAACGATATTACATTATATAAATCCATACAGAGGAAATGCTTAACATTTATCTTTTAAGGGAGAGTGCAGGACGACTTGCTTTATACATATAAATGTGGACATATATGTATGGACATTTGGATGATACAGATATACCTCCTTAAAGATAGTGTTCGTAGATGACTGTAGAAAATGGAATAATTATGTGAGTAATCGGGTTAATACCACGTTCAGCAATATTTAGCCATATTGCGATATTGGTTTCCAACATACAAGACGGACCATGAAATTATGACTTGAATTTGGACCTGGCTTTCTGGTGTGATGTAACACCCCAGAATCTCCGGTAGAAAAAGGGCTCAAAGCACGAATTAAGATCACGAGATGATACTGATGTATGCATCTGGACATATATTTGCGTAGTATTACTACCTTAATTCATCAGTATATATGTATTTTGCATAAAAGGATATTATAGGATCGACGCTGACATGCGCATATAACCTATTCACCAGTGCTGTAATATTTCATTTCTTCTGACACATATTGACACGAGAAATTATATTTAAATTTAAAAGGAGCCCAAGTGGGATAGAAATCTGAGTCTGAACCTGTTGAACAAGGCGTGTTTCATTTTGGGCTATAGCATTGCCGCAAGGCCTGGGCGGAAGGGAACACCTGTTTGCACCCATCAGATACCAATCACAACTTCTCTCTCCAAACGAAAAAAAATACGAAAAATGTCGGAAGTGTATCCTTCTAATTTTCTATTTAGATACATGTTTTAACTTTAAAGTAATGATATGTATCTCATGTATTATTGGTATCTGTGATGCTGGTACCGTTTTGTTGCCATTATGTAGCTTTTGTGGAGTTATTATGAATATCAAATACATGCCTTGAAATATGGATTTGTGAAAGAACTCATCATTGAATCATTTGCATTTAAATTAATGCATATACCATTTACTTGGCGTGTATGGACATATTATCCATCTACTTATACCCACTTATTATGAACATATACAGAATTTCATTGTACCTTATTATTTTAAAAAATACCCGTGAAGATCCGATTTAGAATAGGCATTCAACAACCCATGCTTCTACGAAGGCGACTTGGCTCGCTGACTTGGTTGATGCATGTCATCGTATCCCAAATGCGTAGATCGGTGCTCTTGATGATAATGACTAAATTGTTTGGTCCAGACTGGATTATTTACGAACCACCGTCATATAGCTGGTATATTGCTGAGTGCGGCGTTAAACAACAAACAATCAAACAAAATCTATATAATTATTAAACACCTTCCAACAATGAGAAATTAAACTTATATTTTCTAAATATTCTGTTATATTTATAACATAATTTGATTCATAATTTAATTATTGCGTTGCTTTCTTCCCTGTCATTCAATGTGCATGTTCAAACCCCTAAACTTTTAATATTTCATTTTTCATAAATGGCTACGTTAGTGCGTTGCCTAGATCTCTCGTTACCTACTCACAAGAATAGATTTAAATAATTTGTTTTACTATCATATTTCTGTTTATCTAATTCATAATACGAAATTGATAATTCATTTATAATAGTATAGATCATATTCGTGTATATCACTATCTGATGCTAAGGTTTTATTTCAGAAAATATAATTAATTCAAAATGTAGAAAGATACACAATTTGCCATTATTTGACTTTTAAACTGTACAAAGAATGATATAATGATCAGAATGCCTTTAACGGGTAGTATTTAAGAAAGAAATATTTGTCGAGAAGTCCCATTTTTCAGATATGCCCTTCAGTAGTATTATTGCATATCTCCAGAGAGAGGTTTACATTGTAGTTCTCATTATATGTGGATAATTAAAAAAGCAACATAGAAAATATATATGCTACTATGACGAAAGAATACAGAGTATACATAACTCGCAATTCTATATATTCAGAAAACAGCCCAAAACCGAAACTCCACAACATATCCGATTACACTGATTAAGGCTGTCCCAGTTCTCCATGCGATACTGACGCCCGTTCGTCTCCCAGACCATACAGAATAAATTTAAAAGGAATCCAGCTCAAGTCTAGAACGATTTGGCAAGCCTAGATTGCCTTAATTCTATCCATGAAAGTAGGCATTAATAAAAAAATATTGTTCTTGTCTGCTTCAGATTATATTTTGTAGATACTTATTTTAACTAGGAAAATTGTACTGACACCGGCGCTGTCCCTATTGAAGCTATCCATAAGAATTTCGAATTGCCGTCCATTGTTCGATGTCAATACATCGATGACAAGTGAGGATATCATAAAGTAATCGTTGATGCCGCGCTACACTTTGATAAAAATTATAATCAAGTTGACTGGTGTGTACATTACTACAGTGGACATGTACATGATCATGCCCTAATAATCAAGTGCCGTAATGCCAAATACTAATTTATTATTGTGTGATGAATTTAACTGGATCAGTGGTAACATGTGATATTAATATTCCATCAATTTCTTTCCTGGTTGGTCCATCCATGTCTACAAAATAAAAATAATACAATTAAAATGGAGCATAGAACAATTCTTAATTTCAGGCTAGAGCTGTGGAAATCTAGACTATATTATAGACTTGAGTTGGTCTCATGTTTTACATTATTCTCTTGGGTCAACGTCACAGCTCATACCATACACTAACAAGACCAGCTTGCCCCCCGCCGGAGCGCCTGGATTTTGGTTATATCATGGCCAAGTCTGCTCTTAAGTAAACAAGAACCTAATCAGCGAGGGGTCCTTTATCATCCCTATGTGGCTGCTTATAAAAATCTGATATCTTTTCCCAAAGACCTGGTTAATCATATATTTTCTGCTGAATATTCGAAACAAATAGAGTGAGTTGGTACTACATGTACATGTGTATACGGTTCTATTTTAAATGACTGCAGCGCTCCATTATGAAAACAATTTGTTTTAACGCCGCTCTCAGCAGTATTCCAGTGACATATGACTACATATGACATATGACATATGACTACAGCCAACCTCAACAGTATTCTACTATATGCAGCACAGGGGGCTGTAAGACTTGTCCAAGTAAAAAAGAAGACAAAGAGAAAAAATAAATGGTTCAACAAAAATTGTAAAGAACTAAAAGATATAATGCAAGTCGCATGGCGGGACCTAGCAAAGGACCCATATGATAGAAATAGACAACATCAGTTTTATAATGCCCGTAAAAAGTACAAACATTGTAGAAAATGGACAGAGAAGAAATATACGGAGGATTTACTAAACAAACTTGAAACTTTGTCTTCAAGAAACCCACAGGAATACTGGAGACTTGTCAGGGAACTCACTGAAAATAACGTTGATGAAAAACAAGGTGACATATCTACTGAGGAGTGGGAAAATCACTTCACTACGCTAAATTGCGACGTACCAGATAGCACAGAATTTCATTGTAATATCTCAGAATCCCTATTAAATCAGGACACAAGAGAAAATAAACTAGAAGATAAACCTGGAATATGTAATTCTCAAATAACAGCCTCAGAACTTTACACTGCTGTGAAGAAATTAAAACGTGGCAAATCTGGTGGCCCAGATTTGATTCTGAGTGAAATGATTTGTAATTCTGTTACTTTATTGGCCGACCACTACCTGAAGTTATTTAATATGATTTTGGATAGCGGTATATTCCCATCACAGTGGAGAACATCCTACATTGTTCCAATATACAAGAAGGGGGATGTTGACGATGTTAATAACTACAGAGGGATTGACCTCGGAAGCTGCCTATCTAAATTTGTGCTCGCTATTATCAACTCGCGAATAATATTACACATGGAATCATCCAAGTTGTTTGATAAGAGACAGGCTGGCTTTAGAAAAGATTTTAGAACATCTGATAACATCTTCATACTGCGGACTCTGATTCAGAAATATAAGAAGTCTAAGAAGAAATTGTATGCTTGCTTTGTTGATTTTAGTAAAGCTTTTGACACTGTGTGGAGAAATGGTCTAAGACACAAGCTACTAAATAACAACATAAATGGGAAAATCTATAATCTACTTGATAATATATACTCTACACTCTATTATGCTGTGAAAACTCAAGAAGGCTCCAGTACCCCAATTTGTTCTAATATTGGTGTCAAGCAAGGATGTGTCTGCAGCCCTACCCTCTTCAGTATCTACGTAAATGACCTACAGGATTACCTCATGTCAGACAATTCTAACAATGCCCCCCCTACTAAATGATAAGACCCTAACCCACTTACTATTTGCTGATGACCTTGTACTATTTTCATGCTCTGCTCGTGGTCTGCAAAACAGTCTTAACAGCCTACAGACCTTCACTGAACATTGGAAACTTAGAGTTAACTTATCCAAAACTAAAATAATTGTATTTGGGGGCTCCTCAAAAGAACATAAACTTCAATTTAAATTGGGCCATCAAATCGTTGAGGTAGTGGACTCCTACTCCTATCTTGGAGTAGTACTAATGAGGACTGGATCTTTTAAGGCAGCTGTCAATACACTGAGAGGAAAGGCCATGCGAGCATGGTATAAGATCAAAAGTTCACTGAAATCAACTTCTCATCTCCCAGCAGACATTCTCATTCGCTTGTATAATGTCTTAATTGTACCCATTGCGTCATATGGAGCCGAGGTATGGGGCTGCAGTCTTTTAAGACCCTCACATGAAATGTATCATAACTGGTCAAAACAACTATGTAATGAGATCACTATCAAAATAGCAAAACAGATTCTAGGAGTACCAAAAAAGTCGAGTAATATTGGATGCCTCAGTGAATTAGGAATGTACCCTCTTACTTTACAAATATATATGTCCATGTTTAGATATTACCAGCGCCTGAGAGGCTTGGAAGGTGACAGGCTCTTATTCGATGCATACCAGGAGGATATTCTCTTGGCCTCACAAAAAATATCCTGGACATCCTCGATCAAATATATGATGGCACACCTACTTCCCAAATCCAACAGTGAAAATGCCCCTTGTTCAAAATTCTATGAAGCTCTTCAAACAAAATTTAGAAATATATTTCTCATTGGAAGTGACCAAGTAAACACTGATAACTCCCACAAACTTAGGCATCTAGGACTTATTAAAGATAAATTTGAACTTAAGAAGTATGTTTCAGCTGTAAAATGTAAAGATCATAGATTAGCTTTAACCAAATTAAGACTCAGTTGCCATAATCTGGAGATTGAAAGAGGCCGATACACTAACACGCCTGTCGACCAGAGAATATGTAAATTATGTAACCTAAATAAGATAGAAGATGAGAAACACTTCCTTTTGTACTGTCCAAATTATCAGAACGAAAGGCAGATACTTCTTCGAACACTAGACCTCCAAATCTGCCAAAATGATAATAAAATCCTAGCAAATATCCTGAACCCCTATCCTGAAAGTGCAAAATATGTTTCACAAACTATCTCCGACATGTTTATTAAAAGAACCTCTCTTATAGACAACATCAAGATATGACCTTATGATTATTATGTCTTATCTGTACAGTATCAGCATCATTAAAGTACACGCTGCCAGCCACCTCATGATATATATATATATATATAAATGTTTATACACTATGAATGAAATAATATGTAATATTTATATATATAATGTACATTATGTATATATACCTCTCATGTTGATAGTTATATCTATTCCATATGTAGTTAGTCTGTACCCTGCCCTACGAGGGTGTTCCGTACAATAAATTCTTGATTCTTCTATGACGGCGGTCTGTTGTATATGAAATATATGCAAATTGAATCTTGAATCTTGAAAGTTGTAACATTTCCGCAAATAAGTATCACATGCAGTATACAGTATATCAACTGCAATATACTGTATACATCAGTATACAGTGTGTCGCGAGCTCTGCGCTGGGCTGGAGCACACATTTCCTACACCTCTCCCTTCGGCAAACACATCACGAGGGTTGCAACGAGGTCACAGGTCAGGCGTGCACTCGTCAGTTGTCTAATACGGTCAAGAGTAAGATCTTCCGGAAGACCACTGCACTGGAGGTATGTGGATTATTGAGGAGGTACTACGTGTTTGGAACTGGGAGTTGAACACTAAGCACTTTTAGAGAAGAGCTCACAATAAAACGTTATGGACTCGCGGACGGACTTGTGGTTTCATTTCAAGACGTACATTTATCAGGTTGAACTTCCTAACTGTAACAATAACTGAACTTTACGCCTTTTATACACATTTGTGATGGGGCGACAATGCGACAACGAGACATATTTTGACCTTGAAAATGTCGCGTTACTGCATCGTCGCCCTTTTGTAAAATAAAGAAAAGGATTATCAAAGAGCGACAATGCGAACACGCGACAATGCGACAAATGGCCAATTGTCGCGCTTTTGTTAATTTTGACACGTTTTGCTTGTTTTTGTAAAGGCGTCAATGCGACAATGCGACAACGAGACAATGTCCCTTCCATAGTAATCCGTGCAAATAAAACTGAGTAATGAAATAGAAGTCTGACATGCCAGTTAAAAGATAGAGTGTTGCAGCTTCTGATTTCATAGATCTTCAAGAAGGGTTATCAATAATGGGATGGGTGATGAGTTCAACTGCATACGCTGTGATTAACAATAATGCTCCGAGTCAATACATTTTGTCAAATGTATGACATGTATTACGTGAATGAACATATTGTTTATACTCGTCCATGTTTTTGACGGACAAAATAATTTACATGCTCGGTAAAACTGAGGACGGGCATCATTGTGTGTTTCCGCGCTTTGTTCAGGTAAACAATTGCCTTGTCCTTGCATGTGTTTGTGACGGGTGCCACTTGTGTGGCAGGATACGCTCACCTTTTCCCGAACACCCATTGGATGACCTGAACCACTTCGGATTTTTATCCCACATCAGTCTGATACACCATGATATAACTGAAATACTGTACAGTTGAAAATGATGTTTAATGCGATTACCGTAGTGTGTTACTGCAACTGTTCATATTTTGTGCAGTGATGTTATGTAATATGTAAAAGAAAGCATATTCAATTATCCAATTGATTTGAATAGAATATGCTTGCGTCAGTGTATTTTATTAACGCCCCAAATCGTAATTTAAACACATAAAATAACAGATCACGCATGGTGCCTTGACTTACTACTAGATTTAATGGGCCACCCCGGAATAAAATAGTTCCCCCCAAAGCGAGGAACATATGTTTTAGTATGTTTACAAGAAATATATTCCAAACAATATCCTCATTAGATGAGAAGATCTTTTACAGAATTACCTCAGTAAGTCAATTACAATGACAGAGCGTCGTAATACATTTACATCATGTACAATACGTCAAAATGGCCGACACGATAAACGTGACGGGAGATATTTTCGAAGTTGTTAATTAACCTGTGGCTATTTCAAGCCTTTGGCATCACTGATCAATTGGCCGATCATTGAAAGGTGATTGTGAAGATGTGTCAAATAGATACTAAGGTAAATTCATAGATTTCTGTAAATTGTCACTGCGACAGTTTGGATTTTTTTTCGTGCTTTTTCTCTCTGGTATGGGTTGTAGCGAGGTTATCCTTAAATGGGCTTGCAACCACGCTTCTGTATGAATTCGTACCAGGGAATTCCAAGGGTTTTCCCCAGGAATGTGGAAGTAGTCAGTGTTTACGCCTTTTCAAGAATACAGTCACGTGAAGAACGTCATGTGACCGACCTCGCGTCCAAGTCGTATATCTTGTAAACTTCACATTTAAAAGTTAGTTATTGTTATAACCAAATGAAACACAACCCATTATCCGATAGGGGCAACTGTACATAGCCGTTACCACAATAAACTTAATAACATTGTTTGGTTTGACTTCTTGGCGCGTGTCTGAATTCCATTAACATGTAAGATATCCTAAAACTAGCTTATCAGCAAATCTCGCTGCACTGCGCGCGACAGATACTAGAGCAAGGCATGCCAGAAATACGAAACCTAAAGCTTCCGAAAGGAAGCCTTGGACATCACGTGCGTCGGGGGACCAGCGCCATCTGATTGGCCGTTAACAGTTGTACAAGGCGGAGCAAAAAGCATCGTTTTTCCGTCCATTTTACGCTTGAAAAACTCGACCCTTTTCTGGACACTTTCTAGACGCTGACCAATTAATCAATGTTAATGAATTTTTAGTCGTTTTTCCGTCCAATGACCATATACGGAAAAAAACGACGTTTTCGTGTTTGCAGTGTCACACGGGAAGACTGAGAACAGTCTGTTTTAGGAATATCAACATCCTGGTCATCCGGGGCCCTACAGGTCTCCAGATTTTAACCGAGTCGAACATTCACAACATGAACTGGATCAACGACTGCGAGCACGCCTGCAACAACCACAGGACCTCCGACAGCTGGCACAAACACTGCAAGCAGAGTGGGTGAACATTCCCAAAGCCACAATTCGGGATCTGATTGCTTCCATGGGATGACTCCAGTTTTGGCCATACAAGATATTGAAAACAAATGACCTTCCCCAGGAAAACTACAGTTACGTGTGAGCCATATGGAACCTGCGTCGATGACGATGATGTGTGCCAATTTTTAACAATCGATTACCATTGCTTGTTGCTTGTTTATATGATGTATAAAATATACATCTAAAATCACTTTTGTGGTTTTTTTGCAGAGTATATTACGTCAACACTGACATTTCAGCAATAAACAACCCCATCCGTATTCATTGATGAGGGCGTTCTCTGAAGGATGGTTTCGGGTTAGTTTTGCGCAGCGACGTTTGTTTGGAAACGGTATATTCTATTCCAATCAATCTATTATAAGATAATACCTGTGTTGGGAATGCCCCTTTGTCCAACAAGATGTTCGCATAACTGTGACACAAAGCACATGGGCAAGGTAGAGAAATAATTGCACTTTGGGTGAAGAACACTTTTATTGTAGTAGATTTAGCAATATCTGACATGACAAGTGAACGTTCTAGTACAGAGGTTAAGACAACTATCCTAAGTGAGAGAACATACTAACTGCTCCTTGCACCTAGGCGGTATTTACCCTAGGCCTGTACTGGCGTGCATCGTCAGTTATACCTTGACTAACCAAGGTCATGTTTCCGAACCTCATAGTGGAAACGGGGCGGTCGGGTAGCCTAGTGGTTAAAGCGTTCGCTCGTCACGCCGAAGACCCGGCTTCGATTCCCGACATGGGTACAATGTGTGAAGCCCATTTCTGGTGTCCCCCGCCGTGATATTGCTGGAATATTGCTAAAAGCGGCGTAAAACCATACTCACTCACTCACTCACTCATAGTGGAAACACAGTATTTATCTCAGCATACATTCTATATATAATTATTTCCAGAAGTGTAAAAAATACTTGACCTTGGCCAAAAAGCAATATACTAGTTATATTTTACCGAGCAAAAATCGTCCTTATACAACAAGTAGCCAGTGTAGAGTTTTCACGACCACTTTAGTGGGACAGTGTAAGTTCACCGATGCTCGTTAAACAAATTAATCTCTTACTCCAAATTGTCCAGGTAACAGGGATGGATGTCCACGTGGATCTCCTCCTTTCCACTGAATAGTGTTCCATAAAGCAGGGTAAATGTCAAACTTTAGAATGTGTTTTTCCATGTTAAAGTGAACAAAACGGTTAACATGTATAACTTCTAATCCATCAGGAACATCGCACTGGCAATGTGGAACAGTCTGTTTATTCTTTACTGGTTAAATTGCCATACAAAAGTTCTACCGCAATAGGTATTTGACTGAGTAGATTCTATTTGATTGAAAGCCCATAAACCCTTTTTCTGACAAGAAATGTTGCATCATTCTCAAAGTTAGCCTGACGAAGGTCCAAAAGTATTGACCATATAAATATCTTTCAGTGACGATTGACAGTTAACTGTTCGGATCAGATGAGTTACGGTCATCAATAGCAAGGGACGGATGAACCGTCAGAAAAGATACAGCCTCTTTGACCTTCACTTGCAGACGATGTTTACTTTTAATAACGTCCTAGCTCAATCCACGTGAGGCTTCTTTGACAGCCTGCGTCTCGACATTTGAGTTATTGTTTTGTTTGTATTAATCTCATCCGCAGAAATAACTAAGAAACGTGTAAATACAAGGAATCCTGTACTATCTTATTACACTGATATCCACAGACTAATGTAAAGGATACCTTAATTTAGGTTTTATTAAAACTGTATGTCTAAGCAGAAAGATCGAAATAATTTGTCTGAGCTGTAATTGGCAATGGAAAACACATTCCCCAAATATGAAAAACATACTGACTTTGTAAAAAATAACTTGAGCTACTTTGATTTCGATATTTGTAAGCATCAGTCTAGGAACTTTGCTGATCGCGAACTCAGTGTTGCAATGCTCGTGGACTTAAAACATGTTAATTGATGTGACAGATCTGCAGAGCGAACAGCCTCTTCCTTTACAAATTCAACTGTTATTAAATAAAGAAAAACATTTCAACGCATCTGGAAAGCAATTTTGATTATTTGATATCATTGTCTCTAAACTATACCCGACGTTTTAGGGAAGTCGAGGAACAAGTATTCAATACTGAAAGACCATCTAGGAAGTGGAAGCGAATCGTTCCCCTCAAATTTTAAATCCTATTATTTAATCCCAAAGAAGAATATTTCCAGATTGAAAATTGGATCCAAATTGAGATGATGTGTAAGGCTACTTTAATGCAATACACTGTGGGGCAAAAGACAACATACACCTATATTTGATGGTAACTAAACCTGAAACAAAAAAGAAACCGTTAGTCGATGGACGGGAGTCATTAGCTTTGGGGGCCTCAAGTTTGCTGTGTTCGGCCTATTCATTGTAACCATCTTTGACTGTTAAAATAAGCCCTCCTCTCACATAGCGTACTTATATCTTCACATACTTAGTCCGGTATTATGGCCAGATTATCCTCGGTATTGTTTATATAATAAACAAACAAATTACTTTGCCAAAAACATATTTATTTGAATGATATTTTAAAAAAAAAGCCTGCGTAGAATGTTATTCAACATTTATTCATTTATAGAATTTCGGCAGGTATCAAGCTCTTATTGAAGCTATTCATTGGACATTGCTGAAATAATTATAATTTTCAAACTGAAACATACACCTTGAATACTCTGATACGTTATCGTATAGGATGCTGTTGAGAGGTGTAGTGAAATGGGGTATAACGTCGCGTTCAAGATTATTGCCCACCGTGATATTGCTGGAATATTGCTAAAAGCTGCGTAAAACCATACTCACTCACTCACTCAAGATTGTTGCACTTATGTAGCGACGGTCATGCACGTGTCTGTGTGTGGCTGCTTGTACTAGCCCGGACCAATGCCGATTTATAGTGCTAGCAGTACTCTGAGATACCAGGGGGCACGGGTTGCCCAGTCGTCTAATTATAAAGCGCCGCGATTCGCTCTGCAGAGTTTCGTCCCTTTGGCACGCCAGAAACATATGATTGTGGGTTCGAATCCCGGTTCGCCCCAGTTATGTTCCTAGGTTTGTCAGCACCATACCCGTGCTCGTGGGTTTCACCGAAGTGGTAAACGTCTTAGACCTGCATCACTTCGGGCTTTCCTCCCACATTAAGCTGACACGCCGTGATATAACTGGAATACTGTTACAAGCGGCGTTAAACCCAACTCACTCACTCACTCTGAGATACCATGCCGCACTTTAACATGAATACCCCACTCAGACACTGTATTCTGACTCCGAGCCGAGCAGTCCTTGTTTTAGCCCCTTAATGCCGAGCCACTCTCCGGGCGGATGCTCTACCACTAGACATTGGAGGCGGTCGATTCTGTAGAGAAGCACCCATTAGCACATAACGCAGACTGAATGCTCACATGATTTAATTATTACAATAATATTTACAATGTTCTTTATTTGTTCATTGTTCATGTGATTTCGCGAACACCTGATTTTCAGTTATCCATTCATATAATTTCCAACCTATTTTGCCTATTATACCCAATATAGTCTGTTTGTGCGGATAATCGAGACTGGTTATTCTCTGGCGTTGAAGTGTTATATGTAGGTTGCACTGGACAATGTCAATAGAAAACTGTTCAAAACTTAACATCGTATTTTGAGTGAGTGAGTGAATGTCGAGTGAACACGAGCAACGCCCGATGCCATGCACTATAACACGAACTCAAACCAAAGACAACGCCCTCCAACTTAGTCGCCCCTCACAACAAGCAATAGCGTTGATACCATGGCGAAATAGTCAATAAAATAGAAAATGATGCAATGCCATGCAAATGATCTCAGCATCAAATATGAAATTCGGGAATAAATCTGATGTCGATACGAGGCATTTGATTGAAACCATAATAACAAGGTTTTCCTATGCTGCGTCTGTTAAAAATAGCGGTATGATTCGAACGTTTCTACATCACATCATCTGTACATGCAAATTAGTATGCAAGCCCCGACTAAATCAAACTTAACATTAAAACATATATATTTAATTTGGTCATGTTTTTTTGTTTTTGGGGTGATTTATAGCGATGGTCTCACAAAGGTTTCATCTGCGTGGATGCAAATACTCTGCTTTATCATATAATGGGTAGGTTTCTCGGCAGGATAAAGCCAACGGATAAAAACGATATCCGTTGGGGTCATATGCGGATAGAGATGCAAATATCAAAGGTCAAGTAGGACTACTTTCACTGTTTATAAACAAGCATGGCGTCGCCCTCGTCATTCGGCGATCGAGTCAGAATTAACCATCGTGAATCTGGATAAACTACAGGGATTATTGCTATCATTATCAAACGAACAGTCTAATATACTGAAAATCAGTGTCTAACTGTGACGTAGCTAAGGCATTTTATAAGTTTTGGCAACTTTCGAGAAATATTTCGAAACAATTTTGCGAGGGCACGAGGCCTAGCCAAGCGGGATCAGTAGCCATATCTGTGCTTGTAGACCTCTGTGGCTTGAAACCTTCTCCACAAATCAAAATGTTTGGATTCGGCCGAAATATGTTTGAACTGTTACCTTGTTTCGTTTTGTCGCTGTGTGTACATCTGACTACACTTCTTAACGTTATGAAAGGACAGACCGACTGTCAACAACGTCTGACCGTGGCCGTGACGTCTCATAGACTAGAGTTAGAGTAGCTTCCCTTTGACAAAGGGCAGTTACTCTAGCGGACAGACCGATGGATTGCCGCGAAAGGCAATTAAAAACAACTGTTGTTTTGCCTATAAGTAACTTCGCCACTGTATAAGAAACAGATTTCAGTTGGAACTATATTGGCTACTGTCACTCTCCGACTGACTAATCACTTACCCTGTGACGTAATAAATATTAATGCGCGCATTCCAGGAAAACTCGCAATGTTTCGGTAATGTTTGTGAGAGAGGGAAAGCGATTTTAAAGCACAGAATTAAAGAATGACATTATATGATAAAGAGGTTATCACGCTTGTGTATTTGGGGATGGTAAATATCCTGTATAGGAATAAACCTTATGTATTTAGCTCGCCAAGGTTCGCTAAATACAATGTTTATTCCTAATGCAGGATATTTACCATCCCCAAGCACACTCGCGTGATAACCTCTATGTACGAGGTTTGTCATGGTTTGATATCATCGATAGAGAATGGACACATGGACGCACTTTATCCATTACCGATCCTTAGAAGTTCTGTCTCTTGACAGTGGGATAAAAATACAGATTACAGATTGTCTTAAGTGTGAAATTGCGATGTCGAAAGGATCGCAAGACAAGCATATGACAAGATTATTCCGGATTATTCATAATCAAAATGTGTAGTAGTTTTTAATGTCGATTTGAAAGCGTTGCATAGTAATAGTTCTTCAACATGTTTACAGCTTTTGTTTTAAACATGGGAAGTTGTCATTTTCTGCTGAAGCGATAAATGCCATTTCACATAAAACCTTTCCAAAATAGTTCTTTTAAAATAACTGACATTCCTTAGTGCAACACTCCGCAAACTCCGACGTTCCAACAGTTTCACTCTCTTGATGCTCCTTCTCCTATGAACTTCTCCTGCTCACACAAAGTGAAAGGCAATATATGTAGCTAGTTTTATCACATAACGAATGCACCTCGTGGATGGATTCGAAGGGGCATCACAAATACACGTTATTTTTATATATATTATTATACATATTAAAGAAGGTTTTGGTGATCTTGGCATAGTCAGGCTGGTTAGGTTCATCATCAGCTAAGGGCCCTTGCTCCCTCTACACGCAGTCCCGGAAAGCGAATTGCAATTGGTCTTCTCCCAAGCAGCTTAACCTAGTCGAACCCACCGAGAACGTGCAGGGGATGTGAAGACTCCCCAACACTGCAGCCTTCTGCATTACCCAGATTGTCAGAAGGGCTGTATTCCTGGCAGCAAAGCCAAGTACTCTCCCAATGCCATACAACAGATTGAGGGGGACCAAAACCAAACCTGAGGAACCGAGAACAACGGGGAGTCTAACAAGTTGGTATTTGGGATGCAAACGTGATATTTTAAAGGCGAGGTCCATATATCTTTCATGTTTTTTCCTGAATCTTGTCAATCACATAAGTGTCGAAAGGAACAGAAACTTCAATATACATGGTTTCATTGGATTTATCAAAAAGGACAAGATCAGGTTTGTTGATCGGAATAGGTCTGAGGCTGTATATGGCCTATTCCTAATAATTTTATGTTGATCATTTTCCATGAGGCCCTCTATATATTCTAGGTCGAACCATGGATGGACCTCTGTGTCAAGAACATAAGCATGGCGAAGACGGTCATAAAAGGATAGAGCCACACCATCATGTCATCCTTAGAAAAAAACAGCCTGTGCTGATTTGATGTGGCACCTCGCATGGTTGACACTCACTTCTGTACCGTTCAGCAGGACAGAGCCATCAACAAAATCAACAGTGGAATTAAGATTATGTCCCACATCGTTGGTTCGTTCAAGAAAACGCAGGAATGTTTTGTTTTCTACATGAGTCTTGACATGCTTCACGAGAGGAACATCAGACAAATAATTGTGTGCAAAAGTGCACAATAATATTCTGTCACGAAGAGCCTCCACGCTAGTCAAATTATATTGTCAATGCAAGAGCACATTTACCAGTTTAGATTATCTGCCGAAACAAATTCCATTTGGCGAAAAGGGCAAAATATAGCTGTAAAAATGATATGAATGTACCACTGAAAATCAGTGACGATACCAGGTGTTCCCGAAATGGGTAAGCATGTCCTACCATGTGTGTGTGTGTGTGTGTGTGTGTGTGTGTGTGTGTGTGTGTGGATGCTTGTACTTATCCGGACAACCGGTCTTAAAGTGCTAGCCCACTGAGATACCATACCGAAGGTTAACATGAATACCTCACTCAGTCTACTGCTACTGCTGCTAAAATTGCTGAGCGCCAGGCAGGGTAAGAACAAGTACCATATTTACATTTTTTGGTTTGAAGCGCCCGTGGATCGAACCTTCGAACTTCCGTTCTCCGAGCAAACGATCACCTACTAGGAGGTGTTATTATTAAATAGCGCCCCTCAATGATACACGTGTATAATCATGTGAAACGGCAATAGACAATACCCTTGGAGGAAGCGAGATCACGAGGTCAAGTCAGTGTTCTATGTATACGGTGTTCCTTTTAGTCAACTACAGTGTGTTCATATGTATTCGGGGGCACGGGGGGGGGGGGCAGTCGTCTAAGGTGCCGCGATTCGCTGTGCAGAGTAGCGACCCTTGGGTAGGCCAGAAACTTATGATTGTGGGTTCGAATCCCGGTTCTCCCCGATTATGTTTCTAGGTTTGTCAGCACCATACCCGTGCTCGTGGGTTTCACCAAAGTGGTAAACGTCTTAGACCTGCATCACTTTCCTCCCACCTTAAGCTGACACGCCGTGATGTAACTGGAATAGTGTTAAAAGCGGCGTTAAACCCAACTCGCTCACTCACTCATATGTATTCAGCACTTCACATGTTTTTAACCGATGCATTATATTGCGTTTTGTATCGATGGTTCGGGGCAGTCATCCACATAAGGGCGGATGGTTCCATTTGCAGGAAGGCCAGTGTATCTAAAAAATTATAACTATCCATAATTGGGTACGTTATTGATGGCATACGCGCATTTGGAATTGTATCAATATGTGATTCATTCAACCAAGAACAGTCAAGTGTATCGAATAATTTTCAAAGACATAAATGTGTCTGCGTAGTAAAAGTTTCAAAAGATTTAAGACCGCCTCCGTGGTCTTGTGGTAGAGCGTCCGCCCGGAGAGCGGAAGGTCCTGGGTTCGATCCCCGGCCGCGTCATACAAAAAAGACGTTAAAAGATTGTACTTGTTGTTACCCTGTCTGGTGCTCGGCATTAAGGGTCTAAAACAAGGACTGGTCGGCTCGGAGTCAGTATACTGTGTCTGAGTGGGGTATTCATGTTAAACTGCGGCATGGTATCTCAGTGAGCTAGCACTATAAATCGGCATCAGTCCGGACTAGTACAAGCAGCCACACACACACATACACGTGCATGCACGTCGCTATATAAGTGCAATAATCTTGTACGCGACGTTAAACCCAATTTCACCTCACCTCACCTCAAAAGATTTAATGGTAGACAGGTGGAGGAAATTTCCAAATTTGTTGCATCAGGTATGATGTCTGATGCATATCCTTTTTGACTTGTACGACATGTTTTTCAGGTGAACAATTGCCTTTCCTTTGCATGTGTTTGTGAAGGGTGCAACCGGTGTGGCTGGATACGCTCACCTTTTCGCGAACACTGCATGAGAATGATTCAGGAACACATTCTTATGACAAAGTCGGAATCGTGCAGTGGAGTATTTCTTTAGCAGAGACTTATGATCATGGAGGGTCGGTCGGGTAGCCTATAATAATCATAGTCCAATGTATTTGTTGTTATATTTATGGTACAGTTTCATGAAATTACATACGAACTAAAATAGAACATACAAATAATTGTATGTTCGAGTTAATTGATTAAGTGAGACTGTTTCCTCCGTCATCGTGATTCAAAGGGCTCGCTAAGAAATACTGTCGTCGGCAAATATTGACATTATTTGACCATTAAGCAATTATTTTCCCAGATTAGAGAATATTGATTTTTCTCTGTCTAAACTAACACAATTATTTCACAATAAGATACAACCGCAGGGGCGTGCACAAGAAACGGAATCTGCACAGCGAATTGTGAAGCCTTCAGTAATGAGGCTGACTGACTGAGTTGGGTTTAACGCCTCTTTTAACAGTATTCCAGTTACATCACGGCGTGTCAGCTTAATGTGGGAGGAAAGACCGAAGTGATGCAGGTCTCAGACGTTTACCACTTCGGTGAAACCCACGAGCACGGGTATGGTGCTGACAAACCTAGAAACATAATCGGGGCGAACCGGGATTCGAACTCACAATCATAAGTTTCTGGCGTGCCCAAGGGACGCAACTCTGCACAGCGAATTGTGGCGCCTTCAGTAATGAGAACAATACGATGACACGTCATATTTTGTACAGGTTGGCGCCATTGAAGTGTCTCTTCAGGTCATCACTGCTTTTCAATGATTCATTTAAATAATTTTCATTTGAAAAAATGTTAACGTTGGATCCTTATTTTTCAAACGAGTGCTTTCAATAAAAGCGACAAAGCTCTTTCCATAACATAAAAAGCAGAGGCCATTGTACGATTCCGACTATACCATAGCATGTGTTTAGGAACCACGATCTAATAGTGAGGACGCCAGGTGTTCCCGAAAAGGTGAGTGCAGACTCCTCCACCGGTGACCACCTCTGTCACCGGTCCACAACAAACAGGGTGTCATGTCATACAAGTCATTATAAGGAATTACATCAGACATTAGGTTGGTCACTGATGCGTCAAATTCTGAAATATCCTCCACATGTCTTCACAAGGAGTGAGTGAGTGAGCTGGGTTTAACGCCGCTTTTAACAGTATTCCAGGTTTCTGGCCTGCCCAAGGGGCGCTACTCTGCACAGCGAATCGCGGCGCCTGAGACGACTGGCCCACCCGTGTCCGCGAATACATATGAACACACTGTAGTTGACTTAAAGGAACACCGTATACATAGAACACCGACTTCTTTTGCGAACTCGGTATTAACGAAGTTTCTCTGGACAATTAGACATATATACTGGCCTAACCTCGCGTATAATATGTCATATCTGTGTATAATATGTTGTTCTTCTCATTCATCAATACACTACACAGGGTGCACTTAACACATTTATTTCATTAAGCGTCATGGTGTAGCTGGTGATTGATATAAGACGTATTTATGCACATTGAAAAAATGCTCATCAAATTACGATGCGAAACAAAAGTTACTATGGCAACTAAGAGCTTTACTGTGATTAATGGATGATTAATCCTTTGAAAGTAACGCACAACATGCTTCATGGAGCCCCATCATCAGTACCTATTTAACGCTGGGGATGATGTGAGGTGAAATGGGGTTAAGCGTCGCGTTCAAGATTATGGCACGTATATAGCAACGTGCATGCACGTGTGTGTGTGTGTGTGGCTGCGTTTACTAGTCCGGACCAATGCCGATTTTATAGCGTTAGCCCCCTGCGATACCATGCCGCACTGCTCGATTGAGCTGAGGTTAACTTGCGCTATGTCACGTGGCACCCATTGGCTCAGAAAAAGTGTGCGGGTTTTTGCTTTGAAGCGGAGTATAAAGGATTTATTCTGTATAAAAAGTATAAAAGATTTATCCCCCCGCTGAGGCGTGTTACACAGTATTTTATCAAGATCAAGTAGATCAATCAGATCTCATCATTCTGACATAGAGGTATGATAAATAACTTTATGAATGGGCATGGTATTAATTATCTTTCAAGACGTTGTACATAAATAAATAATGGGCTCAACATTTTATCTATGTGGGAATCGAACCTGGACCTCGACGTGACTACTCAACCATCCTCCGTTATCTCTGACTTCCCTTGAGTGAGCTAGTGAGTTGGGTTTAACGCCGATTTTAACAGTATTCCAGTTATATCACGGCGTGTCAACTTAATGTTGGAGGAAAGCCCGAAGTGATGCAGGTTTCAGACGTTTACCACTTTGGTGAAACCCACGAGCATGGGTATGGTTCTGACAAACCTAGAAACATAATCGGGGCGAACCAGGATTCGAACCACCAATCATAGGTTTCTGGCGTGCCCAAGGGACGCAACTCTGCACAGCGAATCGCGGCGCCTGAGACGACTGGGCCCCCCGTGCAACCCGTGGTCTGACGAACGAACACAATGACCACGACGCTGCCTCATCTCTATGATGATTCAATCAATTACATATATACTTGTTTTGTTTTGTTTGTTGTTTAACGCAACAATTGTCAATATTCCAGCTATATGACAACGGTCTGTACATAATCGAGTTTGGACCAGACAATCCAGTGATTGACAACATGAGCATCGATCCACGCAATTGGGATCAATGACATGCATCAACCAAGTCAGCGAGCCTGACCACCCGATCCCGTTAGTCGCCTCTTACGACAAGCATGGGTTGCTGAAGACCTATTCTACCCCGTATCTCTACGGGCCGATTACAGATTGAAACTAAACACACAATAGAACAGCTTTTCAGTGAGAGGATGAATATTTTAAAAAAGCTAATCGGTGGTCAAAAACATTTATGATATGAAAACGTATACTCTTAAAGCAAACAGGAAAGCTTAATGTGGTGATGCTACTGACATGTGAAATACAATGTCATTTCTTAACCCCGCAACAGCCGACTTAATAGCCCAAACGGAACAATACAGAACTGTAATGTCCCATGAGAACAACGCGATCGATGCACTTAAAAAGATATGAATGGTTTTAAATGCATGGCGGTTCTCCTGTGCCATGCCACGACAATCTGGAGCACAATGAAACAACGTCCTCGGATGACTGGAAGCAGGAGAATCGCAGAGCACCAACTCTAGACTTTAATATCGGTGCCAGCAGCATTGTACGTCACTTGACCGTCGTTAAAGCTGAACACACGAGATACTAAGTTTCCATCATTGTGGCCTTCATACGTTTCATGGGGCGGTCGGGTAGCCTAGTGGTTAAAGCGTTCGCTCGTCACGCCGAAGACCTGGGTTCGATTCCCGACATGGGTACAATGTGTGAAGCCCATTTCTGGTGTCCCCCGCCGTGATATTGCTGGAATATTGCTAAAAGCGGCGTAAAACCATACTCACTCACTCACTCATACGTTTCATGTAATGTCTTCATATTGGCGTTTTTATCCACAGTTGTCTTGTGAATAATATTAATGAAACACCTTACCATTTCAAAATCAGTGTAAATAATACACATTTGCACACATCAACAACACGTCGTGTCATCACTGATGAAGATGCTTTGCCCTATTATCAGGCAACAAAATATCACTGACTGTCTGGTCGTCTGTCCTTCATATAACATTTGACGATTTGACACTTATTGACATTCAGTTGGTTGTGATGTACACTATATTGTCTCTATATTAAGAGGCGTTGTTTACACGATGATTGACCTCGTCTTCAGCTTGTCTGTTGCATTGCAAATGGTAATTAATGTCAATGGTATAAGATAAACACAATATTTACGTTGTACAGGTGAGGTGAGATTAGGCTTATCTTTGGGACTGGTCATTTATTTAATAATTTTTCCGGGGTAGGGTTTGGTGTTTGATTGGAGGCGGGAGGGTTGGAAGGGGGGTGGGGGCGGTCTTGAGACCACGCATCTTATTTTGGTGACCCCAATTTTATACATTCTGAGTCTCTTTTTTCATGCCTCCCCTTCCCTATAAAATAAATGACGTGAATAATTTTCAAATATATACTACCGAATATATGAACTATTGATTTGAATGTATCTTTGAGGTTACATTAACAGTACTTTGGTGTTGTATCTGAACTCATGAAATTTAACTCATGCATTTAACTCATGCATTTAACTCATGCACTTAACTTCATGCATTTCATGCATGCGAGCACAGAGGCGGCAGTGTTTGCCCTCATCGGGAAACACACAACTCTTATGCAATTGAGATAAGCACACGCTAAAAATGCTTTCGCGACAGTACCTCAATGAACAAACACAGTGGCGAATTATTAGTTCGATAGAGATGGGGACGTCTATATCCCAAGCTGCCCGATTGTTTGGCAAATCAGAAAGCGTATTTTCTCGACTGTGGGGCAAGTACCGGCAAATGGTGGGGTTGCTATGAGACCTGGGCCCACTTGCACAAAGCGATCTTAGCGCTACGACTATTGTAAGCCTATGTTAAAGTATGGGAGTTAAGATCATCTTAGCGCTAAGATCGCTTTGTGGAAGTGGGCCCTGGGCGTTGCAAGCCTTAACAAAGGACACCAAGATAAGGTCACCTCATTACCATAGTTGCACTAGGCAATAGATTCAAATCTGCTTCTGTTAACAATGGAGAATTCCGTACAATAACAGCAAGGCGCATTTCAACATCTACCGTTAAATAATTGTATTGCAGGCCGTGACGGTTTCACATGAACATGTAGGGCTTGATATACAGGTCGTACGTATGATGGTGGTAAGTGCTCAAGAATTGTCTTTGTACCCCTCAGCCCCTTGGGGTTGATGTCCATTGCTTGGTTCCTGAGAAAAAGTCATTTAAAGCAATATCCCCGGTGGTGGGGGTAGGGTTCAGCCACTCAATTTCTCCAATTTGAATCCCCACCATTGGAGAATGCGTCCATCTCCTAGTTCCAGAGAGAAAGTCGTTTAAAGAAATAACGCCAAATTACCCATATCTTGCCCCGCCCCTTTGAGGGTCAGCCTCACCATTTGTGCAATTTTGAATCCCCACCACCTGGGGATGCTTCCAGTCAAATTTCGTTAATTTCCAATTAGTGATTCGGAAGAAGAAGTCCTTTGAATAAATTGTTGACGTACGGACGCCGGACGCCACGGTATGGCATAAGCACACCCGGTGAGCTAATAATCGAGTCTGGACCAGGCAATCCATTGATTGACATCATGAGAATCGATCTACCCATTTGAGATACAATGACATTCATCAAGCAAGTCAGCGTGTCTGACCACGCGATCCTGGAGTCCCATCTTACGACAAGCATTGTCGCCTCTTTCGGCAAGCATGGGTGGCTGAAGCCCAATTCTAACCCGGATCTTTACGGCTGGCGTTGGTAAGCACACATGTACATGCGTTGAAAAATATAGTCAGTGTCGCAATTGTTGCTTATTGTGATTCGAAAAACCCAGCATCAGGGGTGAACGTCGCTTTAAAGATTATTTTATTTATATAGCTACGTGCATGCACTTGTGTTTGACTGCTTGTACTAGTCTGGACGCAGGTTTTACTACACTGCTAGCCAACTGAGATACGATGAAGCAGTTCAACAGACTGCACGCCGACTAATCCGAATTGTATCCACTTAATGACAATCACCAGGCAAGGTCACAACAAGTACCACATTTTAACGTATTTGGGGTTGACGCGAATTGGGATAGAACCACCGACTTTCCACTCGCCTGACAGACGCTCTATCCACTACACCAAGGACGCGGTCCCATTTCCCAAAATGACATTTCCTGTCTGTTCATCTTTGTCATGTCTGCGAATCGCGATGTTTATTGCCTAGTTGGGGATTCGTTTTTGGGACGGGATCCTCGGAGAAACAGTAATCTGACTGGCTGATGGATCGGTGGTTAAGTGGCCGCTTCTAACAAGTAAAAACTTGGATTTTTTCTCTTATAAATATATGCTTGATATCACAGAACCCATATATCCCGTGGGTGTCAGTGAAGAATAATGATTTAGTTTTAATAGTAATTTACTTTTATGCAAAATATACCCTCGAACCCAGCTACATATTTTGACGTTAATATAAGAACCAGAAGCCTATTCTAACCCGAATCCCCATCGGGTATTCGTAAATGTACCTTTTTATTCCAGATGTAGATGCACGTGTCAACAATCCCTGCCTAAATAATGGAACTTGTGAGGCGAAGAAGGGCGAGTTCACCTGCATTTGTCAACCAGGTTACAAGGGACCTGAATGTGAAACAGGTAGCGTTATTTAGAGTGTTTGTTTGTTGTTTAACGCCGCACTGAACAATATTCCAGCTTTATGACGGTTGTCTATAAATAATCCAATCTGGATCAGACAATCCAGTGATTAACATCATAGCATTGATCTACGCCATTGGGATACGATGACATGCATCAACCAAGTCAGCTAGCCTGATCACCCAGTCCCGTTTTTCGCATCTTAAGACAAGCATAGTCGCCTTTTACGGCAAGCATGGGTTGCTGAAGACCTATTCTACCCCGAATCTTCACGGGTCTTAACACATTGAGCATACAGTGAATTGCTTTAATCCTGATAGTGTGGTTCCGACCCGTGAAGAACCGGGGTTAGAATTGGACTTCAGCAACCCATGTGCTTGTCGTAATATTCGACTAACAGGATCGTATCGTCAGACTCGGTGACTTGGTTGATGCATGTCATCGTATCACAATTGCGTGGATCGATGCTCATTATGTCATTCACTGGAATGTCTGGTTCAGACGCGTTTATTTACAGACCGCCGCCATATGGTTGGAACATTGCCGAGTGCGGCGTTAAAAAAAACAACAAACAAACAAACAACACACAACTGTGGTTCCAAGTGGAATCGTCCTGATTTACAAATTTCCTGATTAAAGCCTTGGGATTCTTGGTATTCCCTTTAAATAATAACAATTCCAAAAGGCAATCGCCAAGAAGATATTTTTTAGATTAACGGGATCAAGACAAACGGCACACTTGCTTTCGTTGTGTGTGGTGTGTTCATTGTGTAACTGGATCATAGTTTGCTCTTAGAATTAATGTGAAAACAAATTAAATGTAAAAAGAAAACCACGAAATATTTTTAATCAGACTTGATTGTTCACATGTCGCCGTGAAATAGATAGTATATTGCTCACTTACTCATATGCCTCCCAGAGTCTTCAAGAAAATGAACTATGAATGTGATCTTCACAGTTACCTTGGTTTAATTCAATGTTTGTCCGGATCGCCTTATTCTCATGTTCATAACGATGTACGTCAATCTCATGTGCTATGTTACAGATACTGGATCTGCTCATCATAATGGACATTTCTACCTCTGTCAATCAAAGTGAATATGAGAAAATGAAGACCTTTGTGGTGGATGCCATGAGCAAGATAAACATAAGCTCAGCTGGAACTAACGTGGCTTTCATGGTTTTCTCGGGAACAGCTGAAGTCGTATTCCACTTGAATACATTCCGTGACAACAAGGCAAGCGTCATGACAGCCATCAGTTCTCAAAAACACAAAGGTGGGAGCACATTCCTCGGGGATGCCTTTGAATTAGCAACGTCTGAAGTCTTCACAGAAACCAATGGCAATCAGTCTGACGCCGAAAACGTGGTACTTCTCTTCACTGACGGGAAAACCAGCGCTGATGAAGATGTGCAAAGTAGCATTGATGAGTTGAAAGCTATGGCGGAAGTATTTGTGGTGACAGTCACCGCAAAGTCGGACAACACTACCGTCGACTTCGTAGCTTCTTCCCCAGCTCTGAGTCACGTGTTTCACATCGATGCTCCTGAAACAGCCAGCAGCATCAAGAACGTCACCACGGGCGAGACATGAGCAACGATACCTCCTGCGTAAATTGTCACTTCCAAATAAATAACTTGCATAAATTCGTGAGATGTTAGAACAAAGTTATACAAATACAATAGTTTTGTCATTTTTTATTTATTTTTTTAAACGAGCCTTCACAAAATTTATTCCCGCTGTATGACAGCGGTCTGTAAATAATCGAGTCTGGACCAGAAATCCAGTGATTGATATAATAAACATAGATCCACGCAATTGGGATACGATGACATGCATCAACCAGGTCAGCGAGTCTGACCACCCGATCTCGTTTGTCGCCATAGTCGCCTTTTACGGCAAGCATGAGTTGCTGAAGAACTATTCTACCCCGGATCTTCACGGGTCTGAGGGAAACATGTGCCTACCGGGGTCCGGAATGTGCATACATGTACTTATAGTGTTTCAGTGTTGAAAGTTGGCTGTCTCATCGATGACATGTTTACACAACAAAAGACTTCAAAATTCCTTTTCATACACGGGTCGTGAGTTCGGGTGAGGATTTTAGGGGTGTCCACCCTACCTCCTTCTTTAAGCATATTGTAATTCTATAATGTTTTCAACACAAACATGAAAACGGCGTTATCACTATTCCGCGCCAGGGTCACATTACAATAGGATGTGTTTACCTCAATGCTAATTTTCTGAAAGCATGCAGTGTAAACAGGATGCACACAATTTAAAAACATGTAGCAAGCTAAGTAACTCTGGAAAAAAACATAATTTAGGGTACCAAATTTCGAATTCAGTTTTGACACGTATCCCTCAGATAAACATGCAAAGTTTCATTCATTGTACTTCAGCCGATTTCTGAGGAAACGTTTCCACATTGCTGCCCCTATGCACTAAGTAAAAAAAACTTGGATCAAGGGCCGTAGCTAGGTAAAAGAATAATGTACGGCACCAAATTTCGCCTTGACAAGAATCTCTTAGATAAGCGTGCAGTCTTTCATTCATGTATCTCCTGAAGTTTATGAGAACAGTTGTCCCCGTACATTATGTCTGTGACAAATCTGCGCCTGGCGTCTCGACTGTTCAACAGCCTAGTACCCGTATTCAGCCTGCGTCTAGACTGTCCAACGATCGTGTGCCAGTATCCAGTCTACGTCTAGACTGTCCAACGATCGTGTGCCAGTATCCAGTCTACGTCTAGACTGTCCAACGATCGTGTGCCAGTATCCAGTCTGCGTCTAGACTGTCAAACGATCGTGTGCAAGTATCCAGTCTACGTCTGGACAGTATAACGGTATTGAACCAGTATCCAGTCTGCATCTGGACAGTATAACGGTATTGAACCAGTATCCAGTCTGCATCTGGACAGTATAACGGTATTGAACCAGTATCCAGTCTACGTCTAGTTAGTATAACGGTATAAACCCAGTATTCAGTCTGCATCTGGACAGTATAACGGCGCTGAACCAGTATCCAGTCTGCGTCTAGTCAGTATAACGGTATAAACCCAGTATTCAGTCTGCGTCTTGACGGTCCAGCGGTCTTTTACCAGTATCATGTCTACGTCTAGACAGTCTATTGGTATAGAACCTGTATCTAGTCTGCATCTAGACAGCATTAAGGTTGTATACCTTTCCAGTCTGCATGGAAACTGTCTAGCGGTCTTGTACCAGTATCCAGTCTGTGTCTAGAATGGCTATGGTCTTGTGCCAATATCCAGTGTGCATCCATCAAGACTGTTTAACGGCCTTATTCCAGTATCCAATATACATCTCGACAGTATAATGGTCTTGTGCCAGTGTGTGTACGGTGTGTGTGTGTGTGTGTGTGTGTGTGTGTGTGTGTGTGTGTGTGTGTGTGTTGGTTTCTTCGTGATCACTAGCGATTGAACAAGGATATAAGCTTGTTTTTTTCTGTTACATTCAGCTATATTACGGTGGCCTGTGAGTAATCGACTATGGGTCAGAAAAAAGCAGTTATTGACATCACGAGCATTGAGCCACGCATAATTAGGATACGTGAACAAGCAAATCAATCAACTTACCGAGCCTGATCATGACCCCCAGGTCCATTAAGTCGCCTCTTATGACAAGCGAAGGTGGCTAAGGATCTATATCTATTTCTCTCCCGGAATCCCGACTGGTATTAGCGGTCTATTTGCTATGTCAGTAGTGATCCTTCATACGTGATATGTTTCTCGTTTCAAATTAAAGTATACAATGCAATGCACTATAATATGACATTCGTGTCACAATAGTCCCCCAATTTATCTTTCACGGGCCGAGTATCTTATCACCCATTGTATATGCTGTTCATCACCGCGCCGAAACATGACCATGGAACTGCACAATGGGGGGGGGGGGGAGTTTGTTTCTTATGTAAAATGGATAATTGAAAGAACTGTTACACAAATTTAATGTCTATTTAACACATTCCTTCAACAGATTGTAAAAAAGTAATCTTTGGCTTTTGTGTAAAAATAAATTGGTTCAATAAAGACTGGGGTAAGAAATGTATTTGCAGCCATAGTAGTCCTACATTTTTTAAATGTTTATTTTTGCCGAAATAATTTTTTGATTGATTTTCAAAGATGTGGAAGGTGGCCACCAGCAGTTGTGTATTACGCGATTTGTTTCTTCTAATTTCAATTTCAAAAAAGTCATTTTTTTCTGAAAAATATAACCATGTACACGTTTTCTTTGAGCGATGACTGAACGTCAGTCCAATTCATTTTCTGGGATGTAGTATCGCTGACTTAAGATCTTTGCAATTGAAAATGAAACATATGATAAAATAAACTGAGAGATACAGTTTCGTTTCCTCTGAGATGCACAAATAGGATGCAGTTCAACTGCTGATTGATGGCGTGTCCAGGCATCGTTAATTATTTACAATTGTACATTCACTTAAGTGTATTTCGATATTTTTTACAGTTTTGTTACAAACGTGATACATCATCTATTCTGTGGTTGTAAACTCATTGATTTATGTTTTTTTCTATTATCAGTCAATAAGAGCTCTGCTTGGTATCGGAAAATAAATACAAACCAAAAGACAATTTTTTACTTCGCCCCCTTCAAACATACATGACGTCATGCTGCAGATAAAGCGGAAAATGGCCAATTGATATTAAGAAAATAAAGATGACGCATACACATACAATGATTAATCATTGCAATGAGTGACACAATGAGTTGAGGTCACAAGTTACACCGGTTTGAACTATATTTCATTTCTAGCACGGCTTGTCAGAGCTCGTAATAAACGCTTTTTGTCCTGGGGGAGGTGGGGTAGTCTAGTAGTGAAAGCGTTCGCTTGTCTCGCCGAAGACCTGGGTTCAATTCCCCACATAGGCACAACGTGTGAAGCCGATTTCTGGTGTCCCCCGCCGTGATATTGCTGGAATATTGCTAAAAGCGGCGTAAAGCCATACTCACTCACTGACGTTTTATCCTGGACCGATTCATTAAGAAATATCATGCGAGAGACTTTATACCCTAAGTGATATATACTTCAGAAAAAATGATTATCATCACAGAAGATTTCTTTGTTGTGAAATCATCTACTGTCGATAGTCAGCTTGTCCCGAACTTCGGTTTACTACGGATCATAGACATATATGTAGGTGCAGCTTACATGTATGTGCTGGAACATCTGAGACCTGCGCGCATCACCCCCGGATTTTCCCCTACAACTAGCTGACACGCCATGAAATAACAGAAATACTGTTAAAGGTGGCGTTGAACCCAACTCACTCTTCCGATTACGAAAGATGTTCCTGTTAGATCTTTACATTTGTGCAATTTGATTATTTTCTTTCCACTGTTTGGATGATGTGTTCGGATCAGGTGTGTGATCCTCTAACTTCTCCAAGAAAATGAATAGCAATAGCTAGGGCTGTAGGGAAAAGATAACACAAACCCGGAAGGAAGTGCTGTTAATTAAGCAGAATTGACGTTTATGTCGCCAGCGTTACATCTCACTTGAGAGCAGGCGATGAGCTGATGTGCTGTTTGCGTGACTGTTGATGACAAGTTCACAGCAGTTGGTGCGGACAGTTAATTAGGCTCTGCTAGCACTTCTCCGTGTGGTCATTTATTAATTCCGCGGAGCTATGTTTTGAAAATCCAATAAGTAAAACGCATATTTGGTATTACCCTTGTACATCTGCACGTTATTTCGTAATCGGTTTTAAATAACATCTTATATTTTTCGTTTAAATAAACAAAAACGAGATTGTTTCTGAGTGATACAGATTTTCTTAACATGAGACTACAGGACTATAGGAGTGCAAAGTCATCAATGAATATATACAATTAGCTTAATAAACATTACAAGTGGGGCGACATACTAAGTTTCATATATAAACACACACAATTGCTTAACGATGGATTAGTGAAATGATGCGCATCAAGATACCGAGTTTGTAATTCTGAATATTGTTGGCACACGAACAAGAAATGATATTCATTTTCGACATAGTCCAATCCAAATTTTACACTGTATTTGCATAAACATTCTTCTTTGACTTCACCTTTGTGTGTTCCTCTCTCGATTCTGAGCTTATGTTGCGAGGATCGATGTTCATGATATCAATCACTGGATTGTCTGGTCCAGACTCGATTATTTACAGACCGCCGTCATATAGCTGGAATATTGCTGAGTGCTGGAATATTCTGAGCTTATGGCAATCACAACGGAAACGAGTTAAATATATCATTTGAGGTTTACAGTCAATGTACTTTATTTAAGTAGAGACCCGGTTCAAGAGTTTATATGAAAGTTGAATAGGCTTGGAGTTTAGATTTAATGCATGCTTTTTTCTGCTTGTCGTGCTGAAGTAAGTTGCTGCTCTTGTCCAGGTTAGTTTTGGCGTGAAGAATAAATCCAGGTACTTGCAATTGTGAGAAGTGACTGTTTCTAATTGATTTCCTCTGTGATGCCATTTTTCGTTGTGCCGTAGTGGTCCTCCATTGCTGAAAATTATGATTTTTTTTACATTTAAAGCCATACCCCATCTCATACAAAAATCACTGATACAGTTAATCTGCTCCTGTATATATATAATCTCCCTGCACTGTCACCTGAACGTCATCGGCGATAGTAACGAACAATCATTTGGCTCATCTTCTGAAATGGAAATTCCTCTGCAATTTGTTTGATTTTGTTCGGTGACAATTTCATGAATAAATAGTGTGAATAATGTAGGGCTTATCATGCATCCTTGACGTGTTCCGACACAACAGTTGAAATACTCCGTAAGACCATTTTCAGTCCATATACATGTTTAAGTTTAGAGTACATATGACGAAGCACTGTCAGAAAATTCCCATAAATGCCATACTTCAGAAAAAAGATGCCACCGGAAGGAGTGATTTACGCAGTCGAAAGCTTTACAAAAGGCAATATTATCTTGCTCCTTTCGATTTTGATAAATATTTCCTCACCATTCCATATAACGTAAACATATTATCTGAACTGATGTTGCTTTCGTTTGACCATATTAAAAGTCTTTTATTTTAGATTTTGGTGAATATTTTCCCTATAGCCGAAAGTAGAGAGATTCCTCTATAGCTGTTAACTTGACCTTCAGCACCTTTCTTGTGAAGCGGATATATAATCGCTCTGCTCCATGTTTCAGGGTACACACCCGACCTCATTATCTCGTTGAACAGTTTTGCGCATATAGGAACAATACTATCGAGGGAATTTTAAATAGTTCTGCTGGAAAGTCATCACATCCAAGAGTTTTATTTTGGTTTAGATTCCGAATTGCTTGTGTCCCTTTTTGTGCTGTGATCGGTAAGTTTAGTTGTTCAGGTTGTCCAACATCACAGTCGGGATGTAGAATATCTTCCATAAAAGAGTTGGACAGAGACGAGGTTAAAAGTTGTTCTCAGTCGTTAAACCATTCCTTAAAATTGATATTGCTTGTAACGTTTAAGTGACGTATTTTCCTGATTTCCTTCCAAAGTTTATCACTATCACTTTTAATGGCATGAAACTTTCCAATTGTTGTAACTTGGAAGTCACTTTTCTTTCGACTGCATAAAGATTTGAAATATCCTCTTTGTCGTTTATAACGTTTAAGGTTGTTTTCGTCGCTTGTACATCTAAATGTGTCAAACATGGAGTACTTCTCACTCTTTGCAAACTCACAGTCCATATCCCACCAGGCCGACTGTGTCGAGCGCTGGAGTTCACGTGATCCATGTCGTCGGCTCATTTGGGAAGCTGCTCTCATATACAACTGGCATATGGAAGCGACGGATTTCTCAATATAAACATATATCTGACTGTTAATGTCTTTGAGCAAGGATTTTGACGTTTCATCCTGTAACAACGAGATGAGATTTCTTGCATGAATATTATCCCAGACGTACTTATGATAATCCAATAATCAACAACACTTGTATCATGTTCACATTTATGAAAAGTTCACACATGAGAGGACAATGATCCGAGGTATCAATATATGATACCTAAAGTGTTTTATGTGTTATAATGATAAACTGGCCATGAAATAACCCACAACGCTGTCACCTCCATTTGCTACACATGTATACTCCCCATCTTTTTCTGCTGGGTATCTGCCATTTACGATGTGAACTGAAATGTTTTGCAGATGTGAAGCAATCGTCTTCCAAAATTGTTGACTTACTTGTCTTTATTTGAGCGCGTAGTAGAAAAGTCATCACTGTCATAGCAGTCAATGTATTCAACTGGGAGATAATGTGCACTGTCATCAGTAATAAAGTCATCTTCCTCTCCAGTTCCACTGTTAAAATCCCAAGTATCACCTGACCATCATATTTACAGCTGATCTCACACAGAGCATCAACTAGCATGTCGAGGCTGTGCTTGTCCTGGTCATGGTAATACACTGTCTTCTCTGGGGAAAAGTACAACCCCCCCCCCCCCCCCCCCCTCCGAATCATATCTGATTATAAGCTGAAAAAGACTCGTTTTATCAAGCATTAAATACAGACTTATGAACAAACACACCCATACACCCATCCCCCAATGTTTACCCTTGCCTCCATATACAGGAGTGGTGAACCTTCACATACATGAAAAATTCAGACGTCACAGCCCCAGGACCGTCAATAAATTGCTAACAAAATGATGTATGCAATCCAGACATTATGATGATACTTAATCCATTCATTTTATAACGCCATGTCCAAAAGAAGCATATACACGTTCATGATGTAACCTCACGAAGTCTTTAAGTGAACACCCAGGTAAACTGTGATGTCCTCAATTCTCTCAGCATCTGTGTTTATGTCACTTTGGCTTCGGAACATAACATATTACCCATATGGCGTGTTGCGTTTGACGCCGTTGGTAACATTCCACCTTCATGTATGTCAAGGCAGCCTGTAACCACACAGGGCCAGGCAAACTGCTGGTGACAGTTGTAACTTCCGACATACTCGGTTTCTGCAGTGAGTGAAATACTTCAGAAACCTTTTCTAAAAAAATAATCATGACATGATACAGACGAGTTTATTTCCGCATCATAAATATTCTATATCTGGAATACAAATTATTTTAGTCGGGTCATTGTGAGTGTAAGCATATGTGTTATTCCTAACGTGGGATATTAACAATACGACAACATATTCGGCGAAACCCATCAGCATACAGTAGGTTTAATGGAAGTTTATGGTTCATTAGTATATTAGAATTTATTTTATGATAATTGCGGTGTACAATTACGGTACATATGCTAAAGCGAATATATTCAAAATTCGACATTTGCATTCTCCCATGTTCATACAGTTTAACCCAGTACAGAATATGAAGGTTCATACGACAACGATGTCACACAAAGTGAAATTCATGTATAACCCCTTCGTTATATATAGGGCATGGTGGGCCCAGTCTTCTAATGCACCGCAATTGGCTGTACAGTATTGCATCCCTTGGGCACGCCAGAAACTTTTGATTGTAGTCTGAATCCCGGGTCTCTTATTATCTTTCTAGGTTTGTCAGCACCATACCCGTGGGTTTAAAAAATGGTAAACCTCAACCGGAATACAGTTTAAAGCGGGGTTAAAACCAGCTCAGTCACTCACTAGATATCTTCATTAGATGAATAGTTCTTGTTCGAGGCACCCCCATAAGTCAGTCACAGTGAATGCAACTCGTAGTACGTCGACTCTCAATTACATGATGCCAAAATTGCTTACACGATCTTCGATCAATGAATTAAGAGTTGGTCATCATTGCTGAATAGTCCAAGCCTTTCAATATACTTATGAGTCCATCGGTTTTGTCACCTTGGTAGTTCCCAAGTGCGTTCCCGAAATATGGAAGTATTCTGTCAGTCTTAACGTCTTTTCGAAACTATATTGAAAAGATTCTGAAAGACGCACAAACACACTTTCTGAACAAAAGAAAATTTGGGTGGCGGCGAGGGATATCCAAAACGACATAAATTCCAAGGAAAGGTAAACTTGATTTGTCAACATTAACTGTTTTACTTAAATGCATTAAGAAAAGTCGTTACTGGGCATGAAGAAGAAACAAGAAACATGAACTATTTTCAATGATGTGTTTTCAAAGCTTATAATTACTATTTATTTCCACGTGTTCTGATGTGCTATCATCTAGCGGAGGAAGCACTGTAGCTGTAGGGAAGGACTAGTGAAAGTCGGCAATAATGATGTGAAACATTTGTTTAACGCAATGACTCTTGACAAAACAATTGATCGGTGTCATTACGTGAAAAGAAAACTAACAAAACCTCGCTTAAAAAAGTTGTTAGTCATCTATATATACGTTTTAGAGAAACACCTGTCACGTATTTTCTAGGCAACTTGATCTTAAATAAATTCAAGTTCCGTTTTTTAAGCTGAAAACCTAATTAATCGTGTTTTTACACGATTCTCGTACGTATGTATGTCTGTAGAATCATTACTGAACACTTTGCAAAAACGTGCATATATTATTCATATTTTCTTCTTTTAAATGAAACATACTACCATTAAAAAGAGTGATTGAACACATGATCTGAAACAGAGCCATATGGTCCACGAAACGATATATGTATTTCATCCTGAGTATTGACACTTTGAGCTCGTCTACACAGAATGCAATGTTATGTGTGTCCTCCCGATAACCGAGGTTATGCGATCAGCGTATCACCATTTATCAACATGTATCAAACAAGACGTTGATGAATTCGGCACCACAGTATCATCACAGGTAACTCCCCATGTGACAATAGCAATGTACATTTTCTAACCTGTTGGCTTTTACTATCATACTAATCCGATTTCCCTTTAAACGTTTTCGATTTCCTTTGAACGTATTCAATGAGATACTTGTAATAAACTTCAAAATGTTTTAACGGAAACATTCATTTCCATTTATTCATTGAGACTGTGTTTTCATGATGAATATAATACGGTTTGCTCAACTCTGAATTTTTACATATGTATTTACAATATTGTCTGCAGGAATAAATCTATATGGAGTACTGTAACGACATGATTTTAATCTCGGTCAGTGGAAAACTTCAAACACATCGAGATCGTCAGCCATCACATAATGTAAACATGTAAAGCATTCTAATTATTTTCCAAAAATAAAATTTGTCAATATTCATAAATGTTGTTTATGTTCTGAGAATATTTTGCATTTGTTACATCCTATTTGTTACCAAAGGTGAGTGTTAGAATTGGTCTTTAACAACTCAGGCTCACTGACTTGGTTGATGCATGTCATCGTATCCAAATTTACAGACCGCCGCCATGCAGCTGGAATATTGCTGAGTGTTGCGTTACATAACAAACAAAGAAACAAAACATGTGTCAAACGCAGATCTTCCAAAATTGATAAAAAATGACAGCAACATTTTTTTAGCACATCATACGACTGCAGCTTTGAAAGTAATAGAGGATATATGACAAGAATCTGAAAAAATCTGAACAGTTTTACTTTTCTGAAGAAAAAACACCGATCTCATCACAACTCAAGTTCAGGCATATTGTCTTGAAGATGGAAGTTTCAGCCATAAGAGTTTGCAATTGATGGGTTACCTATATAATATGGGAGTGAAAAATAAGTTGACTTCCAAAAATATTTTCATTACTTTGGCTGAAAAGTATTGTTTTCACGATCAGTTACAAATACATTACAAATGAAAAATGACAGTACAAGGTTTCATGGTGATGAATTCAAGCCAGTGATTGGTACCACGTGACACCATGTTTACACTAATTGGTGTCAGTTAGGTCGTTGTAGTCAGTATTTTAACTTTGTGTCATCACTCCTGTTTTTGAGCTGTGCAATACTTTCTGTGGTCTCCTCTGTGGACACTGTGAGTGACATTACAACGTGTCACTTATACTGACGCTGACTATCGCCCTTTAGGAGCATCCTTCCCAATGACGCCATTTTCCGTACTTAGTATTTTACGCAGTTTTTCAAATCCCTATTGTCATCTGATACTGTTAATGAGATATGAAGCAATCTGTCGTGTAATGACAATTTCTTGTCTTCGGTAGCTGTTATGGCCTCCAGTTAAGTCAGTGTTTACACAAGTCATGCCTCTGTCTCTACTGTCCTTGTTCAGATTTGATTGTTTCCCCTGAGATTGTAAAATCATCATGATGTGGTCTTAAGCTATTGGGGGTGTTGTGTATTTCCATTTCATGTTTTGAACACAAACATGCATATCGAAACTTTTGGGCAAAAGAAAGTATACCGAGGTTAGTTTTATGTAATTGAAATTTGAAAGAAGTTTTGTTAGATTGTATCCTGTATTTATGTATTTATTTATGTATTTATTGTATTATAAACCTTCACTCTTTCCTGCAACGTTTTGCAAAAAGTAATCTGAGGCTTGGCAATTTTGTGTAAAAAAGACTGGTTCAATGACGGCTAGGATAAGAAATGAATTTGCTACCACATGAGCCCTACCATAATGGAAATAATAATTGCCGAAATAAGCTAACTTGATGATTTTCTGAGATAAGATGTCTAAGATACCCATGAACCATAAGCGACTGTCTTTTTAAAAATATCACCATGAAGAAGGATTCTTTGAGTACTGACTAAGTAAGTTCATTGTTTGGATATAATAACAACCAAGAACGACGGCAGGGGTGTGAAGTCAAAACATATACGTTTCAGATGACTTGATCAATAATGCCTAGCGATCGGTCACGGTCAAGCAATTTGTCACAACTGTTGTCTCGCTAGAACTGTCCAGCAACGAACTCACCCATTGGACTATATGCAGTGACTTTCTGGTAGTCCGCCCAATATCATTACAGACCCAAGTTGTCATATTGCCTAACTTTGATGTTCGCTTGGCGATTTCTAATCGCCTGGTCCGTGACTTGAACTCTCGTGACTTCGCACACGTAAACATCGATTTTATTGGCTGTTTGGGCTCGATTTATTAAAGCATGGCGCGCACACGGCACAACTATTAGGGTCAGAATGTTGTTTCGGCAGTACTGTCCAGCGACCCTTCCATGGCCGGTATGCAGTGACGTTCAGGCAGATATAGTAATCACACCACACCAAATCATGTAGCCTTAGGTTAACGTTCGCATGACTGTCGTGAGGTCGTCTCCAGACCTATACATCCATCCAGAGTGAACCTGCATTTATATGACCATTGGCGATTCCCGCAGTTTGTACGCCCCAAAGACAATTGGCGTCTGGCTTGAGTGCGCCTGGTTGAACGTCGATTTGGTTGGCTGTTTGAGAACGATTTCTTAAAGCCTAGTTTCTGATTATTCGTCCCTGGACTTGTTGTTGATCAAGCGCGGATGATTAGCATTTTGTGTCTGAAGAAACCTGTTCCAAAGACTTAGACACATTAAACATAGTGGCGACCTCTCTCCAATAGTTCTTCCAGTTTGAAGCATTCCCAATCTGATCACAAATACTGCATTAAGCAGGAGTAGAGAGCTTACGTGATAGCAAATGAAACTTAGCAATCCTAATCATTCAGAGCGGTTTCTCGATCTTTCACTGAAGTGTCAAAATCAAGAATGCTCCCTAACCCACGTGCACGAAGGAATTGCATGGTCGACGTGAAATATTTCGTGTGTGTTAAATCTCAGATCATCTAGATCTGTCAGTCGTGTTTCAAAGCTGATTTTTCTTCTGACGATGGATCATAATATTTATATGTCATGTATAGAGTATATATTTTGGAAATGTAGATTCTATTAATGATCACTTTATGCATGAAAGATTACTGCGATAGGTATGTTTCAATGTCATTCTTTACATGCCTTTGCAGTAGTCATTCGAAACTAATAAACCTTATTTTGTACACACATGTAGTACACTAAGCTTTCTATCAAATCAATACGATTTGCTCAATCAAGGACGAGCAGTATACGTTCTGGTATGTGTGATCAACTACTCCAACCACGTGACTGCGAGTGGCAAATGGAAATTGTATTATGGTGAAAACACGAACATATTCAACATTATCAGTAGAATATCATTACGGGGCAGTAGAGTACAACTTATAGTGTTTGAACTTTACAATATGTGACATGGCTAAATGTGTCTCTTCGAAAACTTGAGGCCGGGGATACGTACTCAATTACTGGTTGTGTTCCCCGTGCTCGGTTCACGATCAAACCCTTCAATGTTAACACTGTCAAAACTAACATTTGAAGTCACTGAAAACTGCACTTGTCAGATGTTAAACACTCTATCTGTTGCCTGTGCAAAATTCCACACCCGTCTCATCATGACAGAACACAATGTTAAAGGAGTTATTGATGGATATGGATGAGGTTATATCATAACACTGTTGATATATATAGCAGGTTCTTCAATCTGCCGCCAGGCGGCCCTTGCACCTCCACGACAGATCTGTCTAAGCTCTTTGATAATGGATTTTTGTCAGTATATTTATAACAACATCTGAAATAGAGTTACTATCGGAAACCCCTTTGATCTTCAGACGTTGCTTCACAGTCATAACTCGCCCCAGCATGTTATAGAAGTGGATATTTATGTAGTAATATTATATTTTGCTATCAAAGAACCATTTGAACATGTACTCGTACTTTGTCTGGATGTTCTGGAGCATTAGATGTAATTATAAGTCACCTCTATACTGGTGTACAAGTCCACGCTAAGCAAAAACTATATGATTCATTTGTTATTTCTAGCAAGTGTCGTGGGTGTCATGCGATAGGGCTATCTATTGCTCCATCGCAAGTTTTATCAACATTTATACAACGTTAAGTCGTGCAGTATTACATGTTTACAATGAACGGGTTTGATACTCTTGTTTTGTGATTAGATTTACAAGAATGATTAAATGCTAGTTGAAGGAGATTCGTAACATAATTTGCTATTTAATACAACATGCATATCATCTTTCGTTCCATAATTGCGATAAAAGTGAAAGATTGGAGCCTATATATTAAGTTGAGAGATCTTTTAACCTCAAAACAAAATACCACCTACTTTTTTGCATATTATAATTTAGAAGACATACAGTATGTCCGCTGAACAATTATCTCTTTTGTGAAATTAGCAATTAGCATTTTGTTGAATGAACTATGTTCACAGTCTTATCGATAGCCACAACCAACTCCATGGTCTGTCCCTTACAACCCTGTTTGTCATATCATTTCATCACAATGGACTTCATCACAACGCAAACATACAATAGCACAGTGTAACACACGTCATGATCAGGTCATGCCACACAATCATATCTTGTCATGTTACACGCTGACATGACGTTTTGCATGTCATTGCGTGTGCTGACAATGCATGTTTAGACACACACTTGACATTGCCGTATTATATTCAGTCATTAAGTAAGTATCATATTTTCACCGCGTGTTTATATTTTTAAGCAGCCTCTCCTTTATATGAAATATGTTTCACTAAGTTAGCATCGCCTTGTTCCTTGTTGTGCCACTGATGGCTGTGTGTACAAGCATCTGTATTACAAGCAGTATTGAACCTCCTTTGAAATATCGTGTGTATAACCTCATCTATCCTTTGATCACGTTCTACAATGGGATGAAAAGACAAACTTCTAAATCAACAAGAAACTACAAAATCAACTATAACTAAATACTGTTCTTAATGTGCCGTTGGCTCAAAACAAAACCCTTGATCTCACTTTTTACATGAAAACATCAGCAGTATTCGACAGCAAACTGTCTGATATATACGGCTGCATGTAATTTTGACAACTGGTGAGTTCCACCACTGGATGGCAATGTTTCTACTTCAGTATGACAACAGATTCGTCACTTTATAGAAGTTTTCCGCCGCGTGTAGCAACTGTCCGCTCATATCATCACGAGAGACACCACACATTGGTTTCACACAATGGGTTCACACATTGTACCCATAAATCGTACCGATAATCGCACCGTCAAGACGGGTCAGATGAAGGTTTGAAGGCAGTACTATTGACGGTATATACATTTACCTCACTCATAGATTTTACTTAACAAATATGCAATATGCGAATAGATGTTGTTTGAAACTGCTTCTGGATTGTCTGGTGGCGGGGGTGTTGCTGTGCGGCGGCGGGCGACGGGTAGGCACTTGCTTGTTGTGTTGGTGGCGGGAACTACGGTAGGAGAGGACATACTTGCCCTTTTCGCGAACACCTGATGTCATTACTGATTTTCGGTGATCCATTCATGTGCTTTTCAGCGCTGTTTTGCCTTTTGCGTCCGATGAGGGTTGTTTCGGTAGATGATCGAGGCTGGTTGTTCTTTGGTGTTGACTTTTTGGATTTGCATTTTCAGTACAAACTCTATTTCATTGACGAATGGCTTGCATCCTTCTTTGGGCACGAAGTTTGCCTTATCTCGTCACATAAGTATCGCTGGGAAGCATACTCATGATTTACTAAATTCTTACTTTCTCAATCTATATAATGTATTTGCGATACCATAACAGCTCCTACGGGAATCGAACATGTGTCAAAGACAGGAGTCGATAATATTATTCTTAATAAGTGACTTGATCATTTATATACTCATTCATGTGTGAACATATGCATAGTTACATCTCTATCTTCAAAGGTTCAGGACAATTTGTCAAAAATGAAAGCAAATGTCATCTGAAAAGTTGACCTTCCTCATTTATAACAATTATGTAAAAAAAAATTTATAAGACATTTAGGTTATTTAGGTAGACATACCAATGGGTACCAATGGTGCTCATCTTCTTCCTGACCTGTTTCTTTATGCATATGATCGGAATTTCTACTCAGATTGGCACAATCAAAACAAGGCATTTTGACCAAGAAATATATAGGTACGGCAAAAATGACTTCCCTTGAACCAGAAATACAAGAGACCAATAAAACCGCCTTATCTTTTTCATATTTAGATCTATGCATGAAGATTCAGGAGGACAAAAATATCCAGACGACTGTATGACAAGAGGGATGACTCCCAAATGTCAACTTTCCCATCATGTCGAGCAATATTCAAGGAGCTCCAGTCTTTGGCGTCTATAATTCATATTTTTTCAGATACAATCGAGCATGCTCTTTCTACAAAAATTTAAAGCGCGTCAGAAAGACTCTTGCTCAAAGTTGTTTGATCAAGGTTACAACATTTAAATCCTCAGCAAAGCTTTCAAAAAATTGTATGTTAGTCGCGCGGTGGTTATTTCCAAAGTTGACGCATCAGTGAGAAACATGATGTCTGATGCAATTCGCTATTTTAACATCAAATATGATATCTAAGTTTCTATGAGAGAACTTTAGATCGGTAACCTTATATTATATGCCTTTCGGCTATAATCATAATCACACATCACTCTTCCTTAATGTTTAACTTTAATCAGTGCTTAAAGTTTACAATCCATACTGATTGCCCATGAGACAGTTATGCCAGCAATTTATTCCCATCCAACAACTTTGATTTCAGTCATTTTGGAAATATTTAAAGAGAATGGTTTCAGATTGTATGCATAGTTATTCCCTGGACGAGGGGCAGTTTAACAAATAGCAATCTTGATTCACACTAGTTCAATTCCGAAGTACATGTTAGCAAAGCCTGTCCATACCATTGTCTAGAACAACTACATTACAGAACTCTATTTTTATAAAATCAACATATACCACCCAAAATAGTGGCACGACATATAAACTATAGTGATATGAAAGAATCATGTGTTCCTTAACCTTTTTTTAGTGATATAGATAGTGTAAGTACCAATGCTTTGTCAGACTTTAAGTATATATTTACTAATAGTTAGTGAGTGAGTGAGTGAATATTTATAGTCACATCGGCAATATTTCAGTCATATCGTGACTAAATCAAGTTAGACAGTAATAATACATACAATTTGATTATGAAACCTGTCGTCAAAGGACAGTAAAATAACTTGATCATCACAGATTTATATTTCAAGACCAGTATGGAACCATAAAAAGCTATCACGATAGATAACAGTACATCATTAAAACGGGGCTTAGGATCGCCAGCAGCTAAAGGTAGGCCACCATACTAGGAACCATGGGGACTTACAATACCTTTGCTACCTGCACGGTTCCCCAGCAGGATTTGCGACATCCCTTAGCTGCTGGCGATTATCATCAAGTTATCATTCAAAATTTATCTAACAGTTCAGTGTCTTTTAAAAAGCTCATTATTAAATGAGACGAAAAATTATCAAAAAGATCCATTATTGATGTTGCACTGAAATATATATCCCTTGTGATAGAACAATCGATACAGTCAAGCAGGACATGCTTGACTGTGATTCCTATCACAAGGGATACAGAATGACGGATCATATTTACTAATAACGCTGTGCTGTGCTGTGCTGTGCTACTATTTGTCAGGCTAAAATAATATATATACTAGCATGACTTGCCACGGGCCGGTTGTCCAGGTATGATGTCGCGTCAACAAGACAATCATATTCGGTTGATGCATCTACGGAATCGATGCCAAACTGACGCGACCGGTTGAGGAAGCACAACATCCGGCCACAATTTTGCTTCCACGTCACCGTCAGACGCGGTTAGCTTGGTGCAAACATTATCTGAGGTTCAGAATACAAGTCTTGGGCAGTATATTGTTCACATATGAGTCCAGGGTTCATCTCAACAGTCTACAGTCGTCCAGGGGACGTTTTTAGCGACGTTTGCGTTACTCAACGCCGTAAGTTTAGGGGTTTGTCCAGCTGTTTCTCCAGACCTCTTCCCCCATAGAACATGTCTGGGAAGAGATGAAACGACGCCTGCGACAGGACCAGAACCAGCCGGAAGCGCAAGCTTAGTTGGTCCAATCTTTGGTTGACATTTTGTTTCAATCATCTGGTATCATGCATGCGCCGCCGCTACCTCGCCTTAAACCACTTTCTAATGAAGTACAGTTTCTGTTTCGGTGTGATGTAACAAGCTCCGGTATTGTAGTTGTGCATTTGCTTATTTTTGATTCCTCAAAAGTTTGCATTGTTATTCTTAAAGTACAATCTAATAATTAGTCCACTTATATTGCGCTGGATCCACACCAAGATATGCTCATAGCGCCAACAATACATTATGGTTTAGGGAGTCTCATGCCGACGAGAAAGCTGGTTCTTGAGTCCTAATTTAAAGGACTGGAGACTTGGTGCTGTCGTTAATGTTAGCGCCAAATTAGGGTCTTATTCCACCCTAATTAGGCTGTGAAACGGAATCGTTTTGCTTCACATGATATTAATTTCCACGATTCTCTGCCCGACAACAAGTCACTGATTTCCTTTTTTAAACTTATGAACACATATCGCGCATACCAACTAGCTATATTTTAACAGTATTATATTTATTTAAAAAACCCATCAACATATATGTCTAGTTTGTTTTATAAACGTACATGTTATTTTTAACTTGTACTTTGCATTACCTCATCGACATTGTTATTTCTCCAATGTAATATGTAACTATTATACATCGACCCTACTGATGCTACATATCCTTAAATGAACCTCTGAATATTATTCAAAGTAGGCTCCTATGCCTAACATAATATAGAAGATTTATAATGTATTCTAGAATTAGAAGCAATATCTAGTTGATAGAGAGAAAATATGTTATTAGCCATTTTTATTTGTTAAGGCCCTACGCGCATTCAATAACAGTGAAATTCAGAAGATGTATCTTGTCAATTTCCTACCATTAGCCTGGTGAGGTGTAAATTCATTATAATAGTGTGAAGTAAGAGTGAGTGAGTCGCAATATTTCAGCCATATAGTGACTAAATCAAGTAATACATTAATACATATAGAGATTAAAATCTGTCAACAAAGGACAGAAAAATCATTAGACTATCACAGATATAGATTTAAAACTAGCATGTTACCATAAAAATCTGACTATTCTCAACAATACATTATAAAATTGGGCTAGAGATCACCAGCAACCAAAGTGAGGCTACCATACTAGGGACCTTGGGGACTTACGGTTCATCTACTTCCTGCATGATACCCCAGCAGGATTTACACCATCCCCCGTCGCTGGTGATTGTCAGGAACGAAATCTATGTATTGTTTTTATATAATAGCCTGAAATAGATTGGACTGAATGTTATCCGGATGATTAATGAAGGTATAGAAATTTCACTGGCTTTGATTGTGTTGCAGCATTAACGTAAACTCATAAGACGATGCAATGATTTGTTTATACATGTACGACCTTTAAGCATTTAATCAGTTGAAAAGTCCTGAATATGGTATTCCCGTCGTGAATTACAACCATAATAATTAACATTTCATACAAGAGTATACGCAGCACATGACATTATTAACCCTATGTGCAATCACATTTCATTTTAGCTTATATAAATAAATACAGTACTACCCAGTTACAGCAACACACTTTACAACTTGTGTATCGTTGACAACTTTTAACTTGGTGCATGATATTCTGGTAGTGGTTTCAAATGTTTAAAGCATCATGCTTAAAAAAATTGGTATAGACAGTTTACCTCACACAATCTAGTAAAATAAATTTTGGTTAATCTTCGCAAGGAATCAGCAGAAGCAAACTAAATACTGTAGTTTACATCTTCAGGTTTTTGATGATTAACACACTGAAGAGCTAAGGAATCTTGGAGAGAACATGTTGTTATTTACAGGCATTAACATCTACCCAAGAATATGCACGTAGCTCATAAAATGCATTTATATTACGTTACTTACTCAAAACTATTTAAAAGGAACATTCAAATTTCAGTTTTTCATGAAATAAATAAATGAACTCATATGTTAATAACACGTCAAGCCTAATCAACGAATATGGGACTTACAGTGTACACTTTCTTAGACACATGATAACAACTATTGTAATGCTTTCCTTATTTATCACTTACTACTTTATATATCATTTTCTTCTTATATGAAATCCAAACGATAAGTCACGGATCTTATCATAAGGTAAACCATTAAAGAAACTCTAACAATAACATGCATGATATACTGTTGCTATGGAGGCATCGTACCAAACCTTGGATTTACTTCGCTGCACGATCCTTAACTTCAACAAAGACTATAGGTCTTGTCGGTTTCCACGCCTCACCTATATGGAAGACAGAACTAATATGCAGTGGCGGGTGGGGCAAAGCACTTTCAATTGTCTCCTGATTATTCAGTTGAGCTGTGACGCCTTAGCAAGTAATGGGTTTACAATCACACTTACTGCTATTCTACTTATCAAATCAAATTTGCTTTGTGACATATCTCTGGGGACCAAGGAAATGTATCTAGATAACAGTTTTTTTCTACTCATCAGCTATAACAATATGACAATTATTTATTGAACTTGACGGGATCAAAGGAAAGTGTCCTCAAAAGAGATTTTTCCTCTTTAAAGGTTTCTACTTAATTCAGTGTTATAGGCCAGTCTGGTAAAGATGACGTTCACTCACTTGTAGGCTGTTAACAGAGAGAAACTCACTCTTTATCTATAAAGATACGGTGCCGAGGATACATCGTGATGCCTATAATAAGACTGATGTAATAAATACATATGTCAAATGGACAAAATGTCATTAATTATTGAACATGTCATTTGTCTGATAAAAAAAAAATCTCTGTGTGTCGGAGATGTAGCGCTTCTGGCCATAGCACGTCTAATGGTTTATTTAATTGTCAAATTAAAGTAGAACGTAGGTTTGGTTAGAATTAACTCCCATTTACTGAAAAAAATGACAGATGTCTTTAATGGTCACTGGTTCAAGTCTCCCGGCAAAGCCTGAGAAGAACAAATCACTGATGATCAAGTATGAAAATATATTTGAAAGGTCACATCAATGAAAACATAGTTTTCTTTCCCTTTTTAAACATTGTGTTGTTTGGTGTCAACATTTCAAAACGTTTGAGATGCATTTCGAGCATGCTCTTTCGACCAAAAGATGTCCTGTGCCATTCCCTATTTTAAGTTGTACTATATGTTAGCGTGTTTGTTCAGGTGAACAATTGATTTGCCTTTACATGTGTTTTGTGTACCACTGGGTGGACAGGATAAGCTCAGCTTTTCGCGAACACCTGGGGTGATTCCGAAACTATGCTCCTGATATACTCGGAATCGAACAGTAGACTCTGCTTTTAGAATCGATTTCTTATGATTTGGGAAATATTTTTGTCGCTATTTATTTATGATTTTGAAAATGTTTTTGTCGCTTTTTATTTATGACTATGGAATGGATTTTGTCGCTTTTATTTGGATGAAATGATTCGACACAAAGATAAAAAAACCACTTTAACTAAAGCGCCCTTCTAAATTATCCATGTCATGTAACGACAGATAGTTATCGAAGTGTTTTATTGCACGGTTTTATCTCATACAGCTAATGGAAAAATACAACGTTGAGGGATCTCGCATTTCCTTTGGGATACGCTCGTACAAGTCAACCAAATTGTTACAAGTGATTGTTTTTGGCATCAATGAAATGAGTGACTGTCAAAGGAGATCATTCACATAATGTATCCTATTGCGCGGGTTTTGATATCATCCTTGCAACTGTCTATCCCCGCCAGAAAAGAGCCAATCGGATGAGAATCGGATGACTGAGGAGTAGCTGCGAAACTAATTGCCCCTTTTATGGGACCAATTTGGTTTATGACCCCTGGACTTCGGCACAAGCGGGTTCCCATATGGTGGCTGTTTTTCACTATTCATATTCTTATAATTTCATTTATAACACCACACCATTAAAGAACTCCTTGAAACTTTAAAATGTCTTCAGACAATAGATTGAACAAGAATAAATAATGAATTACACAAAGATTATTGAATTATTGTCTCTTTTATCAGCCGCTACGTTTGTATTGTGCAATGAAGGATTTTGTCTGTCATCTTGCAGATGTAGACTTACTATGCGTTCATTCGAATTAGGAACGAGAATAATTGATTATCCTGAATATATATCATCTAGTTGAACGTTATACATAAATAAGCTGAAGCATGGGCGAGCAAAGGCCATCAATCAATGCATAAGTACTGACCAGTCCCCGCCTTTTGTCTTGATTACATAACTAATACACAGTTTAAACTCAGTGGTGGATCTGGCACTTCAGTCACTCTCAGGGAGTCACATTTGGAGTTGTTTCTTCAGCACTGGTTAAGTTTAACCTGTTGGATATTTGAAGATCGGCGCAATAAATATACTACATACTCCCAAGGTTAGAATGTGATATGTACTGTAGCATCGTACGAGCGTATTTGTTTGTATGGGTATGTGTCGTTGCGTATGCATGTGCATGTGCATGTGCGTAAGTTAGTTCATAAAATGACGTATGTACATAGAATGAAATTTTCAGGACATTGTTTGAGTTGTTTTTTTATTATATATCTTAGTCATATGTGTTGTTTCCTTGTGTGTTGATGAACATGTGGTACCATGTATGTGTATTCATTGAACAGGTCCGTGCAGGACTGTATGAGTGAATGTGAAAACCCAGGCCCACACACCTGGTAGGAGTTTAATATTACATTTCTTGTTTGCAGATATGTGATTTCCCTTTTTTTCAAATTCATGGCAGACAACGGATGCCCAACTGCAGCATTAAATGACACTATGTAGTTTCACATTATTTCAGACATATTAGGATTAATATTTTGCCATGGCCACCTCAGACCACTTTCCCGCAAGACAACAAATACATAATGTAATATATAACTAAATTAGGCCCAGTGAGCTGACACTTGCAGAACGATGGCGAGTAGTGTCCAGTTAAATCCAAGCATCTTGTTAGGCGCCCTGAGTTGTGCTGTTGTGGATGCTTACTGTATAACAACAACTTGATTTGAGCTGATGTGAATTGTAAAGTATGAGAGTTCATAAGATTTTGTCTTCCCTAATCGGTCACTGTATAATATAATAAGCTTTTCTGCTTTCCTGAAAAGTGTGATGAAATGTATTGATATCCAAGATCCCTTTTGCTTTGGGTGAAGATCATGGGCCGTTGTGCTTTGCGTGAAGATCGTGTTCCATTATGCTTTCGTGTTAAGATCATGTGCCTCTGTGCGTTCTGTGATTATGCCATGCTGCTGCGCTGATGTGTATATCTCGTACCAAAAAGGGTTTTGAATGTCACATGCTGATCAGCTATTGGCAACAACTGCAAATTTTATATGAAGATCATCACCGCATGCTTAACATGAATATCACCATCGCATGCTTTACAATCGTACAATTGTACAATCGCCTGTGCCTTTGGCAGAGATTTTCTTTAGGAAAATGAAAGTGTTTTCCACCACATCACCTCATTCTCTCTTGGGCCATTTGGTTTTCTATCTAAATAAATTTTGATTTGAATTACACATATGTCCGTCTTCATTTACTTGTTCCTTCCTTGGATCCGACACCGACAGCATCACTATCAATTTCTACCGGGTATGTGGGGTGTCATTTATTAGTTGCCTTCATTAGCACTCAGTTGATCGAGGTACGTGTAAGAATAGAAAAAGTTATAATCTACGACTTCGCATAGAGTCAAAGAGAAAGTGGCTTTATGATTCCAAATAATCAAAACTGTCAATAAACTCAAAATCATATCCTTCGGAGACACCCCAAGGCCCCGTGAGTAACCATGGTTAATAAATTTACTACATTAATAAATACTTTAGTGTCACATTTCTAAGAGAAAAGGGCATGCACACAACTATCATATGCTTCGCTGTGTTAACGTAGTACTTGGCATCTCTGTTCTCAGCTTCACAATGCTTCACACAGGTGGTATATAGATTTTACTACACGAGTGTCTATCAGATACCATTGATATTACAACGAGTTGTTTCAAAACGTATCTAACGAGCGAAAGCGAGTTAGATAAGCTTTGTAACAACGAGTTCTAAGATCAATGGAATCTGACAGGCACGAGTACAGTAATCTGATTCTTACACACCCTGAAATCGCACCTTTTTAGCATCGGATCGATGCATTTTGTATATTCTCATGATCGCAGTGACGCATAATACATAACACCACTGTCATAAGTGACGTCGTTCTATGTACTGCTTACTACTCATAAATAATGTGACCCTACACAAAAAGGTTTCCGCCATGTGGATTATCAAGGCGATGATGATAATGCAAACAAGACAAAAACAAAGAACACGCTGGATGCCGAGTTAAAAGTTTACACCTCAAAGAAATATGTACAACAGTGTTTACTTCCGTAGGAGGATTTTCGTTGATTGAGGGATCGTATATACATAAATTAAATGTGTCACGTAAGTAATCAGAAACATTTTGACAATCTGCGTACTGTTATTTTTTTACCATTTTTTCAATGTTACAGAGAGAATTAGTCAGAAATGCAGATAACTACCGTCGTCGTTTGGCGTGATTTAGCGTCAGTCATGGTGTCACACTTGTACGGTTTCTATTGAATTAACCACATCATTGTAATGTTTATATTTGGAATTCCATTATCAGTGCAACGATACTCTTCGCATGAATATTCTCAAACGCGTGATCGAGCCAATGCATGCAACAATTAGACGAAAGTACCTCTAAACATGCAACACAGTGTAAAATCTGAATATTTTGCTTTGTTTGCTTACAGTGTTCGTTTCAACACCTAATTTATTTCGCATGATTTCATCTAGATAATTGGCATTGGTGACAAATTTGTCATTTGTTTCTAAAATATATAAGGAATTCAGGGATGCATGTATAGCATCTGAGTTTGAAATATACCTGATCGAATAGGCGTCTCGTAACCGGCATTTTGTAAACACAATCCAATATGGCGGAACGTAAACTTCGGCGTATTTTCCAAAACATTCTAAACGATTCTAGGCATATCAGCGACGTTTCATAATTATCATTAGTTATTTGATACCCTTGGTCACTAATATGATATTTTTCTACTTTAATTATTCGAGTAAATATCCAATATTTAGATTTCTAAACACACAGTAAATAACCCCGTGAATTGGGATTTGGCTAGATTTACAATGTACCTAATTTTCAGAAGTCACTTTCAGTAATTTTGCTTTGCCTAAAATGACAGCAAATGATAAAAGGAAGAGTGAATTCAAAACTGCGAAGTGTATTAGTTTGCGTGATGTATTTTGAATTTTATTCGACTTTGAAGTGAGGGTTGAAGAGAAGGGACATATGTGTCGCTTTGGCATCCAGGGGGTGCATTACACTCTGAAAAATGATAACGTTGACATAACAGCAGATAATGTAACTGATAATAATAATAACAAACAAACTCGCATTATTATTATAAGTAGTAGTAGTAGTAGTAGTAGTAGTAGTAGGAGTAGTTTCAATTATTACACGGTCCTGTGGTTCAACAAGGCGTAGGTGAACATTCGACTCAAGCACGAGCAACTTATCAATGACTTACAATCAGAAAAGTAGTCCGTCATCATCTGACCTCAGGTCATCACCATGGAGTAGCCTATCACGGGCCTGGAATTCGATCTCACACATATGTTTGATACCAGTTATCTCAAATGGGTTTCCCACCCACAGGTGTGTAAGAAATCTGAATGTGTAAATGGAAGCAAACGTATACATGTAACATAAATACCACGTTCTATTCGCCAGTGTTAAACTCAAAACAATCAAACAAGTGTGTGTTGTCTGTGCAATATCCTATCCTTTGGAGCCGCTTGTGCACAGGCAAGTTATTATTTTGTTATAAAAATCTATTTCAATTTGTTTCCACCATTCCCTCTATGCCCTGTTATGCATGTTTATGTTGCTTAATCTTATTGCTCAGTGACTGATTTCAACCACATGTTTGGGTGTTCCCAAATCTCAAAAACACTTAAGTTTTTCTCCTTCCTAACCAAACGCTATAACATTCTCAGATCATAACTATCATCTAATACACAACAGATGATGTCAAGACATATTTTATTTGGTTTTAGTTACCTGCATCGCTAGGTTATGGGAACGGCAGTCGGAATTCAAACTCCTTCCACACTCACGCCGTTTTAAAGTTATTTGTGTCCCGATTACATAACTCTTACTGACAGGGTAGGGAAGTGGGTTGGTAGTTCACGCGAAACGGATGACACTTTCTGTATCTGCTGGGCGCTGCGTCGCTCTTTATATCACCTCCAAACATACATGTAACAGGAGAAACCATTAAACGATGATACACATCACGATCGCGGAGATAAAAAACAAGATTCGTTCTTGTTGTATATCAAGGCACCAATTCATCTTTTATAAGCGTTATGTGTCTTTGTGCCTAATATATCAACAATTAACGAAAATATGTTATGCATGTGTCTACAAATATATATATACAGGCTAAGTAATTGCCTACAGCAACACCTGCATAACTGTTTATAAACGCCTGGTGTGGCATGTTGAAATTGAACATTATGATAACGAGAGCAAACTTGCGAAAGTTTGATTTATCCCTAGAGTGTAGTATAATAACTACATGTATATCTTGCATGCACAACAATCAAACCTGGTTATTTAATTATGATAAACTAACAATAGTTGCTCACACATTTAGCTTTAATCAGTATACAATTATTTTCGCTTGAGAGTAGCACACATTATACATTTACATTGTGTTGTTTCTGGATAAACTGACGACAATTGATGTACTTACCACATTAATTGTAAACTAATACAAGATAATAAGCTGTCTTACTGACCGTCCGTCTGATTGCAATATCCTGTACAGTACGTATAAAACGTGCTTGAATGTACAAGGTCTATTGTTATATCACAAGGACACTTAGCACTTTCACACAGACAGATCCGTAGTTAATGGTTGGTTTTAATTTAAATAACATGGGAATTGAAGTATATGTGTCTAATGCGTATCTTATAATCAGTTTTCTACGAGTACATGCAACGCACTTCATATTGTTATAAACGTTAACTGTGTGACCACAATAATCAGGACGTCTCTCCATACATGTACATTGTATGTGTTTTTTAATAAAAAATTTAATGTACATGTACACATATCAACTGTACTAAAACCAGTGTCAAAGTTTTTCATCAAACCACTGCATAAGTATATGCAAGTACAAACATGTATACATGTAGATTTGTACAATGCATGAGACACAATGAAAATGTATCATAAATCACATTCTCATGTCAAAAAGAATATTTAATCACAACATTATCATAACCGGAATATTTTACAAACTGTTGTTTACATGTAATTCTCAAATGTACTTGCAATCCGTTCACAGCGCAGCACCATAGTATACATTGTACATGTATGGAGAATATTGCCATGGCCCGCCACGCATTGATGGCGTGATAGTCCCATAAAATACTTTTCACAGAAATCCGCGGATTTTTCGCGAATTATTTGCAACTTATCCGTGGAATAACAAACGTTCGCGTTGTAGTGTACATACTGTTTCGAGCTTCGATACCGTTATATTTTTCAAAATCGAAATTTTACTTTATGGCGTTCGGTTTCGAATGACATTTACAGTCATCGGATCTACTTTCGAAACCTCTAAACTAAGTAGGTTTTATCTTCTAAATGCCTGACAATGGATTTCCGGTAAGGTAGTTGTCGGTGTCCTATGTATTCATTGTCTAAGCGGTAATGCATCATTGCCACAGTATCAGTACATCCTTATACACCATGTCCATGGTCAGTGATTTCTAGTAACGTTTGTCAACGGTCAATCATTTCTGAGGAACCACTGTCCGGGATTAGGTGTCAATGCCCTGTTTATGTTTTGATTACCAATGTCCTACATTCTAGAACGCAATGTCAATCTTCTAACAATTGAGGATAATATGCCTTACACAGCAACTGATAAACGTATAATTTATATTCATGTTTGATTGATTGTTCTGGTGTCCCCTACCGTGATACTGCTGGAATATTGCTAAAAGCGGCGTAAAACCATACCAACTCACTCATGTTTGATTGTCTTTGCGCAACAGCAGGAACAACATTTCTGAAAACAACAACACCTTTTCATAACAACAACGTCCAAATCGGTAATATTTATTTGTCTTGGTATACATTGCGCATGCCTTTCGGTTTTACATTCACCCGTTGATAAACGTAAGTTCTTTTGATGAGTTTCCTTACAACACGCACAAGCTGCTACAAGTGAGTGAGTGAGTGAGTTAAGATTTAACGTCACATCGGCAGTATTTTAGCCATATCGTGACGAGAAGTACGTTAATAATACATAGATTTAGACTAAATAAAAAGCTGTCAACGAAGGACAGTACAATAACTAGAATACCACAGATTCGATTTAAAACTAGTTGAGAATATATAAAAACCATAAGTATCAGTGAACAACACAGTAAAAAAATGGGCTAGGGATCGTCGATCAGTAACTAAAGAGAGATCACCATACCAGAGACCATGGGGACTTACAGTGCCTTTGCTTCCTGCATGGACCCCGGCAGGATTTATATCATCCCTTAAGTCACTGGCGATAGTTTACCAGTTTAGCCTAAGATTAAAATGACAAAAATGCTACGTTTTAAAAGTCTGGTATGCATAAAAATACTTCGAATGATTTGGGACTTACATACCCTCTTAGGGGGACAATAATTGTACGCTACTTCAACCCCCCTCGAGGGTACCAAGCTGGTACAATCACCATACACCATATAATGCAGAATTACATATACGTGGAAAGAGAAATATTGATAAAAGAGAGCTACCTGATAAATCGCAAAGAACAATGACGATCGAGGCGTGGATTATATAATGACTAAAACATAACTTACTTGTCTAACTTGCCATAAGGGCCTAATATAACAATACCAGGACCAACACATGCTTTCCTATCGTTATTTTTCAAACTCAGTGAAACTCCTTTAGCCCAGACAGGAATCATATAATCATGAAATATAACCTCTTTAATCCGCAGATCAGGGCAATTGCAGGGGGCAGGGTTGAATTTGATTTTATCAGGGTTACAATGTATACAATGTTCTTTGAATTTTTAACTCACAATCAGAAAACGATCTGATCTATAGGTCAACCAAACTCTGAATCTCAAAAATGCCTGACACGAGGAGCAAATCGTCCAATACGGGAGTGCGTGACGGTGTACTGTAAATGTAAAACATCAAGGCCAGAGAATAACCAGTCTCGATTATCCGATGAAACAGATTCCACTGGACTTAAAAGCCAAAATAGAGGTGAAAGTTATATGAATGGATCACTGAAAATCACTGATGACAGTAGGTGTTCGCAAAAAGTGTAAGCATGTCCTCTCATACCGGTCGTCCCCGCCACTTACACAGTTTGCAAAAAACGGATGTGTTTGTTGCGTGACACCGCCCAGCAGTACTTCTACCATGTGAAGGCGACAGGTCAACAAATATGACAATAACATGATGGAGCAAAATCAACTAGCAAATTGTTACATTTAATGATTAAATGTTGGCGCAAACATGCAAATCTTAGTGCTTATTGCAGGATAATTCTTTGTTAACGTCAGAAAAACAAATGTATTGAAACACTATTTCGCAGAAGACATCTTTGTGTATATTAACACTTTGCACAACCTGAATTTAAATAAGATGATACATTCATTGCTCAAATATGTTCATGTAGTTATCTGAATAGATAGCTGAAATAATGCTTCTGCAAACCAGAAGGGATATCATCCGTGAAGATCCGGGTGAGAATATGAATAAATGAATGTCTTTCTTTCCCCCAGATAAATACGAAGATTCCCAAAATATCAACATTATGTAATTAAATAATTAAATAACAACAAGATCAAACATATATCAGTGCCCTGCATATATACAGGCCATAAACAGTAAAACATATTTGTAATATTACCACATGTTCTTTAGGATATTTTTTATTTGAGAATTCTAAAATAATAAAATACCAGGTTATTTCACCTGTGTCATTGTTATCTGCACCATGAAAGAATCTTAACGTATCATGGCCTTCCATCATCGCTATTTTAACATTCATTTCTACATTAAGATTATCAATCAGAGTTGAAAAGAATACATCTCTCTTTGAAAGTTGACATTGACAGTTTAAGATGACATGGTGATAATAATCAAAAGCAGAAGTTCACCCATTCTGCATTTTCTTACTCGGGCTATCCCCATTCAGTCGCACTGACTGTCGTGTAGAAAGAGAAATATATTGTGTTTTGGTTGGGGTCATTTGGTGCTTTCTTCTTTGAAATAAGTCAAGAAACTGACGTCTAAATCGTTTAGCACTCATTGAATATACATAAAAATTGATTGCATGATTGAAATCACACAAGACAAATGCAATTGTGTCGAGTAGATACTCAACGGACCCCTCCATCGTTTGCTCTGGAGGATTCCAATATGGAGTCAAAATTAGCATTACACATCGTGGTGTTGTCAATATCACCAGAGAAATAGCTGCAGCAACTAACATTATCGTTACTTGACGTAATCGATCAATACTAGAGCTGTCATCCTTGTTACCACTGAGCCGCTTTTGAACTTTTCTTGATCTCACAATGCCCATGATGATAAGAAGGTTGAACAAGATCAACAATGTACAAGGGATAGCCGCATACATGAGCACGTTTATCCAGTACCACACGTGCATCATGAAATATTTATATTCTTCATGAATAGCGCAATATACCATGCCTTGCTCCTTGTCGTCAACGAATCTCATTATCCAGAACAGATGCAGAAACAAGGCAATGAGGGGCAGTGCTAAAACTAAAACGGCCATGATTGATTTTTTGAATGTCCAACTTTGTCCAAGTTTGAATGGAAACCACACAGCTACAAATCTTTCAACAGACATTGCCACCAACAACCAATTGGCAAACGTGCTGAGGAGGTTTCCGAAGTATCCAAGTATTTTACATCCAAACTGCCCAACGTGAACACCATGATCAAGGAGTACAAACATTAGAAGTTTGTCAACTATGGCCAGGTTATCAACTACTGCCAAAATGGTAATATAAACAGTAAGGGATCTGGCTGGGCACATTTTCACAACGGTGACAATAGTTGCACAATTTCCGGGGAAACCGATGACAAGTATAATCCACAGATAAACAGTTTCCAGATTGAAAGCAAAGTTTTCAATAAGATTCCAACTCTCGGTATTGTTCAATCTGGTCAATGAGTGGTTCACGAATCCTTGCAACGACGACATTTTGAGTTACAAAGGATCCTTATTTACCTCTCCAAAAATAATTTCACAACAAAAACGAGAAGGTTTTACGGTTCTGATGTCCTCTTCATGATAACACGTTTCTTCATTCAGCTTTTAAAGGCACGCATCTGAAATTTAAAAAGAAATACAAGGCTTGAGAAATATTCATTCGGCAGACATCTACCACATAGAAGTACTAACTGAAGCACTTCACATTATCTTTCCTACAATTCGACTGATATTGCTAGGCATTTGATATGCTAGTTATGTTATCATACAACCATATTTTATGTATCTTTTATAAGTGTACATTCGATTTTAGTTTATATTCATCAGTGAATTGGATTTTGGGAGTAACCCTCCTTATATGTCACGATAGCGGTCTCCGATCTGTTAAACCGCTATGGGAGTTACGTCTCTTTCAACGCAGAGCACATGGCTAACTTGGTAGCCTTTTGCTTTGCTCGATTTGGGCCACACCCACACACTTGATACTATGGGCATTTTGTATGGGAGCTATTATAGCCATGTTTATCAACATATAAAGTTCAATTGTGAGTTTGGGGTTACTCCAAATTTTTGGTACTAAGTTATTTGTACTACAGCCTCCCATTCTTGCAGGGATTAAATCGTTAACAACACTTTGGAACATGAAACTATGATTGTGTTTGTTTCTTTGCAATGTATATTCAATGTATGTATTGTGTTGTCCTAACCCACTTTTGTAATACAAGTAAATGTGAGCTTCAGAAAGGTGTTATTGTGATGATAGGCAGAAATCTGTGGTCAATTACATATGACACAGTTCTTGCTATGCGTTTTCTCTCATGAAGATAGAGAATTGTCATATAGCATACATTTAACTGTTAATGTTATTGTATTTTCTTTCTTTCCATAACTTGTAGATGTGGAAATCAAACAATTACATCTGAATACATTGATATGTATTCAAGTCACCCTAACATCAAGCATGTGACTGTTTCGACGTAGCTTGTAATAACGCGGTAAATTGTAATAAACTGCAGTAAAATGTAATAACACTGAGCTAAGTGTAATACTGCGGTAAATCGTAATAACACTGCAGTTAAGTGTTACAGTAATAAAATATTATCATTTGCTACTATACAAAGAAACATGCATGAAGTTGAAAATGTGAGACTCATGATCAGCTGTTTTGAAATCAAAAACCTGTCTAAAAAACGATTGAAACGTATTGACCAGGACTACATACATTACAATTTCAATGTTTGGATTTACTCCAAACACATTCGAATTCCAGTGTTTCTTCTACTGCATTCACCATGGTCATTTCTGACCACCATCAAGCCACGAGGTAAATTGTAATTACAACTGCGGTACATTGTAATAAAAATCTCAGTCCTTCAGATTCCAAAGACATTCGAATTGTAAGTGTTTGTTCGACCTCACCAATGTCAATTCCGACCATCATCACATTTAGGATACCCAAAAAGCTCATTCTTTTTCAATTTCTTGTCATTCATATTGAGAGGCAGGTGCGCCAAATTGAAACAAACTGTGGCAAATTGTAATAACAACTGCGGAAAATTGTAATAACATCTCTCAGTCCTTCAAATTCGAAAACTAATTTGAGTTCCAGTATTCACTGATGATTTCATATGTCTTGATTGTGTACGACAGGGTGAAAACCTTTCCTCTCTCCTGTTTTCATTATTCCTTAATGATCTCGAACAATATCTGCTGAACAATGAATGTAAAGGTGATGATCTTAAAAATCTGATCGATACTAACCTAACAGTATTTTTCCAGCTCCTAACACTGCTCTATACTGATGACACAGCTATAATAAGTGATAACCCTAAAGACCTACACAGATCGTTAAATCAGTTTTCCGACTACTGTGCTCTATGGAAGTTAAATGTTAATCTAACAAAAACAAAAATGGTGATCTTTGGTGCCGGACCTGCAAACGAATCGAAATTATGTTTCACTATCGGCTTCGACCCTATCGAAACTGTAGATTCATATAACTACCTTGGCCTAAAACTACACAGGAATAGACGATGTATATACAAGCAGTCAAATCGCTGTCAGAAAACGCAACTAAAGCCATGTTCAGCTTACTCATGAATTTCCCGAAATGTTACTTTGCCATTAGATTTCCTCTTATCTGCATTTGATGCAATCGTCGTCCCTATACTATTATATGGTGTCGAGATCTAGGGGTACGAGAATCTAACTATTATAGAAAGAGTCCATCTAAAATTGAAACTGGCCGATGGTTGAACATTCCCGGGGAAGACCGCCAGTGTCCACTCTGTGATTCAATCGCTGTGGGAGATGAATTTCACTACCTATTCCGATGTGAAGCTTTTCACCAACAGCGATATGAACTCTTAAATAAGTATTATGTTCAGTTTCCAAACATGTCTCAATTTAAGAAAATTATGACCACAAACAGTGTAAGAGATCTAAAAGGCCTATCTAAATTCCTTAACAATGTGTTCAATTCAATTGGTAAATTGTATAAGTATCCACGAATCCTATTCTTGTTAAATGCTGACATTTTGTACATAATAAAATTGTATATGATTGTATCTCATGTACCACCGTGGGTGTTTTTTCTGAGAATAAATGAGTTTGAAGTTTGTTTGTTCGACTTCACCGTGGTCAATTCCGACCACCATCATGTTTTAGGAAAGACAAAGAGGGATTTTCCTTCACTTTCTATAATTCCTTTTTGAGAGGCAGGTGCGGCAAATTGTAACATCAACTGCGGTAAATTGTAATAATATCACTCATTTCTTCAGATTCCAAAGACATTAGAATTCCAGTGTTTGTTTGACTTCACCATGGTCCATTCAAAATACCATCGTATTCAATGAAACAACGAAAAAGTAATTTCGTTTTAATTTATAATTATATCATTTATACTGAGGGACAGGTGCGTTGAATTGTAATAAACTGTCGAAAATTGTTATAGCAACTGCGGTAAATTGTAATAACATCTCTTGGATTTTGTATGGAGATTAGACATAATTTCAACTACAGGTGCAAAACCAGAATTGTTTTCTATCCAACATTGCCCACTTTTATCATTCGTAAGTGCATTTGTGAAAACAGAAGTGTTACTATACTCACACGCAAAAGAAACGCAAGTGGTTTTAAGCAAATAGGTAACAAACACGGAACCATAAATTGATACGAGTTTTAGCATGTAGTGAAGTCTGATGGTGTTATCAATATTTTTGGTTGCATTTTGGAAGCCCCGAGTAAAAACCCAACATAAAAAACGATGCCATGCCTAACTCAAATTCAGAGAAACCAGGCTATCGGACGTTTGGAAGCTGGAGAGTCTGTCCAAGATGTTGCCCGTCATTTCAACGTTAACATAACCACAATTTACCGTCTCCTGCATCGATACAATGCTACACGGACCATATATGACCTTCCTCGGAGCGGTCGACCTTGGGTCACCACACCTCGACAAGATGGGCAGATTACCCGTCAACACCAGCGACATCCGTTCCTAACTGCAAGTGAAAGTGCTCGACAGACCATAGGAACACATAATCGACACATTAGCCGGGACACTGTGATCCGACGTCTCCGTTCCAACAACCTCAGATGTCGCCGACCAGCACGTCGTCCTGTTCTCCAACCACGGCATCGACAAGCACGACTTCAGTGGGCACAGGGTCATCGCAATTGGCGTCATCATGAGTGGAGGCGTGTCATCTGCTCTGATGAAAGTCGCTTTTGTGTCTCCCATGCAGACGGAAGAGTCAGAATTTGGCGGCGTCGAGGTGATCGTTTCGCTGACAGAAACGTTGTGGAAAGGGATCCATGGGGTGGACCTAGCGTCAAGATATGAGCAGGGATTGGACTTAATGCGAGACTTGGACCCCTGTGCTTTCTGAATGTTGGTCAAGGTCGGGGACACGGCGTCAATGCTCAGCGGTATATCGACCAAGTGATCGGACCCCACGTTGTTCCATTTTTTGCACAACATCAACAACACATTTTCCAGCAGGACAACGCTCGACCCCATGTTGCCAGAGCTACCATGGCCTTTCTGCAACAACACAACATCCGTGTTCTACCGCGGCCAGCCCTCAGCCCTGATCTGAACCCCATCGAACACTTGTGGGATGAGGTTCAAAGGCGTCTGCACAATGTGCGCCCAGTCCCTACAACTGCCGATGAACTACGCACAGCTGCTCTGGATGTATGCAGGAGGATCCCTAGGGCCTTCACAAATCGGCTGATCCACTCAATGTACAGAAGATGTGTGGAAGTGATCAATTCTAATGGTGGTCACACCAGGTATTGACTGCCATTTTGGGTATTGAACCGAAACTATGTAAGCCCTTAACATTCGAACAAAAACAATTATGTCATCTGACTTTTAATTGATTAAACTGTCTTTAGTAATTTTTTTGTCAATCTTGCCCTATAAGCATTTCTTGTCTTTACTGTTGAAAATAAATAACATGTATACTGCATACTCGACTTGCGTTTCTTTTGCGTGTGAGTATATAATTACTTCTCTCCTCCAGGACCTAGAGTCGCGGTAGGATCTTCAGTATTGGTGAGGGAGGGTGTTATACATAGCCCTGTTCCTCTAAATACACCCCTTAAAGCTGTTGCTGTCCGGTTATGCTCACTTTATGTTCCTCCATCTTATATCGCGGCGTGTCAGCTTAATGTGGCAGGAAAGTCCGAAGTGATACAGGTCTCAGACGTTTACCACTTCGGTGAAACCCACGAGCACGGGTATGGTGCTAACAAACCTAGAAACATAATCGGGGCGAACCGGGCTTCGAACCCACAATCATAGGATTCTGGAGTGTTTTGCACAGCTCATCGCGGCGCCTTAGACGACTTAGCCACCCGTGCCCCCTCTCATCTTCGACATTGACCTGCCTATGGTGAGGAGGAGAGGAACTAACTACAAACAGCTTTCATGTGTGAAAGTCGTAATATTACTCCAGATCATAATCTCCCATGAGCCGAAGTAGTGATTTAACAAAAAAACGGACAATGGGACCGACTGAATTTGAACTTTATACAATCAGGCCACATTCATTGGTACAATATTCCAACTGTACATTTGGGAATCAACATGGATTACAAATATTATTTGCACCGTTAACATCAACCAGTTTATATTTCTTCACCATGTGTTAAACGTAAACATGATTATTCTACAAAATTTGGACAGTTTTCTCAATGCGCCAAAGTATATTCACTGCTGGCTGATCATATTAGAACATATATTATAACTGAAAGAAGTGTAATAATGAATGTCTTCTCAAGAAGTCAATCATGGAAGGATGGTGCAGTGTGGTAATACTGACTTTCTATAATGGAATCTGTAGGGAATTGTAATTGTAGAAGTGTAAAAGATGCTGGTCACATAATAATAATAATTAAAGGCACATGAAGAACGGCATCATTCCCCAAGTATAACCGTCTTCAAGGTACAGAAAACAGACATGCGTGTCTGACTAATTTGCTCACTCGTACAGGAGAATTTAGAAACATCGACGCTGATTAGAAAGTTCACATGACGCGACCTCCTTTGGAGGTATAGTATCGGAGTATAACAAATCCGAATTTAATGACATTGCGTCCTTGTGAGCTTTCCACTAACATTAAGCTGACACCTCATGATATGACTGAAACACTGTTCAAACATGCATTTCACAGATTTCCTAACTCACTTTCTTTTGGCATGGATGCACTCGCGCTGGATAAACAATGTATTCAGTGAGTGTTAAGCCATGTAAGCTGTTGATCAGGTAAATCCACACAATGGATATGGATATGTTTGTGGTACATTCGATGTGTACATTCAGTGAGAAAGATTCATTCAAAATCGATATGGTCGTAAAATTCAGTAGCTTGGTTAATTGCATGTCGCGCCCAATGACATCGAACGTTGCCAATGCCTTGGGTCTTCAATTTCCTTGTCCTAACTGGATTATTAACAGGCAGCCATGATGTAGCTGGAATATTGCTGACTGTTGTGTCAAACAACATTCACTCCATATGCACTATATCAATGTCTTTGTCTAACAATAAAATGGGTTATCTTTTTAAACCATACCTTTACAAATCCTTCTTCAACATTGCCATAAGTGTTACATTTGTTTTAATGGCGTTCAGAGAGTGTCGCCAACCGTAAAGTGAGACCACAGCGAATATAAAGATGCTATCTAAACTGCAACAAAAGGGCTTCTGGCCATGCCATTTGTTCAACTAATGTTAGGATACACAGCTTGAATAAGCTAACAAATACGTCTTGGGAATAAGAGCAAAAGGGCAAATAAAATTACATGTACCCGAGGCGTATCGGAACGGCAGGAATCATGATCCAAACCAGACTGTTGTTATTTGAGAGCAGACATTGAGACCATGTGTCGTCACTGAATCTGTAGACATTTTGCAGGCCAGTTATGTTAGGTGAAACCCACGATCACGGGTTAGGTAAGAACACGGAGAGAGTTACTTTGGGATTCGGACCCATGGTTCCTCGATCCCGTCATGCCCTTGGACGCACATCTGCAGAGTGACGTGCGAAGGCCAGACAACTTGACCACTCGTTCGCTCTTATCAAGTGAGTAATATTGTAAGTTATATTGTCACACGGATAGTGTACATACGTAACGCAATTGGAATGGATTATTATGTCCAGGAAAGAACGAAAGTACACTGCCAGACCATCCGCGATGTCAGCTGCGGTACGATGTCGATTACATAGATAAATTCCGATGGATACAACTATTAGTAGTGTAGAACACGACGGTGCTAGCTTCCTCTCTTCCTTTAAAATACACTCTTTTATCCGGGCACATACATGTATATGATCAGTTTGTTTTTGAAAAAAGTATCTGTTGGCGGCCTACCTCTGGGGGTTAGTTCAATGTAGTTTCCTTTTGATCAGCAATAGATACACTTTAACAATAATATAGTTTATCAATCGCTCATTAAACGTTTCACCGCACATGATGTAATCATGTTTCAGGCTTTGTTCAGAAATGTTTTTTTGCAAAATAAGTATGACATTTGTAATGTAAATGATTATATATTTATATGTTTTTCTCATTCATCATCAAATATATTTCCTGAAGTGTACATTGTATATCATATTACCAGTGAAATGTGCTGGCGGAATATGAGTTGATAAACAAATGGTATATTGAGTGAATGGCGTTTAAAATTCAAGTGGGTGGGGAGGAAGGTGGGGGGCGTTGGTGGGTGGTTGGGGTGGGGGCGGGTAATGGAGCACACGGGAAGAAAAACAAAGGCTTAACATTTCTGTAAAACCTCGAAGCACACCCATTCAGGTAGTGCACTCAAAATGGAGCCACACATTTTATTCATACCCGATAAGCGGATCCTGTCACGGCAAGGGTATCAAATCTGCACGGAAGTTCTGGCGCCTTGGACGACAAATTTTCAAGAAATTGCCTTCAGGTTTAATAATATATGTTTCCTTAGTCCCTCGCCGTTTTATACAATACTCAAATTTACATTGAGTAACGGAAACATTTCACATAATTTGAGTCACATATCAACATTAAAAGTAAGTAGAGATTTTCATCGCCCTACTGTACAGTTCCCCACAAGTCCTGTAAATGTGATATGCTTTTTACGGCAATATTTTAGAATACGAATTGACCCCCTTTAAAAATGATCATGGCACTCCAGGAATACCGATTTAAAGTTTCTTAATTCTTTTGAAGTGTCTTATATATGAAGTATAAGATAAAAGTGGTAACCTTCTAAAACAGACAATATAGGGTAGTAACAATGTTCGGTGTCGAAACTACTCGTATTACAACCATACTCTAATCGCAAGACCATTTTATACATCGCATATATACATGAGAAAAATTCATTGTTGGGAAGTCCTTAATCTGAAGAACAACACATTCACCATCTAATCAACACATTGGTAAATCAGTTCAGGAAGTAATACAGTTATGCAATTCAAAGGAATAAACTTGACAACATAAGTAGTAAGAAAAAACATGAATTTATGTAAAAAGGTTCCGTTCCTTTGAACATGGAGGTACAGAACGCATCATATTGTGCTATGTACTTACATGGCGATACCTGTTCCTGCCTTCTAACAGAATGCTGCCGCGGTTCTGTCAACCAGCGATCGTTCCATCAGACTAATAGAACACTTCTGCCGACTGCCCCGATGTGCAACGAGAACATCCCTGCAGCGTGTAAAGGGTTCGCCAGTCATTAGTGTTGTCCGGAGTTTTATGTGCCAGAGAGCCACGTGGAAGGACCGTATTAATGTTTTTGTTATTTTGTTATTGGGGATAGCGCTAATTTAAACTTTCCATTAATTGCCAATCTACATTATAATCCTACTTGCATAGTTTTACTTTCAGAAAAGTGATCGATATTTTTGATGGTAATGACCATTCTGATATAGTTAGCTGTTCTCTGCTCCCAGGATTAAGGCTATCACTGAGTATTCGGAGTAGGATTAACGTGATCAAATAATCCCATTAAGCGCTTTCTTAAAAATTGAACTAATTGTAGTGTTCTTATTAACCCCGTATAAGACGCTTTAAAGCAACACGTTCATACAGAATATTCCCGAAATCCCTGCTTGACACAAACAAAATTGAAAATCATTAATAGTTCTCTAGGTGAACATTATTGAATTACCCATCGCGTTACATTTAAAACCATTAGGGATCATGCTTTACTCCCTCTAATGTCATGAGCTCTGCCGCGCTTCGGAGCTAATCTTGATTGGATAAAAATAAAGAACAGGAAACTGAAAAACTTCACTGGAACATCCGTTTCTTTCATGTTATTGATCGAAAATTTAAGTCAACTTGAACGGTGAATGTTTATTTTTTTATGTTTCTGCATTCGTACTTTTTTCCGAATTTGATTTGTTTTAGTTGGAGCTATTGCCACAATAGTGTTATTCATTAAGTCACATTGTTCGCCATGGTGAAAATGTTTTAGAAATTGAATTTTCCTTTTTGCTGGTAACGGTTTATTCAATGGACAAGTTTATGTAGCAATTATCCCAGTATGCAACCTATTGAACCAGTGCTGTTGTTACATATACAAACTTATCACCACAGCTTGGGATTTGTATATAGCTAGGGAACATAAAACATAATGAAAGTCGTTAAATGTGAAGCAATTGTCCCTTGGGGAACAGCGGCAAGTGACCATGACCAAATAGGAACTTGACACTGAAGAGATTGAAATATAAGATGAGTGATGGGCAAACGAGGTGCAGTGTGTATTGGCCATAGCTTAAAGATGTAAAGCCGGGTTGAAAGGGCAGTGTCACAGACTTGACACATCTTTGAATTCGGATTTTGTGAGTCCTGTGAATGTGCCTTGATTGAATACGCATCCTACGTGTGATGACATCAGCATCTTATGACTCCCAAACCTCAATACTGACCATGAGAAAAAATAAAAATCTTCATTGTTTATCGATAATTAACTTACACTTACTGACATCCGAGGCCCTTGGCAAATTCTGTGCCAATAATACCCTTGTATGAATACAATATGACACAGATATATGGCAGAAATTCATTGTTTACTCAATAAAGGTTCCTTAAGCACATTTATATATTCCCCTGTGGGCTTCCGTGGGTCAATTATTTGAAACTGTGGCCATTAGACAGCCCATTAGGCACAACACGACTTTCTCGTGGGAGGTTTCAATCCATCACAAAGCCCTTTGTAATCCATCAACAGTCTCTGTGTGATTTCTATTGGAAAGTGAGAACAGACACTATTACGGTATTGAGTACACAGTTGACCTTTTGATAGTTTACCTTTATCTCTTGACACAGTTGAGCTTCATCTCTTGACACAGTTGAAACAGTTGAGCTTCATCTCTTGACTTGACACAGTTGAGCTTCATCTCTTGACACAGTTGAAACAGTTGAGCTTCATCTCTTGACTTGACACAGTTGAGCTTCATCTCTTGACACAGATGACACAGTTGAGCTTCGTCTCTTGACACTGTTACACAGTTGAGCTTCATTTCTTGACACAAATGACACAGTTGAGCTTCATCTCTTGACAAAATTGACACAGTTGAGCTTCATCTCTTGACACTGTTGACACAGCTGTGCTTCATCTCTTGACACAGTTGACCTTGTTGAGCTTCATCTCTTGTCTACAAATCCCTGGCAGCTGGTGAGGCCAGAAGTAGACGTTTATCTGAACCGTTTTATTAAATCTGACACAAATCAACTTATAATTCAACAGGAATATGTACAATTAAGAAATAAATATGACACTCACCGTTTAATCTTTACTGACGGATCCAAGGACGGTGGCAAGGTGGCATGTGCCACTGTCGTTGGATCAAAACATGTCTTCAGCTTCATCTCTTGACACAATTGACATAGTTGAGCTTCGTCTCTTGTCTACAAATCCCTGACAACTGGTGAGGCCAGAAGTAGACGTTGAGCTTCATCTCTTGACACAATTGATACAGTTGAGCTTCATCTCTTGACACAATTGACACAGCTGAGCTTCATCTCTCGACACAGTTGACACAGTTGAGCTTCGTCTCTTGACACACTTGACACAGCTGGGCTTCATCACTTTGGCACAATTGAGCTTGATCTCTTGACACAGCAATCACAGTTGAGCTTCATCTCTTGACACAATTGACATACTTAAGCGTCATCTCTTGACACAAGTGACACAGTTGAGCTTCATCACTTTGGCACCGTTGAGCTTCTTCTCTTGACACAGCAAACACAGTTGAGCTTCATCTCTTGACACAGTTGAGCTTCATCTCTTGACACAGTTGACACAGTTGAGCTTCATCTCTTGACACAGTTGACACAGTTGAGCTTCATCTCTTAAAACAGTTGAGCTTCATCTCTTGAAACAGTTGAGCTTCATCTCTTAAAACAGTTGAGCTTCATCTCTTGAAACAGTTGAGCTTCATCTCTTAAAACAGTTGAGCTTCATCTCTTGACACAGTTGACACAGTTGAGCTTCATCTCTTGACACTGTTGACACAGTTGAGCTTCATCTCTTGACACAGTTGAGCTTCATCTCTTGACACAGTTGACACAGCTGAGCTTCATCTCTTAAAACAGTTGAGCTTCATCTCTTGAAACAGTTGAGCTTCATCTCTTAAAACAGTTGAGCTTCATCTCTTGAAACAGCTGAGCTTCATCTCTTAAAAAAGTTGAGCTTCATCTCTTGACACAGATGACACAGTTGAGCTTCATCTCACGACACAATTGAGACAGTTGAGCTTCATCTCTTGAAACAGTTGATACAGTTGAGCTTCATCTCTTGACACAGCAGACACAGTTGAGCTTCGTATCTTGACACTGATGACACAGTTGAGCTTCATCTCTTGACACAGTTGAGCTTCATCTCTTGACACAGATGACACAGTTGAGCTTCATCTCACGACACAATTGAGACAGTTGAGCTTCATCTCTTGAAACAGTTGACACAGTTGAGCTTCATCTCTTGACACAGTTGACACAGTTGAGCTTCATCTCTTGACACAGTTGACACAGTTGAGCTTCATCTCTTGACACAATTGACATAGCTTAGCTGCATCTCTTGACACTGATGACACAGTTGAGCTTCGTCTCTTGACACAATTGACATAGTTTAGCTTCATCAGTTTGGCACATTTTGAGCTTCATCTCTTGACGCAGCAGACACAGTTGAGCTCCATCTCTTGACACAGTTGAGCTTTATCTCTTGACACAGTTGACACAGCTGAGCTTCATCTCTTAAAACTGTTGAGCTTCATCTCTTGACACAGTTGACACAGTTGAGCTTCATCTCATTGACACAGATGACACAGTTGAGCTTCATCTCTTGACTGAGTGAGTGAGCTAAAATTAACGTCACGTCGGCAATATTTCAGCCATATCGTAACTTGAACATTAATATAAAACCTAACTAGTATATCACAGTTTATAAGTAAAACTAGTTTAGAACAATTGAAATAATAACCTATTATTCAACAATACATTATAAAATCGGGCTATAGATCGCCAGCAACCAAAGTCAGGCCACCTTACTAGGGACCATGGGGACTAACAACGCTTCTACTACCTGCATGGCTCCCAAGCAGGATTTACACCATTCCTTCAGCTGCTTGCGATGGTACGCAATTAAGCCAGAATTAACAAGAAACAAATATACTACATTTAAAAGCTGTGGTTGGAATAAAAGTACTTTCCGGATGTGGTCTCCCTCTCAGAGGGACACTACTTCAACCCCGTTTGAGGATACAGCCACTTACCATCTAAGTTACAGATTAAACACTACCAAAATTATAAAAATTTACTATCTACACAATCAAAATTTATCAATAAGTTCTATTTCTTTTAAAAATCCCGTAACTAAATGACAACTAATACTATTAAAAAGATCCTTAAGAGATGATGATTTGAAATAGTTATCCCTTGTGATGGCAAAATCAATACAGTCAAGCAGGACATGCTTGACCGTGATTCTCTCATCACAAGGGATGCAAAATGGAGGATCCCCACCTTTCAGTACATGTTCATGTGTATACCTGCTGTGGCCAATACGACATCGTCGCATTATGACCTCTTCCAATCTGGACTGACAACCCAAGAAGGTGTAACCGATGGTTGGCTTAATTTGTTGTAATTTATTTATACCTACTTGGGTGTCCCACTTCTTTTGCACAAGATCTCGGATGTGTTGCCTTTTATGCCCACATGACTGGGCAACCAACAAAAGACGATGTCATATTGGCCAGTTGAAAGATCATTATAAAGTTCTAAAATATCTAAAATAATTGGATGATTAGAAGAGACTTTTTTCAGTGCCTGAAGACAAGAAAGAGAATAAAAAAAGATGATAAATTGTTTATATGCAGACTGTCGTTGAATGTATACTAAGGCTGTAAGAAAAGCATTGGCCTCAGCAGTGAAAATAGAGCTATTGTCTGGTATTTTAGATGATAAATGTTTTGATCCAACGACAGTGGCACATGCCACCTTGCCACCGTCCTTGGATCCATCAGTAAAGATGGAACGGTGAGTGTCATATTTCTTTCCTTATTGTACATACTCCTGTTGAATTATAAGTTAATTTGTGTCAGATTTAATAAAACGGTTCAGAGAAACGTCTACTTCTGGCCTCACCAGCTGCCAGGGATTTGTAGACAAGAGACGATATGGTGAGATTTTATCTAGATCTATATTTGCAGCCATAATATTTGATTTGATCCGAATTCCAAGTGGTGGAACCAGCTTTGTTTTTTTCTGAAACAGTTCTTCATATAGGGGATGAAAAACAGAGTCATAAACAGGATTAGAAGGATTAGAGTGTAATTTAGTGATATATTGAAGAGACAATTTGATACGACCTTGTCAACAGGAGAAGTTCTAAAAGCACCAAGGCACAGTCTAAGTCCTTGATGGTGGATTGAATCTAGCTTTTTTAAATTACACTTGCAAGCTCCAGCATACATAATGGAGCCATAATCCAATTAAGAGCGGATTAATGATCGATATAAGTGAAGGAGAGTTGTCTGATCCCCCACCCCCACTTAGAATTCGAGACGACTTTCAACAAATCTAGGGCCTTCAGGCATTTAGTCTTTAAATATTTGATATGTGGCCAAAACGTCAAATGGTGGTCGAAAATCAATCCCAAGAATTTGGCCTCTTTTGAAACCTTAATTGGAGTGCGATCTAAAGAGAGCTCTGGGTCTTTATGGGGTTTATATTTCCGACAGAAATGTATTCAATTTGTCTTGGTCTGTGAAAACTTAAATCCATTCTCAAGACACCATTTATTAATTGTATTAAGACACAACTGTAACTGTCTTTCAATGGTATGCATATTTTTACCACGGCATGAAATATTAAAACCATCCACAAACAATGACCCATCTATTGAGTCATTTAATACTTTAGAAAAACTATTTATTTGGATGCTAAACAAACTGCCCTGTGATTAAAATGATCAGACAGGGTCGATCCAACACGAACTTGAAATTGTCTGTCTGTTAAAAACTGTGATATAAATTGAGGCAAGCGGCCTCTTAAACCAAAGTCATGTACATCTTTTAAAATACCATGTTTCCAAGTGATAGTGCCCTGTGATTAAAATGATCAGACAGGGTTGATCCAACACGAACTTGAAATTGTCTGTCTGTTAAAAACTGTGATATAAATTGAGGCAAGCGGCCTCTTAAACCAAAGTCATGTAAATCTTTTAAAATACCATGCTTCCAAGTGGTATCATAGGCTTTTTCAAGATCGAAAAAGATAGATACAGCATGCTGTTTATTTACAAAAGCATTTTTAATAAATGATTCTAAACGAACCAAATAGTCAATTGTACTTCGGATTTTACGGAAACCGTATTGGATGTTACTAATCAGATTATTGGCTTCTAAAAACCAAACTAATCGACTATTTACTATGCGCTCCATGGTTTTACAAACACAGCTAGTTAATGAAATAGGTCGATAATTTGATGGATCTGTATGATCCCTGCCAGGTTTTGGTATGGGTACAACTATAGCATTTCTCCATGGAGGGGGAAAATGTCCTGTTGTCCAAATATCATAAAAAATATTCAGTAGTGTTGTGAGACAAGATTCAGGCAAGTGTTTTAAGAGCTGATAATGAATATCATCAGCACCAGTTGCAGTATCATGAACTTGTGCTAACGCAGTGTGTAGTTCATGTAGTGAAAAAACTTCATTATTATCTTCGCCATTGGAATATAATTTGACGAAGAAGAATGTTTAGCTAAAGTTTCGCCCAATTTATTTGCAATATCTGATTTTTCAGTCAATAAATTATTGTCATCTTTTAAATGACGAATATTAGTTTTGGAACCTTTGCCTTTGATGTTTTGGATCATGTTCCATACCTTAGACATAGGCATGCGTGAATTTATTTAAGAAACATAATTCTTCCAAGACTGACGTTTATTGTGTTTAAAGGTTCGTCGAGCTTTGGCAGAATTGATTTTGACATTGTTTAAATTATGTACAGTAGGATGGCGTCGAACATATGTCTCTCCCTTCTTCCTACGCTTCCTAGCTTGTTTGCATTCGTAATTAAACCACGGTTTCCGAATATGTGGGTTCATAGAGGACTTAGGAATAGTTTCATCAGCTATGTTCTTCAGTTTGTCAGAGAATGATTTAATTGAAACAGGTACATCCATGAAAAGGTTTGGTTTCAATTTGTCAGTACATATAGTCTGAAATAATGGCCAATCGGCCTTTGAAAAATCCCACCGTGTTGAAGGTGGAGCATCAGTGGGATTTACAGCTGTAATTACTGTTGGAAAATGATCACTTCCACAAAGGTCATCATGGACTGACCATTCAAATTCATTATATATGTTAGAATCTGTGATTGACAGATTTAAAGCAGCATATGTACCAGTTGCAGGATGTAAATTTGTGTTCGAGCCGTCGTTGAATATGCATAGATTATTATTAGAAATAAAATCTTCAAGGATTTTCCCTTTATTGTTAGTATTGGAACTTCCCCATAGAGGGTTATGTCCATTAAGATCACCCATTGTGATACAGGGCTTTGGGAGCTTGTCAAATAAATCCTGAAGATCGGACTGCTGAAGATTCGAGGATGGAGAAATATATAATGAACAAAGTGTGAAGGTTATGTGTAAGGTAAGACGGACAGCAACAGCCTGAAGATTACAGTTAAGAGAAACAGGGCTGTGGATAATGCCCTGCCTCACCAAAATTGAAGCACCCCCAGCTTTATCACCTGTTGGGGAAAAAGAATTGTATGAATTGTACTGACGCATTTCAAATTTATCAGTTTGCTTAAGATACGTTTCCTGCAATCTAAATGCTGATGGTTTATAATCTTGTGCTAATAACTGTACTTCATTAGAATTATTCCTCAATCCTCTGGAATTCCGCTAAATGATATTGGTTCATGGAGGTTCTATGGGGGATCTCTCACGGCCACGTGAGGAAAACGGACAACTCCATCTCCATCTCCAGAGGGTCAAATGAGTTATGAACCTCAACAGTTACAGGTACCTAATCCACGTCAAATCTATTTGGCACGAAATAGAAACCGATTTTAGTTTGTTTGAGACAGCAGCTGAGTAGGAGATAGTAGTAGATTACTTTGCTGGAGTCTGACTTAGAATGTGTTATTTAGCTTCATTGAAAGGGATATTGGTTTCATATTTTAATTTTAGGATTTTTGTTTAAATCTGCCACTCAGGGCAAGATTTAGAGGATGACAGATGGTCACCACTGCAATTTGCACATTTAGGATCTTTAGTGCAATCAGAGTCCTGATGATCCTCACTGCAGCGGTGACAACGATGAGAGAAACGGTAGGATTTGGAACCATGCCCAAACTATTGACATGTATAACATCGGAGTGGAGAGGGGATATACACCTCCACCCCGATATTGAAATAATCAGCTTTTATTGATTTGGGTACAGTAGACAAAGCAAATGTAAACAGGTAGGTGTTGCTGGGTTTAATTCTACCATCCTGTTTCTTGACAGTGAAGCGTTTAACAGAAGTGACATTTTGGTCTTTAAGTTCGGAAACTATTTCTTCCTCAGACATGTCCACCAGACAACGGGCTCTGTCTCTAACAATGCCTCTACTAGAGTTTAGTGTTTTGTGCGCTGAAACAGCAACACTGATGTTTGCAAATTGATGTTGTTATAACAAATTTATAGATTGTTGCCGTTTGGCACACTCAACAAGGAGCAAACCGCCTCGGAGACGTGAAACTTTCTTAACTTCACCACAGATAGACTGAATTGTCTTTGAGATAACAAAAGGATTGATTTTAAGTGGATCTCCATTTGTAGATTCAATGACTATAAACTTGGCCCAAGTTTCTGGTTTCTGGTTTTGAAACTGATAAGGGGGCACGGGTGGCCCAGTCGTCGAAGGCGCCGCGATTCGCACTGCAGAGTTGCGTCCCCTGGGCACGCCAGAAACCTTTGATTGTGGGTTCGAATCCCGGTTCGCCCCGATTATGTTTCAAGGTTTGTCAGCACCATACCCGTGCTCGTGGGTTTCACCGAAGTGGTAAACGTCTGAGACCTGCATCACTTCGGGCTTTCCTCCCACATTAAGCTGACACCCCGTGATATAACTGGAATACTGTTAAAAGCGGCGTTAAACCCAACTCACTCATCCAATTGAAACTGATACATCTTCATGATATGAGAGATGATCAGCCTCTAATCTCCTTTTCTTGTCATTTCTAACGGAGCCAGAATGGGTAAGCGACATGATGTAGGTAGTAAGATTCAGCACCCCCGCTCCTCAACCACCATGGAGTGTCAACAAGGACAGTGTTTCACTGCAGCGGAGATCCGGCATGCAAACACTGGGGATACAAGGGTGATATACTCCAACTAATACGGCATGAATAGCTATAATTGTCTACCAATAATAATGCTAGGCTGGTTCTGCTCATAACAAGAAATTGGAGACATATAGAACTCAGAGGTCGACATTACCAGATTGGCCCATGAGCCACCGCCTTCTGGCATTGGACTCTAGGCAAACGTATTTACAGAAAGTTTAACATTCAAAGCCAAAATACAATATAATGTAGTAAATAAGACAAACAATTTTCCAGCACAGAGCTAGACATGACCAGCCGATTGATAGAACCGAGCCCATCCTATCACCCGTCTAGGCGAAGTAAGGGTCAAAGTAGTGTGTTGGGCAAAGGAACACTGTTCCTGGAAACAGTCCCCTCAACTACCAGAATCCGGTCCTCCGCCGACACAGGGGCGCAACCAAAGGCAAACAGTTTGCCCAATTTTAGTCGCCTCATACGACAAGCAATGGACAAATTCAACCCCGGGTCCACACGGGGAAAGAGCTATTAGCGTTACCCAGCACTCACCACGGGGAGATTGCTCTCAACGAGTGCCTTTATCTCTTGACACAATTTGACACAGCTGAGCTTCATCTCTTGACACAGTTGACACAGCTGAGTTTCATCACTTGATTTAACACAGTTGAGTTTCATCTCTTCTTTACACAGTTGAGCTTCATCTCTTAACACAGTTGACACAGCTGAGTTTCATCACTTGACACAGTTGACATAGTTGAGCTTCATCTCTTTTTTACACAGTTGAGCTTCATCTCTTGACACAGTTGACACAGCTGAGTTTCATCACTTGACACAGTTGACACAGTTGAGTGTCATCTCTTGACCCAATTAACATAGTTTAGCTTCATCCCCTGACACAGATGACACATTTGAGCTCCATCTCTTGACTTGACACAGTTGAGCTTCATCTCTTGACACAATTGACACAGTTGAGCTTCATCTCTTGACACAGCTGTCACAGCTGAGCTTCATCTCTTGACACAGATGACACAGTTGAGCTTCATCTCTTGACACAGATGACACAGTTGAGCTTCACCTCTTGACACAATTGACACAGTTGAGCTTCATCTCTTGACACAGATGACACGGTTGAGCTTCACCTCTTGACACAATTGACACAGTTGAACTTCATCTCTTGACACAGAAGACACAGCTGAGCGTCGTCTCTTGACACAGTAGAGCTTCATTTTTTGACACAGTTGACAGAGTTGAGCTTCATCACTTTGACACAGTTGAACTTCATCTTTTGACACAGATGACACAGCTGAGCTTCATGTCTTGACTTGACACAGTTGACCTTCATCTCTCGACACAAATGGCACAGCTGAGCGTCGTCTCTTGACACAGTTGATCTTCATCTCTTGACACAGTTGACCTTCATCTCTTGACACATTTGACACAGATGAGCTTCAACTCTTGCGAAATTGACACAGTTGAGTTTATTGGCAAGGTGTTCTTATCGTATGTCAATTTCAATCTTAACGGGAAATGTGAGCATTCCTTTATCGACCGTTGTCATTTGGGATTATAATCCTATTAGAAGCCGTTTATAGATAAACAAAATTGACATCCATCGGGCATTCGTGATGAGCAATCTCCCCGTGGTGAGTGCTGGGTAACGCTAACAGCTCTTCCCCCGTGTGAACCCAGGGTAGAATGTGTCCTCGGCACCCCATTGCTGGTCGTAAAAGGCGACCGAATTGGGCAACCCGTTTGCCGTTGGTTGCGCCCCTGTGTCGGCGGAGGAAGGGATTCTGGTGGTTGAGGGCACTGGTTCCATGAACAGTGTTCCTTTTGCCGAACACAACACTTGTTGTGCTATTGTGGTCCCGATACAAAGACCTGGACGGGATTATGCAGATCCCTTAAATTACCCCCCTTTATCATTAACCAGTTGTGTTTGCAAAACCATCGAACGAATAATAAATGATAGATAAGTATGTTTTTTGGTAACCAACAGTCATCTTTCTAATACTCAATGTGGTTTCCGGAAGAATAGAAGTACTATTGATCATTTAGTACGATTAGAATCCTTTGTTAAAAATGCTATTGTAGATAAACAACACGAAGTTTCAATTTTCTTTGATCTTGAGAAAGCATACGATACTACCTGGAAGCATGGTATTTTAAAGGATTTTCATGATTTAGGTTTGAGAGGGAACCACCCTGTCTGGCCATTATAATCAGTAGTAGGGTGTCCCACAAGGCAGTATTTTGTCTGTTACCTTGTTTAGTATTAAAATAAATAGTCTGTCAAAGGTTTCAGTGGATGGATCACTTTTCGTGGATGATTTTAATATATCTTGTCGTGGTAAAAATATGCATACCACAGTGAGGCAGTTACAAATCTGTCTCAATAAAATTCACAAGTGGTCCCTTGAAAATGGGTTTAAATTCTCTAAATCAAAAACTAGTTGTATACATTTCTGCAGAAAATATAAGCCACATAAAGACTGAATGGCAGCCCTATCAAAGTGGTAAAGGAGGCAAAGTTCTCGGGTTTTATTTTTGACAGCCATCTAACTTTCTTACCGCATACACTTGCATATAAATCACTGATCCGTTCCAAACTTGATTACGGCTCCATCGTCTATGGTGGAGCATGTAAAAGTTATTTTCAAAGACTAGATACTATCCATCACCAAGGTCCGAGGCTTTGTCTTAGAGCCTTTCGCACTTCTCCTATTCCAAGTCTGTTGCACCTTCTCCTAAACAACGCCATCTGAAATTACCTTTACAATACATCACTAAATTATATTCTAATCAGTCAAATCCGGCTTTTAACTGCGTTTTTAATCCTCTTTACGTAGATATTTACAATAAGAAAACATCTCTTATTCCACCACTTGGAATAAGAATTAAATATGTCGTTTCTGCTGCTAAGATTAACTTTCAGGATATAGCTCCCAAACAACTATTTTCATCGCCACCTTGGCAAATGGTAAGGCCAAATGTAGACATCACATTAAATAGACTTAAGAAATCTGATACAAATCCACTAATTTTTAAACAAGAATACAATCAATTACGCAACACTAATGACACTTATAAATCTATATTTACAGATGGATCCAAGGATGGTGACGAAGTTGCTAGTTCCACTGTCATTGGATCAAGAACAGTAGCTTCACGATTACCCGTTAATAGTTCCATATTCACAGCAGAAGCACACGCAATTTTAACAGCTCTAAAATATATCAAGAACAAATCCAAATATAAAGAATTCATTATTTTTTCAGATTCACTTTCATGCCTTCATGGCTATTAAAATATGTCTTGTAAAAATCAATTTTTAATTGAAATTCTTGAGTTAATTAATGATCTTGCTACTGGCCAATACAACATCGTCTTTTGTTGGTTACCAAGCCATGTTGGTATCACTGGTAACACAATGGCTGATGCTGCTGCAAAAGCAGCACTCAATAAATCTATGACACCACTTCTTATCCCATACAATGATTATAAACCTATAATTAGATCTTACATCCGTGATCTGATGCAAAAGAAGTGGGACACCCAAGTAGGTATCAATAAACTACATGCAATTAAACCAAATATTGGATACTCCTACTTGGGCTGTCAGTCCAGGTGTGAAGAGGTCATTATGCGACGATGTCGTATTTACCCTTCTAGATTATACTCATGGGTATCTGTTAAAAAGTGAGGATGCTCCGTTTTTTATCCTTGTGATGAAAGGCTGTATTGACTTTTCCATCATAAGGGATAAATATTTCAGTGTAAAAACAGTGAATGACCTTTGTAGTAAAGTTCATTCTCATTTAATAATATGTTTTTTTTAAAGAAATAGAACTTATACATAAATATATACATTTTGATGTTCACACTGTATGATTTTAAAAATTGGTAGTGCTAATTAATAACTTAGATTGTTAATGGCTGTACCCTCGAGGGGGTTGAAGTAGCGTAAACTTATTGTCCCCCTAAGAGGGGATGTAAGTCCCGTATCTTTCGACGTATTTTTATGCATGCCAGGCTTTTAAATGTAGAATATTCGTCATTTTAATCTTTGGCTTAATTGGTACACTGTCGCCAGTGACTGATCTGAAGGGATAATATAAATCCTGCAGGGTCCATGCAGGAAGCAAAGGCACTGTACGTTCCCATGGTCCCTAGTATGGTGATCTCCCTTTAGTTACTGACGATCTCTAGCCCATTTTTACATTGTGGTGTTCACTAATACTTATGACTTTTATATATTCTCAGCTAGTTTTAAATAGACACTGTGATATTCTACTTATTGTACTGTTCTTCGTTGACAGCTTTTTATATTGTCTAAATAAACAGACGTCCAAAAGAAACTTTACCAATTGAAAATATAAAACTCAGACAAAGTATAAAATTGTTTTCGATGAGGTCTATCTAAAACACATAGTGTATGCAGAAATGTTAATCGTCTGTTACATGTTTGCGAGATAACACGCGAAAAAGTGAAAAACACGTGCACCACGGACAACTGCAAATGCACGTGCGGGTAAGGGGTATAAAACGATTGCAACGGCAAGTCAGACATCCACAGTGAAAAAGAAACACAAAATAAATGCCACGACTCACAGTCGAACAACGTGAACGAGCCTTGAGTATGGTACAGATGGGAGCCACCCACGCCCATATTGCACGAACCTTCGGTTGCTCCCGTGTTGCCGTTACTAACTTGATGCAACGTTACAGACAGACAGGGCCGACCGCTGACAGGCCAAGAACAGGCAGACCCAGTGGACCACGCCCCATGATGACCGGTACTTGCGTACCTTGCACCTCCGAAATCGCTTCCTGACAGTGACGTCATCGGCGACAAATGCCTTAGGTCACAGGGTTAGTCGACAGACAGTGGCCATGAGACTCAGGGCTCATGGAATCAGGGCTTTTAGACCATACAGAGGACAGCTATTGACAGCGCAAAATCGTCGTCTGCGATTGAGATGGGTCCGGACTGTACGACGTTGGCAACGACGTGCCTGACAGAGGGTTGTCTTCACTGACGAAAGTCGATTCTGTATGTTTAGGGCTGATGGAAGACAACGTGTTTACCACCGAAGGGGTGAACGAACGGCGGCGTGTTGCGTGCAGGAGGGAGTGTCATGGTGTGGGGAGGGATCTGTGGGCAGGAGAGGACACCGCTGGTCATCGTTGACGGAAACTTGACAGCTCAGCGTTACATTGATAACATTCTTCGTCCAGTTGTCCTACCATTTCTCCAACAGCAGACACGTGGTTTCGATTATCAGCATGACAACGCTGGCGCCCATACAGCCAGAATTGTCACTAACTTCCTCGCAGCCAACAACGTCAACGACCTGCCGTGGCATGCACGCTCACCCGACATGTCCCCCATAGAACACCTCTGGGACTTGATGGATCGTCGTGTTCGACAACGACCACACTCTCCAGCCAACCGGCAAGAACTGATCCTGGCCCACCAAGAAGAATGGCGTCAAATCCCACGTTACCTCATCAGACGACTGACTTTTTCTGTGCGTCGAAGAGTGTTTGCGCGTATTGAGGTATTTGGTGGTCACACACGCTACTAATGACTTGTTATTGAACGTGAGCGATTGTTTATGTACTCTGCCTATTGTCCATGATAGGCTCGAGTTTTGTACCACACCCAACTTTGGGGGGCTCTGACGTCATTCTCGGTCGCGGTATGGTTGTCATTTTCAGTGTTGATTATATTGATATATTGATCTTCTCAATACACTTTACTTCATGCATGGATGTTTTGTTGTTTTTGAGCAAGAGTGATTTCAAACTCTGGTAAAGTTTCTTTTGGACGTCAGTTTATATGTATTATTAATGTACCTCTCGTCACGATATGGCCGAAATACTACCGATGCGACGTTAAATCTTAACTCACTCACTCACTGACATCCATCGGCGTACCTACAAAAGCCCAGATGGATTAGCCGACGCCTGTCTATCAACTTTAACATTTTCTCAATATGTAGCAAAAGCCACTCGAGGCCACACCCTAGTTTAGGTAATGTACTCTTTTTCAGCATTATGAATAGTCCGCCTGGTCCGCCTATTGAAAGTAAACGGTTCACCTCAATATCTATGCGGCAAAATCACCGTGTGATATGCACTTCAATGAAAGGCTATGTACATCATTCAGTGCTTTGTTATCATGTATTATCCAAACGAGAATGTATGTAACTAACCATACTGATATAATATTTATTTTAGGGTTCCAATAATCCACATTCCACGTGATCCACTACAACGACTGTAACATGAATAACGCCGAGGGGATTCCGGGACAGAAAAGTTCAGAGTACCCTGTAATGGTAAGAGCGGACTGTTGAGGACTGGGTGATTATACTGTGTTATCAGGCTTATTGGTGTAGAAATGATGACATGAAGCGCAAAAACGTGAACAACATCCCTATTGGTTTTCTCTTGGAACTCGCCCTGACATAGCACCATGGTATATTTGTGCACGAGGGTAGTTCAAGTACTTTCACCGCTAATGTAAATTCACGCCGAGTGGAATATGTTTCGATGGATAATCGAGACTGGTTGAGGTATTTATATTTACCAACTTTATATTAATGTTTTACTTGTCACAAAAATAGTGTTATCAGTGACTCGAACAAGAAGTTGTCTATTGTTTTAAGTATATTAAGATGCAAGGATTGAAATGCGACACAAATAAGACATCACATTACCCTTTGCCAGTTGTTAGCCATCAGAAAAATTGTTGTTTCTTAACGTGGTGATTAGGGGCGGTCGGGTAGCCTAGTGGTTAAAGCGTTCGCTCGTCACGCCGAAGTTTCGGGTTCGTATCCCGACATTGGTACAATGTGTGAAACCAATTTATGGTGTCCCCCGCCGTGCTATTGCTTGAATATTGCTAATAGCGGCGTTAAACCAAACTCACTCAGTCACTAACGTGGTGATTCAGGAACAGTATCTGTCGTAGGTACACCATGTGTATTGTAAAACGAATCGTGGTTCATTGTTTCTTATATCGTACCGCTACGTCACGGACGTTGCTCATATCAACCACAGATTATCTCACCTAGTTTCAGATATTTACAGGGAGCACGGGTGGCCCAGTCGTCAAAGGCGCCGCGATTCGCTGTGCAGAGTTGCGTCCCTTGGGCACGCCAGAAACCTTTGATTGTAGGTTCGAATCCCGGTTCACCCCGATTATGTTTCTAGGTTTGTCAGCATCACTTCGGGCTTTCCTCCCACATTAAGCTGACACGCCGTGATATAACTGGAATACTGTTAAAAGCGGCGTAAACCCAACCCACTCACTTACTCACTCAGATATGTTCAGCAAGACATGATCGATATAGCTGCAAAGTTGCTGACAGCCTCATAGCAGAAGAAATAAAACAAAATCATGGAGCAGTAGTAATGCCCATCCTTATAATTATGCTGTCATGGAACCAGTTTTATTGGTCAAATACTCATAAAGATCCGGGTTGGAATGGGTCTTCAGCAACCCATGCTCGTGTAAGAGGCGATTGTGGGCATCGGGTAGTCAGACTCCTTGACTAGCTTGATTCCTGTCATCTTATCCCAATTGCGTAGATCGATGCTCATAATGGCACTCACTGGATTGTTTGGTCCAAACTCGAATATTTGTAGACCGCCTGTATATATTTAGATTATTGTTGAGTGCGGCGTTAGATAACAAATATACAAAACAAGTTATTGGTAATGAGGGGCAGTACTATCTTTACTTTCTGTGAACAGTTTCACGCCTGGTCATTTGTAAGGCCAAACCATTGTATTACCCTTAAACATTAGAAAAAACAACAGATTTTTTAGCAAAATGCTTCAGGCATGATTTTTATATATTCCGTTATCAATGTGTGCATTTTAACAATTACCCCAACTCGAGACCATGTCCTAGTTTTAGCAATCATGCATTATTACATTATTAATATTTCACACCCACTCAGTGTGAAGTCCCTGTATTTGTCAAGGAACTGCTTTCACCGCAATTTCCGTGACTAAATCCTTGTGTCAAATTGACCTAACGATCCACAAAGTTCATTATTCGTTTTATTATCCAAATATAGATATAGATGTTTACATAGTTTTTGCAATTTAACAGTTTACCCTCAAGCTTTGAGTATCATTTGCAACACATATAATAGAAAACACTGACTGTGCACTTGACCTAAAATGATAGGTCTAAAGTTTATGTTCCCTTACTCTGACATACTGAGGAGTGAGTATTCCGGTTATATCAGATGTTGGAGAAAAGCCCGAAGTGAAGCAGGTCTCAGACGATTACTTTGGGGATACGCGCGAGGATTGGTATAGTGCTGCCAAACCTAAATACATAATCGGGTGACCTGGGACTCGAACCCACTACCATTGGTTTCAGGCGTGCTACGAGGACACAACTCTGCTGGGCCACCTGCGCCCCTACTCTGCATGACATCCACCATCATCAAATGTAAGTTGTCATTCAGTCATCCAAATAATGCACCCACGTATGATAGTAGCGGGCATGGTAGTCAACGTATCGTTTATGTATGAGAATAGCTTCTTCTGACGTCACACGTTTTTATCTTATAAGGTATTCAGTTTTCGTTGCTCGCACTCTTAGAAGGTTAACAGTATGTGTTTTTCAGAATCTTAATATTGCTCAAATGAAATAAGTCGCATGTTACATTTTGCAAATATGTGATTGCGAAAATATACAAATATTCATATGCAGTGTAATATCCAATAGCACGCTCCCGGATGCAGTTTACTGTAAACTATGAACATTTGATATTCCTTAATTATTAAAATGCCGTATTTGGGACCGACCATTTGACATTCGGTCGTGTGGCGCGGCTGAAATTTTGTAAGAAGGCTGGATATTTTTGTAACAAATCTTGCGACAATGTTATTTTTTGGTGGCATGCAAATTTATTGTTTTCAACAGTCTGAAAAATTTTTTTTTTCAATATTTTTTCTGACAATTGCTTTTTTCGACAACATTCCAGCACCATGGGAGAAGGGTCTGGAGAAACAGCCGTCCAAGGCAGTACAGCCATGTTATGCTGCCTCACAACACGTGGGCGGTAATGTTCCTGCATGACGTAACGGTGCGTCCCTGCACTAAGGGCAGGTCATGATCTCGAACGACGTCGTCCGGGTCGCGTACGGAATCAAATCAGCATTGACAATGATGAGTTGTGTTCTCCCGTGGCAATTATTGTTGTCCTGCTGTCCACAAAGAGATGACATTGTGTTTCAGTGAACTTAAACAATGTCTGGCAACATTGCGTTTGCAGTATACCCACGGCACGTAGACGTTGGTTTTCAGCAGGTCGTGGCGTGAGGGATATTTGCGGTTAATCAAAAGTGTTTTCATGAGCACCTGGTGGTTGAACAATCACTGTGTGGTGTTCACATTTAAAAAATACACGTTTGTGAGTATCATGCTCCCAACAAATACACGCACACATCAAAATTGTTGTCCGTGTTTGAACATGCAGGTGGAAATTTTGAATCATGACCTAAAGGTCGAGGAAATGTCTGCATGCATATGTATTGAAAGATGCATCTTTTAATTTCAGAAGAAATTTATTTTTATTCCGATAGAATATATTCACTATTCACACAAATGCTTTATACAATCAAGCCCAGAAAATAACACGACTTAAAGGTGGTTCCGATGATTGATGGTTAGTAGTCCACGAGTGTAAATGAGCTTGTTTTCTTATCGGCTCTCTCCTTCTTGGTAGATATATCTGTCAACATCACTCAACATATTCTTAAACATACATAGACAGTAGCCGCTTTAAGTACGCAATCCTTTTTTCTTAAATTCGAACAAAACAATTCGGGAAAAATAGCAAAAAGCCAAAGCAAAAAATAGCACAATTCTATTCAGATGAATAACAATGACATTAAGTTGTTAATTGTGCTATATGTGTGTACAAATGGTAGTTGTATATTTGAGTGCTAGTGGGGAAATCTACGTTTCATCCTCAATTAATGTACATCATCAAAAACAGATAGATAGAGAGATAGATAGATAGATAGATAGATAGATAGATAGATAGATAGATAGATAGATGAAGATAGACATGAAGGTCAATTATGTCAAGAAATGAAGGTCAAATGTGTAAATTGTGTAAGCTTTATCTTTACATAACATAACATATTGAACAAAAACAAATAATACTTGTAATAATTAATTATACACTGGCAAGCTCTGTTTATAATCTTGTACCTCATACTGTAACTGTATGTGCTATCACGTTCTCTGCAACTCTGATAGTCTCCACTGATTATAAAGGGATGTGTGATGGATTGAAATCTCCTGCATGCAAGTCTTGTTGTGCCAAGTAGCCTGTCTGATGGCGGCGTGTTCTAAATAACTGACCCACGGAAGCCTCCAAGAGAATGCATAATTTTGCTTAATCACCCTTTTTGAGAAAACAATGTGCTGCTGCCATACATGTGTTTAAATGTATTCATGCAAGGGTATTATTAGCTCATTGTGTAAGAATTTGACGAGGGTATTGGATTTCAGTTTTCGTAGAAAGTCGGTATGTGAGGTAATTATCTCTAAAAAAGGACAAAAAGCCGTTATTTCTCATGGTAAATATTTAGGATAAGGTTTTTCAGGTTCAGATCATTAGCTACTAATGTCAACACACGAACGATGCGTATTCAATCAAGGCACAACATCACAGGACTCACGTAATCCGAATTCAAAGATGTGTCAAGTCTGTGACATTGCCCTTTCAGTCATCTTTGTGCTGAGGCTTCAAGTCAAGTACGAACTGCACCTCGTTTACGCATCACTCACATCGGTGCATGCAGTATTTGCATCCCTTCATTGTCAAGTTCCTATTTGGTCATGGCCAAAAGGGGACAACTCCTTCACACTTGTTTATGTTCCCCACCTAGTGACCATCTACTACACACGCCGGATGGCACCGGTAGAGCAGATTCTCTCTCACCCACGTAAGACATCGTGGTGTCGTAATTCATATGACATTGAGCCACGAATGTATATATGTGAATGTTCTTTGTAAGAGCACTGTGTAGACATTTCCATTTCTATAATGATTTCAATTTTGTTTGTGTCAGTCACGGCTTTCGGACAGAGTTTGTCCCCATTACGGGGATTTACTGTTTTGATTAGAAGGTGAATGCTATTCTTCAGATTAACGATTTTCCAATAATGAAGTTTGTTTACGATGCATAACTTTGTCTGACGATTAATACAAAGCTGCAATACGAGTCGTGGCGATTCAATGAAACTCGAAACCGAACATTGTTATTACCCAAAACTGTCTGTTTTAAAAGGTCACGACTTTTATCTTCTGCTTCAAATATACAACGCTTCAAAGAAAAAAAGTGGCATGATCATTATGAAAAGGGTTCAAATCGGTTTTTGAATTACTGCCGTAAAAAACACATAAGATTTACAGGACTGTGGGGAACTGTACTGAAGGACGGTGTGGAACTGTACATGATGGCGATGAGCTGTACAGTAGGGTGGTAAGAACTGTACATGATGGCGATGAGCTGTACAGAAGGGTGGTTAGGAACTGTAACATGATGGCGATGAGCTGTACAGTAGGCTAGCGAGGAACTGTACAGGATGGCGATGAGCTGTACTGTAGGGCGGTGAGGAACTGTACATGACGGCGATGAGCTGTACAGTAGGGCGGTGAGGAACTGTACAGGACGGCGATGAACTGTACAGGACGGCGATGAACTGTACAGGACGGCGATGAACTGTACAGGACGGCGGTGAGGAACTGTACAGGACGGCGATGAACTGTACAGGACGGCGATGAACTGTACAGGACGGCGATGAGCTGTACAGTAGGGCGGTGAGGAACTGTACAGGACGGCGATGAGTTGTACAGTAGGGCGGTGAGGAACTGTACAGGACGGCGATGGGCTGTACTGTAGGACGGTGTGGAACTGTACATGATGGCGATGAGCTGTACAGTATGGCGGTGAGGAACTGTACAGGACGGCGATGAGCTGTACAGTAGGGCGGTGAGGAACTGTACAGGACGGCGATGAACTGTACAGGACGGCGATGAACTGTACAGGACGGCGATGAGCTGTACAGTAGGGCGGTGAGGAACTGTACAGGACGGCGATGAGCTGTACAGTAGGGCGGTGAGGAACTGTACAGGACGGTGATGAGCTGTACAGTAGGGCGATGATGAACTGTACAGGACGGCGATGAGCTGTACAGTAGGGCGATGATGAACTTACAGGACGGCGATGAGCTGTACAGTAGGGTGGTGAGGAACTGTACAGGACGGCGATGAGCTGTACAGTAGGGCGGTGAGGAACTGTACAGGACGGCGATGAGCTGTACAGTAGGGCGACGAGGAACTGTACAGGACGGCTATGAGCTGTACAGTAGGGCGGTGAGGAACTGTACAGGATGGCGATGAGCTGTACAGTAGGGCGGTGAGGAACTGTACAGGACGGCGATGAGCTGTACAGTAGGGCGGTGAGGAACTGTACAGGACGGCGATGAGCTGTACAGTAGGGTGGTGAGGTACTGTACAGGACGGCGATGAGCTGTACAGTAGGACGGCGATGAGATGTACAGTAGGACGGCGATGAGCTGTACTGTAGGACGGCGATGAGCTGTACAGTAGGACGGCGATGAGATGTACAGAAGGACGGCGATGAGCTGTACAGTAGGACGGCGATGTGCTGTACAGTAGGACGGCGATGAGCTGTACAGTAGGGTGGTGAGGTACTGTACAGGACGGCGATGAGCTGCACAGTAGGGCGGCGATGAGCTGTACAGTAGGACGGCGATGAGCTGTACAGTAGGACAGCGATGAGATGTACAGCAGGACGGCGATGAGCTGTACAGTAGGACGGCGATGAGCTGTACAGTAGGGTGGTGAGGAACTGTACAGGACGGCGATGAGCTGTACAGTAGGACGGCGATGAGCTGTACAGCAGGACGGCGATGAGCTGTACAGTAGGACGGCGATGAGCTGTACAGTAGGGCGGTGAGGAACTGTACAGGACGGCGATGAGCTGTACAGTAGGACGGCGATGAGCTGTACAGTAGGACGGCGATGAGCTGTACAGTAGGGCGGTGAGGAACTGTACAGGACGGCGATGAGCTGTACAGTAGGACGGCGATGAGCTGTACAGTAGGACGGCGATGAGCTGTACAGTAGGACGGCGATGAGCTGTACAGTATGGCGGCGATGAGCTGTACAGTAGGGCGGCGATGAGCTGTAAAGTAGGACGGCGATGAGCTGTACAGTAGGGCGGTGAGGAACTGTACAGGACGGCGATGAGCTGTACAGTAGGACGGCGATGAGCTGTACAGTAGGACGGCGATGAGCTGTACAGTAGTTGGGAAGCCTAGTTACGACCCACCGAAGACCCGGGTTTGAATGTTCAGGTACAATTTGTGAAGGCCCTAGTCGGAAGCCCATTTCATGAATATTGCTTAGAGCAATGAAAATCTCTAACTTACTTGTAAAGTTGATTATGTTAAATGTCTCCGTTACTCAATATCAATTAGAGTATATATGTATAAAACTGTTACGGACTAAGGACATAGATTAACAAGAAGGCAATTTCCTCTTTTGTGAAGTTTTCATATTTTGATAACTGTTCTCTCGTCTAAGGCCCCGGAATGCAGATGTGATTCCCTCGACGTGACAGGATCTGCTAATAGGGTTTGAATACAAAATATGTATGGCTCCATTTTTAGTACAAGACCTCACTGGCTACTCTCTTTGGTTACACAGAAATGTTAAACCTTTGGTCTTCACTACTTTTGCTTTCCTCCAACGTGAATTTGATACGGCTATATGTATATATAATTGTAATACTGTCAAACTAACCAACTCACCCAATATTCCATTCGTTTGTCAAATCATATTCATCCAGCACATTTCACTTGTAATATGATAGTATACGCTTAAGGAAACACATTTGATGTTTGATTATTAATGAGCGAAACCATACATATAAATCAATCACTCACATTATAATGACATACTTACATTAGGAACAACACCTGAAAATGGTAACATTTGGTGCTGTAAAACGTTCAATGAGCGGTTAGACAAGGGTATATATTGTAATAATGTCTATTTCTGATCGAACGGAAACTATACACTCTTCACAATAAGAAACGCACAGGTAGATAATAAAGTCTAATGCAGTCGATACATTTAACTTAATATCATAGATACAAATATGACATTTTGGAGCACGAAAGTCACATGTTCTCGTTGTACAAAGGCATTGAAAACTGTTCATTGTCATGTCACATAAGGCCACAAGGTTGCGCTTAACTCAGTATCTCGTGTGACCACCCCGGGCAGCAATCACGGCTCTGGATCTCTTCGGCACTGACTGGATACGAGTTACGAATGCCATAACTTGCACGTGCATTTTGCTTTACTGTTTTCGTCCATTGCATTTTTTAACAAATATGAAAACAATGGCGTTTAAGACATTGCAAATCGACAATGGCGGCGTTTTATCCAATTACATACATCCAATTTATATACCTGATTGATGGCGTAGTCAGGTTCATTGAACTACATACTGCCAGTGGGTTTCTTTGTTTTGAAGAGTGTATTACTGCCATAGGAGGTAGCGTCATGTGAACTTTCTAATCAGCATCGAGGCTTCTAATATGTCCTCTACGAGTGAGCGAAGCATCCAGACACGCATATCTGTTTTCTGTCTCTGAAGACGGTTAATAATTGGGGAATGATGCAAGTGATCTGTATGTGCCTTTGATTAATATGTGACCAGCATCTTTAAACTTCTACTATTCCCAAAAGATTCCATTATGGATAGTTAATATGACCACACTGAACCATCTTTACATGATTGACTTCTTGAGAAGACGTTCATTATTACACTTGTTTCAGTTATATATATTCTAATATGATGAACCAGCAGTGATATACTTTGGCGCCGTGTCCGCAGTGAGAAAACTGTTCAAATGTTGTAAAATAATCATGTTTAAGTTTAAATCATGGTGATGTCAACTGTGCATATATTACTTGTATACCATGTTGACTACCAGATGTACTATTGTATATAGTGTACAGTGAATGCGTCCTGATTGTATAAAGTTCAGTTAAATTCAGTAGGTCCCTTCGTCCGTTGTTCGTTAAATCACTATTTTGGCTTCTGGACGATTATGACCTTCAATATCTGGGATTTTGTATCGAGAATAGATTTTTCTAGGAACAGCTTCCAAACCAGATATATATTGTTCTTCAAAACTTTGAGCCTTGATTTCTTTTGTAGAAGAAAAACATTGCGCAAATGTATTTTTTGTTGCAGGCAATGTCTTTTCTCTCAACACTCCGAAGCATATTAGATAATTGATTTAATTTCAAGAATTGTCTGGACAATTTTGTTTTGGATAAAATCCCTGCCCACACCCCACAATTCACCCCACCCCCAGAATATCATTTGGTCGGTTTCTAAATCTTACTAAAGCTGTCCTACCAGATAGTTTACAAGTCAATACTTTGAGTGTACTGGTCACACATCATGTGGCGATGTCTGTATGCATAATGCATACCCCATATAGGGCAGAAGTACGGATCCAAATGGATTTGTGGTTGTCAAATTTATCATAAGGATAACGGGCTTATTGAGCTTCTGTTCAGTACAAACTGTCATGGATTCATATTCGTAACCGATATATTTCTGTTCCAGAAAATTATTGTCATATCATGACGTCGCATGCGTTACAATCGATAATGGAAGATGTGAGTTGTGCTGAAGTATCTGAATGTACAGTTACTCAATCATCAAACTAGAGGAGAATATCAGTTCGCTGAATGATATATTTGGTGTTTAACTTTATATCGTGCTTATTTCAATCATTCCACCACTTGTCAGCTTTGTGTGGTAAGAAAGTCCATGACATGACACAGCTACAGGTTGTAGCCGTTATATTACCCACTTTGTCACATCCATGGTGCTCATCATGAACCTGAATGTGTAGAGACCACTTCATATTGCCTCAGAGTATACACATACGACCACGAATATTTCCTTTGAGATTCAGTTATTCATTATAAACAATCGAAACGTTAACTATACTTATTTAATGTTAATTCATGGAAGTGTTATAAAAAACAGTTTGATTGGAGGGTGGTGACAGTAGAAAATGATCCGTTGACAGCACTTTCATCACTTGTATGTTGGTTGAACAGGGAATCCATGCGCTGCACTTTTCCGTTTTGAATGTCATTCTACATAATAACCCACCAAATGAATTACTATGCATTGGATAATGGACCTAATAAAGTTTTTCTGCGATAAAAAAGTGCCTGCCTGATATTATTTTCTGGTAAATATTATAAATGTGCCACATAAATTGGTAAACGAAATTTGAAGTGAAACAGCAAAGCTGTTACCTGATCATAATTATGAATTTGACAACGTTGATGGCAACAAACCCTTCATCATTTCTATAGTCATCGGAAATCTCTGCTGTAAGAAGAATCCGTTGTCTGATTCTTATATAAAATAAGCATGAATTTATGAATCACTTTTCTGTTGATACCAGCTGTTTGAAATTATGCAACTATTGTCACCGTTGTAAAAAAAGGTGCCGAGCCACACCCCTTACTGTTTATATTACCCTTTCGGCTGTAGTTGACAAGTTCAAAAACATAGTTTTTCAAAAAGAAATTGACGAACTGAGTCCAAAGATATATGTGTATCTTTCATCGCAACCTATTGTATATTTGTGGAGTAAGAACACAGTTTTAATCGGCTGGCGCTTTCAACTCTGGCCTGATGAGACTCGTACGTGGTACGAGTTGAAAGCGCTAGCCAGTTAAAACTGTGTTCAATCTTACTCCACTTATCTAATTAGTACTATATTATATATATAGCAAGCAAAGCAAAGAAGAAAAACAAGGCAAGAAAGGAATAAGAGAAACATTGGGATCCTTCTAACCTAGAAACTAGAACTACACAGTTGCAGCCATTCTAGCCATGAACTCAAGTTACATCAATTGAGAAATGTATGTTGAAGATGACAAATGAAAAGAATGACAAACCTTTAGACATTACCATGAGGTGTATCGTTAATGCAGGGAGTGACAGTTTTGTGTCCTCAAGGGAAGATAGAATTAAAATGTAACACTTTGTTGGTTGATATGTGTACGTACATGTGTATGTGTCCCATGATATGCAGTTGTTACTTATAAGCAGCAGAATCCATGCACTTGTACACAACAGACGTACATGTACATGCAATTTAAAATAAACACATTGTCTTTTGTTTCAACAGAATCAGTAAATGCGCTTTCGTGTGACTGGATTTCTTGTCTATCACTTTTTGTCTGTGTTTTTAACATGCCGCCGACGCTTTTCGGTGTCAGGCAACAAACACATACTTTTTTTATGCAAATTGCGGGAGTGGCGGGTGCTACCAGTGGCGCAGTTGTCGCGAACATTTAGTGCCATCACTGATTCTATCGGCCAATCCCGTAATGTTCCGGATCACATGAGATAGCAAAGCGCATGCGCGAATCAGTGTTTGGCGGCTTGTCTCTGAGTCAAGACGTGTTATGTCCAGCTGAATAATTTCAGGCCTAAGTAATGAAATATTGAAGCAGTATATAATAATGCGTGCCGTACCTTTCGTGGGTTGTGTGATACAACATTGTGTGATCATGATATTCAACATGGCTGAAGCAGCTTTGAAAAGTCCGAAATCGGACGACAGCAGTCTCACTGCACCTAGCACTTCCAGTTCCAAAAGAGGGAAACACAAGGCAACGAAGTCTCCATCTTCGAACTCTAAACTCACTAACGACCATGCGTCTAGTGAAATGTCTGACATGTCGTCAGCATTACTGAACGAAATTCAGAAAATGAATGCATATCTCACTAAAGTTGCTGAAAAGATGGACGACATGGGCAGTGTTAATGAGCCAGAGGGGGACATTATGAGGACTGTGAATTTGACTATGATGACGATTCCATACAACCCAGTCAAGCGTGATTTACGGAATCGCCGGGCCCTCCTCATTTTAACGTGGATATTGCCACCGATTCCGGTTGCGCTTCGGCAACCGGTGCGCCTGCACATGCACAGGAAGTCGTGCATGATATTCTGCCGCCCAATCAGCAGACGGCGAGCCACTCGATGATAAACAGGCCGAACTTCTGCAGCAGTTGTTCGAGACGAGACATGACGAACGCTATCATGAGACAAAAACTGAAAAACATATAGAAACCGGCGAACTGTCAGGTTCTGAATACCCCATATGTAAACAAACTTCTGTGGGAAAGCTTACCAGCAGAAACGAAGTCAGGTGCCATCAAGACAGCCTTTATCATCACGAAAACAAACGGTTTCGTGAAGAAAAAGGACACAGTTCCCAGCAAGGTATTTTCGGCGATCGTCTCCAATTTGAGCGAAGCTATCACAATGAATGCATATTGTAATAGGGAGATTATCTTCCGACGGAAGGAACAGATTAAGCCTCAGTTGAAAGAACAGTTTAGAGCTTTGTGCGCACCCCGTGCCCTTGTTTCACATGAGTTTCTTTTTGGAGATGACGTGGCTAAGAGCATGAAAGATGTCTCAATGGCAAGCCGACTGGGTCGCTCTGTTGGCAGAGGACGTGGTCACTCATTCCGATATCATCCCTATTCGTATGGAACTGGCCATCAGGGATATGGACCTAACAATTCCCGCCCCAGGGCGTGGAAGACCCTCCTACAACAACAATCTTTTTAGGACGAGGTCGCTCGACATCCGGAAACAAGGGTCCGGAAAAAAGAGGAGAGGGGAAGCAGTATTGTCGGCTGCCCAGACGGAGGCATCGAACCAGGTAGGTCAGTACACCTTCGAACATTTATGCCTGCAAGAATACTTCTATCACAGGTGGTACTTCAACACGTTTTTCAGAATGGCAAAAGTTTACTAATGACCCATTTATTCTAGAAACAACAAAAGGTCTGAAAATAGATTTTATAACTCCACCTCAGCAACCTGAGGAACCCAGACAAAATCCTTTTAATAAGCAGGAAAGAAAACTTATTGAGTCTGAATTAGAAGAATTATTGTTTGAAGGAATAATTGAAAGGACAGCCAAGTCTGTTGATCACTTTTATCTCCAATATTTTTCTTAGACAGAAGAAAAATGGGGAATTCCGAGTGATTTTGAATTTGAAATCTAGAGTTGAATACTTTCGTTAGATATCGTCATTTCAAAATGGAAAACCTTCAGAATGTGTTACACATGATTGAGCAAAACGCCTTCAAGGCATCTATTGACCTTAGCAGGGCCTATTACTCGATCAAAGTTGATCCTATGTTTAGGAAATAACTCGAATTTTCACCAAACTCTTAAACCTGTTTTTTCCCACTTTAGGTGTCTTGGTCACCTCTGCCTTGGCTACATTGATGACATGTACGTTCAAGCAGAGACCACTGAAGCTTGCTCTCATTCCGTAAATTATATGACAAGTTCTTTTCAGTCATTGGGGTTTTCAATCAATTGGGAGTAATCCACTGTTTGTCCCTCAACATGTATAACCTTCCTCGGTTTTCACATTGATTCAGAAAATATGGCAGTGAAACTACCGGAAGAAAAAGCAATTTTTTTAAGAAAAAAATGCAAAGCTATTTAGGAAGCCCACAATGGTCAATTAGGTCTATTGCACAATTATTAGGATTGACAATTTCAGTTTTTACCGCAGTCAAACTGGGCTAGCTGTATTTCAGGCAGATTGACCTAATAGAAAACAGAGGCACTAACAAAAAAATCAAGGGAATTTCGATGCAATGATGTGTTTATCTGAAACAGCTAAGGCAGAAGTACAATGGTGACGTAAGTCTGCCCACTGGTCAGAAAAGAGTTTTCAGCCTTCAGCAAACCCAGACATGGTCATATACACAAATGCTATCTGGTTGGGGGCCCATTTGGAAGGCCAGAGTATTGGAGCAACTTGGTCCACAGATGAGATGAATTTACACATTAATGCACTAGAGATTCAAGCGGTATATCTGGGACTACAAGCTTTTTCATTAACATCAGAGTTCAGGAGTAAACATATCCATGTCAAGTGTGACTTCACTACAGCAGTAGCCTACCTTCAGAACATTGGGGGTTCTAAGTCTAAAACCTGCAACCTTCTGGTGAAAAGTATTTGGTTATGGTGTTTGAATAGGGATATTTGGCTAACTATTTCCCATATACCAGGGGTACAGAATCTTGAGGCAGACAGGGCATCAAGGAAATCTGAAAGAACAGAATGGTCTCTTGATCAATCTGTTTTTGATAAGGTTGTGTCTCAAGTCAAGTTTCAACCTACAGATATGTTTGCCTCTAGGTTGAAAAAAACACCTGCAGCGGTTTGTGAGCTAGAAGCCCGAACCAGAGGCAATGGCGGTGGACACTTTTCTCGAATCTTGGCACAAAGGATTAGTTTTTTTTGTTTTCCACCTTTCTGTTTATTGGCTAAGTGTGTTCAGAAAGTAATAGCTGATAAAGCAAAGGCATTAGTAATAGCTCCACTGTGGCCTACTCAGACCTGGTTTTCACCATTACTTCATCTTATTTGTGACAGGCCGAATGTTCTCCCAAGGATGAAGCGGGTGAAGCGGAAGGGAAACCCCACCCCATCCCATGGGGAAGAAGTTGAAGTTAACGGCCTGTCGTGTATCAGGAATACGTACAGAAAAAGAGGCATTCCTGAGGAGGCTACGAGTGTTATCCTCGACTCCTGGCGCAAGACAACTCAAAAACAGTATGACTGTTACCTCCGGAAATGGGGGAAGTCTTGTGTTGAGAGACAGGTTAGCCTCTCTGAACTATCTTTAGCAGAAGTGCTAGATTTTTTGGTTGACCTTAATAATAAAGGTGTTAGTTATAGTGCTCTACATACAACAAGGTGTGCTTTATCAACTATTGTGTTCTGGAATAACCAGCCATGTGGGACTCATCCTACCACTTGTCGCATTCTGAAAGGTATTGTCCAGACAAACCCACCCAGACCGCGATACACAGATATCTGGTCAGTGGAGGTGGTATTAGCTTACCTTAAAAAACTTGTACCAGTAAATTTTATTTCTCTGAAGGATCTTACTATTAAGTTAGCACTTGCCCACTTTGCCCAGAGATGGCAAACTTTACACTTGTTTGATTTGAACAAGTTATCAGTTAATCTCCAGAGATAAGTTTAATATAATCTTTGTCTGGATAAGCATTTGAAATAGTCAAAACCCGACAGGATGCCCAGGCCCTTGTCATTACAGGCATACCAACCAGATACGAGGCTTTGTGTCTTTACAGCCTTAAAGGTGTATGTTAAGAGAACAGCGCACATCAAGGATACAGTTACAAAACTGTTCATATCTAACGTGAAAACTCAAAAAGAGGCATCACGTGATACATTTGCCAGATTGGTCAGGACAGGTTTAGCTAAAGCTGGGATTAACACGAGCGTGTTTAAACCACATAGTGTGTGAGAGCTGCAGACTGAAAAACTGAAAAACTTGCTCATCGCGTCATTGAAAACTGGATTTGATAACAGACGAACGAAGTTCACCAATATATAGCATATATCATGTATTTTTGACAGATGTTGTCTTTGGACGTGACAGTAGGGGCACCGACACAATTTTACTGGACGTTCATTGGTATCAGACAAACCTGTCTCACCCCATTTCTTTGAATATCTGCTGCAATTGATAAAGGGAAAGATTTAATGCAGACCAGTGACAAAATAGTTAACTCGTATATAATGCTGTCATATATCTTACCCAAGGGTGAAAAGGAATAATAACTACAAAGGCCGCTGTTGTCATAAACAAGGTGTTATTGTTTTAGGAAATGTCGTTCCTATTGCTGCGCACATACAATCAAACATGAATACTAGTATAAAGATTAACTATAATGAGACAACCTTTTACATGTACATGTTTTCCAGTCACTATGTAAGTCATGCTATCCTCAATTCTTTGAAAGTAGACATTGAGTTCGATAATGTTGGACATTGGTCACTAACAGATAAACAGGACATTGAAACCTAATTCCGGTCAATGTTTTTTTCGGAAATGATTGAACGTGGTCACTAGATATCACTGTTCAGGGATATTGTTAGCTAGGTTGTACTTGTACTATCTGCGGTAATTTAACTTGAGTATATTGTCACTCGTACAGAGAATACGTTGGCAAATGGCAACTACCATACCGGAAACCCATAGCCAGTCACTTAGGAGATGACAATAATGTGTTTTCAACTGTGTTATAAAGCGTTATAATTAGTGAGAAAGGGCGTGCCGAGACTAGTCTTGGCTTCATTGGACCAGAAGGTTTCACAAGACCGAAATTTATCGACGATGTCACATAACTGAGGACGGACTAACAATCTGAAGCGCTCTTCGATCCCAAGGAGTAACACATGATCCAAACACACTATTCTATGGACAGATACAACTTTACAAAGTAAGACAATGTTCTATTGGCTCCACTTGTAAGAGAAAGCCGTGTGTGTATAACATTCAGGCAATTATGGTTGTTCATCGACATTCATCCTTTTCATGAGGTGCTCTGTTAACTAAGTGATATTAACCAATATAATATATTTGTATAATATCTAGTTTTGAATGTCACTCATAACAAGTAGAATATCTCTGAAGTGCAGCCCAAATAAAGTTTAAGGGACTACCCACATATTGTACCCAAAACATGGTCAGAAGTATTTGAAACGTATCACATCGACAACAAATACAATAGTTAACGTTATAAGAGCTACCTTTGATCCATGGTAAAATGGTTCACAGACAAGCTCAAATCATACTTAAATCAATTCTGTACCGACATGCATACACATCCAATATGGATCATGATTGATGTATTGAGACCAGTTAAAAATTGACATAGCTCACAGGAAGAACTTAACACCAAACTATCTAAATAGTCTTCTCTGCCTGCACTGATCGTGATGAAGGCAATAAAGACATTGACGTCTCATTAGTTGAGTGACTATTCGAAACATGCCTCTTTCCCTCCTAAGCAGTAATTTGGTTTCCGCTGAGATGGTAATGTAAAACAAACGAAGCTATTTGAGGTCTATACATGGCATTGTATTCCTCGGGGATTGGGGGAGTGACGATGTAAATGCATACTAGTGTAATACTGTAATGGTATAGCATACACGTGTATAGAGAGTAGTATTGGTCAAGAACGAGTTTACTTCTATCACTCTAATGCGCATGCCCGTGAGCTCACGCGCAAGACTCCATTGCTGTAAAACATGTGCTCAACATAAACAAACATCGCCATATACTCAGTCGTTGGTTATCATTGTGTGGAACCCCGGTATTGAACAGGTATCATAACACCCATACAACGACGTGCACGTCTGTATGTGACTGCCTATGCTTATGTCGCAGTGTAAAATGATGTCTAACTCACACATTAACACTGAATCCGACGTGCGTTTCTCCTTGCCAAACGACCTTTCAATTGGTAAATACATGAATAAACAACAGAATGAACCAGTGACAATTGAAGACATTATGGCATCTGATCTCTTTTTAGTAAATGGAGTTAATTCTTACCAAACCGGCGCCGTGCTTTGACAATTAAATGAATCAAAAGATGTGTTATGTACAGAAGCTCCAAATTTCTGATAAACGGAGACTTTTTTTAAACTAATGGCATGTTGAATAATAAATGACATTTAGTCCATTTGACATTACTCTTTTATCCAAATCAGTCTAATTATAGGCATCTAGTCCGCGGATATATCATTACAGATAAAGAGTGATCATGAGGTTCTCTCTATTAGCAGCATGGAGTGCGCGAACGTCATCTTGATCATAATGGCCTTTAACACAACATAAAGCAGAAACTTTTAGAAATATTCCTTTGATCCCGTCAAGTTCACTAAATAATTGTCTTTACTATGTATCTGATGAGTAGAGCCGTTGGTCTGTTATCTAGATACATTTCCTTGGTCCCTAGAGATATGTTCCACAGCAAATTTGACTTGATAAGTAGAATAGCAGTCAGTGTGGTTGTAAACCCATTACTTGCTAAGGCGTCAGAACTCAACTGAATAATCAGGAGACAATTGAAAGTGCTGTGCCCTACCCGTCACTGCATATTAGTTCTGTCTTCCATAAAGGTGAGGCGTGGAAACCGACAAGACCTATAGTCTTTGTTGAAGTTAAGGATTGTGCATTGAAGTAAATCCAAATGTTTGGTACGATGCCTCCATAGCAACAGTATATATCATGCATGTTATTGTTAGAGTTTCTTTAATGGTTTACCTTATGATCAGATCCGTGACTTATCGTTTGGATTTCATATAAGAAGAAAATGACATAAAGTATTAAGTGGTAAATAAGGAAAGCATTACAATAGTTGTTTTCCTGTCTCTGAAAACGTGCAAGTCCCATATTCGTTGATTGGGCTTGGCGTGTTATTAACACATAAGTACATTTATGTATTTATGTAATGAACAAACAGCAATCAATAATTTTAGGATATTCCTTTCAAATAGTTTTGAGTTAGTCGATTTAACGTAACATACATGTACTTGTAGATTTTCATTATGAAATGTCGGAATAGCTACATGCATATTCTTAGGGAGGTGTTAATGCCTTTAATATAAGCATTCTCTCTCCAAGAATCTTTTGCTCTGTAGCATAATCATCTGAAACCAGATGTAAATGTCCGTATTCAATCTAGTTCTGCTGATTCCTCGCGAAGATTAACCATATTTAATTTGGTAATCCAGCATTTTGCACTCATCACCGACAAATGAATCATATAGTTTTTGCCTAGCGTGGACTTGTATAACAGTATATAGTAGATGACTTACAGCTAATGTTTGAGAACCACCAGATAACTTAGGAGCACATATGCTTCTTTGATAGCAAAAGTGGATCGTCGTTTTATTACCACTAAAGTGCCACATCTATAACATGCTAGTGTGCGTTATGAAACTGTCGAACAACGTCTGAAGATCAAAGAGGGTTTTTGGTAGTTTCCATATTTCAAATACTATTATAATTAATAACATAAAAAATCGTCAAAACATGATTGAAGAATCTACTGTATGTGCCAACAGAGTTTTGATATAGCCTTATCTATGTCCATCTATAACCCTTTAACATTGTGTTCTGTCAGATGGGTGTTGAGTTTGCACAGGCAACATATATAGTGTCAGCTTTCTGACGAGTGCACCGTTCCGCGGAGACTTTACAATGGTAGTTTTGTTAGTTTTAACATAAAGGGTATCAAATGAGGCATATTCAGCCATGCAATAGATTGTAAAATTCTGTTGAGAACAATATGAGTGGAACTATTCTTTCTGTAAAGTTAATCTACTGAGCATGTTAAATATGTTCGTGTTTTGACCATAATACAATTTCCATTTGACTGGTAGTCAAGTGGTTGGAATAGTTGATCACGTATACTAGAACCTGTACTGCTCGACAATGTATTGTTTGAATCGAAAGCTTATTGGCAGTGTAAGTGTGTGTACAAAATGGGGTTGTTTGGTAGTTTTGAATGAATGAATGAATGAATGAATGAATGAATGAATGAATGAATGAATGAATACTCAAAGAAAGTAGGGGATAATGAAATATAAATATTATCATCGAACTTCAGAAGAAATGTCAGCTTGGAAAAATGACTGACAAATCTAGAGAACCAAAACCTAACATCCTAAGAAACCCGAAATATTGCACGTGGGTCATGCAATTTCTTTGTACACGTGGGTAGGGTGGCCATTCTTGACTTTGACAGTTTAGTGAAATATCGTGAGTCATTGGTATTGCTAATGTTCATTATCTGCCACATAAGCTCTTTACTCCTGTGTTAATGCAATGTTTATGGTCAGATTTGGAATGCTTCGTCTACAAAATGTGAACGTCTAAGGGAAATTGGCATACTTCAAAGTGGATGAACTCAGCGAGAGGAAGCCAATATTTTCATATTTTTTTATTTGTACGCCACTGCATCCCGGCCTTGGAAGGGTCGCTGGACAGTACTACCGAAATCAACACGCTGACGTCAATAGTTGTGCCGTCTACGCGACCTGCTTTAATATCTCGAGCACAAACAGCCAATGAAATCCATGTTTACATTCGCGAGGTCACGAGAGTTCAAGTTACGGACCAGGCGATTAGAAAATTAACATATGGTAAAATTACAAATTTGGGATTGGGTTTGTAATGATATTGGGCATGATCACCATGACTCCCAGAACGTCACTGCATATAGTCGACGGGCGGGCACGTAACTGAACATTTCTGGCGAGACAACATACTGGCGCCAATAGTTGAAACCCATTAATGGTCAAGTCATCTTAGACTACATGGTAATAGTTTGCAAAAGTAAATTCGCTTAATGCACAACTGCTCATGGCTATCTTGGAATCTCATCTTTGAAAATCAATAAGTTTGCTTATTTCGTCACATATTTACGGTCAACATTTCTAAAATGGTCGGGCTTATGTGGCAGAAACTTCATTTCGTACTCGAGTCTTCATTCAACAAATCTAATTATATACCCACTTTCTCAGCCGCAGATTATTTTTTGAAAACTGTTCAAGGAATTGGTGAAGGTAAGATAGACATGCAATTTGACAAAAGTTGCTTCAATTTTCAATCACATAAAACAGACCTCGGTTTACTTTCTTTTGCCCATCAGTTTAGGTGTGAATGGTTGAGTGGAAACCGTCCTGTTCAAAACATGGAATGAAAATACGCCCAGAGTAGACACAATGACCACTTGAATATGAATCATTTTGACATAATTCATGATTCTTAATGTGAACAAATATAAAAGATACAGCAGCATGTGTAAACACTGACCTAACTGGAGGTCATAACAGCTACCGGAGACAAGAAATTGTCATTACACAAAGATAGCTTCCTATCTCAGTAAAAGTATCAGATGACATTTGTTTTGTCAGATGACAATACTACAATACTACGTACTGAAAATTGGGTCATTGGGATGGATGCTCCTAAAGGGCGATAGTCAGCGTCAGTATAAGTGACACGTTGTAATGTCACTCAGAGTGTCAGGAGGAGACCACAGAAAGAATTGCATGAGTTCAAAAACAGGAGTGATGACACAAGTTAAAATACTAACTCTCAACAACGACCTAACTGACTGCAGTTTGTGTGAACATGGTGTTACGGGGTACCCTTGAACTGCTCCAATCACTGGCTTCCTGTTGAAGTTATCACTATATAATATCACTTTTCATTCGTAATGAATTTAGAACTGAAACGCATTTCTTTCATTTTCAGCCAAAGTAGCATAATATTTCTGAAAATTGTTTTCACTTGAATATTATATTGATAACCCTTCAATTATTACCTCTTTTGGCTGACGTCACGATATGGCTGAAATATTTCCGATGTGACGTAAAGCATAAACTCACTCACTCACTCTTATGGCTGAAACTTCCATCTTCAGATCAATGTGTTTTTATTCGGAAAAGTAAAACCGTTCAGATATGTCAAATTCTTACTTTTCAAAGCTGCAGTCGTATTACTCGTATGTGTTCAAATCTAACTAACTTAGTGATTTTTGGCTGACCTGTTTTTGACACATGGTTTGTTTGTTTGTTGTTAATGCCGCACACAGAAATATTTCCCCTAGATGACGGCGGTCTGTAAATTTGGATACGATGACATGCATCAAACAAATTAGCGAGACTGAACCCCCGATTCTGTTAGTAACCTGCCAAGCATACTCCCCATGAGCCTCAATCCATATTGTGAACACGTAGTTTACAGTTATTATCGATCTGGTATAAAGCATGTGCCATCTGTTTGAAGCGTGTCTCAACTGCCCGGAGAATGTATTATATGTGTCATTAATGGGGAATAATGTACGAAACGTTATTTTGATACACATCTTTGCCCAATAGCAACTCGTAGCAAATATTTCATGACGTCACCCAAGGTTGGTTTCAGTGTAGTCACACAACAGCAAAGTAGATTGTGGTGGAAATCACCAAGGATAGTGCTGTGTTTTTGCTTTTGCGCAACCTCGACCTTTGGTAACAATAGGATTGTGAACTCTTAAATTATCTTATTAATGGAGATAGAGGATATCAAAGTTTCAACTCGATCCAGCACTTTAATATTGTCTTTAATTTCAAACTTCACAAATTCCATATAACATAATTCCATAAACTCAGTGAATATCCACACAATGATTGAATAATATATCACACACTCCAAGAATAAGTCGTAATATAATAAACAGTTGCAGCACAGTTGCAGGATAGTAGTGGCTTTGACAGTGGCTCGGACAGTAGCTCGGGCAGGTTTAAAAACCGTATGTCCTCTATTCTAACACAATCTTCTTACACTCTCTTAGAAACATGTCTTACTTCTTTCGTATCTTAAAACTCTCTGCCTCTTTCTCACACTCGTCCAACTATATATCTGGAATTCTTGTGGGATGCTTATCGCGGTTGATCAGGTCACGACCTCTAAGACTCCACACAAGACAATTAACTTTTAAGTCTTAGCTGCAACATTATACTATTGCTGTCACCAACCCCTGGGAAAATAGCCTGAAACGGCCACTGGCAGCAAGGGCTGGCTGTTTCTAATGTTTTATCTTATAACTATACTGAACACATGCATCCACGTACACATACAAACCCTAACAAAGTTCCAAAAGGATTTTCAGTGAACTAAAAATACCTAAAATTCGGCTCTAACAAGGATGTCAAAAGTGCAAAATGTCACATTTTCTTTCAGAACATAAATAGCATTTATAAAGTTTGACATCATATTTTCTTTTAGAAAATAATTACAATTTTCAATGTTTACATAATATGATAGCTAACAATCTCGACTGGATGTGTTTGAAGTTTTCCTCTGGCCGAGTGCAAAAACATGTCGTTACAGTACTCCATATAGATTTATCCCTGCAGACAATATTGTACATAAAAATGAAAAGATTCAGAGCTGCGCAAATCATATTATATTCTTCATGAACAATGAAAAAAAACACTCTCAATGAATAAATGTAAATGAATGTTTCCTTAACACATGTTTAAGTTCTTAATATGTATCTCAATGAATACGTTCAAAGACAATCGAGCACGTTTAAAGGGAAATAATAAAAGCCAACAGGTTAGAAAATGTACTTTGCTTTTGTCACAATGGGGAGTTACCTGTGATGATATCGTGGTGTTGAATTCATCAACGTCTTGTTTGATACATGTTGATAAATGGTGATAAGTTGATCGCATAACCTCGGTTATCGGGAGGACACACATAACATTGCATGCGTGTGTAGACGAGCTCAAAGTGTCAATACTCAGGAGGAAATACATCTGTCGTTTCGATTACCATATGGCTGTGTTTCAGATCATGTGTTCAAGCACTCTTTTTAATGGTGGTATGTTTCATTTATAAGTAAAAACCATGAATAATGCATTCATTTTTTGTAACGTGTTCAGCAATGTTTCTACAGACATACATATACATGAGAAACGTGTAAAAGACGGTCAGTTGGGTTTTCTGCTGAGAAACAGCTTGAATTTTTCAAGATCAAGTTGCCCAATAAAAACATGACAGGTGTTTCTCATTTACTCCTCTAGAACGTTTATACTGATGATTAACACTTTTTTCAAGCAAGTTTTCTTTTCACGCACCGATCATTTGTTTTGTCAAGAGTCACACGTTTAACAAATGTTCCACATCTTTATTGCCGACTTCCATTATTCCTATTCCCAGAGGTTGTTAGCACGTCAGAGAACGTAAAAACATATAGTGTGCTCTGTAAACGTTTGTTTGGAGGGGGCACAGGTGGCCCAGTCGTCTAGGTCGTCGCGATTCGCAGTGCAGAGTTGCGTCCCTTGGGCACGTCAGAAACCTATGATTGTGGGTTCGAATCCCGGTTCGCCCCGATTATGTTTCTAGGTTTGTCAGCACCATACCCGTGCTCGTGGGTTTCACCACAGTGGTAAACGTCTAAGACCTGCATCACTTCGGGCTTTCCTCCCAAATTAAGCTGACACGCCGCGATAGAGCTGGAATACTGTTAAAATCGGCGTTAGACCCAACTCACTCATTTGTTTGGAAATAACCAGTTACGACTGTTGTTTTGGCATAGAAGTAAAACAGTTTTAAGTGACAAACAAGTTTACCTGTCCTTAGAGTGTATGTCGTTGTCTGTATACCCCCAAACACCCATCCCCCCTCCTACCCGCATTGGTTTTGTTTCAGAAAAATGTGCTTGTTCGTCTTTCAGATACAGCCATCAGTTTATGTTGGCACATATTTACTCGTCAGTTACATGTCGTCATTTCGAATCTCATTCAACTTTCTACATGTCTTAACACAATGTAACTGTGTGTATTTATATGGCTAGAAGGTTCTTTTATCTGTGATTTCATCTTGTGTCATCTTGTGTCTTGTTTCGAACTAGGGAAAAGCCGCTTCGCCCCGTTCCACAAAGCCAAATCTTCGCGCTAAATGTGACCGTAACGCCTATATATTTTAGGCTTACGATCGTCGTAGCTCAAAGATCGATTTCTGGAACGGGGCTCTATAGCTAATCTGGTCCTGAGGCTTTAAGGTCTGGACTTTTCCTGTGTGTGAATGTTTTCTACTCCCGTAGTCTCGTAGTCTCATGTCTCTTCGTTACAACATGTGTACAAGGAGTAATTATGGAATTTTCAAGGCTGTGATCTTCTTGCTTCAAAACATTGCTACGAAGAATTAATACGCAGTGCTAGGAGCGCCAAGCTATCCGCACCAACTGCTGTGAACTAGTCATCATCTGTCACGCAAACAGTGCATTAGCTCATCGCCTGCTCTCGAGTGAGATTTAACGCTGGCGACATAAACGTCAATTCTACTTAATTAACAACACTTTGTTTCGGATTTGTTCTATCTTTTCCTTACAGCCCTAGCTACAGCTTTTCGTTTTCTTCAGAAGAATTGTCAATACAACACAGCCCAAATTCGAACAGTCAATATTCGTCGACACTGGAAGAGACATGATCCGGCCTTTCAGCATCACACGAACAGTCAATAAATATGATATTTTACCCCATCTGCATTCTGTAGAATGTTTTTTGTTTCATTGATATACTAGAATTTATTTGTATGATTGTTATGTTGTACAAGTGCGATACATAAGCCTTAGCGACCATATTCAAAATTCGACGTTCATAAAGTTCGGTCCTGTATAGTATGAAGGTTCTTGCAACAACGATGTTGCTCACAGTGAAATTCATGTCTAACCTTATCTTTATATCACTATACGGGGTACGGGTGGCCCGGCCTTCTAAGGCGACGCAAATCACTGTGCAAAGTTGCGTTCCTTGGGGATGCCAGACACCTGTGATTGTGGTACGAATCCTGGGTCTCAAAGTTGTATTGTTGGGCGTGCCAGGTCCCGGATTCTTCCTGATTATGATCCTTTACTTGGCAGCACCATACACGTGCTCATGCATGGGTATCACAACAGAGGTAAACGGTTCAGACCTGCATCATTTCAGGCTTTCCAAATACATTATGCTGACAAGCAGTTATATACCCTCTTCAAAAAAAGAAAGAAACGCACAGGTGGTATATAGTTCATTGAACCTGACTACACAAATAAATCCGGTATATATATTGGATATATGTTATTGGAAAATGTTCGTGGCCTGATATTCGACAAACGGTGCGTCAAAACGCAGCCAATGTCGATTTGCAATGTCTCACACGTCATGGTTTTCACATGTTACCGAAAGAATAGATATAAGAGCTCCTTTACTTACAACATTTCGTCACAATTCCTTACTGCTTTAGAAATCGTTTGGTTCGTCTGGCTATGAAGCTCGCTGTTTAATGCTGCATTTGCTTGTTCATGTGCTGCACCCCGATGTATTTATTGTTAACAATTAATATCTCTAATATCATACATGTATTCCATTGGTATACAACTTATCTGTGTATGTATTACATATTTTATGCTATCACTGTAAACTTATAAATTTGAATAAAAACGAGTTGAGTAACAGTCAGCCAACAAACCAGACCTCCATGGCACCGCCAACTGGAGCATGTAATCTGTTTCACAATTTAGCATTTTTCGGGGTGGGGATAAGTCTCCTAAATAACGATTTTATCTGACATTGAAGTTATGAACTGCTTGCTGAGCCTCGTGTCATCTTGTCCTTCTGTTTATGTTGAAATAATCACTAACACGTACATTCGTGATAAAAAAGAAACACAAGTCGCCAGTACAATAACATTTCAATATCTTTCTTCTAATGTAGTTCAGACCGCCTCCGTGGTCTAGTGGTAGAGCGTCCGCCCGGGGTTCGATCTCCGACCGCGTCATACCAAAAGACGTTGAAAGATGGTACTTGTTGTTACCCTATCTGGCGCTCGGCATTAAGGGGCTAAAACAAGGACTGGTCGGCTCGGAGTCAGTATACTGTGTCTGAGTGGGGTATTCATGTTAAACTGCGGCATGGTATCTCAGTGAGCTAGCACTATAAATCGGCATCAGTCCGAACTAGTACAAGCAGCCACACACACACACACTCACACACACACACACACACACACACACGTGCATGCACGTCGCTATATAACTGCAATAAGCTAGGACGCGACGTTAAACCCCTCTAATATAGTTCAATAATGAGTGAAGCGGATTTGACGCCCCTTATTAAATTATCCCAGTCATATCACCGCGACCACACCAAGATTGGAAACCGACCGAGTGTCTTTGGCGCTACGAACCAACGTTTTTACACCAGGCTACACCACTGCCCAATCTAGTTATGCATGAAATGTACGTATTGTAAACTCGACTGTCAACCTCGTCATGCAATTCTGGCACAACCGTGAGGCAACATCGAAACAATGAAAACCTAAGCCTCCTTTCAAATTAGATCGGTTAACATAACATAAGAGCACTGGCATGAAAACGATGAACGTTGAAATCCGTTTGCCCAGTACTACACTGATAATGACGGGCATTTAAGACCCGTGGTTACCTGGTTTAAAAAAAACACTAGGAAACATGCATGCAACTAAATTCGATCGGGGGTCAGACTCGGTGACTTGATTCATGTTATTGTACCACGACGACATAGGATGTTTTTCATAGTGTCAATCACTGGTTTTCCGGCCCAGACTCCATTACTGTGATTTGTCAGAAATATTTCTGAAGGCGGCGTTAAAACCTTACAAGTAAAAACTAAAGGCTATTGAATTTAGTTATAATGGGTTTTCGCAGGTTGGAAGTAATTTATTTAGGCTGGAAATGTAGTTATTTAAAGTCACATAGTTCTATAGTAGGTTTGGCGTTGTATTGTAACGTAATAGGCAAGTATAAAACATCCTTTGGAAAAGGAGATGTGCATTTAGAGAAAGCTCTAATAGTCAAATGTTGACAAATACCTGCAATATTAATGAAAGTAATCCGCGAAGCAAGTTGTGTTGACAGCAAATCACCAAATGAGCGAGTTATAGAATTACTGTATGCTTAAAAAAGCAGTCCCCACGACGCTGGACCCGAGTATGAGTTGGCATGTGGTAGTTGTGTTCTTTGTGTTGTAAACATATCACTAAATGAGACAGCCATAGTGCTGTAATAATGCCTGCAACTTTCGCCTGTATGCAATACTGTATGCTTCAAAAAGGGGTTTTGTGGCCATAATTGCAATCACCACGCCCTCTGGACGAACGCAGCACGTGCTTCCCTCAACTGTATGTGACCTCGTTGTTTTGGACATAGATGGTGGTGCATGAGAGGAAAATGCAGAGAATGGGTCTTTATGAGCAGATTTGCTAGTTGCTCGTTATGTCTTATGTTTAGATTATATCCATACATTATCCATACAGTTTGTAATTACTCCGTTAAATAATTGTATAAACAATGACAAAACTATTGTATTGTCATAACTTTGCTTTAACATCTCACAATATTATGCAAGTTATTTATTTGGAAGTGGCAATTTACACAGGAGGTATCGTTGCGCATGTCTCGCCCGTGGTGACGTTCTTGATGCTGCTGGCTGTTTCAGGAGCATCGATGTGAAACACGTGACTCAGAGCTGGGGAAGAAGCTACGAAGTCGACGGTAGTGTTGTCCGATTTTGCGGTGACTGTCACCACAAACACTTCCGCTTTAGCTTTCAACTCATCAATGCTACTGTACACATCTTCACCAGCGCTGCTTTTCCCGTCAGTGAAGAGAAGTACCACGTTTTCGGCGACAGACCGATCGCCATTTGTTTCCGTGAAGACTTCAGACGTTGCTAGTTTGATGGCATCTCCGAGGAATGTATCCCCACCTTTGTGTGTTTGAGAACCGATGGCTGCCATGACGCTTGCCTTGTTGTCACGGAATGTATTCAAGTGGAATACGACTTCAGCTGTTCCCGAGAAAACCATGAAAGCCACGTTCGTTTCAGCTGAGCTTATGTTTATCTTGCTCATGGCATCCACCACAAAGGTCTTCATTTTCTCATATTCACTTTGATTGACAGAGGTAGAAATGTCCTCTATGATGAGCAGGTCCAGTATTTTTGGGGTGCATTCTGTAATATAGGGCATGAGTACATCGTTATGTATAAAAATATAAAGAGCTCCGAACAAACAAGTAAATATAACCCAATGAATGGGAGGTCAAGGCCACTGTGAAGGTAATTCGGAAACTGAAAGAGTTATTCACTGTTCAGACTGTGAAGTCTGAGACATATGACTAAGTGATTGCAAGTTGTTTTATGTCGCAGACACCAATATTCGAGGTATTTCAAGCGACATGTCTGATTCTGATGGAAGATATTTCGTGATATTTATTACATACATTTAATACATTTAGAAGCAGTCCATAAAAAAACACACAAGAAAAACAAGTGGGTTCATTGAAACTCCGTTAGTCTGGATCCCTTTCATTTTGGAATCTATTTTGACGATTATCTTTGGGAGCTGTTGCTGATTAAAAGGAATACTACGACCTTTAATCTTTAATCAGGAAATTTGTATATCAGGACGATTTCACTTGGAACCTAAGCATATATATTGTATGAGCAATGTATTGAAAACTGATTTGAAATATATCTACCTGTTTCACATTCAGTTCCTTTAAAACCTGGTTGGCAGATGCAGGTAAAGGTGCCACCATTCGCTTCACAAGTCCCGTTATTCATGCAGGGATTGTTGATGCATGTATCTACATCTGGAATATATAGAGAAGCACGGGTTAGAATTATAGGTTTTCAGAACTCTGTTGCTTATAGTTAGAGGCTGGCCAGGTTCGTCGACACGTAATACGTTGCTAATGTAACTAACTATTGGTTATACAGCTGGACTATGCTGACTGTAGCGATATTACTTAGAGCGGTGATATAGCTGGAATATTACCAGCTGCGGTCATATAGCCGGAATATTGCTGACTGCGTTGATACAGCTGGAATATTATATTTCAAGCTACTGTGATACAGCAAGAATATTACTGACTGCGGTGATATAGGTAAGAACATTGTTGACTGTGGTGTTAGAGCTGAAACATTACTAACTGCGGCGATAGAGCTGAAACATTACTAACTTGGGTGATAAAGCTTAAACATTACTAACTGCGGCGATAGAGCTGAAACATTACTAACTGCGGCGATAGAGCTGAAACATTACTAACTGCGGCGATAGAGCTGAAACTTTACTAACTGCGACGATAGAGCTGAAACTTTACTAACTGCGGTGATAGTGCCTAAACATTACTAACTGCGGTGATAGAGCTGAAATATTACTAACTGCGGTGATAGAGCTGAAATATTACTAACTGCGGTGATAGAGCTGAAATATTACTAAATGCAGTGATAGAGCTGGAATCGTGCTGACTGCGGTGAGAGAGCTGGAATCATGATTGAATGAAACGGCAGTGATATATAGCTGGGATATTACTAACCGCCGTGATATAGCTGGAACATTACCAACTGCCGTGATAAAGCTAGAAATTACTAACTGCGGTGATATAGGTGGATTATTGCTAAAAGCAGTGATAGAGCTGAAATATTACTAACTGCGGTGACAGAGCCTAAGTGATATAGCCGAAATATTGCTGACTGCGGTGATAGAGCTATAGTAATACTAACGGTTGTGATATAGCTGAAATATTACTAACTGCGGTGACATATTTCAAGATGTAGGATGCATAATAATATCAAAATATTCTGCTTGACTTGTTCTTAACGTCAAAATATGTTGCTGGGTTCGTGTCAATAAAAGTAAGTTTCTGTTCAAATCCACGAGATACGTGGCTTCAGTGTTATCAATCATATATATATATATATCACAGAGCATATATATCACAGAGCATTTCCCCGATTTTGATTGGTCACCTGACCACCGATCAATGACCCAATCAGATTTATGCTTCTTCGTGAATCCCCGACGTTAAAATATGGTGCTTGTTGTTACAGGCATATAGGGGATATAGCCACACACAAACGTACATACACGTCGCTATATTATTACAATAAACTTGAACGCAACGTTCAACCCCATTTCACCTAACCTCACCTAACAGATGATCAACAGACAGGAAATGTCCTTTTGGGAACACAGAACGCCAAACGTAGGGTTGGGTTTCGACGGGAGATCTGGAATGGTTTGTTCTTCTGCTTTGACAATATATTACTGCAGGCTTTGACAGGGCAAGGACGAACTGAGTTTTCTTTCGAACATTATCTTCACATTGTTATGTTAATGGTTTACCATATACGGTAACCCAATAGTGGATTACGTAATGTCATAACGTCACGAAGTAGTGGTACGTATAAACTAAACGTGATGAGGAAATAGATGAATCCCACACCAGCCATCTTGTCATATGGACGTCACGTCTCTCCCGTTGTTGGAGCTAATACAAGGACATTTTACAACTACATGTATGTGTGATGCTGTGATAACACGGTCGTTTTACAAAACAAATCAAATTAACTCAATGTTATATTTAATACTGCTTTGAAACTGAGAATTTCTTTCACACCTCCAACCAATTATTCATACCAAGTTAAATGTAGTGAAGACTTCGAATCACATTTACCAATAATTTCATTTCGCCACACAATATTTGTTCAACACATGTTTGCTTACCATAACAATACGAGCTTGCCCCATTGAGACTTGACAGCCTGTACACTTGCCTACCGTCGCTGCAATTCTGGGTCGGTGTATCCATGAAGGCGAAATAACAATCAGACTTCCGCGAAGCCGCACAAGTCACTGCAATGTCGCCTCTAACCTCTGCAAAACATGACAACATATTATCGTTAATAAACGAAGATCCAAATATTTAAATTGTAGGTCTCTCTTAAAGTAAAACTATATGTGAAAAGACCTGAATTGAATTTCAAATATTCATGTTGATGCTTCCCCTTGATACTCTTTCATATTACCATAGTTAATCTGTCATTTCATGGAAGATCCTTAACTTCTTTTGAGATATATGTATTCCAGCCACTCTGCTCGCATCAGAACACGTTGGTCATCTCGTACAGCGGTGTCAGGAAACCATATTGGAACTCGAGTCATCAGCATCACTAACTCTATTTACAATACACACTTTGCTTGTAGTGATTGTACCTAATATCTATCAACCATAAAAAAATTGTGCCTTGACTTTTTTCAAAATACTCCATACGACCTTAATGCTGTTGAATCGGTCGGTATTTGGCTTACACAGAAATATCACTACTCCATCACTACAAGAGGTATATTAAGCAAGAAACGGAATATTCCGAGTGGATCCGAAATATACTCCAGAAAATCAACATTCATAAGACACTCATTAGTGAAGGCGGGGCTTTGGGTACAGATCGATTCCTTCCGGGTCCGTTAGCTGAGAGGACATCTCTGTGGGTTTGTGTTCTCGGGGCTATAGATGACGGTGTAGATAAAGTTTCATCCAATCAATGAGTCAGTGCGCATTTATATGGAATTCCCTCAATTCCTCGATAACAGAAAATTTACATACTACCAACTGCAAATATTGTAACTGATAAATTGTATGATGACCCCTCAGCAGACAAAGTTAGAGATTCATCCGAAGACAGGGCCATATTTATTTAAAACGGCAATGGCTGATGAATATTAAAAGTCGTGTAAGTCACAAGGAAAATAACGACGTTCACTCCTTTGAAACGATACATTTAAGATTTCGTGCTGACGAACAGTGTAAAGTTTCAATGGTATATTTATATACTACATCGTCTTTCATTATTGTTCTTGTACAAATGGACATACATGGTCGTACGTGGTACGGAATTAAAAACATCAGCCAACTTTATGAAATGAAAATATATGTACACTGTCTTTATATTTGTTTCGGTTTTTGCGTTGTAATCAGCAGTAAATAATACGGACACTTTAGCACATATTGACGTCACATGCTACCGTCAGAAATGAAACTGCTAACCTCTGATATAATATGGAAAGGTGTTCCCACATGCCGGTCCAATTACAGGTTTGGTCAGTATTCTTGTGTCGTTGAAGGAGTCGTACCACCCAGGCAATAGATTGCCACTATCTTGGACTTGTCCCAAAATAGTATTTGCTGGTCCTCTTTTCTCTATTTCTGGTATCCTTGTCGAAACAGTACAAGGGTCTACAAGCATAATTACATCAAGTTTGGTCAAATGTTCATAAGCAGCATGATTGCACGTACTTGTGTCAAGGCAAATGGATAACTCTCCCAAATGTATTGAAATTATTGTTCCAATATGTTGTCACATAGTGGGGTTGCTGACATGTATTTAACAGACGCTAAACATATCTATCTTCATTGATGTTATTTCTTTATGTATATATTTATCATTAACGGAACACATTCAGAACTGCTTGAATTACACTTTTGAACTTCGTTGTATACCTCTATTCCACACCACAAACTTGGGGAAAGACTTCATTCCTTGATCCATAAGGCATGTGTCACTACACGTGGTAGCCATGTACATCTCAATTGTCGAGGTTTAGTACAATTTTTCAAAATTCCAAGCATCCGTTTACTTAGAAAACAATATGTGAAATGCTGGACTTCCTCATATAAGAATCACTGTGAAATTTCGAATATAACATTTAGGCAAGAAGTGGGCATGCCTAGGGGCGCAAATTGTGTTCCCCTCCTTGCTGATCGATGATGCACATGAATCGGAGATTGTGCTTGGATGGACAGAACACGGGAATTTGGCCAAATTATTAGCGTTAGCTTCAGATATATCTATGATCGTTCAATAATGGTCAAATAGCCAAAACCCTTCCACTGATATAACATGGCTTTGCGGTAGTCGTAGCCTTAAGATCACTTTGTGGAATTTTTGGCCCTGAACAAGACAGAAAGGCGACCAATGAAAATGTCTCATATTTTTTCATATTTCGATCTATACATGAATATTCAGAGTGACAAATACCTATTATCGCGACTGTATGACAAGATGCATGACTTCAAATTTCCAATAGTCAACTATCCCTATATGTATATTTACTGCATTATTCATACTTTTGAGGTACAATATAGCATTCTATTTCTGCGAGGATTTCAAGATTCAAAGCCGCCTTAGAAAAGCTTTCAATACGTTTTATGCTTAACAAACGGATGACATTTCCAAATTTGATACATCAGTGACCTAAATAATATTCGATGCAATTTCCTGTTTAGGCTTGTACCGAATGTTACCGTGTTAGTTCCAGTGAACAACTGACATGCCCTTGGGTGTGTTTGTGACGGCTGCTACCCACATGGCAGGTCACACTCACCTTTTCTCGAACAACTTGTGTTGATGAATCACTATCTGTCACTGTAGTCAGACTGTCACAATGATCTCATCTATTAGCAGAGACTTCTTATGACTATGGAAAGGGATTTGTTGCTATTATTTACAACATTGCAACATTACGACAAACATAGGTTACTTGGGGAACTTACTTATTGTTTAAGTGAGTGAGTGATGGGAATACCAGCAATGGGCGTCATACATTGTACCCATGTAGGGAATCGAACCCGGCCCTAACGTACACATGTCAACAGTTTAACCACAAAGGCTACCCAACCGCTCACTTGAGGTTTGATTTAATAGGACGAACAAGACATAATTACATTGGTTATTGCGATTGAAAATAAGAAGTACTTACCACCTTCACACGTACGACCTGTATATCCTGTCCTACATGCGCATGTGAAACCGTCACGGACTGAAGAACATGTTCCTCCATTTGCACATGGCTTACCTCTACAGTAGTTAGGTGCTGAAACAAAATGAGGAAAATCGTGAAGATTAAGATGCAGTAAACACTATGAACATTACACTACCCTGACTAATACCCTTTGATCATTATCAGATCAGACTGATCTTATGTCGTACTGATCGTCAGACATATCTGATTTCTAAGAACCACGACTGAGCAGAGTTTGGAGAACTTGGTCGAGTTACGTATACGGCGTGGCAACGTCATGTGGGCGGAAAGACCAATGTGTCGCAGAACGAAGACAACATGATTAGAACATACAACAATCGATTCCTTGCCTGGCTAAAATACGCTAACGGAATGTTATTATGTTTTCATGTTACAAACACGTTAACATGCGGACAAAGGAAAGTATATGTAAAAATCTTTACAGTCCTGACATGCTTCCATGAGGGAGGGAGTTCGTTGTAACTCAGTTTTGAATGGTGTTTCAGTTATATCACGGCGCGACAAATTCTTGTGGGTGGAAAACCAAGAAACTGTACTCTGGCAGTCTACATCACAGGGCCACCCAAAAAAAACCATGAGCATTATATTCTCGATGTACAACTAGACCCATATCAAAACACTTATTATGATCTCACCAAGGCAGAAGACACTCCTTGCAACATTGGTCTCGATCCGGTAGGCCTCACCATCATTGGGACATGCCCGTGTTTCAATTTCAAATGTTGTGGAACATGTGTGGGTTTCGTTTTGCACACATACTACTGAGACATTGCTTCTTCTTTTTTCTACAAGAAAACAAATGAAAACGCTATATAGAATGCAAGCAATGCGCGGAAGCGAAGGGGCTAACATGAAGTACATGGTATACACGAAATGTATTAGTTTTTCCACTCTTTTTTATCTCAGATCTATGTCTGTACAAAGTAGAAAAGGTTGACTATTGAAACTGCTAACACAATTCACATGCCGAGTTTCCTCAACAAATGCCCTTGTTCGAAACTTACCCCTGTTCACCAAGTAGCGAATGGATATCCCAGTAGAATGAGAAGGTTCTATATAAATGGTTTTAGCACCTAAAACGCAGTTGAGGTTGTGTAGTGAATGTAATTGGAATGAACACAGATCGAGTTAATAATGTCATTCGGTTTTTTTCCATACTTACTGTTGGGGTTTGGGCTGGATTAGTAGTAGCTTATTATTATTATGTACAGATTCAAATAGAAAGAGCAAAGAGGGTTTTGGTGATCCTGGCACAGTCAGGCTGGTTCGACTCATTATCAGATCAGGGCCCTTGCCCCTTGTCTGAGAATGTGAAGACTCCCCAAACTGCAGCCTTCTGCACTATCCCGATTGTCAGAGAGAGTTATTTTTCCTGCTGCAAACCCGGGTACTCTGCCATTGTCAGTCAACAGATTTGGAGGTACCAAACATAAATTCATTGCATAATCTACATTTCATAATTGCCTGGAAGAAGTCGGCTTGCCTGAAAAGTGAAACAGAAGGCTTTCTTTTTGCTGCTCAAGACCAGTCACTTCCCATTCCGTTTTATTTTCAGTCAACATTATGGTAGTTTTGTAGAGGCAGTATTGTTGGTCACTGCTTTAAGACATGAAAGGAGGTCTGTTACCTTTTTTAATACAAATGTTTGCAAAAATAGCAACAAGGAATATTATTCATATTTGCCTTTCCTCCAAATTGGATATTTTCCTCCACAGGATTCTACACCAGGTGGATAATCCAACATAAGCCCATTATCCGCTGCTTTCAAGACCTTTCCTGTCTTTGTTGAATCATCTCTTCTGAGGTCTCCAAAAATTGGCCACCGAAAGAATAGGTAAGGATTCTTTCTGATGCATTCTTCTGAATCTACAATACGTGATAATGACAATTAATCCTCAATGTTTGTCTTCAAGAACAAACTTATACAGTGGACTATGTATTACGGGGATGAAGATGATGATGTAATGATCACAAGATGTGCATTCCAGAATGTGCATGAAATAAAACAAGAATGTCACAATTTACTAAATGTTTGTCTGACAAATTATAATTGACAAAGTCTTTGAAGTCTGCTCCTTTAATTGACATCCATGACCAATATAAGTGTTCTTTTCGTACAAAGAGCGAGAAAAATATATATTGAAGATATTCATATACGAAATATAGACAAGAAATACTCAAGAGCTTCTTAATTGTAAACTTGAAACATTGGATTTAATTTCAAACCTCTTTGATAACAGTAATTATTATATCAAACGCCGTGAGGATTTCACACAATATTGATGACAAATTTCAAAAACATTTATGAAATGTTTTGTACAGTGCTCCGCTGTGGATAAAGAACATGGCCTGAATTGATTGACACAAAATATAAACAGCATGTGACAAGTTCTATGATGCCTGAAGTAGCTTCTTTAGGTATAGTGAAAGTACTTTTACCAATCACCAGCTAAATAATGTATTTGTTCTTTGCTTCTTGTATAATGTCACAGAAAGCAATATGCAACCTATAATCTGGACGAGTGAAAGCCTTTCCCCCACCTCCCTAAAGCCTAAGTGACGTTCTTTGAAGTAGACATGGTGCCATACAGTAATAAGAAAGGGGCGGACTATATACTCCTTTATTGTCATCAGACTGACCAGAAGTGCGAAAACAGTAACTATTGTTTGAGAAAAGGAGGCTGTATCTTTACAATAGCTCTATGAACGTACATGAATGTGAATGCGTTTGCTAGTCGTGTTAAATCTATTGGAACTACATCTCAATGTAAGTTGTGATAGTTTTGTGATCAATTAACATACAAGCCTGATCATCCGTACGATTTACAATGTATAGTTTAGTATGCTTCAAAACGTAGCATGCATCCACACACCATGACCCAACCTCAGGGTACAGGTGGGTTTTTTATCATGGGAATGTTAACAGAAGGTGTCATTATCAAACATTATGCAGTGTAGTGTTGTCAATTTCTGAAAGTTGTTGTTTTCTTTTGTTATGATCTTTAACATAAAACAAATTCAACCTAGAAAAAATAACGTGAACGGTATTTCTATTCATTTACTCTTTATGAAAACATGACGAAATAATGTGACTTACCAATTCTACAGTAGACATGTGAAGGAAGAATTAGAAGAATGACAAGGATTTGTCTGGTCATTGTCTGCAAGAAAGATATTTCACGATCGTTAACTTAACTATTTTATTATCTTCTATAGATTGTTTCTGTGTTCCTTATACTACCGCTCTTCATAAATAAATAAAAGAAAAAGAAAAGATTTTAATATCCGACCATTCGCCGACCTGTTGAATGTTTGAAAGTTGTGATGAGGCCTTCATTGGCAGAATCCTCAAAGTGGAAAAGAGGAAACAAAATTGGAATAAACCCATTATGTCCCAGCCAGCTGTCATCTAAAGTCTGCATGTACTACAAGAAATATGTGTAGTTGTTACCACTGACAAGGCGTAACATTACAAAACCATTTTATGTAAGTATCACTTCCGTGATGCTGTTATTGAGTAACATGGTAAAAGTGACATATAAAAAGGCCACAAAAGCGCCAGTGCGGTACCTGAGAAGGAAATCGGCCAAAACCACGTATCAGTACCATCAAGTTTTGACTTGATTCTAAAACCCGAAAAAATGTCTATTCTTCTTCAGGATTGGATTACAAAACTCAATAAACATCCGTACAAAGCGAGATATATTGCTGGGTCCTGCAAATGTTCCACCAAATCATAGTCACAAAGATTAGCCAGAACTCTCAATACAGCCAAGGAAGGGCTTTCATTATATTCACAGAAAGTATTTGAGGCAAGTGGGAGTAATAATATGTGGATTCTCAAAAACTCAAAGGATTTACTTGAAGTTCTACAGTCTCTGAAAAGAAAGTAAGGTTTACCACATTCAAGGCCTCAGTAAAGCTTTCATTTTTTATGGTAGACATGTGGAGGATATTTCCAAATTTTAGTGACAAAATAGATATCTGATACAATTTCACATTCTCATTTGTATCATATGTTTTTTGGTTTTGGCGAACAATTGACTTTCCCTTGCATGTGTTTGTGACGGGTGTCATAGGCGAGGCAGCGTATGCTAACCTTTTCACAAACGCCTGGTATCATCACAATTTCATAGTGAGTGAGTGAGTGAGTGAGTATGGTTTAACGCCGCTTCAAGCAATATTCCAGCAATATCACGGCGGGGGACACCAGAAATGGGCTTCACACATTGTACCCATGTCGGGAATCGAACCCGGGTCTTCGGCGTGACGAGCTAACGCTTTAAACCACGAGGCTGCCCGACCGCCCCAATTTTGATAGTGATTCATAAACACAATGATGTAATCGAAATCTTACAATGGAGTCTGCTTTTAGCAGACCTTTCCAATGTTTATGGGAATGGTTTTGTCACGTATGCTTACCATGTGCTCTTTGGAAATGCATGTACGACCTTCTCATAGACATTCAAATAACAATGTAATGTAATAGACTTATTTAGACAATTAAATCAGATACAAATAAAATGCACTATCTGGTTCTGTATTTGTCAATGAGTCAATATCACGTGGCCATATTAGTAGTTGATGACTTGTCTTATATTCATATAGTTCCAAATGAGGATTTTGTGTAAATCTTGATGTCTTTAGAAATGGAGGGATAATATCTCAGTACATCTCCCCGAGGCAAGAGAGTTAACTGACTATAAAAGTCCGGTTTCCACCCTTGCCGAACTAGGCTGGTATTATGGAGTTACATTTGGGCTGGACTAACGAGTCTATGCATAGTCCAATCAAAAAGTGATACGAGAGGTGGAATCTGATTGGTCCATAGGAGAGGCTTAGAAGGGACATAACTGGTAATAGCAAGTGGTGGCGTTAAAATCGAGCCCAGTAATTCCAGCCTAGTTCGGCAAGGGTGGAAACTGGACTTTAACAGTCAGTTAACTCCCTTGCTTTGGGAAGATGATCTCAGTATGAACTATGAACAGTGGATAAAATAAAGCTAGAGTTTTACTTTAAATACCAGGGAATTTTGTTCTCCTCGCGATAAAGCATGTAAAACTCTTGCTATGCAAACACGTAATTTAAGGCAATGAGCACAGTTTTAAAATCATTTAAAATGAGAAAGGAAAGTTGTAACACGCTGGAGAAGTGGCTTAAAATAAGTGGACTGAATTACAAAATACACTTCATAGACTGATTGACAACGATCCACGCGTAAATACAGTCAGGTAACACATTGTCACAACACGGTCTTAAGCTTAATTTGCTCATACTGTGGACCTTTTTGCAAGAGACAGAACATCCCATCGACCAGTCCACCAAGAATGAGATGAGTTAGAATATATATACTCAGCAACAACAGTTCCTGTGACACGATGTAAAACAAGAACCTGATCAAAGTAGACGCACACAAGTTTACACATGCAATGACTCATGTCTATCACAGAAATGACGTTATGAGAAGAGAAAGATGCAAGAACAGAATTATCAAGTTCTCAAGTTCTTTATTAACTCAAACCGCCGACCGGTGGTATATGAGCAATATAATAGCATACATATATACTAAAATACGATGTGATCAAGTGGCAACAGTGCTTTACTTTAGTGCAGAAAGTAATATTTTTACAAATTTAGACAGTTTTTTAAGATTGTAAGTTCTCATATTTGACATCAAATGCTTAAAGGAAATAATGTTTGACCAGTTTAGATATCTATTATCAATTAATATTTTTCTTTGCTGGTCAAAATATTCACATCTAAAGAGGTAGTGGAACTCGATCGTCGGCTATAGCAGGGGAGGTACAAAGCTTACATGTGCGATATTCGCGTGGGATGCCCTCCCAGCGGCCAGTCTCAATCGGTAAATTATGATTTAGGGTTCCTAGTTTTAAAATTGGAGTAAAGATTTCTGGTGATAAGAGAAGATATTGTTCAAGTTTGAAATTTGTATTGTAAATTCTATAGCTGCAAGCTTTGGAGCTTGTAGTTAAATCGACATTCCATTTTTGAATAAATTGATCTTTTAAATTGTTTTCAATTTTTGAGACTAACCAGCCGTGACTTACAGAATCCGGTTGATTAAAGACTACAGAAAGACCACATCTGTTTAATAAGCTCTTAATGGACTCCACCCAGTTGCTTCTATTGTTATTAATATTATTTATATAATTTATGTATTTCAATATTAGGGTTGAAAATTTTATAACAGGTCGATTATTACTTATATGGTTATGCCAAAACGAGATCATTCTCTTATATATGAGTATACTTATTGGAAATCTCCCAAATTCACCATACAACATATAATCGGGTGTTGAGTTTCTAAGATTGAAGGCAAGTTTAATGAATTTCAAATGTACTCTTTCCATGGTTTTCGTATCCCCAAGTTTTACAACCATAGGTTAGAATAGGCAAGATTAGAACATCAAAGGCTTTGAGAAGGCAATCAACAGGTAGATTTAAATTCCGTGCTCTTTTTAATAAGGAGAACATGGCTTTTGTAGCTCTGTCAGCGAGGTTTTTAATTGCACACACAAAACGACGGTTTCGATGGAATAAAATACCCAGATAGACATAACTATTTACAATTTCTAAATCAACGGAGTTAAAATGAAACTTCAAATTCTGGGGTAGGTTGGTGCCTGATCCAAATATTAATATTTTAGTTTTGCAGGTGTTTACCTCTAATTTCCATTTTTTGCAATATTTGTGAAATGAATCAAGGGACTTTTGAAGTTCAGGTGCGTTGTCACAGAAGAACAGAATTATCAATTCACACGTCAGTAGCGTGCGTGCCCCCCTCTCGCTTGGATGCATGCAATGCATCTCCTTCGCATTGAACGGATCCAACGCCTAACACAGTATTGTGGGATGGCATCCCATATCTCCACCAGCCTGCATCTCAGTTCCTGTACTGTAGTCGGAACACGTGATAAACTTTGGAGACGGCGGTCCATTTCATCCCGCATGTGTTCAATTGAATTATAAACCTACTGGCTGTGTGTTAAACTCGATACTGAGTTTTTGAAATTGTGGTAACACCTCGCAGGAGGTATTGCAACGGTTGTTAAACCTCGCAATCATTGTAAACCCTTGATAGAACAAAACTACGAAAAGCCTACGAGTCGCAGGTGCAGATTTCGTGCCATTGCGAGACGCACGTGCAGATTTCGCACATTTGCGAAACCCACGTGCTGAGGTCACCGGTTTCATTGAACCGAGTTCACAACTGCAGGCGATATTTCATCTCCGATACAGGTTATACATTTGAGAGTTTTTATTACAGTTAAAGTAGTATAGGTAATAGGGGTTCTGGCTCACTTCCACTGGAGCCAGATTTATTACCTATACTGCTACTACAGGAGGATTTTTTTATGCCAAAATTATTGTGCGATTTAACGATAGTCATGAGATTGGCTCTAGCTCACCAATACCTAGGGCCAATGATATAAATTTTAATAGGTAATAGGGGTTCTGGCTCACTTCCACTGGAGCCAGATTTATTACCTATACTGCTACTACAGGGGGGATTTTTTATGCCAAAATGATTATGCGATTTAACGATAGTCATGAGATTAAGTTAAATTGGCTCTAGCTCACCAATACCTGGGGCCAATCATTGCTTTAGATGAGCCTAAATGGTAATAAAAATATTCTTCATTATTTTTATCGATAAAGCGATATTCAACATTTTTATTAAGTTTTTCGTTCATTTTACTAGGAGACCAGACTATATAACTACACTCTTCTTGTAAATTGATAAGAAACAATTGATAACCGTATTTGGTTGGTTTGACATCACTGATATAATAAATACCTTGTGGTAATTCTTTCCATTTAATAGCTTTCTCCATTATTATATATATTTATGTAAGCATTTGTCTAAATGTGATCAAACGATAGTAAGCAATCTATTTTTAATCTCCAACCAGTTCTTTGGTTTTGGCACGGAATAATTGACGCGCTTGTTGCCTCCCCTGTTCTATGAACTTTTTTTTCTCGTCTTCGCTAATACCACTGGTCTTACGAGATTTTGATCGAATCTCCTGCTTCATTTCATTGTATTTGGTGAGTTCCGACAGCACTAAACGAAACTCATCCTCGGATATCTTACAATCGGCCATTGCTGTCGAAATATGATCCTCAATGCTGTTCAACTTTGCTTCGGCGAGTATCCGAATACTATCGTGTTTAAATGCTTTCTTTTGCAACCTACGAGAAATGAATTTTATCGCTATTCCTGCCAGTCCCGAGACTCCAGCTGTTATTTCCATGCCGAGCACGATAGGCGCGGCGATTATATGTGATAGTAAACCAATACCCGCTACACCGAGTCCCATGCTAGATACTAAAAGCGCGGTGTCAACTCCGTCCAGAGCATTCACGGCTCTGCGATACTTTTTATACAATCCAAGTCTCAACTCCCTATCCTTCCCTATTCGATGTTTTATGTCGTTTACTTGATGTAATCAAAATCCATCAACAGTTTCCATCTTTTCAAATGCTTCACCGAGCGCCGGATATAAACTCATAGTGTATATTATGATCATTTAATAGTCTTTAATTGGTCTTGCTTAAATGTTTTGCGACTATACATCAATCTTATCAAATGTATATTATACGGCAATAATATCTTAGAAAGAGAAATGCTGTCACTTTTAATAATTTGAACCCCCTCGAGGGTTGCAACGGGCGATACTCCGATATGAATAATACTGCAACGTTGACGCTCGTGTTTCTTGAGCCATTTAATCGATAGACCTGGTAATATTTCGAAGGCATCTACCGGTGCATCTCCGAACAAGACTTCAATAATAAGCGTAGAAAGATTAGGTATTGCACTCAGGTTAACTTTAATATCTTCGAATTCAGTAACCAAATTTAAAGTAACATTTTTTAAGGCCGGACGACTATATAACATATGACCTGGGTTTTCTAGCAGGGGGGTAACTAACACACTTTTTCGTTTTGATGGGATATAAGCCGCGAGTACGATGACATTTTTTATTATCTTAGTTAAATTATGTCCCTTACCCATCATCACATTAGGTGGGGTAATGACGATATTCAGTAGCCACTCGATGTTTGCTTCGATCATAGTCCATTTATTATCGTCGTTGCGAGTAATATTGTACGAAGTGTTTTTAAGGAGTCTACTAACGTCGACATCGGTTAAATCTTCTAGATTACCCGTGAATGTGACTTCTTTCCGCTTGTATACATTATCGTGTAAGTGTAAAGCGTATAACTAACCACTGGTACCGGGTTTACCGAATCCTTCTGTGTCTCCGAGATCGGAAAGTGCAATTGTATTACATTGTCTTAGTGTTCCAGGGCCTGATGCATCAACCATTATTTTTAATTTGGAGTGTTACACTTAAGTATCCTATATGTACTGGTTGGTGTTTTACATCTAATACAGAAATTTTGAGGTCTGAAATAATACCACGCTTCAATTTTTTATATTGTTATGACGAGAAAGATTCCGTTCTACCGCTATTGCATTTTTCATTTTTCACTGGAACACATCTGAGTAGAGTTGAAGGACTTTCTAGTTGAATATTATCCGTCGTGCTTATTTGATCAAGATGGATACACAACTCTTTATAGGGAACTAAATCGGACAATGTCTCTCCATCAAATGTTGCCTTGAATATTGATAAAATTCCGCGTGTAAATCCAAGTGTAGCTGATAAGTTCCCTACAATCCGTACACCTTTTTCTCCAGCGTCTAATTTCAACATTCCATTCGACTCATTTTGTGTTAGACTAATTCCATTAGGCTTAAAAATTTCATCATTGAGTGAGCATACGCTGTAATACCCAACAGGTATAATAATGACTTTTTCAATAATATTTTGTTCATCTAATATCCATATCTTATTATTACCTCTCACACCACTTATATTGGTCCACAGTGGGTAATATGTTACGTCGCATAGAGCTACTTCGAGCTGTCCATCCGAGTTATCGATAGTATGAAGCAGTTCAATAGACTGACCTTTTGTTATTCCAGGGAGTGTAACATACATATTAAATATACAATGATACTATATCATAACTTAAATATGAAATCGAGATACATTACTAATCAATCGATTAAAGTAACTGCCTCTGGTGCTGAATTTTTCGTTAAATTCCCCGATATCTTTGAAAATTACAGGGTCACGGCAACTAGCGATAAAATGGTGCCCGATTGGTTTCACAATCCGATGCAATTTTGGCAGAATCAGTTAAACTTTGCCGTATGGTGTGCCACAACGGGATGTGGTGTATCTGTTAATGCTCCAGGATATATGCTAAATAAGTCTGTTTTATTATTTCACGTGTATTATCAGATTAGACGTATACTTAAAGAAATTAATGCTCCATTACCGCAGGATCGAGCGTGGAATGCATCAAATAATCCGTATAATAGGGGGGCGTATGAACGTATTTGTAATTAATTTAATGTTTCTACGAGTAAAGATTGGCGTATTAAAGGAACAAACCATGGTCTAGGTATTCCGTACGCTGGTGCACACTCTGTTAAAGAAGTCAGCGATGATTTACTGAAAAGGGGTCGGCTCCTTCCGAGCTTTGCTCTCTCAACTAACGAGTGGAGAGATGATCGTATGAACTTTAAGGGTGGTGTTGCTTTCACCATCCAAAAGGTTGAGCAACAACCTGGAGACGCTTGGAATGAATTTCTTAATGATAAAGCGGAAAATAATTTTACTAACCCAGGATTTGTAAGATTTAATGAATCGATAAGAACTTATGTATGGGCAATTCTCGGTGCACAATCGCAAACACGAACGGTAATCATCGGTACTGGGACGGCGCTCGATGCGCAAAAACAGTTTGTCGCAAACGTGGAGGACGCCATTAATTCACCAGTTGACATACCATCGTCTATAAAGCGTTTTCAAGATGCATTACAGTACGCTCAATCCAAAGTGGACTACATTTATGCGCCGGGACTATACATGTCTCCGAGTAATATGGAACTTAAGATCGGTCAAGTGATAGGCTATAATAATAAAATTGTTATCGCTACCGATCAACAAAAACCAGGTATAAATTCAGATATTAACGTAGATTTAATAACGCAAACGATCACGGGCGAAAAGGGAATAGTCAAGCCACAGTTATCTACTAAAACATCTTTTAATGCACAACCATCTACTAACGCACAAGTGTCACCGCATATTGAGGCTAAAAATCAACAACATATCGATGAAAAAACAGCGCTTCTAGTGGGTGGAGTCTCAGTTGGTTTACACATGATTTGGTGGTTAAATAGTTCTTAGCGAACACATACAACAGCCCTGCAATTGCTATGATCAGCCCCCACAAGTTTTGACTAAGCCAAGGGGTGGTCTTAGCTAATAAATTCAATAGCCAGGAAACAATACTCCCTATTATACCGGGAAGTGCGGCCGCGGCTTTCTCAGCGAGCTTTCCCAGTGCTGAACCTAATGCTTTTAAATGCTTTTTTATCCACTCTTTTATACCATTTTTATCGTTAGGTGGTGTACTACCACCTGTACCACCTGTGCCACCTGTTAACGAGAGAGTCAAAGTCGATATAATAAATCCCAACGCGGTTAAAATACTGGCAATTGTTATTCCCTGTTCTCCGAACAATGTTTTAATTTTATCGGCCAGTGTAGTATCATCGTTGAGGACTTGATCGATAGTTTCTCGAATTCGACTGATTTGCGAACGAAGTGCCTTTCTATTACTGGAAGCCGCTTCGAGGCGGGCCGATCTTTCGTCTTCTAAGTTACGCAATCTTTCCGCTACGCGGCGTCTACTGAACTCATCGCCCGCCTGTTCGAGTTTTGTTTTCTCGTAAACTATATGCTTGTCGATTTCGGATATCTTGGCTATATTATTGATGAGTTCTCCCCGCATTGTTCGCATTGCCTTGTCAAGACCTCGTAATTCCCTAATACTAAACTCCGATACCTGTAACGTGGAATTATCGTAATAGGTATCTAAGATTTCTCCGAGTCCGTCCGAGGCCACCTTCGAGGAAGCCTCCAAATCATCTGTATTACCGAGTTCAGTACGCACAGTCCTAAGAACCTTAGTAGTCTTCGCGGAAAGACGTCGGTAGTCCACAAAACCTAATTTATCACGAACAGTGCTGATGCCGTGTTTAGTGGCTATCGTAGACAAGGCTAGGGGCTTACAAGTACGAGAATGCATAAGATCAATATCCGGAGCGCCACGCAGTCGCAATATTCCTTTACTATCTATCTCAAACTTTGAATAGTCACGACCTATTGGGGTATCTTCTTTTAAGGCATCGTAATAATCATTGACGGTTGACTGTAAAATTTCATCATTAAGATTCGTGCCACCAAAGTTGGTTTCATCAGTATCTTTGATTGGGTTATCAAAGTCATCAAAGGTACTTAGATCAAAGTCATTATGTTCAAAATTAGCCATTTTTATATTAAACATAGGGTACATAATTTCAATATAAACAATGTCTTCGCAATACGGACGCAAGTTAAACCCACAACATAGACTTCGAGATCCATTATGGGTCAAAGCAATTCGTCAGTCTGTAACTATAACAAATAACCCTAGTACCATAGATCAGAATCAAACGCTTCTGGTTCGCTTTCCTAATCTCGGCGCACACGATGTGTTAGTTCCGGGAACTGTCCGACTAGCATTTACGATTAGTTTGACTTTTACCGACGTTAACAGGGTGCCCGTTCAGATTATAGGTCGTGCTATCGTTAAGAAAATCGCAATTAAAATTAGTGGTAATGAGGTTTTGAGTATCGGCGATAGCGATGTATACTATTGTTACATGGATCTCTGGAGAACGGATAAAAAGCGGGAAAACTTACAGTACCAAGGTATTTGTAATAAGAACACATTGAGACTGCGTGTGGGCGCTGAAAATGGTGTTGATACCAACGAAAAAGATAAGGCCGTTGCCGACGCATTGGGTAACAGATTCTATATTCCCCTAGACTTTGAATTACTAGATTCCCACATGCCCTTTTATCAAGCATCCCTAGGTGATAGGTTAGAATACGAACTCACTTTTAATGACTACGGCAGAGTAATCAGATCTGCTAATGAAGATGCTAGCTATTCCATTGACAATATCTCGCTGGAGTACGATATGATAACGGATCCCGCATTAGCCAGACAAATTCGTAACCAGTATACCGGAAGTTTAGCCATTTTGTACGATCGCGTGCTGCGACATCGAAAGATCACGAGGGACAAAACAGATACGATGTTGAATATCAATCTAAACGTCCCCACGAGGTCGTTGAAGGGTATTTTAATGTTGTTCGAGGACCCCTTCAATGCGTTTAAAAGAAATACCGAGAAGTTCTACAATCCCAAGATTACAAAAGTAGAATTGACTATCGAGGGCGTTCCTAATCAACTATATAGCCAAGGAATGCTAGCGTATCACCAGTGGGATGAGATTAAAAAACTTCCTTCTATAAAACGTTCTCCGGAAGTTAACGCGGTCGTGAAAGATCTGTCTCTCGGGAGTGTATCGATGGATGAATACCTCACAACAAAGTACGCGCTATGGCCTCGACATGCGAACAACAGACGATGACCAACTACACGGCAGTGGGAGGAGAATAGAAAATGCCAGCGAGGGTGCCACCATACAGATAACGAAGCTTCAGGAATCAGCTGGTAAATTAAACATATATTTGTACGTGATTATGGATGCGCAACTTAATATACAGAATGGGAGATTCGTGCAAGCAATCTATTGATAATCTTTTACCTAAAGATCCGCACTGCGCTATCATATGCGGGCAAACGGGCTGCGGAAAAACAGCTTTTATTCTAGATATTTTAGAAAGTCATTATCGGGACGTTTTCGATCATATCATTATTCTGTGCCCGACTATAAGCGTTAATAAAACATACTTATCGAGAGATTGGGTAATGAATGACGACGGGGTACACAGAGTCGATCCGGCCGATCGATTACAAGACTGCCTCAGAGTATGTCACGAAAAATACAAAGGAGAATCGACCCTTTTCGTAATAGACGACTGCACCGCGAGTAAAGAACTCACAAAAAAGAAAGATCTGCTTTCGTATTTAGCATTCTCCGGACGGCATACTCAACATAGCATTTGGGTACTTACTCAAAAATACAACTCTGTCCTGAAAGATCTCAGAGAGCAGACCAAATGGGTAGCGCTGTTTCATTGCAAAGATCGAGATTCATTCGAGGAATGTTTACGCGAAAATGATGTCATTTATACCAAGCTCGAACGAGACAAAGTCAGAAAACAGTTAGCGGCAATGAAGCACTGTAAACTCGTATTAAAAACCGATCAACCAGCTGCTTATGCAATTGCTTAGCAAATTATAGCAAAAAATGTAGCAAAATGTGGCAAAATTATAGCAAAATGTAGCAAAAATGTAGCAAAATGTAGCAAATTGAACATTAGCGGTTGATATTACATAAAATGTGGTTCGAAATCCTCATTCTTTCGCAACAGTTCATTATTGCGGGATGTATTGGATATGTCATATTATATTATGTTAGACTTAAATATCTCCTTAGGTATTACATTATGGAATGCGACGAACTCATCGAACAAATGTTCAAAGAATCTGATGTTGATAAATCTTTAGATAAATCTTTAGATAAACATAGAGAAAGACTCGCAACTTTGGTAGCCGGTGGAAAATGTTCCCAATATTTGGGAGGAAATTATACCATCGAAAAAATTGATAACATGACCGACGAAGAGATTAAAAAACTGTACGAGCGTTACGAGTCTAGACTGGGAGCTACCATGACTAAAACGATAGGGTCGGCTATATTACAACTATACACAGCCGTAGCTAGTACGTTTCTCCCCATCCCGGCAGAACATCGCATGTATTTATGTGAATCTCTCGAGAAAGACCCATTCATCGAACACGCTATAAGCTCAGTGAGCTGTGAGTTTTATCATAGATTCGGAATGTTCTTAGCTCCGTTCACCACAGCTTTAATAACGGCTAGGTATTGTCAATTTAAACATACGTGCCCACTGAATAATAATGGAGACACAATCACAACAGGTGACACCACAACAGATTGTGAACGAGGAACAACAGATTGTGGAACAACAAGTGAACAAGGAACCACCAGTGAATGAGAATGTGAATGCACCACATGTGAATGAGAAACCCAGAGTTACTAAGATCCCCCCAAAAATAGCCGCAGGAAGAAAGGGAGGACTGGCGCGAAAAGCGAAATTAATAAATAATTCAAATATTAATCCGATTAAAACATGGGCACTAGTAGGAGTTGCTGGTATAGCGGCTGTATGGTTCTTTTATAAGACCGGAGAAGAGAAAACGTCAACCCCGCTGCAACAACAAGTTCAATTAGAGGTTAGTCCTCATATAATGCTATAAGAAGCATGACTACTCCAGTTACAAAGGGTAAAATGTTGGTAAACGCGACGTATCATTCAGCAGTGGTCACCGGCTTGGCCATTGGCTATGCCCGTATGGCTAAAATGATTACTAAAGCCACACCTCCCAAGCTAGATTTTAATGGATTTGACATCGGTATGATGGTTCTGGATATTGGATTAGCAATGGCAACGAAGGATATGCTCATCAAACAAGGACTTATCCCGGAAGACATAATGAAGTTATTAAACATTTGAATATAATATATTCATATAAACATGGCAACAATTGCGATGATGGTCGGTGGAGCTGTTGTTAATGCTCTAGCTTTTTCGGGGAGTAATTATTTATTTTCCAGTATGAGGGAATCAAATGCTAAAGAAGTTGAAGAGGAGCGTAAACGGCATAAGGAAGCTTTAGAACAATACCAAGCAGCCCAGTTATAATATACACAGCAGAGAATTAAGAGATTAGACTTTATTCATGAAAAACTGATTAAGGAAGGACATTCAATTCAAACGTTTAAGGATGTCGAATCTGCCATGCACGAATACTTCCTCGTTTATGGGAAAAAACTCGACCCAATACCAAGACCAATTGCAACAATGAGTCAGTTTTATACACCGTCAGTGGAACAAAAGAACCGAGAGGTCACATTTATTATTATTGGGTTATCTGCTCTATTGATTTTCAGCTATACCATGAATACGCAGTGACAGCTGTGGCTATGCATAAATAGCCTAATCAATATCTCGCCTAGTGTAGATGCGATTTGTATTTAGACAAATGATATGATAGATGTATATACCATGAATAACTGCAAGTTTACACTCATGGGTAAGACTACTCTAGTGTTGATTTTTACTGTGGCATACACAACTATTACATCAGGCGCGGACACATAAACTATAAGTGTTCTGAATGCGGGATAGGGATCAAAGGTCGTTATTGTTTATGCAAGAAACACGGTGCTGATAGGGTCAGGAACCAGATTATTTATGCTAGGAAGAGAGATTACATCAATGAGAGGAATAGGTTGGGGAGAATACGTATTTAGATATATGAAAACAACCAATTAGACATTTGTCTCATTTTGCATATACCATTCAACCACAATGGTTTTTGTCAGAGAGTTAAAAGCTATGGCAAAGCAAAGTGGCCTACGTGGATATTCTCGTATGAGAAAAGCTGAATTGATTGATTTACTCGGTTTGGAATACAACAAACCCGAGACTGTTAGAGAACTCCAAGTTCGAGCGAGAAACAGTGGGCTGAGAGGTTATTCTCGAATGAGAAGAGCCTAATTGATCGCTTTACTAGATGTTGATAATGATAATGATGTTGAAAATAAACAACAAGAATTAATATTTGTACCCACATCCGCCGGCGTTGGTAAATATCTAAGAGGTTGGAAGATGGATATTAATTCCAACATGGATGTTAACGATATTAAGCCCATCATATCGAGTAAAATTAACGAGGAATTAGATGATTTACATAGTATAAAATACCAGCTGACGATTAAAATGATATGAGTAAAAGTAACACAGACGATAGCACCGAATATACCGAACCATATTTCCGTAGCAATCAAGAAGTTATAACCGAATCCGATACTATAAACTCATCATTAGATACATCAATTCAGAGGATACAGGAAACTTTAGAACGCTGGACTAATAGAGGTTTTGGTTGGGGTGTGGATAAAATCGATAGTTTCTATTTAGATATAGCAAATTATATGCCTTTCAAAGGTGGATCTTATATAGATTTACCCCCGTATTATAAGAAGAAAAAAGCCATAATTAACGTAAAAAATAAATGCGATGACTGTTTAAGAATGATGATAAGATCTGCATTGTTCCCCGTAGACAAAAATCCGGATAGACCTTCTAGCTATCCCCAAAACGATGGACTCAACTTCGATGGTATAGACGAACCTACACCAATATCACAAATTGATAAGGTGGAAAAGCAAAATAATTTAGCTATAAATGTTTTCAGACATTCTAAAGGAATTGTTGTACATAGGATAAGCTCTACTCCGGAAAATATCCCCAGAATCAATTCATTTCTGATCGAAAAAGATGGTAAATATCATTATACGTGGATAAAGAGTTTAAACAGGCTATTATACGATCAAACTAAATATAAGGGAAAGAAATATTTCTGCGAAAGATGCCTACATGGGTACAGCAGACAAGATCTATTAGAAGCGCATAAAGAAGACTGTAGAGGTGTTGGACAGAATGCTATCTGGATCGATATGCCTAAAGAGCGAAAAAATATATTAAAATTTGAACATTATTGTAATCAAATGCCAGTACCGTACGTAATTTACGCCGACTTCGAAGCGCTTATCAAACCCATAGAAAATACCAACCATAATTATCAAGATAGTAGTTTTACGTACAAAACTCAAGAACATATTCCTTGTGGGTTTGGATATATAGTTGTAAGGTATGATGGGAAAACAAACCCGCCCGTGATTTACAGAGGTCCGATGCAGCGGGAAAGTTCCTAGAATATCTACAAAATGAAGAGAGAATAATCAGGGAAAAATTATCGTGTAAGATACCCATGCGTATGACGAGGGATGATTGGAGGGCCCATAAGAAGTCAACGATTTGTCACGTTTGTAACAAACCCCTGGATGGGGATTCCGTAAGAGATCATTGTCACGTCACGGGTAATTATCGGGGGGCCGCTCATAACGAGTGTAACTTGAAACTAAAAATGAACTCTCAAACAATACCCATCCCCGTTGTGTTTCACAACCTTAGGGGATACGATTCACATCTCATTATGCAAGCTATCTCAAAGACCGACGGCGGTTTAACGTGCATTCCTAATAATATGGAAAAATACATATCGTTCTCGTTGACTAAACCTATACATTATAGGGACAAGGATGGGAAATCTAGAATAAAGCAAAGTAATGGGCTTAGATTCATAGACTCCATACAGTTTCTGTTATCTTCCCTGGACAATTTAGCTAATGCGAACAATCCCGATGACTTCGCGATAACAAATCAATATACCGATAAGATAACTCGTCATTTGTTGCTGAGAAAACGTGTATATCCTTACGAATATATGGATGATTGGTCTAGATTCGAAGAAACTGAATTACCACCCCTCGAATCATTCTATAGTAACTTAACAGAATCTAGAATAACAGATGCCGATTATGAACACGCTCTGACGGTCTGGGATAAATTAGGTTGTAAGAATTTAGGCGATTATCACGATCTGTACTTAAAAACCGATGTACTGTTACTCGCCGATATATTCGAGATATTTAGAAAGACATGTTTAAAACAATACGGCTTGGACCCTGCATGGTACTATTCCAGTCCCGGACTATCGTGGGATGCATTGTTGAAGAAGACCGGTGTAGAACCAAAATTACTCACAGATTACGATATGCACTTGTTTATTGAGAAAGGATTAAGAGGTGGTATGACGATGGCAGCTAAAAGGTATTCTAAGGCTAATAATAAATTAGTGGAAGGATACGATCCGAGTAAACCCGACACGCATATATTATATCTGGACGCTAACAATTTGTACGGATGGGCTTTGAGTCAACCTTTACCCACGGGTGGTTTTGAATGGGTCGATGATATCGAAGTGAATGATATCAATGTGAATGATGTGAATAAAGGGTACATACTAGAAGTTGACTTGGAATATCCAAGTTCGTTACATAAAGACCATAACAGTTATCCACTAGCTCCCGAAAGATTAATGGTTAATAAAGATTGGATGTCGGAATATCAACGCTCCTTGATGGGTAATAGTAGGTTAGCTAACGTAGAAAAACTCGTACCAAATTTGATGGATAAGACAAAATATATAGTTCACTACAGAAATCTCCAGTTGTATCTATCGTTAGGTATGAAACTTAAGAAAATACACAGAGTTCTAAAGTTCGATCAAAGCCCTTGGATGGAGCCCTATATAAGGTTGAACACAGATTTAAGAAAGATAGCTACCAGCGATTTCGAAAAGAATCTGTATAAGCTAATGAATAACTCAGTATTTGGTAAAACTATGGAGAATCTAAGGAAGCGTGTTGATGTTAAATTAGTCAGATCTAATGAGGTAGAAAGACTCAGGAAACTTATAACCAGTCCGGCTTTTAACAGAAGCAAGATATTCGATAACGACTTAGCCGCGTTGCATATGCAGAAGAGTAATATAAAATTCAACAGACCGGTGTACGTCGGTATGAGTATTCTCGACTTGTCAAAACACTTAATGTATGACTTTTATTACAACGAACTTAAGAAGCAATACGGCGATAGATGCGAGGTGTTATATACTGACACAGATTCTTTGTTGATGGAAATACAAACCGAGGATGTGTATAAAGATATGGCAGAAAAAATAGATATGTACGACACGAGCGATTACCCTAAAGATAATCCACTGCACAGCGTAGTAAATAAAAAGGTGTTAGGTAAGACGAAGGATGAATGTGCTGGGACCCCTATAGTGGAGTATGTAGGATTAAGACCTAAGATGTATTCTATAAAGAAGTCCGATAATGGTGAGATAAGAAAAGCTAAGGGTGTTAAGAAGTATGTTGTAAAAAAGCATATCAAACACGAACAGTATAAAGAATCATTATTCAACGGTAGAACGTTCAAACACAAGATGAACTCTTTAAGAAGTTACAATCATAGGATATATGGATTAAGAATGAACAAGACATCATTATCCCCCTTAGATACAAAGAGATGGATTGATAATGATGGTGTAACTACCTATGCTTATGGTTATGGTGGTAATACCGTACCGTCGGGAACTATGAACAACTCTTCTCGTACAAATGCCCTTCCTTGTCCATCTTGAAGATAATAAAGAATAGGCTCGCCTTCTTTCGAAACCAATCTACTAATGTTATACGTCTTAAGGGACCATATGGGATCGGTTGCGCGATGTAGGCCTCCTTCGAGTTCACCGGCCTGGTATAAATATCTTACCCTTACTCTATCCGGAAGTTTTCGCTCTTTGCCTCTCCTCGGTGCTGAAGATTCGGAAGTCACGGATTTCATTTTAATAGCATCGGATGGTTTCTTCCCTATTAATCTCGTTACTTCATTATTCAGCGCTGATACAACGGCTGATAATCGTGTCACCCATTCGGTTGATCTCAATCGCTCGGATTTCATTTCGATCCCATACTGATAGCCAAACAAACGTTCCGCTAATGTCCTGTTAAATCTTTCGACGATAGCTTGACTGCAGTGGGCCTCTCTTTCACCACGGACGATTTCGACATCGTGCTTTGTTAACAGTTTAGTTACCGATCCCATAAACTCGCGACCGGGATCTACTTGAAATAGCTTAGGCCATTTTAGCGGTCCGCGTTTATATATGCGACTCAGTGCATTAGCTACCTCTGTTGATTCTTTCGATGTTAATGGCTCAGCCTCTTTGTATCGACTAGCCACATCCACTACGGTTAAAGCGTATTTATACGTTTTGCGTTTTACCTTATCGTGGGGAAGAAACAAGAGGTCAGCCTGATGAACTTCATTCATTGTAAAAATATCAAACTTCTTCCTCGGTGCCGGTAAATATATCTGCCACATTGCTTGTTTCTTTAACCAATCCTTGGCCACATCTTTAGATACCTTAGCCGCGGTGGCTAATTTTTTTATTGCTCCTACACCTTTCCAATATCCTCATGGGCTATAGTAAATTTTATCCATTATTAATTAATATTGATATTTCTTTTAAAACGACTTTCGTTGAATCGCATAATCATTTTTATACTAATAGAAGCATTGATTGGCCTCAGGTATTGGTAAGCTAGAGCCAATCTCATGACTATCGTTAAATCGCTTAATCATTTTGGCATAAAAAATGCAGTATAGGTAATAAATCTGGCTCCAGTGGAAGTGAGCCAGAACCCCTATTACCTATACTACTGTTATTTAATTATAAACGTTGTCTATGCGATGAGTCGATTAATAAGTTGAACAAACGATTTCCCCCGGCCCCCGAGGTTTGTCACCGAATGTCAGGGTTTACAATCGCTGGTAATCCCTCGTAAAAATGGTTTCTCCTATACGAAAGTTCTGAGCGTAACGTTCACCGCGACGGCGGTATACTCGTATTCAGCGATCGCCATCGGAGAGGTGAAAACGAAACTCGTCGGTGAACAGAACCTGTCTCCACTGAATTGCCGTCCAACGCTCTCGCTGTCTATACCACTGCAGACGCAATCGGCGGTGATTGTTGGTCGGACAAGCAGAAACAATCGAACCCAATCCCTAACCAATCCCTACAACACCCTGGTTTACATCATCGACTTGAACACCAGAATGTTTTCTCTTGTATGCTACCGATTGGCAAGGGGTGTAACAGGAACTTTGGTTGCTGAGTATATTACAGTTATGTATTCTATATCTTACCGAAGACTGAATTACGAAAGTACATTGAAGGCATAGTTGAACAAAACACTGTTCAACAGAGCAAAACATTCATACTTACCTTCACCTCTGTCCTACCGTTTCTTTGGGTTGCCCCTGTTCTCAATAGGTAAGCTTGATGAAGCTCAGAGAGTTCTGGAAAAATACGCACAGGATATCTATTATATCTTCCACTTCATTGAAGGTGGTATTCCGGATCATGTGTTACAGTGGAAAGTGCTCAGCAAGGCTAGCATTAGGAACCCTCGTATCCCTCCCTATCTTCCATACCACTTGAGGAGGATTCCACACAAGAAGAACCGAACATAACACCTCCGCAAGGTGAGTTAGATACTGTTGCATATGTAATGAGTCACCTTGAACAGTTGAAACAGTGCGTAATGGACGGGAATGAGTCTCTACGAAATCAAATTAACGCCGTAGAGAATAAATTGAACAATGACATTGCATGTAAAAATTCGGTGATTGACTCTAAGACAAAAAGAATACATGAACTTTCTGTACGTCAAGATTACTTCTGGCCTGAGGACATTGTGTGTCGAGACTATGCGCCAAGGCAGCGTCAAACTGATCCGAAACAACAAAAACAACTACAGCAAGAATACAGAAGGAGCATCTACTAACAAAACGGCTATGTTCATATTGACTATGATGTCTTTTGTGATGGCACTAAGCGTGTTGACCTTGAATGTGCGTGGTGTGTCTCATCAGACCGAACATATCAACTCTTTTTTACTGGACTTAGTCGATATCATTGCTGTACAAGAACACTGGCTAAAAAACATGCAATATTAAAAGATTCAAAGATCTTAAATGTTGTAAATTTCTATCCTACAAATCTGAAGATGCGAGTACCTCCACGAGAGGGTCCGGTGGTATAGCTCTTCTACAGAACACTCATTCTAAATGGAAGACGCAATGTTTACATTCGTCTTCTGACAGTAGTATTGCTGTTAAGTTAACCCACCCACGTGCCGCTGACATGTATGTGATTGCATGTCACCTTCTGTCCAATAATGCCCTTCACTCTACGTATAGCACGGCTCTAGACGAACTATCTGACTTATATGATGAGTTGTGTGTGCATGGTGACACAATTATCCTAGGTGATCTCAACTCGGATATATGTAAGCATATAATGTTACCACCCGACAAACTTCTGTCTTACTTTGTTAGCACTCGTTATTTAGTGAATACTATTCAAGCCATTAGCTCATATACTTTCAGGAGCAAAGATAACATAAACAAGTCTCTGATTGATTATATCCTGATTCCTTCCCATTTGCAGAGTAACGTTAGCTCAAGTAAAGTGTTATTCACAAGTTATGATGTATCCGATCACTTCCCATGTGTAGCTACCATACAAGTAGATGTAAATGATAATGTAAAGCAAAAGGTTAAAGAAGCATGTTTTGTTAAACGGGACAAAGCTTCCAATATTGAGATCTCTTCGTACAAGGTCTGTCTTGATACACTGCTAAACAATGCAGAGTCTTGTTTATCAGTAGATACACGTGATGATATTGAATCATTTAATACGGGGATCAGTAAATGTATGATTGATGCCAGTAGACAGTCTATACCAGTAGGTAGTTTCAAGGCTCATCTGAAGCCTTACTGGAAACAGGATGGGCTACATGTACACCAAGACCATTATAACATGCGACTTGCAAGGCGGATAATTTCCTTTCTTATACCTCATACAAGCAGTCTAAGCGAGAATTCCGACGTCGTCACAGACAGTCAAAGCAGGCCTATTCGAAGAAATTTTGTTTGGAATTAGAAAAAAACCTTGTGAAACTGATGTGAATACGTTTTATAAATCTGTATGAAAACTACGTAAGCAGTAACTTACATATGATGACCGTAATGTAACAACCCCCACTGTCATATGTCAGCTTTGGGGTAGGTAAACACCTATGGCAAAACCATATGACTTGATCAGTGCGATCAAGACTTTAAAGATGGTATTGACTATGATATTGAGAAATTAGCCTCCAGTAATGAATCTAACTCATGTGTTGATAGTGTATCATGTGTTGAAATATTGGTTCAGGAAGTGACTAGATATGTACAGACACTGAAGAGGAACAAATAACCTGGCCCTGACAATATTAATAATGAACATGTGATGTTTGGTGGTGAGCTGCTAATAGGGAAGTTAGCACTATTATTTAATGCTATACTTACACTTCAGTACACACCTGCAGCCTATAGACACGGGGTCATTATACCTATTTAGAAGGGTAAAAAAGATAAATCAAACCCTGTAAATTATAGAGGTATTACGCTAACATCTTGTCTTGGTAAGCTTTTTGAGAAAATTCTCCTTGAAAGATTAGAAACGTGGACATCCCGAAATGCCTGTAATTTTCCCGACATGTTGCAGTTTGGCTTTAGGAAGGAGCACGGTGCTGTTATTGCGCTATTTACCCTAATCGAATGTGTACAAAGTTATGTTAACATGGGATCATGTATCTACACAGCATTTTTGGATAACGAGAAAGCTTTTGATAAAACTCTATCATCTTGGTATTAGAGGTAAAATGTGGTCTCTGTTACACCACTGTTATACTTCCATGTATGCGTGTGTTCAGTAAAAGGGCGTACAATCTGATGCAATTGCTGTTAGACAAGGTATAGGTCAGGGTAGAGTTATCTCAGCTTGGCTTTTTCTTGTGTACAAAAATGACCTCATAACTGAGCATCGGCAGTTAGATACAGGAATATGTATAATGTTAGTTTACCATGCGTGTTACTTGCTGATGATACTACTCTTAACAGTTACAGCCCTAAAGGTCTGCAAACAACCTTAGATACAGTTGTTAATTACGCATCCAAATGGCGATTAACTTATAATGCATCGAAAAGTAAAATTGTGTTTCATAAAAAGAAGCAATTATTGTGTACGCATGCTTATCACTTATTATATGTAAAATATGCGGGTGCTGTCCTACAAAGCAATCTTTCTTTCAAATTATATATTGAAAACAGCTGCACAAAAGCAAGGCGTACTATTAATTCTCTCCTCTCTGTTGGTCTACATAGTAGTGACTTACATCAGTATGCAAGTATTGAGATATGGAAAAGAATGACCTTAACAACAAGTTTTTATGGATGTGAATTACTACCTCCTCTGCATGGTAAAGATCTTGAATTAGCCGAAAGCACCCGGCGTTACTTTGCAAGGATTGTACAAGGTCTTGACAAACGTTCCCCCACTGATGCCACTATTGCTAATCTAGGACTTTGGAGCATGGTTGGCTATATAGATAAATGTAGACTACAGCTGCTGGGGCGTCACTGCAACAACTCATATGTCTCAATTTGTAAAACTGTTTTCTGCGCATCAACTCCAAACTATTTCTTTCATAAAAAATAATTTACACAGTTTATGTGGAGTGTTGCTTTCAACAGCCAAGAAATATAAGCTACTTCATCATGTATTTCACTACGTTCGCACAGGGGAATTCCCCGCGAAGACTAAGTGGAGAAAGATTGTGTTAAATGAAATAACTTCCCACGAGGAAGAAGTGTTAAAATATAACTTATCATGTAGAGCTGACCTATCTCGATATTCTAAAATTCACACAATACTTACTTCTCATGTGTTATACAGTATTGTAATGTTATATCCAGAATTGAGAGAAGAAATACAGTATGTCATAAGTAGTACAACAGAGCAAAACATTCATACTTACCTTCACTTGTGTCCTACCGTTTCTTTGGGTTGCCCCTGTTCTCAATGGTTAAGCTTGATGAACGCATTCCTTTTATACTCTTAACTCGGAGAGTATACTATCACAGCTGGCATGTAATTAAAACAATTTATCTGACAGACCACAAAACACCCACCTCTCCAAGGTGATATGAAACTCAACACTAGCAGAGCAGATGTCGAGCTTGTGTAATAAATTTGTGTATTATATTTCTTCTATTGCACATCCTGCTATAGACAACACTTACCATCTATTGGTATTCTCTGCAATAATACTATATCATTACATTTTGATGACACATTGAAGGTCTTTCTCTACAGAACTGTCAACTCTAGTAAAGCTTATTATTTCAACAGCTGTACAATATGGTACTGAATACCCTACAACATGCAACAAACATCCATCTCTCTACGTCCTAAGTGTAAAAGATTTGATAGTGAATCCACACATAAATGTCCAATCTAAGATCTTTATGATTACGATAAGTAAGTTGTACAAGATCTTTACGTTGTGGCACTTAACATTACTCTGCAGGCTGATACAAATTCTCAAAAGATCCAAAAACGGTATCCTATGCATGTAAACAACATTGCTAGCACCATGGTGTGTAAAACAAACATGCCATCACAAACGTACCAGGATCACAGTCGAAACAAATAAACAATAATATACCCTATATTTCCTTACCAATTCCCATTATAATAACATCTTGGGGCCAAGGAAAACTTCATAATTAAGATTAAATAAATGTGGCAAATCTAACATTTCTCTTTATGATATTACTCATGTTTATTGCATATTGTTTCAATTCCACTTGTATGTGTTTTCTTTATGAAGGTATTAATATTTCTATATGGTACCTTATTCGTAGTATTGTGCTGACAGTTACCTCATTTAATTTTTTTTGACCTATCAGTTCATTTGATAACGCTAAATAACGCTTACTATGTATTTTCAGACGTGTTCGCCAATACATCCAAGAGTCAAACCCAAGATGCTATGTAAAAGTGCTACGAGAATACATGGAATCCATCCCCCTAGGAGGACCGTTCTATCGACGACCTTTGTCGGTACGTGAGAAAACGTAAGGTATTCTCACCAGAAGGTTGGCGTGCACACGTTTGAGAAGCTGTTTAAGAAAATATGCGACAAAGCTGGTATAACAGGACATCACACTGGTCATTCTGGCAAGGTAAATATTATTACATTGACATCTCATTTAACCGTTGTACTGCTGAAATAATCTTTAGTGCGACGTAAAACTCCAACTCCTCCTCCACTCCTCCGTTGAATACATTTTACTCTGAATTTAATAAGAGTAAATCAGCTTTCAGCATGACAAGGACTAAAAATGTATTTGCATGATCGTATTATATAGCGCCATAAATGCGTATATGTCCATTTTTCACAATCAATCTTAGTGTTTCAGGTAACAACAGCAACTCGCCTGTTCCACAACAAAGTGGACGAACAGCTGGTTCAAGAAAGGACGGGCCACAGAAGTCTAGCTGTGAGAGCGTCAAGCGCACGAGCGCAACACAGCAGAAAGAAATATCGGATCTCCTCCAGCCGCCAAAGCCCAAGGAATCAAAGATTGAACCGAAGACATAGTCTCCCAAGTCTACAGTTGCAACATGCACTTTGCCTGACAAGTCGGATGCAAAGCCTGTTACCAATAAATGTACGAAACGGAACGGTGACAGTTTAGAAATTATGTTCTAATTTTGGGACATTGCTAATTAAAACCTTGATGACCTTTTCTATTGTTTTTTTTACACGAAATGGGTATGGTCAAAAGTGGAGTGATATCGTTGATATCACTACACTTTTGGAAAAAAAAGTGGAGTGATATCGTATTGGGAATGTATTGGGAAATGAACCTACAGTTTTATCAAAAGAAACCATGGCAACGAGACCGGAAGTGGGGTTTTAATTATAATTATTACTTCGTTCCTTTAACCACGAGCGCTAAGCAATACAGTTCTCCATTTCAAGTGAAATGCTATTTCCAAAATTAAAAGACCGCCTCCGTGGTCCTGTGGTAGAGCGTCTGCCCGGAGAACGGAAGGTCTGGGGGTTCGATCCCCGGCTTCACCTAATCTTACCTTCAAAATTAAACCGAATGGAACACTTATTTTCTGAAAAGAAATCGTTTGAACTACGTTGAACTAAAATGTATCCTAAATGTTTTGTTATTAATTTAAAGGTTGAAACATATCAAGCATAATAAATCTCGAAAGTTTCCTCGTGAAAGATAACGACACACAATCATAAAACAAGCAGACGGCATTCTTTCTTCATCCATTTTCTTCATTCACAGATATCTTATACTTCCTATTAATAGTTAATGATTATCTAATGTGTCAATTTTTTCTTGCACTTGTCTGATCACATAAGAAAACAAGGAATACAGTGAAAATTAAATTTTATTCAACAAAGACATCAACATTTCATAAATGTAAAAATGTTTATTTTTAGGTTTTTAAATCAGTTCAACAAAAACAGGATGAATAATTCTATTGAACATGTTTTCAAGCTGAATGTGTGCATGTCAACAGAGTCAATGCATATTTCAAATTGGTATTATTTATATGTATCGATGTTCAATATCCATCATCTTTTGACCTATGTTATATCCTGCTTTATAGAATTGTTAGGCAAATATACCTAAGACCAAACTATACATATAAACATTTTCTGAAATTCAAACCATATATTCCACTGTTTATCAAATTCAAATGTCTTCCAAAAAGGATATTGGAATGATAACTTTACCAAGAACAAATACTCAAAATGTCAGCATAGAAAAAGCGAATATTTTGAAAAAGCCTAATCGCAAATTTAATGGGTATATAACATGGCATTGGAAACATTGCTAGAGCAACAGGCTTGAAACCATGACTGGGTGGCCCAGTCGACTAGAGTTGCGTCCCCTGGGCACGCCAGAATCCTATGATTGTGGGTTCGAAGGCCGGTTCGCCCCAATTATGTTTCTAGGTTTGTCAGCACCATACCCGTGCTCGTGGGTTTCACCGAAGAGGTAAACGTCTGAGACCTGCATCATTTCGGGCTTTCCTCCCACATTAAGCTGACACGCTGCGAAATAAATGAAATAATGTTAAAAGCGGCGTTAAACCCAACTCACTCACTCACTCACTCATCCAAGCGAGTAAATTGGCAAATTAGTATGTAAATCATTCCCTCTAAATCCATAAAATGAGATCTTGTGACTTTATGAGATAATTGCTGCAAAATTAAAGTAAGGCCACATCAATCCATGAATAGAAATGAATAGTGTCATAATATATGGTTATTGTTATTATTTGAAATATCCGATACATCGAGATCAGCCAAGATAAAATATTAAAATCATAAAGTCTTTTCGCAAATATATACCATGATATGTCATCAACATTTTTTAACTTTTAAGGAATCTGGTAGAATCAATTGTTAGTTTTGTGTGTGTTTTTCGGGATACATTATCTTTGTTTCACTATCTATCTAGTTATAACTGCCTGTGCCTGTGAGTATTTAAGTTCCGAATTTGGATTTATAATAATAGCGTGGACAATATGTAATTTGCGCTGGCAAACACTAAATACTAAATGACTCGTGCTGTATTATTTCAATGACAAATGTGGAGGTCTTAGTGACTTAAATATATTTACACTACTGAAAACATTACCGTCAAAGCCTCGAGCTAACACTAAGGTCAATTTAACCATGGGTGATCAGCAGATTTTGAGGTATTGTTAGACCTCGCACAAGCAATATCTCATGTGCGGAGCCAGTATTTGATAAAAAAAACAAGAGGTGATTATTTGAAAAAAGCATTCCAGCAATTCTAGTGATATTTCAAACAAATTAACATTAAATATAATGCATATCCCATGTGCCTTTCTCTCTTTAATATGACATCAGGGAGTTGAGGGGTAAGGGAGTCATAGGAGTCCATTTCTATCAGAGTAACATTCTCTCTACCAATGACATCCACAATATCATCTGTCAATGGACTACATGCAACAGGGATCGGAGACGACCCGCCTCCTGTAAATGAATGGTTTTATATTATTTAGAATAAAGGGATACAAGTTCTTTGTTTAACTTAAACACTGACATAGGTGTATGTCTAAATCGTTGTCTTGGGAAATAACAACAATATTTTGTTCACTTCAAGACATAAATCAGCAATATCAGTATGGTCAACTGTTTCATCACATTGATTTAATACCTTATAACATGTAACTAGATCAATATTGTTATAAAGTATATTTAGTATTACAAACACAACCAATAAAATTTTAATCTATATATCAGCAGCTGGGGGATAATTTAGTTTAATTAAATCATACATTTATACCACTATTGGATACCAATGAACAGCATTGCTGGTTTAGCGGTTTTCTGTTGTGACAATTGTCCTTGACACACTGCCATTGACACATTATTAGTCATCATTTCATTACAACATACATATTTAGATACATAGACTGACGCTAAATGAAGAATTATAAGAGGTAATAACTTCATTTACTTCTATCAATGTCATGCATGGTGTTATTGCTTCACGTTACATTTGTGCGAGTGCTATACATGGTGATATGTCTTCATAGTACCTTTCTATAAATACTATGTATGGTATTATTCATTGATAGTTCCATTGCTAGTGTCAGTGCTATGCATGGTATTACTGCTTCCTAATACATTTGTGTCAATGCTATGTCTGGTGTTACTGAATGATAATACATTTGTGTCAATGCTGTGTATCGTGTTATGTTCTCATTATACGTGGTGTCATTGCTGTGTTACTGGTTTAAAATACATTTGTTGTCGATGATGTTCATGGTGTTTTTGGCTTCATAACAGCTGCATAATAATTTGTGTCATTGTTATGTATGGTGAAATCCTTGATAATACTAAGTGTCAGTCATATGTTTTGGTTTTATTTCTTCCTAATACATTTGTGTCAATGCTATGTATAGTGTTACCGTATCATAATGCACTTTTGTCGATGTTGTGTATGGTATTGGTGCTTCATAATAGCTTCATAATACATTTGTGTCAGTCATATGTTTGGTGTCATGATGCATGTACATTTGTGTCAATGCTGTGAATCATGTTACTGCTTTATAGTTCAGTTGTGTCAATGTTATGTATGGTGTTGAATAATATCGAACGTCTTGCCGAAACAGGAACTTCTGTCTTGAATAACTTACACCAATACTGACGTACTAGCACCACTGTGACAATTAACGTTAAGTAACCACTTGATCATGAGCGAATGAATAAACATTCTTTGCATCACTATCCCACACGGTAAACGTAAAAGGAAAACTGATTTTTATATCCATGTGCCTTTTATCGCTTAACGTGGTGACACAGACACATGAACACAGTGTATCTCTATGTACAAATATAAAGGTGTAGGACAATTCCCTTCTACTGATATATCCACCTGAACTAAACACAACAAGGTCAGTGAAAAGGCCACATATTCTGATATACGAAACATTATACTTATTCTCTGTTATGTGGTTGTTGGGTTGTATGTCCGTTTTTGTAAAACACGGTAAAATGAATGTCATATTGCCCGACGATGTCTGTGTTCGTTCAAAAATATAGCAAACATTTACCTTCTTCCATATGCCTGTTAGTGAAACTATTCATGGTAAGCACAATATTTATTTCTACGTTTTTATATTAATAATTCATTTTATATGTCACAATTTGGATTCATGCATGAGTTCTGAATATGACAGACGCACGCGAACCATTTCAACCCGCAGGAGTCACCATATGGCTGCTGATGCGACATAAATGTTAATTCACTTACTACTTGCAGGAACTGCTGGTAAACGAAATCTCCCCACCCAAGAATATCAAATGGTTCGCCCCTTATATATAAGTGAGTTAAAAGTGGGGGGGACAATAATTTTACGGTACTTTAATTCTCCTGGACAGATCCTTCAATAATGTCAGTTGATAATTAAAAGCACCCCACCAAATTTAAACACAAGCATTAACTTATTCACATACACATTTAAAATGTATTATTCAGACCAATTTCTTTCAAATAGTTGATAATGAGGTGTCCACTGACACGGGAAAATGAAATGTAGATCTTTCAGATTTACGCTTTGATAATGCGAATCCCTTGCTGTTGAAAAGTCCATACAGTCAAGCAATAAATGCTTCACGGTGAACCTTTCATCACAAGGGATACACTTAGGAGGTTCGTCCTCATCTGTTTTAAGCACATATTCGTGGGTAAACTCTTAAACTCGTAAACGTCGTAAAACAACCTCGTCATGTCTTGACTGACAACCCAAGTAGGTATGACCGATTGTTGTTTTTTAATTCGTGAAGTTTCTTGCTTCTTACATGAGTGTCCCGAATCTTTTGCATTGGATCCCGAGCAGAACTTTTAATAGCTGGTTTGAAATCATTGTACAGGATAAGTAGTGACAATGAATCGGAGAAGATGACGAAATTTTTAAATTGGTTTTGTTTTTTAATATAGGTCCAGGACCCGGTTGTATCAAACTTTAATGATGCATTAACGTGTCATTAAACCTTCATTAACTAATGTATCATTAAATCCAGTTGTACTAACGTTTTAATGACGTCGTGGTGTCATTAGCGCGTCATTAACTTAATGAAGGTTCTGGGGCATCATTAGCGTGTCATTAAAAACAAACATGGCCGCGAACAAATTGTTTGAACGCTTAGGACGCACAAGGAAAGACCGTGTTTTCAGAAAACGAACTCAACCCCTCGAATCCATGAGCGATGAAGAAGTAAGGGCACGCTACCGTTTTGGGAAGGCAAGCATCAGATATATCTGCGATCTTGTGAGAGATGAATTACAGCCCAAATCTGCAAGATCGCACGCACTTAGTGTTGAACTACAGGTAAATGTCGTCACTAGAAACTCAGCTACACAACTTACTGTTAAGTATGGAGATGTGTTTCTCCACCAACTCGGCAATAAGCTGAATTTCGGAGCTGTCGAAATTCTTGTTTCTATTCCTAGGTTTAGGTGGATACGATGCCATTTTGACAGACGACCGGAAGTAACGCGTACGTGTTTACGTCAAGGAATTGTCGGATATATTTAGGGGAAACACCGAATTTAATGACAGGTTAATGAAGACACTTACATTAAGGCATCATTAGATAATGATATGCTAATAAACGTTTGATACAACCGATTTTAATGATACCATTAACTAATGGTGCATTAAGCATTTAATGTATCATTAGGGTTTAATGTAGCCATTAGTTAATGAGGCTTTGATACAACCGAGTCCAGGCTGTTAGGATAGCTTTGGCCTCAGCAGTAAAGATAGAACGAGTATCTGGATTCTTGAGGTGACAGCTCTGGGTCCAATTACGGTGGTACTTGCAACTTTGCCACCATCCTTTGACCCGTATGTAAAAATGGATCTGTGAGAATCTTATTTTGAGCCTAAATAGTTATATGGTTTCGGATTTTTATAGCTGAATGATGGTAAGGTCAACCTCTGCTTCACCATGTCCACGGGAGAGGTCCTAAAAGCTCCAAAACAGAGCCTTAAGTCTTGATGGTGTATTGTGTCTAATTTTTCTAAATTGCTTTTGCAGGCTCCACCATAGACAATGGAACCACAGTCTAGTTTGGAGCGTATTAATGATCTGTACAAGTGAAGAACGGTGGTTTGATCCCCTTCCCACTCGGAACTTGAAACGACTTTTAACAAGTCGAGAGCCTTCAGATACTTTGCCTAGAGATATTTGATGTGCGGTCAGAATATGAGATGACAGTCAAATATGAGGCCCTGGAATTTGGCCTCCTCTACTTCCTTGATAGAAGTACCATCTAAACATAAATCTGTGTCCTTATGTGGTTTGTATTTACGACAAAAGTGAAGACAGTTTGAGAATTTGCAGTTCACTGTTTGTAAGTTTAGCAATTTCTGGTTCTGGTTCTGGTTCTGGTTCAGGTGTTGGTTTAGGAGTCTGAGACTTAACATTTATTACAGTTTTGCGTTTGGGAGTGAAGCAGTAGGAAGTAGCTGGACATGTACAGACTTGACCCATGTTAGATCAGTCTGGCAGTCGATAAAGGCAGTAGTGACAGGAGGACGAGAGACAGCAGCAGACTAAGAGAGAGTAGAAATGGTTGTGGTACGACCTACAACCCTCCTCTTAGCTTCGTGGTACGAGACATTTTGTTCTGTTTTGACTTTAATGATTTGGGACTCGCGTTTCCACACAGGCCAGGAATTTGAAGAAGCCATATGGTTCCCACCGCAGTTTACACATTTCACATCCTTCCTTCAGTGGCCTCGTGCTTGTCACCGTAGCGGTGACCAAACAGCACAGGCATGGCAGGACTTGAATCCGTGTCCAAACGCTTGGCAGGTGCAGCAACGGAGTGATGGGGATTTACACATCCGCTCCAATACTACAATAACCTTCTTTGATCGATTGAGGGACAGAAATTCGGGCGAAAGTGAAGAGGTAGGTGTTGGTCTGAACAACTACATCATCCTTCTTTTACGGCGAATCGTTTGACAGCTGTGGCGGACTGTTAGTCAAGTTCCTTGGCAATTTCGTTTTGGGTCATGCCGGACAGGCAGCGAACTCTGTCACAGCCAATGCCCTAACACGAGTTCACTGTCTTGTGCACAGAGACAGCAACCTTGTTATTGACAACTCGTTCAGATTGAAGATTGACAGATTGCTGTCTCCGTGCACATTCTACAAAGAGAGAGTTTGAGCGACATTTGTAACCTCTCCGCAGATACCCCTGATACCTTTTCAATTTTATTGGTTCTTTGTCCAAAGCTTCGATTATCAAGAAACGTGGCCAAAAGTCAGATCGAGCAGGTGCAGTAGTTTCATCAGATTCGTGTCGTCTTTTTGAACCAGGACGTTGGGAAGCCATGTCGAAAGGAAAATAACTCTGCTCCCCTTTCCCCAACGCACCACGGAGTGTCAACAAGGACAGTCTTATTCTGCAGCGGATGTCCAAGCTGCAAAGACCGAGGATAAAGGGGTGGTATATTCTAGCAAATTTGACGCGAAAAGCTGTAACTATCTACTAAATTAAGGGTCAGGCTCGTTCGGCCCATGTCAAATAATTGGAGACGTAAAGAATTCGGAGGTATGCATCATCAGATTGGCCCATGAGACACCAACTTCTGGGCATAGTGCTCTAAGCAAGTTTTATAGTTTGAGACATATATAAGACATTTGGAATACATTTATTTTGAAAGACCAAACGTGTTCATGAAATGTTGTATGCACAGGGCATGACATGACCAGCCGATTGATTGACCCCTAATTTATTTGGACTAGCAATAGGTTCATATTCTATCAAATTAGTTTTTGCAGTAAGTATGAATAACTTCACAACGTTCCTAAACTATGACGTTACGTTTATTTAACCTTGTTTTTAGAAGGTATTACATCCTCCTGAAATAAACGCGACCAAAGCCCTTTCCATATTCACAAGAAGTCTCTGCCTAAAGCATAGTTGATTGTACAACTCCGACAATACCATGAGTATGTGTTTATGAATCACGATAAAAAAGCGATGATACCAGGTGTTCGCGAAAAGGTGCGTGTATCCTGCCCACCAGTGGCACCCGTTACAAACACATGCAAAGGCATTGCAGTTGGTCACCCCCAAAACAGGAACATATGGTAAAAATCAAAATATGGAACTAATTCGGACATCAGTTTTAGAAAGGAACATCACTGTCCTTTAAACATTTACTGAAATACAAGGTACGAAGGGTGGCTGAAATATTCTGAGCCTTACTTCGAAAGATATGAGATAAAGCTGTAACAAAATAATGGAATCAGTAAATAACCACACACGATTAATGAATAATTTGCCAATAATAAGGAAACACGCAGGATTAGGTCTGCAATCACAAATGGCAATCAAAGATATGTGGCAGCAGCAATAAATAATAGGCTCTATAAAAAGTGTCAGTGCACTGCTGACGAGTGTCTAAGGAATAAACTGGGCATGACGTTCAGCAAGGATTCTGACTCCTGGTAACAAACGCTCCGGGTTCATAATCGTGCGTGAGAATTTACGTTGGTTTGAAACAGACACATGTGATTGTGTTGAGCGATTAGTCACGCTGGATGGGACAAAGCAACGGTCAAAGCAATTTATGGCTTCGGTTTTCTGTGATTCCAGAGGAATGGTCATTAATGGTCTATATTATGCTTGGTTCCACATGGGAACAATGTGTGGAGCCCATTTCTGGTGTCCCCCGCCGTGATGTTGCTGGAATGTTGCTAAAAGCGGCGTAACACCATACTCGCTCTCTATATTATGCCAATCTTATCAGGAAACGTCTTGAAACTATCAATGTTAAACGTCGTGCAAAACTCCACCAGGACAATGCACCTGTACACAAGTCTGTTTTATAACTTTTTTATAACTCTTGTTTATGATATCAAACATTGGCGATTTTTAATCATCATAAACTTAGGGGTAAAAGATAGTATACCGAGATTTTTATGCAATTGAAAACTTGATTATCAAATTTGATTATGTCTGTTTTACCGTCACCCTTTCCTGCAATAGAAAGTGTGGTTTATTAGTTTATTAATAAAGAATTAGTGGTTTATATTGGCTCCAGCCACAAGAAATATGGGTTACAATCTGAGAGAGAACGCCGGACAATAGTATTACGAACAAAGCTATCATCTGCGGTAGAATATCTCTTCCAGAATCATGATTGACTCTCAGATCCAATATATATAGAGGTTATTATTTGCTTTGCTAATAATACTCTTAATACTAATAATACTCAGAAATGGTTTTAACTCCCGTTTTGTGCAAAGGTATAATTATGCCAACTGACCATGGAACAGGAAAAAACATCGTTTTCATAATGTTAAACATTATCTCTACATATTGAACAATAATGAGTATTTCAAGTATTCACTTGAAGTATGCCAGCATATGTATTGTTCCTCAGAGAACCAATACCCTCCAATATTGCATGTCATGTTACAGGGCTATAACAAATGTCGATGGTTTCTTCACTGCGATTCCCAATAACAGATGAATCTGACAGGAGCGAGTCAGAAACAGATAAGAACATTTTTGCGAAATGTTTAGCCCCACCTGCCACAGAGATAGGATTATGACTGTGGTACGACCAGACACACGTCTGACAATGCCCCAAATCATTTCCAGTTAGTGGTTGATTTAATGAATTCCTGTAAGGTTCGTTGCTGGTACTATCTGTGCCCTTCTACCAGCTGATCTGTTTCTCAATACGTACGAAGGAGACTATTTGACCACTGTCCTCAAATTAAAGAGAGGACACGTTGCCAAAAATGTTTAATCTCAGTTTCAGATATACAATTTTTTTTATTTCTTTCGGTAATACCAAGGTAAATGCGTATCTTTACCTTATATTATGTATCCCCACAGCTGGAAATCAAAGAAACAACTGAGAAGCTATATTCAATGTTCTATCTGCATCTTTGCACAGAAATTCAAAATGATCGCAAACTCAATTGTACCCAGATGTACGACAAGAGGGTTCAATCTATATTTTGTTTGGTTCTGGGTTCAATGTATAGTTTGTCCTAAAGGCCTGGTTAAGTCAGGCTTTTATGGTAGGGGATCATGCAAATCTACTACGTATGATACTTTCCTTGTCGTCATAGGGCGCTTTAATGGATCGGATGATCAGGCTTGGTGATTTAGTTGATAGTATGGATAATTGATCATGATGCCATTTATTGGAATGTCTGGTCAACACTCGATTACTTACAGGCAGCCGTCGTATAAAGGATGTATTATTGATGGTGCGGCATAAAGCAGCTGACAAAATTTTAATGTGTGAGTGGCTGGTGCTACCGGTGGAGCAGGTAGAGCCTCTGTTTCGAAAGCCGGTGTCACTGCTAATTTCAGGGATCCAGAAATATGGGTGATCTATACACCACGATTCCCAAACACTGAAATTCGAGTCATATATATTCAAGTCAACATGCATGTAGTTTGTTATTTGAAAGACACACACGATAATTGTTGAGTTCAAATGCAAATTTATGTAACTAAGTGAGAAATAATTTTGTATTAATTTAGAATTGAGTTTTTTAAAAGTTCTTTTGTTTGTGCATGTAACAATATTGATGTTTTTCATAAATAAAATATGTTTATTAGGCCTAATCGACAAAATTGACTCCTTTTACTTAACAAACACTTCAAGAATCATAAAATCGCTTTTTCCGTCCAGATAATTCTTCACCGGGAGCTATCTAACTTTGGGCATGCGCTGTGTTATGTCACTTTGTTATGACCCATTGAAGAAAGTTAGTCAGGCTTAGAACTTTTTGACCAGCCCTCGTAACAATTAATGGATATCAAACCATTGCCGATACTTATCAACTTGTGAAACTGTCTAGTATTCCACCTTCTTGTGTTCATACACAGTCGAGCAGGATATGCCTCTCGGAAAAATGAGGAAACGCTAGGAAGTTGAGCAGGAACTCCGCTCACCTCATGAATGTCTGAGCTTGAAGCTCCACTCATATTTGAGCTTGTGATGTCAAAACAGGTATTCCGCGCAATATGTATTAGGTCTTTTTGGTTTTTTGGTTTTGTATTAAATGTTCCGGAAAGACAATGCCCTCGAAACAGCATTGTGTCAATATTTTCTGTCATACCAATTATTGGTAAAGTTAATTTTAGTTTGGTAAAGGTAATTTTGGTTCCATTTTGCTTTCATATATGTGTATTCTTAATACTAAGCATGCATCCTTAATATACGTGTCGTCACACACTGACAGCTACACATGTACTACTGCCTTGATCATGATACCCGTGAAGATCCGGGTTAGAATAGGTCTTCAACAACCAATGCTTGTCGTAACGGGCGACTTATACTTGGTGTTAGAGGCGAATAACAGGATCCGGATGGTCAGATTCGCAGTCAATCACTTGATTCTCTGTTCCAGACTCGATTATCTACAGATCTAGACCACCCTCATATAACTGGAATATTGGTGAAACTACTGCCTTGGCTTTTATTAATGATGGACGGCACATGGGTGTTTCAGGGGTTGATGCCCATTGCTTGCCTCACGCATTATTTCTTGATTTATATTTATTTCTGTTTTCAAATAGTTTACCATTGATTAGAAATTCATTATCGAAATAAGATTAAATGTGTGATTTCATTCATGTAATGAATGAATTATTCCTCTGTGAAATGTATTTAACACATTTTCACATCACCACATGATTTAAAGAGTGTGTGGAGGACTTGTACCATAGAATTCATACATACATACCTGATGTTTGGCCAAAAAAGATCTAAAGTATCATCGGAAATAGACATTAATTGATTTTTGGCCTTTAATCTAAGCACTGAAAGTTTTGAGTACAAGTAACAGACAAAAGTTATTCTAGCCTTCTTCATAAACATCATTGCTTGGCACATATGTACTAAACAGTACAGAGGGTATGCCGTAACACTAGACAAAAACAGGGGCAATTGAAGGTCAAATACCAAAAACGTAATGAATGTTATTCCGCATGGAACGGCCTCCGTGGTCTAGTAGTAGAGCATCCGCCCGATGAGCGGAAGGTCCGGGTATCGATCCCCAGCCCCCAAAATACGTTAAAAAACGGTACTTGTTACTCTGTCTGGCGCTCCGCATTTGAGGGGCTAAAACAAGGGCTGGTAGGCTGGGAGTCAGTATACTGTGTCTGCGTGGGGTATTCATGTTAAACTGCGGCATGGTATCTCAGTGGGCGAGCACTAAAAGTCGGCCTCAGTCCGGACTAGTTCAAGCAGCCACACACACACACACACACACACACACACACACACGGCACTTGATCCAACTTACGCAGAGAGGTGGAATATTAAATTTCCTATATGATGGTGTGGATGTAACGGCAGATATCAAACCGGTTTTAAGAAAAGTCTCCGAGAATTTATTCTGCGTTGAAAAACAGGAAATTTCTCCGCTTTTTATCGTACACCGATAAAAGTACTGCGCGACAATTTCTTTTATTTAGCAGCTTTACGGAAACTGTCAGCGAACAAAATACTGCCTAATATCTGAACGACATAACTACACACCAAATGGAGTTATATGCGTATGTATAACGACATACATTCAATGTAAAAAATAGCCTGCCGTGAATGACGAAAACTGATTTTGCTCTATGAGAGGTTACACGCGTACCAAGTGAAGGGGGCATAACTCCGCTATGCTTAGCACTAGTTCATTGTAACTCAGGTCACTTGGCTGTGGGTAAGGACAATATATTTTCGAACCAAACTATTCCAACACAAATATCGATATTGAAACTGTATACATTCAGTTTAAAAAAACCCATGAGAAATGATGAAATCGTACTTCATAAAAATAATAGCGAAATGGATGGCCCTTTCTAACCTATAAATTAGTCCTTAGATACCAACATTCTCCTGATTGTGCAAGTGTAATTTGACTAGTGTCGCACCGTTATTAACGGAGCACTAGCTTTATCATCAACTGTAATGGGTTACTAAATAAATAAAACCATTCTGTTTAACGTCTCTGCTGGTTTTATGTCTTTGACAACGTCGTGAAAGACGACACTGGAACTTTGATTAATATATATATTTTACCATTTAAATAATGTCTTGAATATATAAACAATTAGATAGTTTATCGTATATCTTAATTTGTTAAGACACGCACCTCTTTGGCATCAATTCTACGTTATCAATTACCCAAAAGAATAAAATCAAAATTATATACAATATTGGTCATGTATTTGTTCACTGTTATGTCATTATTCCTCTTCATCTTGTCTCAGTATTATGGTTTACAATAAGAGATGCGAAGAAAGACCTATTGGTATAGAATAGGATAGTCGTATAAGGCTCCACCAACGGGGTACATGGCACGGGTTATATTTTAATACTTTTTACTATTTTGGAAGAAATGAAGTAAACAATGATCACAATATTTAAGAAAGGTAACCTATTGATTAAAACGAGAGGAATATTTCGTCGATCGTTTGTGACTAACGCGCACCTGACAAATCGTTAGATATCACTGTTCTGTATATCAAACGACATAAAAAAAACAATTCCAAGACCATGATAATTCTTCTGGAAATGTGTGTATATATTTTACCGAAACATATTATCCATTTTGTTAAAATAATATAATCAGTTTTACTTATAAAATAAAATGAAACGGCTATTCATGGACATTCTTTATATGACCTTAGAATGTTGACTATTACATTCCCAAGAAATACGATTCTCTTTCCATATATATATTCCTAAAATGTTGAGCCAATGTACATGTATTCAACGAATATACATTTCAAACAAGTGCAGATGTTCGAGCACAGCGTTCGTTTTCACACCTAACTTATTTTGCTTGATTTCACCTGGACACTTTGTTTTGGTGACAAAGACCCTTTGTCATTTGATTTTAAATTGTATGAGGAATTCAAGGATGTATGTTTTAAATAAACGTGATGTTATTGGCGTCTCATCACCGGCATACGTGAAACGTGATTTTGTAAACACTATCAAATATGGCGGGAAGTTTACTTCGGCGTTCGTGTTTGCGTATTTTCCAAAATATTCTAAACGATTCTGGGGTTATCGGCGACGTTTTGGAATGATCATTGGTGATTTGATAAAAGACATATACCCGTGATCACCCATATCCTATTTTTGAAATTCATTTCTCTGGGTAAATATCCGGAATTTAGATTTCAAACCATGCTGTAAATAACGCCGTGGGTATTTTAGTAATGTGTAAAAAATGGCGACATTTAAAATGTACATTATTTCAGAGGACCTTTTCAGAAATCTTGCTTTACCTAAAATGCCAGTGGATGAACAGAACAGGGAATGTCCTAAAGTATTCAAAACTGTGAAGTGTATCTGTGTGCGTGATGTATATTGAATATTATTCGACTTCTAAGTGAGGGTTGAAGAGGAGGGACATACATGTATGTGTCCCTCTGGAATCCAGCGGGTTAAACTCCATTTTATCTCTCATCACCTATTCCGCATGGTACATACCTGCAGCATAATGAATTACTTAATGATTCATGCACACATGCGAGCTAGTTTTCGAGATACCATAGCTCAGGCCGACACATGAAAATTGACAGACTGCAAGAGAAAGGCTGTCATAAGTATACAATACACAAGAAATCAGCATCAGAAAACGGTGAGAATGTAACAAGAAACTAAAAAACAGTATACAAAAATCCGAGAGCACGCTGACGAAAACATGAAAACGACACCACTCGACTACACAGTCCGCTACATTCCAACTGGGCATGATAGCTGGGATAATTCCTATAAACCTTCAACTTTATGCACTTGCAGGAATGGATAAGATGCTAAGAGTTAAAGGGTTAACAACAAACGGACAGACAACGGATAAGGCGCGGCGACATAATCTCATATAACTTCCTGTCAGATGAGCTAAAGCACTATCTTGTGTTCACAAGGAACCTGGATCACAGTTTGAAAACTGTGAAATGAAGCAATGTTTAGATTCCTTCAAACCATAATCAAATTCTCTTTGCATATAGCCTTTGAGGAAGAAATCGGGACTTTTGTATGACAGAAAAAGAAAAGAAGTGAACAATTTAATTTTGTACAACATAATCTGCAACCGCAGATATTAGGTACAATGAATATACGAACAGTCTTTATTTCAAAAAAATAAAATTGAATATTACCATTATTATTTCAGCAAATTTTGAATTATCTATTTTTTGTGCTGTCTGGGATTTCTAGTTTTAAACTTTTAAGCAAATAAAAAAAAATATCCTAAAAAGATCTTTTAATGTTTTATCAATGCTGAATTGAATTACTCGAATTACTTTGTGAAGGGCAGTTTTCAAAAAGATAAATATCGTGTTCAAGGCAGAAAACTATTGGATTGCTTCCAGTAAATGTACATGTACGTTCAACTAATAGTTATAATTACCAATTGTGTGACAAAATCAATCTTTAGTGTATCCTGGATAAGTCTTCTGCAAAGGTTTTGTAATCCAGGACCGAAACTAATACACATGCATACTTACTACAAAAGAAACCACACGTTCATTCTTTCAATGTTAAACAGATGTACATATATGCCTACAATAACGGAGAACAAAAAAAATATTTCAAACAACATTACATATTTTCTTATTTTGCAGGCTGCTTTTATCATTTAACATCCGTATCGTAATGGACAGAGTGACATCTAAAGAAACTTCAAATGCGGAAAGGCGATCTGCAATATCAGTAGCTGCAGTGATTTAATCCTCCCGATTAAATGATGGAGGGGTCTGCTCAGTATCCAGGCGACACACAGTTGTCTTGTGTATTGTTTCACATGTCACCAAGTATTACATAATGAGGACTGAGAGAAAGCGACTTCAGTTTTGTGACTTAATTCAGAGAGCACCGAATGGTCCCCAGAAAAGAAATCTATCTATATCCTACTATTTTACTCGCTGCGATCAAGTGGACATACACCAAGTACGTAAGATAAAAGCAAGTGTTGAGAGGCGTACAGGATATGGAAAAGAATGCTGACCGGCAATGACCAATTTTTTCAAACCCAATGAACATTGCGGTAGGTGTACCTTGTGCAATGTTTCACATTAACAGAATGAACGTGAAGTACCTGTGATACCTCCATTCGGTTGGTTTTTGCATACAAGTGAATGTAATCCCGGTTTTTAATATGATACTTGTTTCAGCAGGGCCAATTGCCAAAGAAGTATCAAACGAAGTCATCCCCGCCAGAGAATACACAGGGTTAAACTGGATTTGCCTTTATTCAACTGTCAAATAATAGTAAAATTTAGACGGTCTAGGTACTTTTTTCTGTTTAGGAATTCAGAACCTGATCGACGGAAGATCAGATCTGGTTTTTTCACTTTTTTATACGTCGGAAAATGATTTTTTCTATACATAAATGTACACCTAAAGAGACAATACATAGCAACAGTGTCCAACGTGAATGCTAGCGTATTGATGAAATGCATCGCATAGATACTAAGCAAATGGTATGTTTCATACATGGATATCATGTGCCATAGTGTTGGTTTGGCTGAAATTGTGTTCCATAAATTTGGTGTCAATTATAATTCGCACATTTATGCAGTGTAATCTAGATATTGTTTTTAGATATGTGAATCTTGACGTTCTTTACCAATGATAACCTTATCGTTTGTGTTAGCCACAATCCATTTCTAAATGTATATATCGGTTGTTTTACGTCAAGTTTGTCGCGACGTTACTCATGGAGATAGTAGGAGATTGTTGGATAGTGATAAACTCAGGGAAGGGGCACTAAAACAGAAAAAAAAACTGTCACCATATTGTCTGAGAAAAGTATATCATCAGGCTCAATCTGGAACAAGGGGAATTCGCAACCTTAGGCGGAAACGCTTTTCAATGTATCTGAAATGTGTTTTCATGTCCAGTCGACAAAAGCGTCATAGCAGAAGGACGTCTAGTCCTGCGCCATGACTGTGGAATTCACATTTTTTTATCTATTGTCCTTTACAAAAAGCCTAGGCAAGTCTAGATCAACCTAATCATGTCTAGTTTGCTTTAAGAAAACAGCAGAAGAGGAAATTTTTCTTCAAAGAAAATATGTTTAAAGACATGTTTTCATTGACAAGTGTTAGTCTGGATGACGTCTTAAATGCTTAAGATTTTCTATTACCACAACCTTCAAATAAGCAATAATTACAACGCGGCGCTAGAAGTTTAGGTATGGCATTGCAGCCGTTTTGGATGTTTTCATCCTAATAACTAAATTACGTGTCTATAGCCAAACATTCGGGAATGATATTATGAAGATACATGAGTGCAGGGTTGAAAGGAATCGAAATAGTTCTAAAGTATTAAATGTTGAGGTGTACACTGAAGATTATGCCAAGATATATCCTAAAACTATTTTATAAAAAGTGCTCAATATGGCGCCAACATTCGGGCGAATTATTATTAGTATTGGTCTTCAGGACCTATTTCCCAAAAGTGGCATCACTGAAATACTGTTCAAACCGGCTTTAAACCTGACTCACTCACTAACACATGTTTAATATATTTTTCTATATGTATATTTTGTTGTCATAATGATGTATTTTAACGACACTGTGCAATAGCAGCCAAATGTGGGGCGATCGCTTATTTGGTATTCCACAGCATGAAAAGGCAGGTTTCCTTTTTTGGGAACCTTTCTGGACCCCTTCTCATTTTAAACCCTGAATGTTTCCATCACGAAAGCCTTCCCAATAATATATCAAACACTTGGAAGTGCAAACACATGTAAACAAATTCAGGATCCAATAATTGGAAGACTTCCCGAATGTTTCTGGAAAGGGGAACCTAATTATTTCTGCTGTGTTCGTTCGTTCATATTTTAGAAAGTAGAGTCAGCTGACGGAGAACCACCGTTTAGTATGATATCCTGTGAACGCCACTATATTTTACCATGTTTGGATACCCTTAACAAGAAGTCATATTTTTATATTATACCGCAAAGCAACTTGAGTGTAATTTGTATGTGTGTGTTTATATAAATATTAGTAGATTAGTTCACTTGTACATTAACTCTTGATATGCCAAGTGATAGATAAAGCTGTACATTGCATAGCATGAGGTGGAGTACATAGTTGTAAATACCTGTGGGTAATACCACGTCCCATCTCACGTATATTGACCATGCTATGTCTATCATTTTGTTAAACATTTACGGCATTGAAATTATACAGTATGTTAAATATATTTGTATGCAAATACATCAGTAACGCAAGAATGCCGTAAATTTAAATGTTAACATGCACAGTTCCTGGATGAAATGTCTTAGCATAAAATACTTCCCGGTCCATTGTTATTCACAATTCGCTTTTTGTACCTTATTTATTAGAACAATCATTTTAAGAAATCTTTAAACCAGTCGCTATCAATTCATGTATGGTTGTCTATGTTATATTCACTGTGATTAATAAGTGACTTCATGTATCTTGTAATGTAATATTGTTGGAATATCTCGCTCTATATGAAATTTCACTCTGCCACGAATAAAGACTTAAAGGGACTCTGCAGCCTTCTCTCTGTTTAAAGGTGGTAGCCGAGTAATCAGCGCAACCAAGTTAATTCCCCAACAACCTTGGACATTGTGACGTAGCAAGCGGGACTACGCCCACGCAAGGCAAAACGGTCCCCCAAACCAAGCTACGTCACTATATTCATCTGGAGGTGATGCCCGGTATGTTTTATCCTATACAAGAACGTACTTCCTCCTCGTTATCCATCCTCAGTCAACTATTAGTGTCAAAACTAATTACCATCAACATTGACAGGATATTCAGAAACAGGTGTTCACAGAAACAATTTTCCCTTTTTTTGCCCCCGATCGTTTATGTTAGTGTAATTAGAAAAGCTAACGTCTCCGAATATTCCAAACTGACTCATTAAATCTGACAGCGGACAATGAAATATGGAGGTTATAATACAAGAATTGCAGGCGACAGGTTATCTTCACAGTTCAGTTCAGTGCCTGAATGTGTCATTTCCGATACATAAGCCGATATGAAACTGACAAATTTTGTTCGTTTTGCAAAAGAACATCTTCTGTATGGCAGAAGAATGAGAAACGGGACAAAATGTACGGTACGGATCACTGGAATAACAGGCACTGTATGATATTTATTACTTGCGCGTGAAGAGATCACTCAATTACACATTGTGCACACTTGCTGAGCCCAGCAACCCTGTTGTACATGGGAGTTGTGGATAGATACGATAGTTTTTGTGAAACTGACCCCTGAATTCTAAAGGTGGACCGTTTCATAAATCTGATATTACACGGGAGGTGGTTTAGTATTCTATATGTATATGATGCTACTCTTCTTAATCTTACTTGTCAATTTTCCGTCCCATCAACACCATTTACTACATCAAGTGACAGGAATACAAGTCTCTCAATGCACTGTACATGGCCGATAGTGTTTTGACAGCTCCGTCAGATGCAGAATTGTAGTTTTCAATACCATCTATTAAAAACAACATTTTGTATGTTTCCGTTCACGTTCAAGTATTTTATTAAGTATATAAGGCATCCAGGCCAGAGCACATTGCTTTGGGACATTAACAGGGAGTTAATTCGTAAAAACATTTTTCAAGTGTTCGCACTCATTTCGAAAACATTTGAAACCCAGCACTGTCCAAATATCAACACGCCATAACCATATAAGCCACTCTGAGTCAAACACTTCATACTAACTTGACATTGCTATTTTACAAACGTTCTAGTTCAGCACAAATTGTTGGAATATCTAATAGTATTACCTACACTTCATATATTACCATGTAGTGTTAATGGAAGACTGTACAAAGTCACACACGGAACAACAGCTATGCTAGCTAGACAATTGCAACAGAGTTGTGTTTATGAAAGTACTATCTGGCACATATGAGAAAAAACTAAAATGATACTAGTGTACTATGTCTGCAGCATAAACAATAACTCAAATGTGTTATCAGTAAATGGGTATGAAAAAATATACCTAGGTACCTGGAGGCAATTTCAAGTCTCTCGCTACTGTACCACTATTTTGTATTTCGAAAAAAACATTAAATTATCTTGTTAAAGTTTATTTTTATGCCGTACCGGTAACAAACACGTACACTAAGTCAGAGGGGTACACAAACTACGTGATCTAGACTACCAGTCGTCGGACTTTCATTTTTGTGGAAGTTTCAGTTGCTGAATGGTTTGTTTAGATCGCTGACCTTGTGTGCTGGCTATTAAGTGCATCACTCTGTCAGTGTGTGTTCAAATCCCAGACTGCACTCAACCCAAAATAGCACTAGAATTTGTACTTTACTAAGAACGTGTTATCCCAAATATAACATTTGTAGGTCTCGGGGTATGCTCTCACCCCTTTCTTAAGAATAGTAAATATGTCCATGTAAAAGGAAATCAAAACCTGTCATAACTTTGTTAAATAAAATATGAAGATGCTGATTTCCACATGAATACTTCTACTACCTTGCTTCAAACCCGCAATTCCAGCTCTACTGTTTAACTTTTATCAAAATAAAAACATTAATTCTGGTGATAGTTTTATGCTCATGTTTAAAACACATATTATACACTGATATTAATGTGTAAAGGATGAAATCCTGCAATGGCTCGTTACAATATATTTGTTCACGATCCGACCAACATCTGGTAAATTTGAAAAAAAATCACTTCATTGAAAATTCGATGCAGTGTCTGTGATGGATTTATAACAACATGTTTTATCAGTTGGGAACGTTGAAAAAGCTGCTTAAGTTCTTTCTTCTGCACAAAGATATCTGCTGTGTACATACTGAACCAAAATGGCATCCTTATAATTATGCAACTGTTAGATACTGTTCAGATACAATTAAACAAATATAAAAATCTCTTAAGATGTGTCTAGAGATTTTACTTCCTTGATCACCCACCCCAAAATTTTATCAATTTGTCTAATTAACTCTTATATGGGGAATGAGTATTCAGTTGCGATTGTTACAACTTTCGTTCAGCGCAAGTTTCCTATTAGCCAAAATTGTATTTAACATTTGACATTATATTTCTAAATAATAATAAAGCAATACACGACCATTTCCACAATAGTCAATTGTTCGATGCCGACTAGAAAGAAGCATGTATTAACTTTTATATTGTAGTCACAAGGTAAAAGGTATTCGCGAAATATGAGCTTCTCCTGCCCCACCTGTGCTAGATATGCAAAAGGAAGTCAAGTCATTAACTGAACAAACACGGGAACATATGCTACAAGTCAAGTGTATATCTGAACAAACAGGGGAACATATGCTACAAGTCAAGTGTATATCTGAACAAACACGGGAACATATGCTACAAGTCAAGTGTTCAACTGGACAAACACGTGAACATATGCTACAAGTCAAGTGTTCAACTGGACAAACACGTGAACATATGCTACAAGTCAAGTGTATATCTAAACAAACAGGGGAACATATGCTACAAGTCAAGTGTTCAACTGGACAAACAGGGGAACATATGCTACAAGTCAAGTGTATATCTGAACAAACACGGAAACATGTGGTACAAGTCAAGTTGTGGTCACTGATGAGTTGTGGACATGTCGTCCATATGACTACCATTGCCATTTTAAAAGTTTTACTAAAGTCGTGATTTCTGTAACCCTCATCAAACAACTTAATGTGGATTCCAAAGTTTATTATAATATTGGAATATGTATCTGGTATTTAAAGGAATAATTTGTTATAGTTTAATCATTATCACTGTATGCAGTCGTTCTAAAACACCGGCACTAAAATAACACAAATTTGTCCATCTATAGAAACATACATCAATGGCTATAGGGCGCGTAAGTAGGTCAAGGGAGACCTTACATGTACGTTGTTTAGTACTTCGGTTGACAAACAACGTTTCACGGCAATGGCGATAGCAGTGTTACCTCGGGCAGAGCCTGGCTAATCATGTTCGGAACATGCTAGTGTAACTTAGAAAACCTGACAAGCTCGAGTTAGGTAGCATGAATAGCATGTGTTGGCTTGGTCAAGGCAGTTGCAGTGTTGGCAAGACATCCTATGATCGATGTCATTCTGGCCGCTACCCATTCATAAATATTGAGATAAGTGTTCACTTTTCGCCCACTTCCGATAGGCTGTTGATAGGCCATGACTGATCGGTTAATCATCACAACTACAGGGATGATGGCGTTGAAACAGTCGTTCTGTGGCTCGTTCAATTAAATTTGCTGTTATTTATTGTCAAAAAAGAAAGAATGAATTTGCAATTGTTAATGAACGTATTCTCCTCGGTATTTCATCATATAATGTTATGGCAAATTTCCATTTCATCTATCATGAGCCTTTTCCAAAATTAATTGTTCAGCTCTGATAAGGAACGTCAAAGAATCACATTTTGTGTCCAAGGGAGATGACACAAACTATAATTATAAGTAGGCCTATTATGTGCATGTTGACAATGTAAACTTTGTGATTTCTTGTCAATACTTGTAATGTCTCTAAATAAACATGTTGTGCACAGACACTTAAAGTAAAAATATATATGTGGCATTATCATGATCATAATGTTATGTTACACTGAAAAATCAGGTTTTGCTCACACAAAAAACTATTGACCTAATTTGTAAATAATAATTGTTAAATCCTTGCCATGATTCATTTTAAGATCTCTGAAAACTGACCTCACTTAAATGTAATCTGGATGATGTGAACAAACTTGATCATGACAAGCCCATTTAGCATATGTTTAACATACTCAGGAAAAGGTAAAATCTACATGCTTAACATTTCAATTGTATCTTGATGTAAGTATTGTAAGGAATTGTTGGTATTTTACAAGTATATCTAATGTGTTCTCATAAGTGTTATTTATCTTTTGCAGTTGGACCAGATTTCACGCTTTTACGAGTAGATGTATATGTATCAACAGACTTACCTTTGACCCAAAGCATAACTGCACCTCAAAACAACACGGATGCAACAGATCTTCAGATTTCTTTGAATATTTTGTGGTAAAGCAATACATTGAATATATAAGAACAACTCGTGTTGTGTATACAGTTGTGTAAACGCATGAAAGTCCTATACAGTGGCAGTATGAAGTATTGGTTCTGTAAATGATGTCTCTGACCATCAGAAAACCCCATGTACATTTGGGGTTTCCTGGAATATGACATAGGTGTCATCAACGTGGTGTTGCAGAACGTCTTTGGACTCATAGGAAGTTTAGCGTGAAGCTAGATACTGACATTAATTACAGAGCGTGCTGTTGAAATATTCCAATTCACACAGTTATTTCTTCAGGATTGGAATATTAAATATTAAATAGTTTGTGAGTAACCATCACCTTTGAATAAAATATACGAATAACTCTAAAGCTTTTGTATCGTTTTTTAAGTGTTGATAATGCCACATATTAGAATATTTTGTTTTAAAGATTTCTGGTATCAGACATGATATTGCATTGACATTGATTATAATATCATAACAATGCACATTGGATGTGTGATAATAGATTTTCAGTTTATGGGTCAAACTGTTCGTAAAAAATACAACCGACGCTTACCAATGAAAATTAAACTTAACCAATGGCATAGCAGTTATTGCTTTATGAAATTCATTAATATTCTTTGTTGAAATATCAAGATGTCTTGTGTTTGCATTAGCGATGTAAGAGTTCAGGATGCAAATGTACTGATTCAAAGGACGGAAGCCAATAGACCTTATTCTTGACCAGTAATCTTAAAACAAGGCAGGTCCAAATGGATATTTGAAAATATGAAATGTCATTACCTCATGAGTCTATTTGGCTTTATTGAAAGAATATTTGAGATACACAAATATATATATATATATAAAATAGGTGCAATTATTTCTATCCCTGAATCAAGTCAATATCGTTGTACTAAATCGTGTTCAATGTTCAGTAAAATGATTGATAAGTTGAATATTTTTGGACTTCTTGCATTTTGTTACTTGGATCGTTTGATCCTCACAACCAGAAATATCAATAGAAAAGACTACTGTTAATCACATTTAATCTTGCCCATGCAATCAATCAATGTCTGCAATGTAATGGCAGTTATATTGCTGACATGGTGTAACACACTTCTTATTACTTCCCTCACAATTACATTGCACTTCATTTTTTTGTCAAAGCGTTCACCATGTAGGACATCAATTGGTGATCGCTACCATTATTCAGAGTATTTTCCTTGCGTTTTGGCCACGTCTGACTTGCAGTTGCTAAATGCTCTATGCTGCTGCATCGTTTGGTTGCTGTACAGCAGTAATTCATTAATCACTGTCATTTATACTTACAAAGTAAATCATTAATTTTCTCTCAACTTTTGATTATTTCAACAAACCATTTTTTTTTTTCAATTATGATTTTTTTTATTTTTTTTATTTTTTAAATTTTATTTTGGGGGGGAGGGGGAGGGTGTCTTTGAGTCTTTCTTGTTAAATTCTGTCATCTGAACGACCATACAGTCATCCTGTGCATGTGGATGAAAGTAAAATGTTAGTGCAAGCCTACCAAAGTGCCAAAATAATACATTAGCATTATTATTTATATTCACATTAAATATACAAACTAATTTTGTATTATCCACAATAATATATGCACATGCTTACTACATTGCATAAAATTCAATTTGTCTCCTTCATAAAAGTGTTTCAGAAATAATTTTCAACCCTTTACTAACAAATAAACATTATTTGTTTCACAGTACATACTTTAATTAAAGGTGTGTGACATAGTAAATGTGACCAAATACGATGCATAAATAATTAATGTTTCAAATATATGACGGGTTTATGAAGAACTATGATTACTAAAGCATAAATAAATACGATTTACTAAAGTACATTTCACATTTACAAATTCATATCGTAGACTTTACAAATTTCATCCTCCAAATCTGGCCTAATTTAATGCCTAGCCAAAGTGTCAAAGACACGGTTCTATGACACTCTTGATTATGTCAGATACCAGAACTGCGTGGTAATTTGGGTAATTTAGCCAACCTATTTGTTGTTACATCTTCATAAATAATCTTACATCACAGAAACATGTAACACATCCTCCGTAATCATAAAACACTGTCCACTGGGAATATAAATACACGTCTAAACGATAGTACCCCACTGGTTGTCAAAATTATTTTAAAGGTAAAGAAAATAGCACGTATCTTTACGAACGGTCGCGTGGTGGTCATTAGTCAATCATGAACCGATACCTTTGCAGGAATGACAAATAACCGATCATACTATTCCGAAATGAGACAATTACTACAACTGTCGACCGACAGCGGTGACAACCAAGTGTGGTAGCATACTTGATCCAGTCCAGCAAAGTTAGCTTTAGTTTTTGGCGTGATGACAACCAGTCCCATCGTCCCACGTACGTGTTCATACATGTGTGAGATAGAAACAACCATCCATAATGCATATAAGTTGGACTACATCGACGGATATATTTATTCAAGCTTTGTGGAAAGCAAAGCTTCGTGTGAGCAGCAACTATGTATTGGGATTCAAGCATGATCTATTTTCTGTCAAATGACTCTCTGAATAATCAAATCAGTCCGGAAGCAGGGATCAACGTCATGTCGTGTGACCCCTACCCAGCTTATCGCGACTTCAAATACTAAATAGAATTTTGACCCTATCACTAATTCCGCCTGAATTTTGATACTCGAAGGACATGCCTACTTGACTTGCATAGCTGTGTTGTGTTTTGTGAAACGAACAGTTCTGCAGTAATCTGTTTTCGTGACATAAGCGTGGGCCCTGACCGTCTATGCTCCCGATCGCTGCATGGTGCAATCAGGCTCTTCAGAATTTGTTTCAGTGAGACGATTCAAGGATACGCCTGTCTTTTATACCTGACTTGATTTATAACTGTTACATTTACTCATATAACCACATGAAATAACTTGACAAAGACCTCGGTTCTGGGACCAGCTGTGTCGTGGTCGATATTCAATCACGATGGTTGCTACTTGTAAGACTGGACATACACATCACAGTATCATCGTTTTTATTTCCAGATGATATTTGGACTGTCTCCGTTCATGTGGCAGTGATACGAGTACGAGAAATATTAAGGCTTTGACATGTTGATTAATTTTTTTCTTAAACCTCAATGTACAATTGTATCTTCTCGTATGTTTTTCTCGCCCTTAAATTGGAATTGTTTTTGTAAGAGTTACATCCTCATGATTCTTGTGACACAGCAAAATCGCAATTGAAATATCGACGGAAATAAGAATTACATCTTTAAGTTTTAAGTGTTAATGCTGACTATCAAGGAATTAACGATAGAAATAGGCGGTAAAGTAAATGTCTCAATAAAGACAATTATATTGACGTTAACTTCTATCTCTGGTAACTTCTGGGAACTTCAATGAAATATGCATCAATCCTAAGTTAATTGAATTGTTTTCTAAATATTCCTCTACGACTGAAAGTACATTTTGTACTGTTTGATTCTCGTTTCATAACAGTGGAATATATTGTGTAAACTATATATAAAAGAAAACGTATAAGCTCCCTGCCGACAAGAGTATACTTTCACTACGTCCATTTATAATACCTAAATACTGACACGCTGTGCGTTGTCTTCTCAAGAACGTTATTCATGCTCAATAGTCCCCTTTGGCAACCATCGACATCGACAGCACGTCATTCAAACTCCTATATAAGTGTTAAAGCAAACGATAATCCTTATTTTCCCTGGCCTTCCATCACAATGTAATTAGATGGCCTTAGACGGAATATTCCCAATTGGCTCTTTATCTGAGATTGCAAGGATCCTCTGCTAGTTATGAGAATTTGAATCCTGAAGAATTGTGTCGGACAGGTTAGCTTGTCAGATAAGTAGTCCTGTGGCGGGTTCAGAACTTCTTGCTTTGTGTTCCTGTGGGAAGTGATGTTTGTGTCATGGGATGTTAGGAGAGTCCCTGGCATAGATCCTTGACAAGATATCTAATATGAATCATTGGAAGAGTAAACTATATTGAACCGCAAAAGAAACGTCCCCATGGATAGATATATGAGAAATCTTATTTGTCCAAACACTGTAAACATACTTTGCGACACATTAAAAAGATGAAACTTGGCAAAACTGATCATCAAGGTTGAAATTAAAGTGTCAAATGTTCTTAAAATGAAACACAACACTTGTCTCTGAGAAAATGGCATCACAAGTCTCAGTATCTCGTGTGTCCGCCATGTGCATTGATGACTGCCGTTCGGTTGATGAAGGTCATAGGCACTTGAGTCCACACTCTGAGAGACGCCTGATGCAGTTCAGCTGCAGTTGTTGGCCTTGGCCGGACGTCATTCAGCCGTCTTTGAATCTCGTCCCACAGGTGCTCAATTGGATGTAAATCGGGACTGAGGGCATTGCATGGTTCTGATGCCATTCTGCTGGAGGAAGTCTCTCGTTTCTCTCGTTGGCCTTATCATGCTGAAACTCGTGGTTGCAGCGACTTGCCAAATTAGGTATGGCGTGTGGTCTTAAGACTTGATCAATGTACCGAGCTGCTGTGACACCATTGCCTCTCCCTGGACCGATGTTCTGGAAGACCACAGGGCCGCCCATATGCTGTGCAAGACCAATTCCAACCCACGCCATGATGCTCGTACCACCCCACGAGTCTCTCTCAACAACACAAGCATCCGAATAACGTTCCCCAGATGTGGCCTGTGACAGTGTGTGGCCTGTGACTGGAGGTGTCTGCTCGTCAATTGTCGACGCACGGTGTCCGCACTTATGTGTCGCTCGTGTGTCCCCATGGTCTGTCGAGCAGTTTCCGCAGCAATAACAAAGCGATGTTGAAGATGCTGTCGCACAACCTGACGATCCTGACGTCGGTTGGTGACCCTTGGTCTTCCACAACGTGTTCGGTCATATGTAGTGATGGTGATCTGGTACCATTGCTGGAGCCTGTATATGGTCTTTACGTGGACTTGCATTGGCTACTTGCCGGGCGGTTTGTCCAGCTTGCAATCGTCCAAGGGCTTGGTGTCGCTGATTTCTTGTCACTCTTGGCATGTGGAGCAATTCAATAACGAATGAATGTTATGCGATCTATGTGGATTTTTATAGGGTAAGAAATGGGGGAACGCGTGTGCATTTACATTTGCACGGAACGTCCATCAGGTTACCATGGCCGTTGCCGTGATGCGTTTTTGGCGATCGGTTTTATTGTCATCTGCTTTATTTTTTATCATCAAATTTCACTTTCCGGACAAGGTAATGTTAAATCTTAGAAACTTTGCCAAAAATTACCCAGATATTTAAATGACAACTTTTCATGCAATGTTACTTGGGGTGACGTTTCTTTTGCGGTTCAATATAGATGCATGTATAATCTCTAATGCATATGGTGTTAATAAAAAGCTATTCATCCCAAGGAGAATGCCGACCCTCAATCATGTCTGTTCAGCTATCTTTCTGTCAGTCACAACCTTCGATTCACATAGTAGTGTTTCGATTAATTTCGAATGACCAGATCAACAGTTTAAATCTTCGATACACTCCATACAGTTGCACTGGAGACAAAACATAATTTCAATTATAAATTGAAACCTTTAAGTGATAAAAGATCAAAATTCAACATTTCATAGCGCGCCCCAGCCCCCGAAAAACAGACAAACAAACAAAACAAAAACAAACAAACAAAACAGTCAACACAATATAGAACAACAAAAGAAAACAAACATTACACCCAAAACGAAAAACAATACAATAACAACTGTGAAACTCTCAATTATTAAATATGTCATATTTTTCATAATGTTATTATGTAAGTTCATCATCAAGTTTTAGATCGCATGGTCATGTTGGAAAGATGACGCTTCTTTGCGTGAAGATCAACATATCAAACACAACTGCAGTGTCGTTGTAATTACAATCGTTCGGTGAATAGGTTTTTCTCAAAATCTGTTGGCATATTCCATCACCTATGCACTTTTTGAGTACTCCTGATTTCAGTGAGGAAGCATTTGTTTGGAAAATGGGTTGTGGTCATGTTCTCGACACTTACACGGGACCTCTTTGAGAAATCGTGGAGATTCCGGAACTGTAAAATCACATTTTCAAATATATACATTTGAGTGACACACCCCTGTTTCCTAAACTGAAGAACTCTTTCGTGGAAAGCGCTATGACGACAACGATGACCTTCAAGCTGTGATTGTAATGGCATGTTAAATAACCGATCTTTTGGCATGACCTTCATGGTGTCCCCTCAATGCTGGGATATGTGCTCTCGTGCCATCTTGACAAGTGAATCATATGATTGTATGACCATTTTAAATCTAATCGACACATGATAGAGGGTCCAAAATTATCACAGTTGACTGATGAAAGTACAAATGATGGGAGGAAAGACTTCAACCAAATGGTATTATGTTAAGAGTATTAACAAATAACAATAACAGAATTCTGCACTGAAAACAGAATTGAGGAAGAACACGTGAAAACGCCCCTGTTTTATACAGGTTCAAGGGAATGAAAAATTGTTGATTATCAGCACCAACTGTCTTCTAACGTTTTCCTCATGTAAACAATTAATCCCTATCCCGATAATCCCTTCGTGCCTGAAAACTATTATTTTTCACTCTAAGTACAACATACCCCATAAGATCGATAATGCTTCAAGCAGTAGACACTTAAGTGTATTTACTGTTGTTGGAGGAGTTTCAAAACTAATTTTTGTTTCTCTAGTCAAATAGATATTATTCACGGAATAATGATTGAGAAAACACGTTTTCGATAGTAATACAAAATGCAAAGTAATCCCTTTTTGTTGACATATTATTAAGTTCCAGATATATTCTCAGAATGTCTTAACAGAATGAGACACTGCTGTGTCGTAATGCATGTTTGTAAATGTACCCACGATTCTTTGTTTAAACAATAATATTAAAAATTGTGGGGTCATTATAGAAACGATATAATGTCATATTGTCTTCTTCGTGTATGTTCACAAGAACATGATAAATTATACCAATGGGACACAGAGGTCGTCACTGCAGTTAAAGTGACGATAGCGTGACAGGAGCAGCTACAGAAAAAGGTCTCAAGCGTTGTCGAACACTAGGCTGTGCTCAAAAACGCACAACTGATAAACCACAGACACAGACTTGAGCAATGAGTCGTAAGTCAAGTTTGAAACGTTTCATGCATGTATGACAGGCCCAATGGTAAATATATCTACAATGCGACAGAAGTTACTTTTCCTGGCACCACATCCGACAAAAGAAAGGTTACTATTTCAAAGTTATAAGAACTTTACAGATAAATTATTACAGATGCCAGTGCAGTTTCGTTGGAGTCTTCGGTATGAAATGGTAGGAAACACCTTCATGATCATGTATTGTAGTATTGTATTGATCTATGAAGAAACAACAACTTCAGAATCTTGAAAAGATGTTTCTTTTTCATTTGCAGAACGCCTTGACCGAGTTTCTTATTTATATTTGGACAAATATTTTGGACAAATATTCCAGCCTAAAATGAAACTGTGCATTCCGAAAATGTAAACTATGTGTGAGATAAAAGTATCTAATGCCGAAAGATGTAAAGATAGTGACAGATGAATCTAACAGGTATGGTGCAACAGATCACCTTGTGCGAAGGCACGAGCAACGTAACGACCACAGGAAAGCCCCTATTCATCCGGACCACCTGTTACTTTCCTATTTAAAAGATGATCCTTTGGACATTCCTTCGTTCAGCAAGTGGAACGTGTCAGGAGAACTGCCGAACGTTATCTGGCCATAGGAATGTTGTGTGGCGGAATTCGCATCGCAAGGTGGCCGACCGCTTCCATTGTCACAGACAAACTATTTCATCGCTGATGAGACGAGTCCTCATAAACCTTTTGCGCCTAATACTACTGTGTGAGTAGGTTATTTAACTGCGATGTTGATAAACTGCGGAAGTATTCATTAACCAGGAAACCCCTGACATTCCGCCAGAAACTGGCCTTTTGATACAGTCACATTTGTTTCACATAAAAACAATTCAACGACGTGAATGGACATTGCAGTCTCAAATATTGTGTTAATTTTTGTAACCCATTGTTTTCCCGCTGAGCCACCGGGGCAGGTGATGAAATGGTATTCAATCTTACATGACATGACTTCAGTTATCTGCATGCTGCACGTGATCTTTCTCTCGCGAACTTTTATCGAATTCCTACCGCGCCTCACTGTATTGACTCACTTTTAGGTATCCCGATGTCTTCTTATATATTTCTGGTATTTCTTGCGTTTAGACTGTTTATTAGTTCTATAAAAACTTTCTCCTTGGCCTTGACTGAGGATTTAAGCCCGGGGCATCGGGGCATCGGGGCATCGGGGTATAGGGTCAGGCCTTCCGCCCTTCCCAATATCCCTCTACCCTTGCCTTACATTCTCAGCCATTGGCCCGACCCATTATCCCGATGTCCCGGGCTTGCATTCTCAGTCAAGACCTCGTCCCCGTCACCCATCTCCGCAACCTGTTCCAAACTGCCGTGAACACTGCCCAGACCATTCCAGAGAACCGTAAAATCCACCCAATCACAGTTCTAAACCACCGTTAACACGGGATTCTAGCACAACGTCCTGTCACGGGGCGCATTCTGGCCTTATCCGTGCAACATGTGCCCATTAATGTTCCAAAAATGATATGTTTAATAAATCTCTCAAAACGTTCATCCTGTATGTCATCTGTTGTCAGTTACATTGTACATCGATTTCTACCCATGGATAGTTTCCTTTTGTGGCTATTATAGTTGGTGCGGCCGAATAGTAGCATGTGTATGCTATTGTCAGAACTGTAATAAGATGGACTGATACAGGTATGACCACACAGTACCTATCATAAGCAATGTGATAGTTCTCTTTATGCATGTGTAGTGTTTCATTAATAAAATAACATGTGTTTAATGTTATTGTGTTTTCTTAATTTAGATACGATTACGCGAAGACAACGGAAGATGTTGCCGAAATATTTTGCTTCATCACATGAACCAATGCATTTCTTAAACACCATATGGCAACGCCATGGATCATATTATGTTCTGGCCTGAATGCATTGTTTCAAAAGTTCATTTTTAATGTCTTATGTTAATTACAAATTTTATTCAATGTGTTTAATATAACTTGACTGGTACCATTTCATTTCAAGGTGTTAACTGGTAAATTGGAATTGAATATCCGGGTTGGAATTGGTCTACAGCAACACATACTTGAGTGGTCAGGTTCGCTGAGTTGGTATCAGCATGTCAACGTAACTCAGTTGCGTAGATCGACGCTCATGATTTCAATCACTGGATTGCCTCATCCAGACTCGATTATCCACATAACATCGTCATATAGGTGTAATATTGTTTAGTGTGTGTGTGTAACATTCAGTCGTATGTTCGTTATGTTGCGATATTTTAAATTTGACTTGACATTTCGTTTGCAATATAATCTTAAATTGTCTCAGAATGTTTATATTGGCACTGTAAACATCATCTCCTCGGAAACCACAGATCCAAATTGAATGAAGATGAGTTTTTCTGCCTGTTCCCACCAGTGATGACCATCCCTTGTTTGATCATGAGGTTAGACTCGGATTTTTAAACCTATTTGTGGTCATGACCCAGGCCGTTTGCTCAAATATTTTCAGTTAGAAACAAATATGTTGTGACAATGTTCTTTAATTCATTAAATGCATATCTTGCTCTGTAACGTTCTTCTCTGCTGTAAATGCCGGACTGAGGAAGCTGAACATATGGCATATATGTTTCTTATGATGACATCGTATAATGCTTAAATCATAAGGATTAAAAACGTAAAAACCAGAGAATAAAAATACTTTCTCGAATGTCCGAAACCGATTACACCGAAAATCAATTAGATTTTTCATTAAATAAATTATTAGTGCCAGTGCTTAAGTAGGTGTGAAAACTGCATGTGAACATCGAAACATGGGTTAACATCGCGCATTATGCTGACAAGCGGCGTGACGACCCGTGAAGATCCGGGATAGACAAGGTATTCAGCAGCCCATGCGTGCCGTAACAGGTAACTGTGCTTGTCGGGATCGATGTGTAGATCGATGCTCACGATGTCGTTCACTGGGTTGTACACTCGATTATTTACAGACCGCCGTCATATACCTGGAATATTGCAACAAACAACAAACAAACAAATAGTATTGGTTTATCGGTTTATATCCACCACTGACGCTGTTTCCCTGTTACCTTATGTATCCAGTAAGTTTATGTTATGCTAACAGACTTATGAAAATTGGCAGTTTTCCCTGTCATGTATATTGCTAGTTCTGGTTTTATTTAGACGCCATACAGTCGTATCTGATGTGTGTGTAATCTCAAGGTAGATTCACAGTTGACGGGGATTGTTAGGCATGGTAACAATCATATCTGTGTGAAGACAGATAAACATTACAAAGTTACCTTCCCATCATGGTCTCCTTCTTCGCGTTCTATATTAAATAACTATTCGAAATATGACGGTATAGTAAATTCTTAATAACGATTTTCTTTCAAGTATGGATATTTCCTTCAATTCAGATTAAGTGTCTTACACGGAGACGTTGTCAGCATTGACACTTGACGAAACTATGTCAATGTAAGATAATTATTATTCATGTAATACATATCGCCCACATTTATGAGTGAGTGAGTTAATGCTTTACGTCACATCGGCAATATTCCAGCCATATCGTGACGACCCACATTTATGACTTGTACGTATACTGGAGTAGGTTGTAGTGAATAAATGGGTTACATATGAATTAGTACGTCAGCGTGCATGTAACTTATTACATGCTGAACTGTTTATGTGTCCCGTTAAGGCAGTAAAGACTAGAGTGAGTATATATAGTCGTTTTTCCCGTGGTTGGTTACAGCAGCATCTTCCTAGTAAAAGAGCTAATGTTTTCTTTATATGTCGATAAAAAACATAATGAGGGGTTGAAACAAGGAGAGCAATATTCTGTATGCCTAAAAGTTGTCCAAAACATATGGAATTTGATTGAATGTTTGAACCATCACAAAATAGTAGCTCGGACGAACGCAAATGTAGCTGCTTCATCTAACACTACGATCACTTACTAAACCAGTCACTGGCCGGCATGGTGTACGTTGGGACTCTGTTACATGTTTTAAAACTGATAATTGCCATTGTTAGTTTGGGTAAGCAGACATAAAAACACTGGTCTTACTCTTACAATAAACCAGTAGTTTGGACATCCTACACTACTTTCTGTAGACACTAAACGATTCTATTCATCCAATTAGTTGGCGATACTGATCGAACGGATGTACGGAACATCACTTTCAATAACTTTAACACGGAATGATACTTGCTATCATGTTACTCGCCTACGTGTTTCATTGAAACAGAATTAACATCGAACGTAAGCTTCTCTGGTTTGTGTTCTAATCGATTATCACTAACTGCACAAAGGTCGTAACATGTGCCAGATTACTTCATGTAGCAGTACACTAATGTTCAGTCGACAGACCGAGGATGTCATCTACCGTGAGAAACTTTACTAACTTTACCTATAACTTGACGAATCTTGGAATATATCGGATGTCAATCTTGATGGGTCATGTTCAGCGATATGTCTGGGCAATTTTCACGGTATAACCACATGTACAGTGGGTACTTACAGATGCCTACTTGTACAGCTCAACATAAGTTGTCATTTCTGTAGATATATTATACGACATAGTCGACCGCTCAGAGAAAAAGATTTGGGGCTCACGTGTTTGCTGATATCATTGTATACTGTTGCATACTGTTAGATGGACACATGGCATTTTACATGTTGCATACTGTTAGATGGACACATGGCATTTTACATGTTCCATACTGTTAGATGGACACATGGCATTTTACATGTTGCATACTGTTAGAGTGATGAATGGCATTTTACATGTTTCATACTGTTAGATTGATGCATGGCATTTACATGGTGCATGTACATGTTGATTATTGTTAGCTTGGTATATGTGGCACAGCAAATATTGCATGTTATTAGATGGATATACATGGTATTATACTTGCTGCATAATATTAAATCGGTCTCCACCACATGCACTGCTGCATGTTATTAGAACTTAAACGTTATATCTACTACCATAAGATACGAACACAACAGGTTTGCATTGGATCTGACGGTATTCTGCATGTAGCGTAAACTGGTTAATGCCAGTCTAACATGTGGAGAACTGACCGCCATCACTTTCATGTCCAGCTGACAAAACCTTCAAAGTAGAACTGCTTCTGGGACATACATATATATAAGATGTGGGGAGATAATACCATCAAACTCGCAGTCAGTGGATGGAAGTCTTTCCCAAAATGATTCCAATCCTGTAACATTTTCACACCATGATGAAAGTTTATCTCGGAACAAACACCAGTCTGATGCTAAACTAGATTCTTGTGATAGTGGCATTATGTCTCACTGAATACACTTTTCACAGACAAAGCACACTTTGAGAAAACGTACTGAATACGTGGCGGCCTACAAGTTGAAATACTTGTAACCTCAAGCCCTGTCTGGGGCCCTAGGCCTGGGACCACATCACCCCACGTTGGTCGTAAGAGACTCTAGATTATGATGGGACCACGTCAGTGATCATACAAAATGCTACTTGGAGAGTCAACATTATGATGATATAGTTTTATTCAATAACAACAAACCTTTGCTTCTCAAATAAATTGGTTTTAAAGACATATTTGCATCCCATGGAACTCGCATCAAAATATATTTGTGTAAACTCAACTTTTACTTTTGCGTTAAACCCCGCGGGTGCCCTATCAGGGTCATTACTTCACAACAGTTGCCGAAAACAGTTATAACAAATGTAATGTTGTACTGCTTCCACCATAGCTACAAGGGACCCAATGTCATCTCATGACTTTCAGCTCATGGTGGCCGATAATGCCCATTGGGAGCTCATTACATTGATCGTCCTATTATGTCGCGGCAGGATTTATTGCCAACGATTGATGGCACACTCAAATTCAACTCTAAACACTTGTATCAGTGTCTGTCCCTTCTCAATCGATTGTATATTTACTTTAGTTTCAATATACCCTTGCAAGGAGATACCTCTGATTGGTAATGGCTGTTAACGTTGTATTTATTTCCGGAAAACAATTTCAAACAGTGGGTGATGTGCGAGGACAGCGTCATGAAAACGTCTTAACAGTGCCGCATTGTATCCATGATGTGAAAGGATCAAGGACAGCTTGTGAATAGCCAGTTTAATCAAATGAGCAAATTACATGCAGGTGCATCACGAGTAAAAATGTTGTATCAGGTCGGTTGTTTGTTTAACGCAACACTCAACAATATTCCAGCTGTATGACGGCGATCTGTAAATAATCGAGTCTGGACCAGCCAATCTTGTGATAAATTTCATGAGCATCGATCCACGCAATTGAGATTGATGATATGCATCAACCAAGTCAGCAGGCCTGACCACCCGATCTCGATGGTCGCCTCTTACGACAAGCAAAATCGCCTTTTACGGCAAGCATGGGTTGCTGAAGACCTACTCTACCCCGGATCTTCACGGGTCTGTTGTAACAGGAGTTAGGGTTCAGGTACGACAATCTTCAAATGTATTCTTTAACGAAATGTTTCATAAACTGACATCGAGTCTCATATTCGGGCTGATTAATAGGATCCCTGTTATAAAGGACATATCTGTGCTCAAGGATTTTACACCCCTTGAAAACATGTCCACCGTGAACTGAAGTACTGGTTAATGTGGCCGAAAACCATAGTCACTCACTCGTACGCTGCCTAAAGTTGTATTTTCGATATCGCTGTTCAGTCTGACTGTCATATTGACATTCGAGTCCTGAAACTTTGAACTCCTTTGATTCACCATTGCTGAAGCGCTCGGTTCCACATTAAACTAAGATGCACAAATCGACAGTTGGACTAAATCAAATAGAGGTTTGTCTCCTAAGTGACGGGGTGTCTGCTGATCTATATTTTCTATGATATTGTCTAAAATGGATTACGTAGCATGGAGTTTAAAAACACCTATACATTATTGTGGCAGTAACAGATTTTGTTCGACTGTGTCAACTAACCAGTAAATCACTTAATTTCAATATTAGTATTAGTATATAGTACAGAGTGTACCTAATATAAGTATTAACATAAGCACTAGTTATTTCTGTCAGTATTAGTATAAAGTGTGTACAGTACATAGTGTAGTTAGTATTAATATTAATATTAGCATTAGTTATTTCTGTCAGTATTAGTATATAGTGTATATAGTACATAGTGTAGTTGGTATTAATATTAGCTTTAGGTTTTTCTGTCAGTATTAGTATATAGTGTATATAGTACACAGTGTAGTTAGTATAAATATTAATATTAGCATAAGCTATTTGTATGATTTATTAATATTAGTATCTATTATTAGTTTGCAGTATGGGTTTCAAGGATATTAATGAAGATGTGATACTACACATTTTAAGTTAGTTATGCTTGAGTCAGTCACTACCCTATAAGCTCCATTGTGTTAGCCAGGGCAAACGTTCTGGTTGGGTGGTTGACCCTATTGTTTTCCTTAGGGTCAGCTTTGTATGCGTTTTAACCCTCACTTGCACCTCAGTCACTACACAGACACGTCACTGACAGACGATAGTAAGTGGGCATATTTTACCGATTTATTACTGTCAAGGTATGTTTCGAATTAAATACGTAAACATATATAAATCTTTCTTTTCATGAATAAGATTTTATAAATAGGTGCGCCAATGCAAGTTTGCTTGGCATGTATTAATGTAAGCAGAGTTAGCTCCCCTTGGTAGCTCGCCTGTCTTGGGAGGCTCGCTTGGGTTTCGCGGTTCGTTTCGAGTGTTGCCAAAAAATATCATCAAGTGTTTACCTGTGTCCTGTCGATGTGTGACAAGTGTACAGTTCCTCCCAACCTAACTGGCGTGGTGGCAGCGGGTTTGAACTCACGTCTAACGAAGCAGGCGGCACAACGAACTGTAGTACTTGCATACTTTCACTGAACGTGATCAACAGGTCAGGCGGTAGAGTGCCTGGATAACGCAGAGTAAACAAGATTGTCATTATGGCCAACGCTCAACGTGCCCCGAAGCAATGGTGCCTCGGTAAGATTGAGACTGTAAATTCTTTCGAGAACTGGAGGCAAAATCTCCTTTATACATTATCTTTGGACACAAATTTTACTCCATTTCTTGCCGACGGGGCAGTCTGGCATAAGAAAACTAGGGCCACGCCACTACGGGGCATAACTGACGACGGGGAAGACGTCCGTGAAGCTATTAGAAGAACTGCAAGACAAAAGGTTAGCAGTTTGGAGCTCATGCTCGGCCAGATTGCCAATTATTGTCCGATAATTTCACGGAACACAATAATAAAATCCTCAACGTCTGTAGATGCCATATGGCATGCCATACGCCTACATTTCGGTTCCAAGCAACTGACGCTCATTTCATTGACTTTGCCGAAATCAAACTTGAAAATGACGAGAGACCGGAAGATTTGTATCAGAGACTAATGGTTTTTGTGGAGGACAATTTACTCCTCCGTGAAGGGGGAATAACCCACCATGGCAATGCACCTGAAGAGGACGAGGAATTGTAACCATCGGTAGAAAATTTTGTTGTGCTCAAATGGCTGAGGCTAATACACTTTGAACTTCCAAAGCTCGTCAAACAACGTTATGGGACAGATCTTCGCTCACGAACAATTTCCTCTTTGAAACCTGAAATCTCACAGGCTCTCGATTCACTTTTAGATGAAATCCGCACAGCAGAGGATGCTAAGGTTATGAGGACAAACACTTCACAACAGCACTCGTCATTCTCACGTTTTGCTAAAGCACAACAAACGGGTAGAAAGTTTCCAAAATCATGCCCACTGTGTAAAGCTGCAGGACGCACCGATCATGTTCATTATCTCAGCGAGTGCAAGTTCCTTCCAGATCATGACCGGAGATACATGGTCAAAGCAAGACAAATTGCCAGTATACTTGATGACCCTACTGACGATGCTAGTGATACAGTTGAAAATGTGTGTGCAGTGCCATCTACTGAACCTGTATCCACACTTCATGTGCAAGTCCGTCAGTCGCCCTATATGTACTGTTTCTGTGGCCACCAGACGGCACGAGTCACTGTAGATAGTGGAGCTACTTGTAATATGATCCGCCTCTCAACAGCAACAGGCTTCGGTGCTGACATCAAGACTAGCTCTCAGTTAGCCCATCAGGCAGATGGCTCTTCCCCACTGAAGGTCGTTTGAGAGACAAGAATCCTTTTCACACGCGACAACAAGGAGTTCGATTTTAATGGTCTTGTGGTGGAAAACCTGGATGTAGAAGTCCTTGCAGGCATACCATTTATGGAGGCCAACGGTGTGGCAGTACACCCTGCAAAACATCAGATCATACTTGGTGATGGTACGACATACACATACGGTTCCACAGAAACAACTGGTGACAAACATACTGTGAGACGAGCTTGTGTACTCAGAGCCCCAGACACTTCTACTACCATATGGCCTGGAGACTTTATTGAGGTGCCGGTTCCTGAAAGCTTTGCTCCTGCGGATTTCACATTTGCCATAGAACCCCGCATAGATACCAGACCTGGACGCTCTACCTTATCATCCACTTGGCCAGAATTAGGAATTATGTCAAGCGTCTCAGGCAAAATCAGGATCCCGAACCTGTCCGAGACTCCACAAATGCTCAAGAAACACGAGCACTTTTGCCAGATTCGCCCAGTTTTTATACCTGACTGCGACCCTGATTATGCTGTTGAGCCAGCACATCTGCTACCACCAACTATGTCCCCTCAAATTAAGGACATTGGTTTCTCATCCACTGTTTGTGTAGACCCAGACAATATCCTCCCGCAAGATACCAAATCTCAGTTCGAGTTACTACTTACGGAGTTCGACGATGTGTTTAACCGACATATCGATGGCTATAATGGTGCTTCAGGCCCCTTTCAAGCATTTGTTAACATGGGACCTATACAACCTCCACAACGGAAGGGTCGTGTCCCGCAATACTCACGAGATAAACTTTCTGAGCTCCAACAAAATTTCGATGAACTTGGGCGGATGGGTGTATTTGTACGACCTGAAGATGCAGGTATCCAAGTAGAATACCTCAACCCTTCTTTCCTAATCAAGAAGTCCAGTGGTGGTTACAGATTGGTGACCGCCTTCTCTGATGTAGGACGATACAGTAAGCCACAACCTTCCCTCATGCCTGATGTCGATTCTACTCTAAGACAGATTGCCAAGTGGAAGTACATTATAACCACAGATTTAACCAATGCCTTTAATCAGATTCCTCTGTCCAAGGAATCGATGAAATACTGCAGTGTAGTGACCCTGTTCCGTGGTGGGAGAGTATATGCCATGGCAAGGTCTGCAATGGGAATGCCGGGCTCTGAAACTGCTTTGGAGGAGCTCATGTGCCGCGTACTAGGGGATCTTTTAGAGGAAGGGGTGATTGCTAATCTTGCTGACGACCTTTATTGTGGTGCTGATAGCCCGGATGAGTTACTTCATCATTGGAGATGCGTACTTGAAGCCCTCAAACACAACAATCTCAGATTATCTCCTAACAAGACAGACATTGCTCCCAGAACAACAACCATCCTAGGTTGGCAATGGCACTAAGGACCCATTCAGGCAAGTCAACACCGCATATCAACTCTGGCTTCTTGTTCACCTCCGGAAACAGTGACTCGCTTACGGTCATTTATAGGAGCTTACAAGGTCTTGTCCCGTGTAATACCTGATTGTTCCACACTCCTTGCCCCACTTGATGCTGAAGTGGGGGGTCGCCAGTCCAGTGAAAAGCTTCTGTGGTCTGACTCTTTGCTCGAATGCCTTCAAAACAGCACAGACTGGTCTCGCATCCAACAAATCCATAGTACTGCCCCACCCCGATGACCAACTCTGGATTGTAACTGCTGGTGCTGTTAGGAAGCGAGGAATTGGAGCAACACTTTATGTAACACGTAGTGACTCGCCACGACTAGCAGGATTCTTCAGTGCCAAGCTTCGGCGACAACAGGTCGCATGGTTACCATGTGAAGTGAAAGCCCTTCCAATTGCTATCACTACCAAGCATTTCAGTCCTTTCATTATCCAGTCAAAACACAAAGCATGTATCCTTACCGACAGTAGACCATGTGTTTTGGCATTTGAGAAGTTATGCCGTTGGGAGTTCTCTGCTAGTCCTCGGGTGTCTACCTTCTTATCGACAGTTAGCCGCTACCAAGCAACGATATAACACCTCGCTGGTTCTGCAAATGTGCCATCCGATTTTGCAAGCAGAAATGCACCAGAATGTGACAATCCCACTTGCCAAATCTGCTCCTTCATTGAGCGCACAGAAAGCTCTGTTGTTCGACAACTGTCTATAGAGGACATCATGAATGGAACTACCCGCCTTCCTTTCACAAGCAGGTCTGCTTGGCGTTCCTTGCAAGAGGAGTGCCAGGATCTTCGACGAACACATGCTCATCTTCTCCAAGGTACCCGACCATCCAAGAAGGTAACAAACATCAGGGATGTCAAACGATACCTAAATGCAGCAACCATCTCCAAGGATGGATTGCTTGTTGTCCGAAAATCTGAGCCACTCGGTTCACCAAGAAAGTGCATTGTGGTCCCAAGACAAGTATTAGACGGAGTCCTGACTGCCCTACACATACAACTTGATCATCCATCTGCACACCAACTCAAGCAAGTATGCCATAGATACTTCTTTGCTTTAGATCTTGACAGATCCATAAACACTGTCGCAAAATCTTGTCACCGGTGCGCCTCCTTGCGTAAGACACCTCATGTTGTTGTGGACCAAAGCACCAGTGATCCACCTGAAACTGTTGGGTTTGCATTAGCGTCAGATGTTATGCGCAGGGAACGACAACTCATCCTCGTTCTACGTGAATGTGTCACATTCTACACTGCGGCATGCATCATTACCGATGAGCGCGGCTCCACCCTGTGTGAGGCATTGATTCGTCTTTGCATTGAATTCCGTCCACTTGAAGGTCCTCACGCTGTTATCAGCACTGACCCAGCTCCAGGCTTTATCAGTCTAGTCACGGATGAACGTCTCCAGCAACATAGAATTACCCTAGAAATAGGCAGAGTGAAGAATGTGAACAAGAACCCAGTTGCTGAAAAGGCCATACAAGAATTAGAGGACGAGCTTGTGCGCCAAGACCCTGTACGGGGCCCGACTACACCAACAGCTCTTGCCATCGCTGTCGCCTGCCTAAACACAAGCATTCGTTCACGAGGCCTGTCTTCTCGAGAGATGTGGACCCAGAGAGACCACAGAGCAGAGATCACAGAGCAACATGTTAATCGCCAAAAAAACCATGGTCACAGTGAAAAATCCAAGGCTCCTCGGAGTCATCGACCTGTTATTGATCAAATTGACATTGGCGACCTGGTGTACCTTCATAACGATCGCAATAAAACATGTGCACGGAATCGTTACCTAGTAGTCGCCAAAGATGGCCTCTGGTGCAATGTCCACAAGTTCGTTGGGACCCAACTGCGGAACACTTCATACAGAGTTTAGCTCTCAGAATTTTTGAAAGTCCCCCTTTGCAACAAGACACGTGTGCATGAAGCGAACAGTGAGGACACATCTGACATCGATGATGACCCACCTGAGACACTTCACCAGACACCGGAGACTCCGCACATTCCTCTGGAAATATCTACTCCTCCTCTGCCACTGCTTAAGGATGCCGTGTTTGATGACAATCACCCAACCGACATCAGTTCTGCGTCGGATCAATCTGACCCCCTATTTGACCCAGGTATACTGACATCTTCAACTTCAAGGCCATCACGTCAACATCAACGACCAAAGCGATTTTATGAATACGTTTTGGACTTTTGAAGTATTGTGTTTGTTTATTAAATGTTATGTTTGTGAGGGGCAGAATAATCCCCATCGACCAGAGGGCAGTCTACCCTATGATGGTTTACTTACCAATTGGTTTCATGGTAAACCAGAAATTGGATCTTTGTTACATCATTGTTTACTCACCAAGTTCTTTTTACGCCTATTTCCTTCATTATGGTTTGTTTAGATAACTTTTATCATGAAAAAAAAGAACTCAAGAAGGATATATATATATATATATATATATATATATATATATATATATATATATATATATATATATATATTACGGTACAGTTTCATATACATTCTGTATTACTGATTTTATATGTAACCTTGCAGTAGTTAGCCATGAAGTAACTTAGGCACATTAAGTAATTAAAGTTACTTATTCCTAGACAGTTACTTAGTACTTAGTACTACAAATACCTACCTTACTTGTGTATCAGGTATCATACAATCATTACAATGTGTTACTGTTGCATGTTTAACTGCATTACACTTCCCTAACCACAAGAGTGTGGTGAAGTGAAGTAAGTGCTGTTATTAAGCGACAGTTTAATGTTGTGATACTTCCTTAAGAGGTATTATCGGGTCATTAAACGTTACTTTTAAAACTACGTTCACATAAACTGTTCTATAGTTACACAGTACAATGTACTTTGCTTTATAGTTGGACGTCAACTAAGTTTACTTAAACTAATTTAGACCATTTAAATAATCTGATCGAATTTTAACCCAAACCGTACATACGTACACACTGTGCATCAACAAAACGGCAGTTGTAATTGTAATACACTGTGCGTTTATATAACGACAGTTGTATCCGACAGTTGTATCCGTTCAACACTCACACTTTCCTTGAAAAATATATCTGGCCACAATATTGACAGCATCCATAACTTTGTGGACTTACTGGAAGCACTCTTTGAGATTGAGGCAGCTCGACATAGCACCACATCAGCTAGCCAACATAAACAGCCAACAGAAACCGCCAAGAGAGCCATAGGGCTGAACCAGAATGTAAGAAGGAAATATCTGATATGAACAGCAGTCTACACCAACTTACTACAAACATGGCCGACGTTAAAAACCAAAGAGGACAGAGTTGGAGAACCTCCCGGGACTATCGACAAGTGCCAAGGGGAGATTACCAGGGGAGGAGTCGAAAGCCACAGACCTCCAATTATACTACCCCAAGACCAGAAGGCTATACTGAATATTCACCTTATTCATCACAACGTGTATGAAGTGAGTGTTGGCGTTGTGGATAGAGAGGTCATTACCAGTATGGTTGCCGAGTATGACTCGAACACAGTCGTCTCGGGAAGACCTTAATTTCTTGCAGTCCTATGGACAGGGACACGTCATAGGTCCTTCAGTTCCGGAGAGATTACTTTGGAATACGAATGAGCTTGATTTATATATGGGAGATACACAGGTCAGATCATTGTTGGATACAGGAGCATCAGTACCTTTGGTGTCTAGGTCCTTCTACACTTCTCACCTCCCAAGTATTCCTACTGAGCCCTTGGAAGATCTATTGGATATCTAATGTGCTGATGGCGAAACATTACCTTACGATGGTTTTATTAAGGCCAATGCAAAAGTTCCGGTACTAGTGAATCTACTCCTTGTTTGTTACTGGTGGTTTCAGATAAACAGTACAATTGGAGAGTGCCTGTGCTATTAAAAACCAATGTGCTTACCCACTTCTTGAAGGATTGCAAGGTACTACATGGTGCCAGATATTTGCAGCATGCCAACCTAACAACCATTACCTTATGTGAGAAGAATGACTCGAGACTTGGACTTGGACGCTGAAGGTTCCAGAGTTAACATACCAGCCAACAATTGTGCGGTACCTAGAGGCCAGGTTACCAAAGGCGTTAGATGTCCAAGTGTTTGTGCCATTTTAAGCCAACAAATAGTTCATCCATTCCTACAGATTTGGACATAGCCCCTACAACAATTGATTATGACGTCAGTTATCCTGGATCCAACACGTACTGTTGTGATACAACCGAGAGCAATTCTTTGTGAACTCAGTTACTTTACAACGTCCTCCCATTGGCAAGCCCATTGGCAAGTTGAGATTGAACACGGTATCCTACACCAGAGAGAGAGGGATACGTGTCATCATGAAATTTCGTGATATATTCTCAAAGGGTGAAGAGGACATATGCCATTCAGATGCAATCAAGCAAAGGATTGATCTGGTTGATGATGTCCCCTTTAAACAGCGACACCGGCGTATACGACCAGCCATATATGATGAAGTCCGTACACACCTTCAACAACTCTTATCTGCTGGAGTGATACGACATTCTCATAGCCCTTGGGCATCGAATGTTGTATTGGCAGGGAAGAAGTCAGGCCAACTGAGGATGAGTGTTGACTTCAGACAGCTGAATCGATAGACCATCAAGGATTCCTACGCTCTGCCCCAGATTGTAGAAGTCTTGAATTATCTCAGAGGGATGAAATGTTTCAGTGTCCTGGACATTAAGAGTGGTTACGACCACGTTCAGTTAGAGGAGGAGCATAAGCAGAGTACAGCATTCACAGTTGGAACTCTTGGATTCTTTGAATACCATCGTATGCTGTTTGGTTTGTGCAATGCGTCGGCAACTCAGCAACGTCTAATGGAACAATGTCTCTATGGATTACATTTTGATATATGTCTAATGTATCTTGCCGATCTGATTATCTTTCCAAGAACATTTGAGGAAACTCTAGAGCGATTGGGACGCGTCCTGCAGAGATTGAGGGAATGTGGTTTGAAATTAGCCCCATAGAAATGCCAATTCCTCAAGAGAAGTGTGAAATATGTGGGATATAAAGTATCCAAAGATGGAATTGAAGCAGATCGAGTAAAGATTTAAGACTGGCCTGGGCCTTGCACACCGAAGAAAATTCCTTGGATTTGCTGGCTACTATAGGAAGTTTGTGAGGTACTTTTCCAAAACTACCAAACCTCTATCAGAACTAATGCCAAAGATTCATCGACATGAATCTCACATTTCCTAAAAGGGAGCAAGTTCACTGGCTATGGGGGCTGAGGTTTTGTGTTTGAAATGGTCCATTTGTGATAAGATCCATGATTATCTTTGTGGGCCGAACTTCACTGTGCTGACGGAGAACAGTCAAATCACTTATATCCTCACTTGTGCCAGGCTGGACTCCACCAGACACAGATGGTTAGCTGCCCTGGCATCTTACAACTTTGACATCAAATACAGAGCAGTAAAAGCCAATTTCGATGCTGATATACTACCTAGGTTGCCAGAGTTCAGTGAAGTAAACGCGTAAGCAGATGTGATTTCTCAAGACTTCGTACATGATATTTGTGGCACGATTTTACCTTCAAACCTGTTGGAATGTGGTTTTTTCAGCAGATGTTTTGCCTGATGAGGAACTAAACATCACTGAAGAAACCTGTTCCATCCATGCTCGGACTGGCGGAGAGCTCAAACAAAAGATCCAGCTCTAGACAATATTGTGATCCATCTTAGGAATAGGACGAGGCCATATTGCACAAACTACACTGGAAATACAGAGATGACTACACCACTTCAAGCTGAGTTGTGCTCTACCGAGTAATCCAAGACAGTGGGGAGGTACAGCAACAGTTAGTGCTACCAACCAGTTGCCATGAAGGAGCGTTGTATGGTCTTCATGACAATGTGTGTCACCCTGGCCAAGTTGGGATATCTTCACTGATAAAACCAGGATTCTACAGGCCATGGATGGCAAAGGATATAGAAAGGCATGTACATATTTGTGAACGGTCTACTAGACGCAAGACTACCTCAGGAAGAACCCCTGTCGTGAACATACAGACATCACAACCTCTGGAACTAGTCTGTATGGACTTATTGACACTGGAAGAATCCAAGGGCGGACGACAACACATTCTTGTAGTCACCGATCACATTACCAGATATGCACAGGCTTATCAAACCAGAACTATGACTGCAAAGGCCACTGCTGCTGTATTCTTTCACAACTGTGTGGTACATTATGGATAACCTGTGCATATTCATTCAGATCATGATGACAACTTTGAAGGAGCTCTAATGAAAGAAATGTGTCTCGCAGTATGCTCTATCATTCCATGGGTAAGGGTATGTGCGAACAGTTTAACCAGAAACTTCTCAACATGCTTGAAACATTTGACCCAGAGGGCCAAAATGATTGGATGAGCCACGTTTGACCTTTGGTGCATGCATACAACAGCACGAGGCATGAGGCGACAAAATATTCACCATTCTATCCCATGTTTGGAAGAGCTCCAAGATTACCAGTTGACTTGGCATTTGGTTTAGACATTGATCCAGAGAAGTCGAGACCTATGTCTAAATACATCAAGAACCTCAAGGACAATCTAACATAGGCTTATGAGCTGGCGTCTGCCAATGCTAAGAAGTCTCAGACAAGTCAACTTGGTAGCTGGTAAGCAAGAATGACGACGGTATCGTTAAACGGGGAGGGGAAGTGTGTGGCAGTCACAGATTTTGTTTGACTAGTACTGTGTCAACTAACCAGTAAATCAATATTTTTATGATGTTTGAGAGATTTAGTCAATGTCTGATTCTCCTGGACAGTTTGTTATTTAAATATGTTTATGAGTCTATTATCATGTATGTGTTAAATGTATTGTAGGTGTGTGGACATTTATGATAATTTTAGGATGTTCAGTAATTTATTGTGTTTTATGATAGTGATATGTTCATATATGTAAATAGGTATTAACAGTAGCCCAGATTAGATAATAAAGAGTATTGTGTAGGGGAGTTAGTTTTCTTGTACATGCAGAATCATTTCCATATTTGTAGGTATTTTGATGTCATTGTAGTCCTGGCCATGTAATCGTGGGAGGCTAAAAACTGTATTGAAACAGAGTATGTTTTAACCCCCTGAATGCCAGAGGGACATATATGTCCCTCCTTTTCAACCCTCACTTAGATACAGTTTTGAATGCTGTGGGAAATTCCTTGTTCTGTGATATCATGTCATTTTAGGCACAGAAAAATTACTGAAAATGACTTGTGAAAATTAGGTCCATCGTAAATGTCGCCAATTTTTACACATTACTAAATCTCAATTGATGGCGTTATTTACAGTATGTTTCGAAATCTTTCGGATATTAACTCGGATAAATGAATTTAAAAAATAGCACATTAGTGATCACGGGATCACGCCGAAGTGAACTTTCCGCCATATTGGATAGTGTTTACAAAATCACGTTTCACGTACACTGGTTATGAGACGCCTTAAACATTATGTATATGTCAAACTCAGCTGCGATACATATATCCTTGAATTCCTCACACGTTTTAGAATAAAAAGTATACATTGGCTCAACTTTTTTAGAATATGTATAGGAAGAGAATCGTAGCAGGAATTAGAGAATAAAAAATGATACATTGCAATGATTTGATACATTCAACAGAAATTGTGAAAGTTCCCTCCAGAGTGACTATTTTGCTTGGTTTCAATGAACAATATAACAACAAATAACAGTACACAGACTGTCAGCATGTTTCTGATTACTTACATGCCACATTTATGAATATACGATCCCTGAATCAACGAAAGTCTCCTGGTAAAATCACACCTACTGTTGTCAGTGAACACGCCATTTTGTAAAAGTTTGGCGTAAGGGGATTCTCACTGTAAACATGTGACTAGAAAGCTATTGGTACATGTACATAACTGAGCATCAGTCATGCCCAGCAAGGGGTCGATTCGCCTTTCACAACTGACAACCTTCCCAAGCATTGGATATAAACACAGGAGAATCGACTACATGTACCTGACTTATGTGTACCTGACTGAGCATCGGTCAGGCCCAAGCTGTTGGGATCAATTGTCGAGAGTGATACATAGAATACAAAGGTTTCGACAATTAACTACACATCTATCATTCTACACTACACTACACTACACTACACTACACTACACTACACTACACTACACTACACTACACTACACTACACTACACTACACTACAGATAGAAACTAGATGCTAAATACCATGGAGGTCAAGCCTGACCTGTGTTTTGACAACAGGCATCCAATGCATCCCATCTTAATGACTGCAGGGGTAAATATACCCCGACTGCTAATACAAAGATTGAATATAACAGTGAGAATCCAGAAACAAACAAAAAATAAGAGTGCAACAAGGATAAATATGGACGGTAGTTGGGGATGGAGGTGGGATCGCTTGTCATTGTTTATGACACCTGCACAAGATGGCTGACCTTGAATCGTAATTGCGCATGCTCGTACTTGGCATGCTGGGAAATTGCCATATCCTGTTACTATAAATAGCAACACGCATGAGACACATGTATGTATAACGGACGTTTGTCTTATTGTAGATTCTTATAATAATATTAATACATAACCGGGTGGTTAGTGTTACACTTCTCTGGTAATAAACTGCAAGAAGATTGTCTTCTGGCTATTAATGTTGACATTATGTTTACCTAATAATGAAACCATAGAATATAAGTAATGACGTGCCAATACCAAACGCTGATGGAATTAATACATAAAAATATATTGTATGTTACATTAAACTTGGAAAATATGAGAAAATAACGACATAGCAGTTTTAAGTTGTCATTATAAACTCCCTCAATATACATTGAGCATCATTTGGTCACCCGTAGTGATGACATACGTCAACATAGTTGTACATATTTGGTAATTTCTGTGAGGCGAATGTCCTTGAATGAAATCACTCGATCATTGCATCCTGCTGTTTACAGTTTCAATTATGATGTAGATTCTGCATATATTTTATACATGTTTTCCCCATAATTAATTTCACTATGGATATTCATGTTCAGAATGATATCATACATAGATATAGACTGCAAAATGTATGAACCTTTGATAATGTCCTGATGGTTGGAACATTGTTTACATAAGAAATTGATAAGTTTATACTGTAAGATACAATATTTCTTTCGTCAAACAAGTGTTAGAAGATTACATTTAACTGTAACTGCAATATATACGTATTTCTTTGGATTGTAATAATCAATATTGTAATTTCATATAAACAGGTTAATGAATAGCCGTTACATTTTCTTTTAAAACAAAAACAGAATATATCACTTTAAACAAATGGATAATATTGTTTGCTAAAATATTTGCACACATGTTTAGAAGAATTGCCTAAGTCTTAGAATTGTGTTTTATGTCGTTGATATACAAAACAGTGATGACTATCGATTCGCCAGGTGCGCGTAAGTCAAAAACGATTTACGAGTTATTCCTCTCGTTTTGTGTTATATGATCAATGGGTTCACACTTTTCAAGACATTATTTACATGGTAAAAGAAGTCATTTTATGTTGTGTCGAGAAAGCGACATATACAGTTTTACACATCGAGAATTTCCATACTATGAACGAAATAAGGGCGTTATGTATTAATCAAAATACCAGTGTCGTCTTTCTCCGACGTTATCAAAGACATACAACCAGCTATGACGTCAAATTAAATGGTGCCATTTTTTAGTGATTCATTTAATTTGACGAGAAGGCTTGTGTTATATTTATAATTAGTCATATAGTGTGTGTGTGTGTGTGTGTGTGTGTGTGTGTGTGTGTGTGCGTGTGTGTGTGTGTGTGTGTGTGTGTGTGGTTCAAATATTAGGAAGTATTTTGTTCTCTCAGGTTTCCTTAAAGTTGCTGAATAAAGCAATATCGTCGCACAATTCTTTTATCGTTGTACGATAAACAGCGGAAAAAATTGCTGTTTTTCAATGCAGAATACATTCTCGGACAACACTTAGCAGTGTCATTTTTCACATCGCTTTAATATTTGCAGTTACTTTTACACCATCAGATAGGAAATTTAATATCCTACATCTCTGCGTAAGCCGGAGGTAGATCCAGTGCCGCTTGGCAACTCTCGCATAACCTTCACTTATCGGATCTTAGGAAAGTGTGCGTCCGAAAAGCAACTCGGCATCCAGCGGGTAAAAGGCTTCGTTAACCGTAAAGTGAATTTCAGTATTACAAAACGAATGATTACACGCGACGAGGTCATTATGCGAAAACAAGGACCCTATGATCCATCCCCTTCAGGATCAGAACACCTGGGGAGTCGGGTCCTCGGGCCTTTGTTTTCGCATATTTACTTCGCCAAGAGTAATTATTTGTACATTAATTTTTAAATCAACCTTACCACATATGGATACAACGTTTCTCTATATGAAAACATCATATGCCACTGTGCTATTTAGTTCGCCATCTATACAATTCTACGCATTTACGTATTTCCCCCATTTCTAACGGGCATACACATTCCACTTCTATGACGTCATATAGTGCAATGACGTCACGAATGGGGATGCAATGCATTGTTGTCATACCTGAAGCGTAACGACAGTTGTGACATTACTCCCATTCGGTCGTGAGCAATATGCCACATGTCGAAAAATGGGAATTATTTACCCTTTGTTTTTAGATACATAACACCGTATCTTTATATTATATCGTTAGATCTATATAGGCGAAGGATTGATTTAAAATATGAAACAAAGCCCTCTCGACAGTCAAAGCAGACATCCGTATTTGGCATCTACAACTATGAACATAATGTTACGCGGAAGAGAAACTGAGAAGGTCGCGTACAGTAACTGCCACATATTGGGGCTTAGGGCAAAACCAAATTGTACTTTTTCATAAAGCTTAATGAATATTTGCTCGCAATCCATTATTTGCACATGTAGCTTTCGCTTCGGTGAGAACATCTTTACTGGAAGTTTATTTTCTTAATTCCGCAGAGGTTTGTCAAATGTTGTTTTCGCACACCGACTGATCGAGATTTGTTAAGTTACCTTTCACGGTATTGTGCATTGCAAAATTGTACTTTTTCATAAAGCTTAATGAATATTTGCTCGCAATCCATTATTTGCACATGTAGCTTTCGCTTCGGTGAGAACATCTTTACTGGAAGTTTATTTTCTTAATTCCGCAGAGGTTTGTCAAATGTTGTTTTCGCACACCGACTGATCGAGATTTGTTAAGTTACCTTTCACGGTATTGTGCATTGCACACCGTGAACGTAACAAAACATTGGGAAAACACTTAGTTGTCATACTGTTTGTCCTAACCAGTCAGTCAGTTAGAACTGAAGAGGATAAGAACGGATAATGGCCTTCTGTTTCTGTTTGAGTCATTGATGTTTGCAGAGCAAGTTGCATTGTGGTTTAGCTATTAGAAATGGCAAACACGTAGGCTCATCTGAAACTAATGTGTTTAGAGAACAGAAAAATGTGAAAAGCTTTTGTTGAGAAGAATGGAATGATTACTCGTAACATTTCCAAAAATATTACCTGAGAGCTTTCTCAGGAAATTAAGTTCTCAATGTCTCCCTCAGGTCTTGAAGATGTCCAAAAGTGATCACTAAAATATTAAAGATATTAAAGACATGTGGTCAGGCGTTGTGTATTTCTCATAAACAGGAGATAATGTATAAACTGTAACTGTAACTGTAACTGTAAACACGTTACTCAGTGAAGCGGAAGTGTGTAACAAAGTAAAAGCCTTGAAAGTTTGCCACGAACAGGTGTTTTGCTGACAGACAAACCACATAACAATAGAGAACCTTGTTTCGAAAGCATGATTAAGAATCTTGGAACGCCTCATGATCAGTAACGCGTGTTGAGAAAGGTTCCCTACAGCAACAGGCTACTCGTGCGACACTGAGTAAGCAATGACCACTTACTTGTCCTACAAAATGAAAACCATGAAATCTGAAATATTGAACTATTTGAAAGAAATGTATTTATGTTAGTTTATCACCCAAAACTGGCTCCCACAGAAGATATCGCTTGGGTGAGATCTACACTGTAGATATCGCTGCAATGAAATTGCATCACAATGCTTTGCAGACCATTGTGACGTAATTAGTTACCATGACGTCACAATGATATGATTTCACTAATGGATCTGCTACTGAAGCTGTTAGCAGTACTTTTTACACTTAAGACACTGCTTATTACTGTCTTCAAACTGGAAAAGTTGGACGAATGATTTTGGATGATAGATAAAATCTCATCCTCGTGTCTTTTGATATCAAATATATCAACACTTCGGCAAACCTCGGTGTTTTTCCACTTTTATCAACTTGTGTTGATATAATTGATATCAAAAGACATTCTATATATAACATATATTGGTCGTTGCCAAAATGTTTCTTATAGAAGACAATTAAGCAAGAAGCAATTTAAATGATGAATCACATGTCATATTAAAATGACCTTTATATAACGAGGGAAAAATGTAAACCCCCAAAATATATAGTTAAAGGTATATTCAATTCATTTCGCATTTTAATGTGTGAAAGCCGAACAGTTGAAGTCAACCTAATGAGGTTCTGTAAACAGGCATTATTATCGGGAAAATCACTTATTTAACAATATCATGTCAATGTTATAATGATATCTACCTCTATTGCCAATTGTAAAATCAAGGACCTTTGTGAGTGGGCCTTGAATACATTGATATAATTAATATACTATTATTATTATTATTATTATTATTATTATTATTATTATTATTATTATTTACAGATTAAAATAAAAAATGCAGCAAAGAGGGTTTGGGTGATCCTGGCACAGTCAGGCTGGTTAAGCTCATCATCAGCTCAGGGTCCTTGCCCCCTCTACACGCAACCCAGACAGCGAATGGGACTTCTCCCAGAAAGCACTACCTAGTCAAACCCACCCAGAACTTTTCGGAGAATGCGAAGACTCCCCCACACTGCACCCCTCTTGCATTACCCAAATTGTAAGAAGGGCTGTATTCCTGGTAGCAAACCTGGGTACTCTCCCGATGTCAGTCAACAGATTGGGATGTACCAACCCTAAGGCACCAGGAACAATTGGGAGTCGGACAACTTGGTACTTTGGATGCAAGCATGACATTTCGAAAGCATTTCTGCATATTTGCCATGTTTTTCCCCAATCTTGTCAATCACATTCCTGTTAAAAGGGACAGAATTATTATTATTATTGTTGTTGTTGTTGTTATTATTATTATTATTATTATTATTATTATTATTGTTGTTGTTGTTGTTGTTGTTGTTATTATTATTATCATCAAATAAATAAAGGTGCATTCCGTATCAGCTATCCGCAGCAGTGCTCAGCAATGTACAGTGAAGACACAAGATAACATTTTCCTAAATACGCTACAGCCCTTGCGATCTATCCTTGCAACTCCCGCTTCGTCCTCTGAATTTATTAAATGGTTACCGCTTTATCTGATAACTATATACGTGCCTCTGTATAGTGCACGTATCTTGTATGTAAACTGGGTCAAGAAAAACCTTTTCTGACAACTTAAGCATGATGGCATTACAAAATAGAACCACGTAGTTATTTATGAATTATGATAGAACGCTCGAGGACTCTGTGTCTCACGAGAGGGCAATTAAATGGTTTCAATTGGTAGTGGCTTATTTGCCGTGATTCAACTTCATATTTATCATACCTGTATCGTTGTCATATTTTGTCAAGTCAATTGTAGAGAACATCAGCAAAATCAATAATGAAACAGATCTCGAAAGACTAATTAACTCACCCATGTGCTATGCCCAGAACAATTTCTGAATGCATCGACAGCTTCCGCAACTCATTACTCAGAACTAATTAAGAGTTTATAATATTTGTGATGTTTTTGTTTTTTGTTCTCTTCAAGAGCTTGCACGTGTTTCCTTCTCTTTATCTTTACTCCGTCAGCCATAAGGATATTCGTTACCATCAACATTGATAGAATATTCATAAAGGAAAAACTAACTTTTGTTTGAGTGTTTAACAAAAAATGTCCTATTTCGTCTCAGGACATCAATCATAATGCAATTAGAAATGTTTTAGATTCCGAATATTCCCAGTTGACTCTTTACACTAAGAGGCCAAGATATTACATGGGAGTTACAGAGAATCAATTAAGGAGTTCGGTGCTTTCCGCGAGACAATAAGCCGGCTGGGAACTGTTTGATGTTGTTCCTGGAGGGAAAGGGATATCTCACTCCACCATGCACAGGATGATAATTGAAATTCGGACATAAGAACCTTTACAAGATACACAAATTAATAACAAAAAAAACGGATCATCAGCGGAGTATGCTGGATACATGTGCATTTTATGGTGCTAATATAGAACTATATAACTGAAATGAGGTGCGGTTAAGCGAGGCGAGGCGATGTTAGGTGAGGTGAACTTTCCAAATTTCAAATTTTCCATTTCCTTATTTGACGCATCAGTGATTAAAATTATCTTCGATGCAATTTCGTATTTTGACTTTTACCATATGTTCCCGTGTTGTTTTCATGTGAGTAACTGACTTGGATCTGCATTTGTTTGTTTCATTGTTTGGACCTCGAAATGATTCAGTGTAAGAATATAGGTCCTCAGGCCAGTAACCTATGCTTGTGGTAAGAGGTGACCAAATGGACCGGAAGGTCAGGCTCGGTGACCATGTAGATTACATGTGTTGTTGTTTTCAGCAGAGTTATTGACAAGCATCCGTTCTACATTTGTTTGTTTCTTTATTTTTTAGACCCTGAGGGGATTCCGCGTAAGAATGTAGATCCCCAGTAACCTATTGTTGTGGTAAATGGCGACCAAATTGATCGAAAGGTCAGGCTACGTAACTGTGTAGATTACATTTCATCGTGTTCCAATTGCATGGATCAATGTTCATGATGTCAATCCCTGGATTGTCTGGTCCAGACTCGCTGAAATATTATGGCGTTAAATACAAACAAAAGAAACTCAATTCATTTTATTACATGACCATGATGCATTATGCATTATGCTACATATAAAATCACAATCAGTCATTATTGCTGCAGTAGTCATCAGCTGTGTGGAAATACACGTGATATTGAATAGGGGGATTATTGCAATTGGCGCAGTTGGACACGAGAACAGCATGAAACAAGAATCAAACACTTGTCTGGAATGTATTTAAAACTACATAGTTCCATTGATTTCTGCAGTAGGTCATCAGTTGTCTGGAATAAATATGAAATTAAGTGTCATTACTGCTATAGTTGGAAAACAATGATGCTATCGGTGTCGGATCCAAGGAAGGAACAAGTAAATGAAGACGGACAAATCTATATATAATTATTCAATACGTATTTAAATAGAAAACAAACTGGCCCAAAAGAGAATGAGATGATGTGGTGATCATCATGTAAAAAGAAGCGACAAAACACTTTAATTATTCCTAAAAAATATCTGTAAAAAGCACAGGCGATTGTACAGTTGTACGATTCTTAAACATGCGCTGGTGATATTCTTTTAAAAAATGCGGTGGTGATCGTCATGCCAAATATGCAGTGGTGATCTCCATATAAAACTTGCAATTGTTGCCAATAGCTGATCAGCATGTGACATTCAAAAACCATTTTGGTACGAGATATCGGATTAGCGCAGCAGCATGGCATGAGCACAGAACGCATAGAGGCACATGATCTCCACCCGAAAGCTTAATGGAACACGATCTTCACGCAAAGCACAACGGTACATGATCTTCACACAAAACACAACGGCACATGATCTTCACCCAAAGCATAATGGTACACGATCTTTACGAAAAGCACAACGGTACATGATCTTCACCCAAAGCAAAGGGGATGTTGGATATCATTACACTTCATCACGGTTTTAAAGAATGCAGAATAGCTTGATATAATTTATAAAGTGGCCATTTTTGAAAGACAGAAACTCTTCTGAACTCAATAAACTCATAATTTACAATTCACATCAGCTCAAATCAAGTGGTTATTGTAAAGTAAGCATCCACAACAGCAAACTCAGAGCGCCAAACAAGATGCTTGGATTAAACTGGACACTACTTGCCATCGTTCTGCAAGTGTCAGCTCACTGAGCATAATGTAGTTATACATTACATTACATATTTGTTGTCTTGCGGGAACGTCGTATCTTCAAACAAGATATATGTGATATGAAACTCCCCCAAGGTATCTGGTCCTAGGTTTTCACAGTCACTCCTACAGTCATGTACGGACCTGTCCAATAAATACACATACAAGATATCATATGTTCATCAACACACAAGAAACAACACATATGACTAAACTTTATAATAAAAAAAACTCAAATAATGTTTTGAAAATTTCAATCCACATACACACGTCATTGCATGCTACGCACCTACACATACCCATACACACATACAAATACGCTCGTACGATGCAACAGTACATGTCATAACCTTGGGGGCATGAAGTGTCGCTTCAAATATCCGATATATTAAACTCTAACCACTTGCTGAGTAAACAACTCCACTTGTTTCATCCCCGAGAGTGACTAAAGTAACAGATCCACTACTGAATATAAATTGTGTAGTACTTATGTATTCAAGACAAAAGGGGGGTCAGTTCAGTGCTTTAGATTTTGTAAGGTCAGTACTCATGCACTGATGGATGGGCTTTGCTGGCCCATGCTTCAGCAGTGGAAATGAGCTGGTTACAATTGAAGGTATGCGTCGCACAAATATGAACAGATATGTCTACAACTGCATTAAACATGACGTACTGAACATACAATATGACACTGCCACACAACAAATGTAATTATTTCTGCAACTGAGAATCACGTACCTGCAGCAAATCATATCTACATAGTGCCACCATTGACACGGTTGGACATGAGGTGTGTGCATGCCATTATATACTCGTTCGTATTTTGAACAACTGATAGATTTATAGTGAAGACAAATCTACAATCACCGGTGCCTATACACGGAAGTAACAACACACAAATTGAACACAACAATTCCAGTACCAAACTGGGTCGTCTACTCGCAAATAGAAGGAAGTATAAATGTACATTGTCTCTTCAAAATTGAAGTCGGTTATCAAAATACAATATCGAGAACTCATCCTCTTGGGACAGGCGATAGAAATCAGTTTGTATTGGATTTCGACGTTTTCAACATGAGAAGGACTCAAAGTCTGGGTTTCACACATTATATTTGCGTTTGTAAGTATGTTACTGTAACCTTTGACGTAATTATTGTGATAGTTTAAAAATCAGTTTTGTTTTGGTGATGCTGAAGTAAGGACGCAGAACTGATAACCAGACAAAGAACAGTTTGTTTGAGTGTTCACTTTAGATAATGTTAACTCTAGAAATGTTTGAGGTAGACATCGGACTCGGGGAAATAGGGAATGTAGTGGGCCTTTTGACGAAAAGAAAGTTGCATTTGTAGTAAATATATGTTTCAAACGGTTCCATCAGTGTCACCTGACCATGACAATACGATTATACGATACGATTATATCTGTTTATATCGGGTATGTGGCATATATACATGTAGGTACATGTACCAGTGGGTATATGTGTAGGTGTATGAATGTACATGTATCTATTAGGCATCCATTTCACAGTTTATGAATTTATCAGTCAAATTGATGTTTGTGCTGTATATATGTATCCGTGTATCTATTTGGTGTTGTGTATATAAGTGTACACGTACAAATGTATGTATCAGTGTATGTACGAGGTGTGTTTGTATCCAGTTTAGTGTCTGTCTGTATATATATCTTATGTATTTGTTTATTTATCTTGGTTTTTATGTATGTATTTATTTATCTTGTTCTAGGGTATGCATTATTTTATAAATATTCTCACCTTGTAGTGACCACCTCCATGGTCTAGAGGTAGAGCGTCCCGGTGTTCGATCCCTGGCCGCGTCAAATAAAAAGACGTCAAAAGATGGCACTTGTTACTTGTTACCCTGTCTGGCGCTCAGCATAAAGGGGCTAAAACAATGACTGGTCGGCTCTGAGTCAATATACTGAGTCTGATTGGGGCATTCATGTTAAACTTCGAATGATAACTCAGTGGCCTTGCACTATAAAATCGGCACCAATCCGGACTAATACACACACACGCACACATACACACACGCACAAGCACACGCACACGCACACGCACACGTGCTTGCACGTTGCTATATAAGTGCAATAATCTTGGACACACGTTAAACCCCATTTCACCTCACCTAAACTTGTGATTTCATAATGTTTTTATGACTCTTAGGTCATTTATGGTCGATGGTTTTAATGTGTTCACTGACATACCAAGATTGTACAACTTGTGATTGTCTCTCACTATAGCCTTCACACACGGAACAATACTATTCGATAGTTGTGTGTACGCTCCTGAAAAACGCTTATCTATCGAGTAATTTAAATTGTATACCTATGCAGTCAGCAAAACGAGACGAGAGCAAAATCACAAACTACACATCTCACCGTATGTAAATCATGAAATGCTACATACATGTTTGACTAACAAGGTTGTTATTAAATATTATCAATTGCATGATATGAAGTGACCACTGCTACTACAATGCGTGTTTTGTGTTTTGTTTTATCCAAGCTGGCGGACGGTGGGACAGAATACGCTCACTTTTTCGCCTTTACACCTGGAATTTTAACTATGAATTGTGATGGTGTTTCATATGCCTATGGTGATGTAAAGGACCGTCTATTCCTTAAGGTGTACTTAACGCCTTGTCACAAATATGAGGAAGTCGTCAATTCTATGCTGAACATACACGCGATTTGTGCGATTGTGTCATATCAGAGGATACATTGTCTAAGGTAAAACGTTATGATGATGATTAATGTCATACTTGATTTCACCAGCTGAAAGACAATTCGGGAAACCTTTCTGGGAATTAGTAATTGACACAATCAGTCACAGCTGATGGCCACATATCTACTTTAAGTTTCAAAGACACTATTGTTAAACGTATCCCTGTCAATGAATACATATAAACTGAACAACAAAAGTTCCTGTGACATTGAATAACATTTAATGCAAAGTTATGTTTTTCACCAAATCTGAAACAATTTCGATTTGCAACAGATAAAAGACTCCTGTAAATAAGTGTTCAAATGGTTTAATTTGCCACACTGACTTAAGAAAATGCGTGATTTCATTAAAAAAAAACATGAACGTGCCAAAATGTCAATTTACAAATCAATAGCGTGTGTGTCCACCTCTGTTTGCGATGTAAAGCAACACATCATCTTCCATGACACAATGATTGACGTAACGTTCACCTCGACGTCGGTACACTCGAATTCGTCCATCGCTGTGGTTGAGGTGAAAACGAGACTCGTCAGTGAATGGAACTTGTCCCGACTGCATGGCCACCACTGTTTGAAAGCTACCAACATATCTGGAGAGAGTAGATGTCCGATACTGTATGTTATGTGGTTATACTGCATGTTATACCTGTCACCTTTGACTAATTGTTGGCATATTTGTTGGCATAATTGAAGGGGATACATCACCAGGTATCATATACTGTGAAGTTGGTTCCTTAAAATACCCTGGAAAGAACCTTCAATAGTACGTGCAACACCAAAGTCACTCAGTGTAATGGTTCCACAAATAGCACAATAATGTATTGGTAATTGATCAGGGAATGTGCATAACCACATTATGATGTACACACATTAGACATGTTCATACACATAGACTGCGTTGAAAGTAACTATTTATGTTTGTTGCTATCCAAACCAAGGCTATTTGTTATCAGTATTGATGAAGAAATGGCACCATTCAATCCCCAGTCTTACTACATCTACGCCATTCTGTAAGCAAAACAGTACCCGCGATACCACGTATATATCTATCGTCTTCAGTAAACATGACGAAATTAAACCGACTCGTTCATTATAGAAACAACAGCAGTTATATGTGTTATAAAAGATCTATACTGGACTACTAGTCCCAACATGGGTTCATATCAGTGAGATTTGTGAACCTTTGAAGCAAACCGTTTGGTATGACATAATGGAAAATTTATCAATACACATGTTCCATAAACGTGGCACCCAGCTCACATAAAACATCTTATAAGACACATAAGATTATATAAGATAAGATAATATGATATAGAAGAGCACTTTATTTTCCTGAGGAACATGAACGTGATGATACGGAACATTAGAGAAACATAATGTTATTATAATATTGTCCCTTGTGTTGAACTTGTCAAACTATTGGTTGTTAAGACTGATATGGACTGGTATTAACGTCATGTTTTCTCGTCACAGGTATTTAGTGTCAAAAGACAATGTTCTTTTGTAGGCAGGGAATAAGACATGACCATTGTCTTTAAGCATTCATGTGGTAATTTGATCATCATTATTATAGTTGCAGAGATAACTCTGAGTGCCAGTAATTATGTTTGCAATGTTGACTTTGTTTGTTATCCTGTTTATAACACATTGGTTACCATACAGTCAGTGGGAGGTGAAGGTTATATTACTCAGTATGAAAGTACGATAAAATAAAAGCGACAATACACAGTCGATAATCATTAAATATCCTTGATAAAACGAAAGTCCATTGTACGATTCCGACCACACCATACGCATGTGGCACGAATCACTATCAAATAGTGGTGATAGCAGGTGTTTACGAGGTGAGTTTATCCTCCCAAAAAAAGGCAATTAAAACGTTCACCTGAAAAAAAGGAAGGGGAAGGGAAGGGAAGAATAAAGGAATTTTCTTCAATGATGCGTTAAATGTAAAGCAAGGAAAAGACAGTTGAATCAAGCTTAAAATTCCTTAAACGGCAATGATGTTGGTAAAAGTAGTCTGTGTTAGCATTCCTTGTAAGTTTATGATCAATGAAGGTACCAAGGTGCATATATTCGTTAACAATTCCAATTTCTTCATTGATTATAATTCTGATACTACTCTGACTTATTTTTTCGACATTCATAATCCTTGGTTTCCTTTAGATGAAAACAAAATTGATATTTACGATGTCAGTGAAATCTGAGTCCCTTAAAAAATCCGGATTCTGTTGTATTAAAATATCGCCAATGTATATGACTGTGGCGACTTCACATTTCCCCGTGGAGCACAAACACATCAGACACCAGTATGAATGATCGTGCTACGTATGTATTAAAGTACCCAATACGGAAATAGATATAATATGTTTGTGATGCCTAAGTAGGAAAATTAAACAACAACATTCAATATATAGATTACTGCATGTGGCCATAAAAGATGTGGTATGTCGATGGACAAAAAGAAGTCTGCTTTGTGAGAAGGTTTTGCGATATTTTACGGCACTTTTAGCACTATTCCAGAGACATTTTGTGGTTTGTTTGTTGCTTATCGCCGCAGTCAGCAATATTCCAGCTACTAGTATATGACGTCGGTCTGTAAATAATCAGGTCTTGACCAGACAATCCAGTGACTGACATCATGAGCATCAATCCACCCAATTAGGATCGATGACATGCACCAAACAAGTCAGCGAGCCTGACCATCCGATCACGTTACTCACCTCATACGACAAGCATCGTCGTCTCTTATGGTAAGCATGGGTCGCTGAAGAGCTGTTATACCCCTCTTTGTGGTGGACACACGGATAGTGGACACAATGTACTCATATTGGGATTCAAACGCGGGATTTCGAGTGATCGCTAATCCCACCGTCCAACATTCAAATGTGAAATAAGAAACACTAGTTATATGCGTGGGCTAGAACGATCGATCAGGTGTCATGCAGCGACATATCTTTCAATTCATACAGCTAGAAACCAATATGTGTATTGACAATCCAGGTAAAGGGAGGCTACTTGTGGAGCTTTACGTACACCGACTACTGCTTCAAAGCCCCGAAGGCGGGCGGATGTGACAAGAGTAAAATAACCTTTTTATATTCAACGCTTGATTTAATCATGCATTTTTTAAAACACTACCACAACATGCAAAATGATTACAAGTACACATTCATTTGTCGTGATCGTACATGTACACGTGTATGTTTATTCAGCTACAGTGATCAAATTACTTAAGTTTCATGTTGGGGTGGTGATGTGTGAAGGGGGCCCGGGTGGTCAAGTCAGGCGCCGGGGTTGGCTGTGCAGAATTGAATCCCTTTGGGACGCCAAAAACCTATGTATTTATGTTTCTAGGTTTTTCAGCACCATACCCGTGACAGTGGTTTTCACCAAAGTGGTAAACGTCTGAGGCCTGCATCACTTCGGAATTTCCTCTCACATTAAACTGACACGCCGTGATATAACTGGAATACTGATAAAAGCGGCGTCAAGCCCAACTCACTCACACTCAATTTTCTTATTTGATACATGTATCCCAGACTTAACCATGCAACCCCAAAGAATATATTTATGACCTGCGATATGAGATTCCTGCACCATATAGTAGGTACATGTACGGTTCGCATGTAATACCCTTGGTAACGACATCTTCTGTAATGAAAAGTAGTAACAATCAAAATAGAGCACTGGGAGTAAGGCGTATAAGTATAAAATAGGGGCAAAAACATTTCTATCTTTAAACTTAAGGTGGTAATATCGGCAGCCGGAACATTCACAGCCAACAGTGGGTCAACAATACTTCTTCGAAACAAAAGTAACATAAACAATGAGACAATCTGTTACAGAAGTGAACAAGTAAAGAAAGGAGACAACTACCTCTATCGATCTTTGAACAAACGTGCCAATATCGGCAACCTGAACAGTTAAACAAAACTGAAAATAATATCGGGCGTAATTAAAAGGAAGATTCCAAAATGGACGTCAACAGAAAGTATATTGATCTGAACACTGTATATCTCCACCAACAATAAATCGTCCTTATAGATGATGATGATGATGATGATGATGATGATGATGATGATGATGATGATATAAATTTTAGTGTGCCGCGGACAATATGAATTGTCTGGTAGGTACTGATGCGTGTCCGTCGGCTTGTAGTAAATATCGTTAACTATTGTTTCGGATGTGGACACAAGATACCGAAGATTAGAAAAATTAAAGACATATCTTCGACTAGGATATCCATGTGGAGTGGTTAAAGACGCTGTAAATATAATTTCACGGGAAACATTAATGAAAACAAAAGAAACAAATACAAACACGGACATTCCCCCATTTGTGTGTACCTACAATCCCAGAAACTGTACAATTATGCCCCTTATAAAAGCTAATCTTCCAATTTTACAGCAAAGTAAAACTATGAAAACATGTTTTCTAAGTGTAAACCTATACGCAGGACTAGACTGCCTACAACTCTCAAACAAATTCTTTGTCATTCCAAATACTCACAAAATACAAATACCGTCAGTGTAACAAAATGTAACATACCTCGAAGTGGAACTTGCCCAATAATATTTGAAGACGGCAAATTTCAATTTTGCGATGATTAACTATTAACTGTTAAAAACACCATGAACGGCCGCAGTAAAGATGTCATATATGTTTTAACATGTGCGGGATGTGGTGAGCATTATATTGGAGAAACTGGTATGCATCTAAAAGACCGAATCACTGTACACAACAAATTCGAGATCCAAATGTACGTTGTATAAATGTAATGCGAGCGTGGTCATTTTACTGTCTTTCCGTTTTTTAAATTGTTTAACAATGACAAACAATTACGAATGGAAAAAAAAACATAATTATGTTCATTAGGCTTTTGAAACCTGAACTTATATACACGAATATCTGGACTCTGCTTTATGTATATTTAATACTTATACACCTGATGAAATCACCTTTTTACACACACACACACACATAATGATATATATTATAAAAGAATGAAACGATTAACGCCCAAAGCTTCCAATATTGAAGTTCAAAACCGTTCTTTTCGAAAGAAAAGCATAATACACTATAAGCTTGGTTGACGACAAATATCGCCGACGGGATAAAGCGTACGGGAACAACGGAGGACGAAAGAAACTGTCTAGTATCGTCTTGATACGTTGTTTTTTTGTACGCATTATAATGAGCCTGATGATGACTCAGCGCTGTGCATCGGATATAGAATGTTATCGGTGCTGAGTTTAACAAAGAAGACAAGCGTCCAGAGGACCGAGCGCGATGCGTCTGTTTCGGAATGTCAGTATTTCCACCTGAATGGAGATAGATCCTGATAACGTACAACCTACAATTCTGGAACACTCTTATTTCACACGACCGCCTCTGTCAGGATTGATAGATCGAGTATTTGATCATTACATGAGACATCGGTACATTTAAAGGTGCGGGATCACTTTAGATTTCGAATATCCTTTGATGTTGAAAATGTATGAGACACATATTACACCCATAGTGGATAAATCGGCGACACGTCTGTCTCACTATTTGCTAAAATAGATTTATCGGAAAAGAAATCTGATTTTCGTACCAAGATCTATCTGGAGGCTCTAAATCAACATGCACTTCTATGTGAACTGTTGTTTATAACAAAAGAATTGTGTACGCTACTGAAAAGGCGTTTCAAGCGGCTATTTAAACGGGTTACACGAAACCCCTGTCCCTAAGATTAACCATAAACCCTAATACAACCAAGGAAGGACTTTATATTCAGAGAAAATATTTGAGACACATGGAACTAATGCCAGGTGGATTCTCAAAAACCCAAATGTTTTGCTTGAAATGTTACAACTTAAGGTGAAACTTCATTCCTTTTCCATGGGGCACTTGTCGCTCAACGAGGTAACTATTCATCGTTATAGTTATATCTCTAGTTTCAAAGGTTCAGGACATTTCGTCAAAATCGAAATCACCAGTGGGGCGGGATATGCACACCTGTTCGATATCAGTTATGATTATATGGAAATGGGTTTGTCGCGTTCATTCATACCGTCATCCAAATCTGAACACGATTAAGTGCGAATTCCGTTTGCCCTTTATGGTGTTAGAACATAAATGTCGTATTTACGTTTTGGAAAAGCATGTAATTATGTGACCCAAATAGACTCAAGGTACAGACGATGTCATTTCAGAAATTACAGACATAGATTTAGTGTGAATGATCCCTCAGTGAACGCAAGCATAATCACACGAAACCACATTAGACCTCCTGACTTCCGCGTCTCAGGGCCCAATAACAGACATTTATCTATCGTCCATAGCTTGGCCACTATCAAGGGACACCAGAGGAATCAGTGATTATACTAACAGTTGGACAAAGCATTTTCTCAGGATAGGAATGCCGGTAATAGCTCCGGAATACGTTAAGTGCACTTGAGTTCATGGTCGTGTGCCGCACCAACTTTGTCTTAACTATACGTTAGAGGTTTGCTGGAAAGTTTAAAGGGCAGGATCAGAGCAGCAATGTTTCTGTGTCCGTGTTGTTAGAATAGGAAAACAAGCCTCAAAGAAAATCTGACATTTAAATATTCCCACTATCTTAATTAATAGCTCCCCCATACCTGCTCACTACTGTCATTATATTTCCCGTATCCAAACGTACGTCTTTGTGTTCCCTCATACCAACTCTCCACAGCCCTATGGTACTGACGTAGCTTGTGTTCCGGGCCGTTTTGCCTTGTATGGGCGTGGTCCCGTTTGCTACGTCACAATGGCCAAGATAGTGGGGAGGAATCTGAACTGTTTTGCGAGGTCTAGCAAACCCTGCATTGGCATCCACCAAGCTTACGGATATTAATCCATCATGCAGGTGAACTGTGCGGTTTGATAGATCAATTTTGACATGGTTTGACTGGAGAAAGTCTAAACCAAGAATGATGGTATGATGTAATGATGTGAAGACATGAAACTCCTGGGAATAAGAAGCATGGCCTATGTTAAGTTGTAGAGTGACTAAACCTAACACAGGATGGCGTTCTCCTCCTACACCAAGAATCTCTGTTAGATGAGATTTCTGAAGGTGAGACTCAGTGAGTCCTATTTTCTTCAGAAATTTCATATGAACACAGCTGATTGTTGCTCCAGTGTCTATCAATGCTGTTGTTTTGACTTGTCTGACCTTAACTTGAATGGTGTTTTTAGATAATGGGGCTACAAGAGATACATGATGTTGTTTAGAGTTAGTAGAGGATTGGGAAGTAGGGGTAGTATGCCTAGTGGGTGGGTCAGATGGTTTAGATTGTTTCAATGGGTGCCTGATTCTAGGTGGATCCTTGGAATCAGGCACGCTTCCCTATTGATTATCTATCTTAGACAGAAGAACCTGGTAACATACAGATGTATGGTGACCTTTCTTTCTACAAACGTTGCAAATGGTATGCAGATGGGGACAGTAATTACGCTGAGAACAATACCCACCACATCCTGAGCATCTTTCTCTGTTGTTTCTGCTGGATGGTCGGAGTTGCTCTCGTCTGAAGTCACGTGGCCTGTGCTGCGACTGTGGACTGGCATAAGATGACTGATGACCTTGTCTTGAGCTGTAGTCATCAAGTCGAGGTGGTGACTGCTAAGTCTATCATTTGGTTAAGCATTTACGGCATTGAAATTATACAATATGTTAAATACACGAGTAACGCTAGAATGCCGTAAATGTAAATGTTAACAGTTCCTGTATGAAATGTTGTAGCTAGTATAACATGAAATACCCCCCAGTCGCTTATTATTCACAATTCGTTTTTGTACCTTATTTATTAGAACAGTCCTGTGAAGAAAGTTTAAACCAGTCGCTATCAATTCATGTATGGTTGTCAATTATATATTTAATGTAACAAGTCATTGAATGTATCTATCTTGTAATGTAATATTGTTTAAATATCTCTCTATATATTAAATTCCACTCTGCCACGAATAAAGACTTCAAGGGACTCAGCAGCCTTCTCTCTGTTTTAAAGGTGACAGCCGAGTAATCAGCTCTACCAAGTTAATTCCCCCACTATCTTGGCTATTGTGACGTAGCAAACGGGACCACGCCCATACAAGGCAAAACGGCCCGGAACACAAGCTACGTCAGTATCATCATATCAACTCACCACTGTTATAATAATATCATCACATCACAGTCTTCATACTCTTTCATACCAACTTACCAGTCAGAATATTCCCTCATACTAACTCACCACGGCCTTCTTGTTTCACATAAACTCCCCATATGCACATGTCTTCCTATCTCCTTTATACCAACTCACAAGTGTTAATTATAAGTTTCCCTCATACCAGCTCAAGGTTACCACATTCCACACATCTCACACATGCAAACTTACCGGGTTATCAGTTTCCCTCATACCAGCTCAAGGTTACCACACTCCACAGATCTCACACATGCAAGCTTACCGGGTTATCAGTTTCCCTCATTCCAGCTCAAGGTTCCCACAGTCCACACATCTCACCCATGCAGATTGTTCGGGTTATCAGTTTCCCTCATACCAGCTCATGGTTACCACAGTCCACACATCTCACCCATGCCAACCTACCTGGGTTATCAGTTTCCCTCATTCCAGCTCAAGGTTACCACACTCCACACATCTCACCCATGCCAACTTACCGGGGTTATCAGTTTCCCTCATTCCAGCTCAAGGTTACCACAGTCCACACATCTCACACATGCAGATTGTTCGGGTTATCAGTTTCCCTCATTCCAGCTCATGGTTACCACAGTCCAGACATCTCATCCATGCCAACCTACCTGGGTTATCAGTTTCCCTCATACCAGCTCAAGGTGACCACAGTCCACATATCTCACCCATGCCAACCTACCTGGGTTATCAGTTTCCCTCATACCAGCTCAAGGTTACCACAGTCCACATATCTCACCCATGCCAACTTACCTGGGTTATCAGTTTCCCTCATACCAGCTCAAGGTTACCACAGTCCACATATCTCACCCATGCCAACCTACCTTGGTTATCAGTTTCCCTCATACCAGCTCAAGGTTACCACAGTCCACATATCTCACCCATGCCAACTTACCTTGGTTATCAGTTTCCCTCATACCAGCTCAAGGTTACCACAGTCCACATATCTCACCCATGCCAACCTACCTTGGTTATCAGTTTCCCTCATACCAGCTCATGGTTACCACAGTCCACACATCTCACCCATGCTAACCTACCTTGGTTATCAATTTCCCTCATACCAGCTCATGGTTACCACAGTCCACATATCTCACCAATGCCAACCTACCTGGGTTATCAGTTTCCCTCATACCAGCTCAAGGTTACCACAGTCCACATATCTCACCCATGCCAACCTACCTTGGTTATCAGTTTCCCTCATACCAGCTCAAGGTTACCACAGTCCACATATCTCACCCATGCCAACCTACCTTGGTTATCAGTTTCCCTCATACCAGCTCAAGGTTACCACAGTCCACATATCTCACCCATGCCAACCTACCTTGGTTATCAGTTTCCCTCATACCAGCTCAAGGTTACCACAGTCCACATATCTCACCCATGCCAACCTACCTGGGTTATCAGTTTCCCTCATACCAGCTCAAGGTTACCACAGTCCACATATCTCACCCATGCCAACCTACCTGGGTTATCAGTTTCCCTCATACCAGCTCAAGGTTACCACAGTCCACACATCTCACACATGCAGATTGTTCGGGTTATCAGTTTCCCTCATTCAAGCTCATGGTTACCACAGTCCACACATCTCACCCATGCCAACTCACCACAGTTCCTCCGTCATGAAGTTGACAAACTTTGTTAACGTTATAACTGAAATAATGTTTTAGAAGCGTAAATACTCTGACTTCCGTCTTCATATTTACTGGACACAAGATCAACACTCAAACCAAATATCCAATCTGCAGCCACGCTGTTTCAAGGTACATTTGTTTCCATAAGATCTCAAATTGGAATCTTTATAACCAATTAAAGTATCGTTAGTGCCTTACAAACCAATCTGGACAGGCCATTCCGTCTGCAGCCGCCTCGAGGAGTTTATCTCTATCAAACTAACGGTACGAGTGCAACTTAAAACTTCATCAACAACAGAGTCAACAGCTCGAGAAGAAATGTTTATATTTTAACGCCATTGGTATTTTTTATCCTTGGATGTCATCAATCTGTGCAACCGTTTACATCCCGAACATAAAGGACTAAGGGGAGGAAAACTTGAAGCAATATCAACGTTTAACGCATGAATCAATAACTGACTAAGCATAAGAGACAGCGTTCTTCGGCTTCTTTGAGGCACTTCCGTTGTACGGTGATAAGGACGAGTTGTAAAGTATGATCTCTGGTTATATGGCATACTAGCCCAGAATAGATCGCTGTAAGCTCAATGCTATTGTATTTGACTTCTTTGATGATCAGCCGTGTGTTTACCTTCATCAAAACAATCTTACTGTCAGAGTGCGCCAAGGGCCATCTTGATATATTTGGTTGTTAATATTTTACAGACATTGCACGTTAAAGTATTTCTCAAAGATCAAATGACGTGAAACATTTAAGGCTCTACGCCAAAGAATACGACTCAATCAAACAGAAATACAAACGTCGCGCTGGAAAATATAGTTTACTGACGTATATAAAGTTGACAATGTAATGTCAGTGTACTTTAATATACACAATACTTGTACGTGTATCAAACAATGTCAATTTCAGGTACATATATAACCTTTATTTTTTACCATCAGCTGCAATTTCCTTTCTATGCCCAGTAGGCCTACAGGTACAACATATGAGTGTGAATTTTACACGATAAATGACATTTCCATTGGACAAGAAGCCGTTCAGAAGACCACGAAACTGACGTTCATAAGCGTTATATAAACGAGCCATTTCGACGAGTTTTTCACGTGACTGTATTCTTGAAATAACTGAAAATACTGATCGTCTACTTCTAAATTCCAGGAAAGCCCTTTGGAAGTCCCCTCCACGAATAATGACAGAAACGTTGCGTGCGATGATTTGGACACTTTAATTTCAACTCAGCGTTTTCCGCACACATTTGTGTTAACCAGTGATTAACCAGTAAGTCACACTGCAGTATCGACACGATCCGTGCCTAGACTGGTAGTGACTGTCATCGACATTGTACAGCAGTCTATGAATTTACCTCAGTATCTATTCGACACATATTTACGATCACCTCTGAGTGACCGGCGACCTGATCGCCACAGGTTTATTGACAACTTCCCGAGGTACATTACATTTCTCGTTACTGATGTGTTCCGGGTAGACTAACCTCTAGAAACTAGCTTATAACATTTCGGAAATACGTTTTTGATTATAAAACATGGTAACAGCTAATCAGTCAAATATTTTATCCATGGTGTACAGTAAACATGATATAATGGTATCGTCGATATAATATGCGGCTTCTGGTACCGGTTCGATTCCCCACATATGTGTGAAGCCAATTCCTGGAGGCCCAAGCCGAGGAATAATATGTAACGTCACTCAATGTCATGGCAGATGCATGTGCTATACGACATAATCACATTGTCTTCCCTGGTGAAGGTGTGCGCCATGTGGTAAAATACGTCGATCAACCCACGTATGTACACTAATATGTCAGCAGAATCCTTCAAGCGCTTTACGATCCGTCGCGCCTTTGTCTTTGATCTTATATTTTCGGACTAACCTATTTTATTAGGGAGGATACATCGGGTTGTGAGCAAGAGTAATAGACATCGGGGTTTAGTGTCGCTCTGAAATGCATTAACGGTTTTTAGTGTAACAAAGATGTAAACCTTTATGGAATTTTATCCCTGAGTGAGTATCACGACGTGTCAGCTTAATGTGATGCATGTCTCAGACGTTTACCACTTTGGTTCTGACAAAACTAGAAACATAATCTGGGTGAACAGGGATTCGAACCTACGATCATAGGGTTCTGACGTGCATAGCGAAATACGTCGCCTTAAATCAATTCTATGATTTGAACTCAACGCCCGATGTGAGCTGACAAAACCAAGAATAATAATTAGTGCGAATTTTACATTCGAATCACGATCATCGGATTCTGGCACATCTGTGGGGCGCAACTCTGCACGCACCTTAGACACCTTGGTTATACTGCCGCTAAAACATAGGATCCATAAGTATCTGTATATTACGGGAGACAGATGCATCAACCTTGAATAGACAAACCGGTGTCTGACTATATACTGGAAACAGATTCAACCCACACTCTGTAGCCGAGTATCTCACAGAAAAGAGTATGTATACTTTTAACAAATGACTGGTGGGAACTCAGGAGCTCAATTGTTTTGTCATTCCAGACAATGATAGCCTGTACATTTGATGATATGCTCAATGAGTCTGTATTTACACAAGTATTATGAACGTAGGTAGTGTTTCTGTCATCGTCTGAAGTGTTAAAATCTAGGGGATTGCAGACCGACATCGGCTCTCAAAAGGAGCAAGAGTTGTCGGGATCAACTGACCATTGTAAGTCATCTGATTTCACTTTAAACCGACTGCACACTGCTTATTAAGCAAAGCGCAACAACGTCGTTGGAAACAGCAGAACAGCAGTCGGCTATAGCCAGGGTATTCAAGGTGTCCCCAAAGCAACATCTTTCAAGTTTGATTTCGGTACCCTGGTACATTGTAACATGGTAAAACACCCCACTGTCACAAAGCCTACACAGCAACGCTTCATGACGGATGTTTTTATATGAGGCAATTGTGTACAACAATAAGATCAGGGACTGCAAAGGAAATCTGACCTTGTGGAACCGCCTTCGTGACGCATGTCCCGAAGCCACAGTCATTGCTTTGACGAAAAAAAAAGGTCAGCTGCCACTCAGAGTATTGCCTGACCAGCGCTAGAGTCCAGATTTACGCTGCACATCCTGTCGGGAGAGCTAAGGTTACCACAAGTGATGAACGTCCTGCCGCTTTCTACATACGGGTGTTAGCTGGGTTTGATGGCGGCAGCGTAATGATGTGGGTGAATTCTTCCACATTTGTAACAAAAACCTGGTGCAAATTCTACAGACCACGTTGTCCCCATTATGTACACTGTTAACTTTACCTTTCAAACAAAGAACGTGTAGATGTAACAACACGATTCTACGGAACCACAACGTGTAGGTCCTCTCATGAAGCTCCAACACGACGGATTTGAACCAGATAGAACGCCTGTAGGACGAGTTGAATCGCCGCGTATGACAAGTCATCTTGAACAGCAGTAATTCATCATCTTGCTCGTGCTATACAGGCCTCTTGGAATGACATTTCCTACCGTGTTGTCTGAACTAATATTTTGTCCATTTGACGCTAATGGGGGACACACGAGATATTGAGTCTCATGACCTTGACCGTAGTCAATGTGCATGTAATGTCTTCATACTAGACACGTGTTCAATTGCAATATTGATCTGTTTGCAATTTGTCATCACTTATCAGGTTTTTAGATATGCAGCAAATGTGTGTATCTTCCCAATGCTAGAAATATGGTTATCCGTTTCCTTTTCGAGGAGAACATGTATATTTGACGTTGCGAATTGGAGGTGACGTTGTTCTTATTCTCATAATCCTATTAACACATTTTGATATGTAAAGAATAGAAATACAGTGAGTCATAGAATGATCTAATTTCACATGATGTATTTGCACCAACTCATACGAAACACTGCAAACACGAAAACGTCGTTTTTTTTCCGTATATGGTCATTCGACGGAAAAACGACGTTATTTGGACGTTTTCAAACCATCGTTTTTCCGTCCAAATAACGTCGTTATTTGACATCGGAATTTACTGGGAGAGAACGATAGCGTTAAGCTCCTCCCTTTCTTGATTGACATTGTCAATCAAGTAACAGTGTCTACCGGTATTTCTACTTCTCAGATTTCATTGGTCAGTCCCCGCGTGTTAGATTACAGGCCCGCGTTTGACGCTGCACTCGAAGCGCTTAGCGGAAGTACTGAAATCAATCGTTCTGCGCATGCGGATTACTTAATGCCTTGACCAAATTTTCCGTTCTGTGCATGCGCGATTTCGCGTATTGCTTCCTAGATTTAACGTCACCACTATTTGACAATGGTTCATAAACACAGTCACGTGAAGGTTCGGAATCGTAACGAGTAACTCCATTTAAATTGAAGAGGATTCCCAGTGATATGGGAGATTCCAAGATGAAACTATTCTATGGCCATCTAGGCTGCCACCCAAACCGATCTAAACGGGACCCGATAGCTTATTGTATGCTATATAGTCATATGGAAGTGGACAAGAACTATACATTGTATTCCGGCCGATTGTTCTTGCATTTACTTATAAGTCAGGAAAATGGACTTAAAAGGGGAGTTGTTGAATGTAATTATTTTAACTATTAAATGTTGCCTATACACTAATCTGGACGAACTTCTCATTGTTCTGTTTATGTCATTCTATATACTATTAGTATGTTACCGTTCTAAAGTCAACCTCTCACATAACATTATATTGTTCATAGTATCAAGTTTAATCAACAATATCAAGAGCAGCGATTTAAACCACTGAAACACCCAAACACAAGCCTGTTATCAAGCGCTAGTGCAGACGTGATGCATCGTAAAAACTGTATCGTGATATCTTCAGAAATTCAATTATACTACGAGATAGTACGGCTAACGCTGACTCACCGGTGGAACAAAGACAATATCGCTAATACAGATATAACGTATTTGAATGTTAATACTAAAGACAAACAATCATTATTTTTGCAGTGACGATATAACACGTATACACGTTTATTGTTAACTTTCATCAGTTTTGCTCTTCATTTTAATAACTTTGTTTTCACATATATATGTAGCAATACCCGACAAGCATGTCATACATAATTATGGGGCAGTTTTCAATCTTGTACTGACTTACTCTGGTGTTAATGAGCGAAGTTTATTGGCTTGTTTGTAAAACCCCGTTTTTCTTGTAATCCTATTATTACTTAGTTTAATTCTATCTAATGACACCCTGTTCTCTGGATCATGGCTCCGTGACTATCCATAACAATTAAGATGAACATTCAGTTCAAGTAAATGAATGAGTTTGTTTTGACGCTACAGTCAGTCAAAAAGCCAATGCTGTGAGGTTTGATAACACACTTCTACCAGGTCGAACATCGTGGATCCTCATTTTCTGCCTAAAGAGTATCATAGTTCATATGCTAATCCATCTGCGAATACCCTCCCACTCAAGATGACCTTACTTGTTGCTAAATCTATCATCTATCCCCCTAATCTCACCCGCCCCCACCCCCCACACGCACGCACGCACGCAAACACGCACACACGCACACACGCACACACGCACACACACACACACACACGCACGCACGCACGCACGCACGCACACACACACACACACACACAAACCACTGACCTAAATAACCTTGACAGGAAATACTGCTGATAGCCTCTGGTCAACTCAGCCGCGCCACCGCAGAATGTTCGTCCAACTCTGCAGGGGGCATTCTCAGTGGCTTCAACCGCGCACAAATGTTTTCGCCTTGCATCCAAGATGGTGGACAAGTGAAATCGTATGAAATTTGGCTATTTTAGGTCCTATCTCTTTTTTGATTACCCAATAAAGTCAATTCATAGTTACACGGTTGTGAAGAAGCTTACAACTTTATAAGACTTATTCATCTCATTCCAAAAAAAGCTACTCGCGCTCACATAAAGTTGTAGTTATTATGTCACTGTTTTATTTCTTTAAAAATATATTACATGTTCAACAATAACAGTTAAGATGAACATTCAATTTCCGATATAAGTAAATGAATAAGTGTGTTTTACGCCACAATCAGTCAAAAACCAACGTTGTCCGGTCTGATGACACACAATCTACCAGGTAGCACATTGTGTACACCCTATCCCCATTGAAGTCTCCACTGTGGGTATTCCTGGGGACGAAAAGGCCCCATGTACCTAGGAATTTCATCAATACATTCATGCGCGGCATTCTCTGCCTAAAGAAGATCATATAGTTAACATGCTAATCCAACTCGAACTACCATCCCGCTCAAGATGAATGTTTTATGTAACATCCAACAGGCCCACATTTTCGCACGCACGCACGCACGCGCACACACATATTTGGATTTACCAATTACGAAGCTCCTCCAAGTCATCATCAATATCCGTATATGTCTGTGATATCATTACCCATCCAAAGCCGAATATGCATTTATTGTGTTTTCTTGACAACAAATGTTATAATTGGGATAACACTTTCTGAGTAAAGTACAGATTCTCGTACTTTCTTGGGTTGAGCCCCGTCCGGGATTTGAACCCACACTGTGAGTGAGGCACCCAATCGCCAGAACACAAAGTTGGCGATCTAACCCAGCCACCGAACCAAAAATGTTAGTCGAGATGACGTATACTTTGTGTACTCCTCTGACAAGAGAAAAATGGCACGGCTTCTATGACCGAAAGCTTTGAACCAACAATGCCTTTAAGAAAGTGGTCAACAGTAACACACATTATATTTGGATACCACTTTCTCAGTAAACTACATATTTTTAGGGTGGAGATAATAGACGTTGATGGTTGATTATCAATTGACAAATTAAAGCCAAAACTTAACTTATGAATGATTGGTAATGGGAAATGGACAATGGGCAAACGGGAGGCGGGGTAATCAGCGCCATGCCAGTTAACTGTTGGCTTCCCTTGTTGCGTTCCCTTCTTTGCTATCTTTTTACTTTTGTTGTTCTTACAGGTACAAATATATGTTCTCTGCCTCATAGCATTTAATAAGATGCACCTGATGAAGGAGAAAGTATATATTCCGAAACGCAGTGTTCCTCCGTTGACATCCATAAATATTTTTCCTTGTGTGTATCAGTTCTTAATGCCCTTCAAAGACTCAATCTAGCTTTGTTTTTAAATGTGGTGATATTTGCGTAGAATATAATATGGTCATGCCTATATACATTTGGGTCTTTGTCTACATAAGCATTTAGACATACAATTTAGAGCTAAGGACATTGCTAATTCTGCAGGCATGAAGTACACGTCATAGCAAGCTGTGATCTTTATTCATACTTTAGATATTCGTAATGGAGATCTGTAACTGAAGTTTACCGTAATCTTCCGCAACACTCACCTCCTGACCAGTTGAACGCCTTAGTGCATTCAGATGTCATTGTAAAATTCCAGGCTGCCCCTCTTTCTGTGATGTTTTGACGGATGAAATCTATTGCGTTATAATAATCTCTGTTTGCTGATATATAATATGTACATGTTGTAAAATATTTACGATATTTTAAACGTGTAATTCGATGCATATGCAATGCAATGTGAACAAAAGTGCGGATGCACGAAGGCGGTTATAGTCATAGTTATACTGCGATGGATGTAGGGGAATGGTAGGGAGGGTGTATGTATGTATGAAAGCACGAATACCGATACATGAGGGCGGATATAGTTATAGTTCGATGGATGTTTGGGAATGGTGGGAGGATGGATTATGTATGAAAGCATGCGCATGGATCCATGATGGCTGACGTAGACCATGGACCTATATAACCGCTTCACTTGAGGATAAGTAACATAAATAATGATGATAATTATGATAGTATTGCCATTATTATTCCTTCAGATTATTAAAAAAAAAGTTATTATGTTTTCATAGAGAGAAAGAGGTATGGAGATTGTGAGATTATTTTTAGCATCGGAATTGTTAACATAATTCTTAAAGATATTATGTTTTGTTTGTTTGTTGTTAAATGCTGCACTCAGCAACGTAAGGATATTAAAACATTACATTTAGGTTCAGTTGTATTTTTATATTTGAATCATATTTGTATCATTTTGCAAATGTTACAGAGACCTGATAAGGGATATATAATCATGTATAGTCGCTATTCTTAAAGTAAGAATATGTAAGAGGATAATCATATTTCATGACACTATTCAACGTCGAAGTCAACGATATTTGTGTATGTTATTGCTACATGACACGGATACGTCATGATAAAGCAATTAGAAATTGGCATTTGATGATATAAGATAGCTACGCGATAAATCACAAAGAACAAAGAAGGAAGCGATATTTATTTCACGATAAAACATTGTTCTATCATGACGTCATTTATTGAGATTCGAACATGCACTCGCAACTTGAAAAGTAAAATTTGTAAATTTGACCTTATTTTTGAGAGGTATGTGTCTAGTGAGTTGTTCCCAATAAATGTTGCTGGAGAATCCAAAAATGAGAGTGATATGACAATCGGTATTGGGAGAAAAGGTACAGATGATTGACGAGAAAATTGTGAGAATATGCGGGACCAAACTCAAATCCTAAAATGGATTTATCTAGCATGGCCGCTGTCGGATTCTATTCAAGGAATCATCATTATTTAAGTACGGGTAAATATTGTAAAGCGTGTATTTTTTCCTAATTTAACACCCTAAAAGAGGCTGTACGTAATGTTGATATCTCATATAGAAATAAACGAGTCTCGGTCGTTGTTTATCGTACAATAAACAACTCCCACTCGTCGTTTGTTTCTTAATAACATGACCATATACACGAACATTATATCTTTTCATGTTTATCGGTCAACAAAAGCGACATAAGCATTTCCATTATCATGAGAAACCCTTGCCAAAAGTAGCGCCAACTGCACCATTGCGACAACATCAGGAACATGTTTCATGATTCATCATAATAAATGATGACGTTGGATGCTCGCAAAAACGCGAGCTCATTCCGATCCACTAGTTGCACCCGCCACAAACACATCCAAAGGCAAGCCAATTGTTCACCCGAAAAGGCAGAGAATTGCATCTGACATCATTTTTGTCATTGATACGTCAAACCTGGAAATGCCGACTACACGTCCAACACAAAGCCCAAGCCAGGACCCAAATCCTTCAAACCCGGCCAAAGTTCTGTTAATTACATACATTTCCCTCTAACCTTGAATAATCTATACAAGTTCTGAAGTAAATCGTATTTACCCGTATGAATCGTCTTATGTTATTTATTGCCGATAAACAGAATATGCACACTTTCTGAAAGTACTGTGTGATAAGTCACGCACCAAACCTATACTCTCGATATACATGCTGCTCTTACTTAAAAAAGAATATTGGGTTAACAAGATACGTATATTAAAGTACCATGCTTTCCTGATGTGCTCTCATTCTAATTTGAAATAATGGCATAAATAGTTACCACTCATCTTTCAATATTTTTCAAGTTTGGGTTAATCACGAACATATTTGAATATGTACAACATCTATACTTACTTATCTTTATACTTAAAGGCATCAGGTTTGTCTGTCATAAGACTCCGAAACAAATATGTCCAACACAGCCCAATATTTGGCTCTTGGCTCCTTGTTCTTATATTTTATAAGTATTGTTTAAACAACTGTTTTTTTCTGTAAAATATGTTCATTTCAGAAATTAGATGTTATTCTAGCATTAGGTCTGCGGTACGTTTACTGCATCAGCATTACATTAAAACGATATTACATTATATAAATCCATACAGAGGAAATGCTTAACATTTATCTTTTAAGGAAGAGTGCAGGACGACTTGCTTTATACATATAAATGTGGACATATATGTATGGACATTTGGATGATACAGATATACCTCCTTAAAGATAGTGTTCGTAGATGACTGTAGAAAATGGAATAATTATGTGAGTAATCGGGTTAATAACACGTTCAGCAATATTTAGCCATATTGCGATATTGGTTTCCAACATACAAGACGGACCATGAAATTATGACTTGAATTTGGACCTGGCTTTCTGGAGTGATGTAACACCCCAGAATCTCCGGTAGAAAAAGGGCTCAAAGCACGAATTAAGATCACGAGATGATACTGATGTATGCATCTGGACATATATTTGCGTAGTATTACTACCTTAATTCATCAGTATATATGTATTTTGCAAAAAAGGATATTATAGGATCGACGCTGACATGCGCATATAACCTATTCACCAGTGCTGTAATATTTCATTTCTTCTGACACATATCGACACGAGAAATTATATTTAAATTTAAAAGGAGCCCAAGTGGGATAGAAATTTGAGTCTGAACCTGTTGAACAAGGCTTGTTTCATTTTGGGCTATAGCATTGCCGCAAGGCCTGGGCGGAAGGGAACACCTGTTTGCACCCATCAGATACCAATCACAACTTCTCTCTCCAAACGAAAACAAAATACGAAAAATGTCGGAAGTGTATCCTTCTAATTTTCTATTTAGATACATGTTTTAACTTTAAAGTAATTATATGTATCTCATGTATTATTGGTATCTGTGATGCTGGTACCGTTTTGGTGCCATTGTGTAGCTTTTGTGGAGTTATTATGAATATCAAATACATGCCTTGAAATATGGACTTGTGAAAGAACTCATCATTGAATCATTTGCATTTAAATTAATGCATATACCATTTACTTGGCGTGTATGGACATATTATCCATCTACTTATACACACTTATTATGGACATATACAGAATTTCATTGTACCTTATTATTTAAAAAAAAACCCGTGAAGATCCGGGTTAGAATAGGCATTCAACAACCAATGCTTCTACGAAGGCGACTTGGCTCGCTGACTTGGTTGATGCATGTCATCGTATCCCAAATGCGTAGATCGGTGCTCTTGATGATAATGACTAAATGTTTGGTCCAGGCTGGATTATTTACGAACCACCGTCATATAGCTGGTATATTGCTGAGTGCGGCGTTAAACAACAAACAATCAAACAAAATCTATATAATTATTAAACACCTTCCAACAATGAGAAATTAAACTTATATTTTCTAAATATTCTGTTATATTTATAACATAATTTGATTCATAATTTAATTATTGCGTTGCTTTCTTCCCTGTCATTCAATGTGCATGTTCAAACCCCTAAACTTTTAATATTTCATTTTTCATAAATGGCTACGTTAGTGCGTTGCCTAGACCTATTTCTGTTTATCTAATTCATAATACAAAATTGATAATTCATTTATAATAGTATAGATCATATTCGTGTATATCACTATCTGATGCTAAGGTTTTATTTCAGAAAATATAATAAATTCAAAATGTAGAAAGATACACAATTTGCCATTATTTGACTTTTAAACTGTACAAAGTATGATATAATGATCAGAATACCTGTAACGGGTAGTATTTAAGAAAGAAATATTTGTCGAGAAGTCCCATTTTTTTAGATATGCCCTTCAGTAGTATTATTGCATATCTCCAGAGAGAGGATTACATTGTAGTTCTCATTATTTGTGGATAATTCAAAAAGCAACATAGAAAATACATATGCTACCATGACGAAAGAATACAGAGTATACATAACTCGCAATTCTATATATTCAGCAAACAGCCCAAAACCGAAACTCCACAACATATCCGATTACACTGATTAAGGCTGTCCCAGTTCTCCATGCGATACTGACGCCCGTTCGTCTCCCAGACCATACAGAATAAATTTAAAAGGAATCCAGCTCAAGTCTAGAACGATTTGGCAAGCCTAGATTGCCTTAAGTCTATCCATGAAAGTAGGCATTTATAAAACAATATTGTTCTTGTCTGCTTCAGATTATATTTTGTAGATACTTATTTTAACTAGGAAAATTGTACTGACACCGGCGCTGTCCCTATTGAAGCTATCCATAAGAATTTCGAATTGCTGTCCATTGTTCGATGTCAATACATCGATGACAAGTGAGGATATCATAAAGTAATCGTTGATGCCGCGCTACACTTTGATAAAAATTATAATCAAGTTGACTGGTGTGTACATTACTACAGTGAACATGTACATGATCATGCCCTAATAACCAAATGCCGTAATGTCAAATACTAATTTATTATTGTGTGATGAATTTAACTGGATCAGTGGTAATATGTAATATTAATATTCCATCAATTTCTTTCCTGGTTGGTCCATCCATGTCTACAAAATGAAAATAATACAATTAAAATGGAGCATAGAACAATTCTTAATTTCAGGCTAGAGCTGTGGAAATCTAGACTTTCCCAATCATTATAGACTTGAGTTGGTCTCATGTTTTACATTATTCTCTTGGGTCAACGTCACAGCTCATACCATACACTAACAAGACCAGCTTGCCCCCCGCCGGAGCGCCTGGATTTTGGTTATATCATCTAACATGGCCAACTCTGCTCTTAAGTAAACAAGAACCTAATCAGCGAGGGGTCCTTTATCATCCCTATGTGGCTGCTTATAAAAATCTGATATCTTTTCCCAAAGACCTGGTTAATAATATATTTTCTGCTGAATATTCGAAACAAATAGAGTGAGTTGGTACTACATGTACATATGTATACGGTTCTATTTTAAATGACTGCAGCGCTCCATTGTGAAAACAATTTGTTTTAACGCCGCTCTCAGCAGTATTCCAGTGATATATGACGGCGGTCTGTTGTATATGAAATATGTGCAAATTGAATCTTGAATCTTGAAAGTTGTAACATGTCCGCAAATAAGTATCACATGCAGTATACAGTATATCAACTGCAATATACTGTATACATCAGTATACAGTGAGTGTGTCGCGAGCTCTGCGCTGGGCTGGAGCACACATTTCCTACACCTCTCCCTTCGGCAAACACATCACGAGGGTTGCAACGAGGTCACAGGTCAGGCGTGCACTCGTCAGTTGTCTAATACGGTCAAGAGTAAGATCTTCCGGAAGACCACTTCAATGGAGGTATGTGGATTATTGAGGAGGTACTACGTGTTTGGAACTGGGAGTTGAACACTAAGCACTTTTAGAGAAGAGCTCACAATAAAACGTTATGGACTCGCGGACGGACTTGTGTTTTCATTTCAAGACGTACATTTATCAGGTTGAACTTCCTAACTGTAACAGTAACTGAACTTTACGCCTTTTATGCACATTTGTGATGGGGCGACAATGCGACAACGAGACATATTTTGACCTTGAAAATGTCGCGTTACGGCATCGTCGCCCTTTTGTAAAATAAAGAAAAGGAATTATCAAAGAGCGACAATGCGAACACGCGACAATGCGACAAATGGCCAATTGTCGCGCTTTTGTTAATTTTGACACGTTTTGCTTGTTTTTATAAAGGCGTCAATGCGACAATGCGACAACGAGACAATGTCCCTTCCATAGTAATCCGTGCAAATAAAACTGAGTAATGAAATAGAAGTCTGACATACCAGTTAAAAGATAGAGTGTTGCAGCTTCTGATTTCATAGATCTTGAAGAAGGGTTATCAAAAATGGGATGGGTGATGAGTTCAACTGCATACGCTGTGATTAACAATAATGCTCCGAGTCAATACATTTTGTCAAATGTATGACATGTATTACGTGAATGAACATATTGTTTATACTCGTCCATGTTTTTGACGGACAAAATAATTTACATGCTCGGTAAAACTGAGGACGGGCCTCATTGTGTGTTTCCGTGCTTTGTTCAGGTGAACAATTGACTTGTCCTTGCATGTTTTGTGACGGGTGCCACTTGTGTGGCAGGATACGCTCACCTTTTCCCGAACACCCATTGGATGACCTGAACCACTTCGGATTTTTATCCCACATCAGTCTGATACACCATGATATAACTGAAATACTGAAATACTGTACAGTTGAAAATGATGTTTAATGCGATTACCGTAGTGTGTTACTGCAACTGTTCATTTTTTGTGCAGTGATGTTATGTAACATGTAAAAGAAAGCATATTCAATTATCCAATTGATTTGAATAGAATATACTTGCGTCAGTGTATTTTATTAACGCCCCAAATCGTAATTTAAACACATAAAATAACAGATCACGCATGGTGCCTTGACTTACTACTAGATTTAATGGGCCACCCCGGAATAAAATAGTTCCCCCCAAAGCGAGGAACATATGTTTTAGTATGTTTACAAGAAATATATTCCAAACAATATCCTCATTTGTGAGAAGATCTTTTACAGAATTACCTCAGTAAGTCAATTACAATGACAGAGCGTCGTAATACATTTACATCAAGTACAATACGTCAAAATGGCCGACACGATAAACGTGACGGGAGATATTTTCGAAGTTGTTAATTAACCTGTGGCTATTTCAAGCCTTTGGCATCACTGATCAATTGGCCGATCATTGAAAGGTGATCGTGAAGATGTGTCAAATAGATACTAAGGTAAATTCATAGATTTCTGTAAATTGTCACTGCGACAGTTTGGATTTTTTTTCGTGTTTTTTCTCTCTGGGATGGGTTGCAGCGAGGGTATCCTTAAATGGGCTTGCAACCACGCTTCTGTATGAATTCGTACCAGGGAATTCCAAGGGTTTTCCCCAGGAATGTGGAAGTAGTCAGTGTTTACGCCTTTTCAAGAATACAGTCACGTGAAGAACGTCATGTGACCGACCTCGCGTCCAAGTCGTATATCTTGTAAACTTCACATTAAAAATTAGTTATTGTTATAACCAAATGAAACACAACCCATTATCCGATAGGGGTAACTGTACATAGCCGTTACCACAAAAAACTTAGTAACATTGTTTGGTTTGACTTCTTGGCGCGTGTCTGAATTCCATTAACATGGAACATATTCTAAAACTAGCTTATCAGCAAATCTCGCTGCACTGCGCGCGACAGATATTAGAGCAAGGCATGCCAGAAATACGAAACCTAAAGCTTCCGAAAGGAAGCCTTGGACATCACGTGCGTCGGGGGACCAGCGCCATCTGATTGGCCGTTAACAGTTGTACAAGGCGGAGCAAAAAGCATCGTTTTTCCGTCCATTTTACGCTTGAAAAACTCTGGACACTTTCTAGACGCTGACCAATTAATCAATTTTAATGAATTTTTAGTCGTTTTTCCGTCCAATGACCATATACGGAAAAAAACGACGTTTTCGTGTTTGCAGTGAAAGCTGCATCAATGGAAACCAAAAACATGAATTTGGAAATTAATTGGTTAATCATGATCAGAGGTTATCAAGTCAAACCCTGTCTGATTATTAATAAAAAAGCAATGCTTTTTCTGCCATTGCCCGTGGTTATTGTAAATAATTACATGCGCAATTATAGTATATAGAGTGCACAGTTGCGGTAAGGACAATTTTCAATGGATTGCAATTCATGTTTCTAGAGACGACTGTGACGTCATCTTTTTGCGTCCCAGTGGGCGATTTGACGTCATGGCGTGAGGTATAGAACGAAACCTGGCAAGACTTAGTTTTCTCCAGGGGTGCCGACTTCATGCTAGTTGACGAGGTTTCTGTGCTGTAGCGACATATATTTAAAGCCCTTACAGCGCAATATTTTGTTTAAAGGCTATTGTCGGTGATTCCGTAATTCAGATCGACAGCCTACTCAAAACACCGGGCTCAATGAACTCGGTAGAGCCGATGCCGTTTCACTCAATATTTCCTCACACCATAGTTGTTTATTAGTCATGCTAGATTGGTAAAAAATTCAATTTGAAAATAGGGTAAATCAGCAAGTATTTCAGCTACACATTGAAAACGCAATATGTTTATCGCCTGATTACTCTATCAATCAGAATGGCTCACCAATGCACATGATTGACTACCCAACTCTTCAATTATTTCTACGCTGTTCGTCTGGATTGTTACAGTGAAAAGAGTTATGCTATATCTGGCGTTCATAATTGTTTTAAATATCAACACCGTTATATATAATTATAACATATCGAGAGACTGTTTGTCTCCGAAAGGTCAGGTCTACAAATATGTAGGTTACCATGAAAGACGTATCAAAGCAATTTATCAATAACGCCACGATAGCGTGCTTGCCTTGAGGTTTAATGCAATGTAACTTTCACGCTTTCCCTCAGGAAAAGACGGTCTGACACTTTACTCCCGCGGCCATACTTTAGAGCTGTAGGTGACACCTAGTATCCATCGCAAATACTAGCTGCAACTTTCCTCCACAACTTGTACATCGGTTTCCGTCCTATATAGATTAATACTGTTACCGTATTTAAGCCGTTAGAGTTACTTACAAACACAAGTAATAACCGCTTTGAGCAATGTTGCGGACATAATCACAGTTTTCCATTTCGAGTTAATGAGGAGTTTGAGGAGGCTTACACACATGCTATACAAGAATGTGTCAACTGCCCGTTACCTTCAAGTGAATAGCTGTTACAGGAGAGAAAATGCTTTCAACAGAAGCCGTCTCAAAAAGGGACGCGCTGGCCAAACGAGGGTACTTAAGCTATGACAGGTTGTGTCTAACATGACTCCTTAGAAGTAATCCGTAGTCTACAAGGTCTGAGTGGGAACTGAAATGAAACATAACGTCGTTCATGGTAGCGGATAAAGATCTTAGATGTTGTGTACGTGTCACGAGAATTGAGGACGACGCAAAATGATATTAACTGTGTTTAACGTAGAGTGAAAACACAGGCTATCCCAACTGTACAACACTGTACATGTGTTAAATTACGTAGCCTTTTTTATTACATTTCGTGACAAAGTTCTTATCATAAGCTTAAAACACATAGTGATTATTCAGCGGAACCTCTGCCAAAAAGGAGACGCTAAGGTGAAGATAGGCCATGCGTCGCAATATAATATAAGAGAATAAAGGATAATTGTTATGTCGTATCCTTACAGAGTGAGTGAGTAACGCCGCTTCATCAGTATTCCAGTCAAATCACGGCGTGTCAGTTTAATGTGGGAGGAAAACCCGAAGTCATGCAGGTCTCAGACGTTTACCACTTCGGTGAAACCCACGAGCACGGGTATGGTGTTTGAAACCTAGAAACATAAGCGGGGCGAACCGGGATTCGAACCTACAATCATAGGTTTCTGGCGTGCCAAAGGGACGCAACTCTGCACAGCGAGTCGCGGCGCCTAAGACGACTGGTTCACTCGTGCCCCCGTATCATTACAGAGGCCGAGACAATACACAAAAGTAGCTCACAAATGGTAAGCAGTAAGAATTGAGACAGTGACGTCGGAGATCCCAATCCAAGAGATTGATAATGGACACAAGTAATTTTAGTTTGATATGACGTAAAAAAAACGGCGTATGAAGATCACACTATTTTCGATAACGAATAGAGGTTTCTCTCCACACAGGGTGCTGGATTTGTAATTGGAGACGAGTTCGTGAATCGCCATTGGCAGTGTAGCTTAGCATGATCGATGCGGTGATGGGTCAGCGATGGTGTGGCATCATCTACAGCTATTGGACTGAAGCTCACACACAACTCGTGTGTCAGTGGATGTTGAGGAATCACAAGCTGAAAGGATGGCCTTAACGTTTGACCAGCTGGATGAACTTCGATTGTTGTTAGCGCCGTCGCCTTTTTGTGCTTCACAATCTGGAACACAATCTGGCAGGTCTGCAACAAATGTTATGTTTGGGATTACACTTTCTTAGTAAAGTACATTGCAGTGACTACAGAAAGACACCATTCTACAACAAATGAAGAAAGACTGTTCATATTGTTTCAGTAAGGGACATATTTTATTGAAGATGAACTGCATGTTTTGATGGTGTGTGAACAAATATAAAATCTCGCCCCAAAATAACTTAATGGGAAATTATATGAACACCCCATCTATGCACTCTTTCATTTCATCACAAGATTATGAACTATTGCTGAACATCAGTGTATTCCTCTTGAAGGTAAATCAAATAAGTAATATACTGTTCCTTAAATTATTCTTGATATAAATACAAGAATTTTGTACAAATATATATGATGTACAACAATATATTGTGCAGATGGTGCTATGCTAATGTATTTGGGCCAGTGGCCTCATCATAATGAATAACAATTTATCAGTCTGTCTTTTTTCTTTTTTTCCTCTGGTTGCTTTTGGTGTGTGGGGGAGGTGGATGGGGGGGGGGGGGGGGAGCCTACACTCTCAGAGTTCGGCAACTTAAAACACTTCAGATAGCATGTACTGAGGGTGGTCAATGAGAGAGTGAGTCAGGTGGTTTTCGGCGCTTTTAGCAGTATAGCAGTTATGTCACAACGGGGTATTCCAGAAATGATGGAGCTCAGATGTGTACAGATGTGTATAATGAATGTAATTGATTGGCTCTAGTATCTGTAAACAGACTTGGCAATCACACGTATTCAACTTCACAGCTGGCATTCGTTGTCTCTTTACTATAGTAATTACAACAGCTTGGTTCCAGTACCCTAGAGTTACTGTGCTCTGCTGTATCTGTATCTCCCTGGTGCGTTAGAGCATGTTGGTAACCATTTCAACTGATGGATGTGGAGTTCCGAATATGTATGGAAGGCAACAGAGGAAATAGATACATTCGCTTTACTTAAAGAAGCTCGGAAAACGCATCGTTTTATCTTCAACAAAAAGAACCGTTTAGACTAGTGTTGATTGTAGCCTAGTGTTGATTGACTCAAATTTCTGTTAACAGAAGAGAACTTTGATTTTGTCTAACGGGCGTAGACATGGGTTCTTTTTGGTGATGTGAGGTGAAATAGGGTTTAACGTCGCGTTCAAGATTAATGCACTTATATTGAGACGTGCATGCATATGTGTGTGTGTGGCAGCTTGTCGTAGTTCGGACTAATGCCGATTTTATATTTTATTGTGCTGGACCACTGAGATACCATGCAGCAGTTTAACATGAATACCAGACTCGTAAACTGACTCCGAGGCGACCAGTCCTTGATTGAGCCCCTTAATGCCGAGTTTCAGGCAGGGTAACAACAAGTATCGTCTTTTAACGCCTTTTGGTATGACGAGGCCGGGTTGCGAATCCCGAACCTTCCGCTAACCGGGGGGACGCTGTACCACTACACCACGGAGACAGTCTTCTGCTGAAGCTGGTAGTATATTTTTAAAAATTCGGAACTAGTGAAATTAACTTTTGTTACACACAATTAATGTGTTTCTTGTACATGTAGTTGATGTGTTTTGAAACGGGAAAGAATATGTACGCTGAGTGGGCCCTTTTTGTTTCAGCACTTCCATGCTTTAGTGACCGCCTTCTTGGTTTAATGGAAAATGGCACCTGTCTGAAGAGCAGAAGGTCGGTGGTTCAAAGCCGGCTGCGTCATACCATACGACTTGACGTTAAAAGATAGTCCTTGTTACGCGTCTTAGCGCTCGGTATTAATGGGATGAAACAAGGACTGGTCAGCTCGGAGCCAATATACTCTGTCGGAGAGGGGGTATCGTCATAAACTGCAGCATGGTATCTCAATGGGCTAGTGCCACAAAAGCGGCAGAAATCCGGACGAGTACAATGAGACGTACACAGCCGCACACACACACGCCAATTGCAAAGGTGTTTTTTAATATGTTGCCACTGGAACCTAACGAATCCTTAGAGGAGGTGCGTTTCAACAATCAAGAGAGACTTTCAATCTACCAATTTAACCACCGCCTTAACATTTGTTGTCATCCTCAATTACTTGAGAGAGATAATGGAACAAGTTTTTCATCTACCAATTTCAAGAAGACTTTATCCTTAACTGACAACTGATGGAAACGAAGGTGAAGGACACATTTTCTCATGTTATCCCTTTCGTGATATCATATTTCGTGAGTGTGCACTACCGCCCTACAATTTTGTAACAGTCGCTTTGTTTGTTTTGTTCTATTAAGGTGTTGTTGTTTGAAAATTGGGTTGAACAATCGTACTACGGAACAAAAACCACAATGACATGCCTTACAAACCATATGTGGATCTGTAAGAGGAATGAGTCACAGTAAAAGTTATAATGAAACGGGTTTTTATTAACTAAGTGATCCCCGGCAAAATCACAAAATGGCTGTATTTCACAAACTGTTCTGTAATAAAACGACATAATACTTATCAAGCTCAATTCCTTTTGACATATCTGCCACTTACGCGTATGTAACAAGATCATCCATCATATTTCAAGTGCCTTTATATCGCACGGAAGAACGTAGAAAATTACCTTTGACATCATCAGTCCATGGTTGGAATATGTTGGATGGCACTTGATGAACAACATATTTAATACAATTTATTATTATTACGAAAAACATATGAATAGTACTATACATCCATTATTTCAATGATGATAGAAAAATAGCTTAATCATTCACTGTAGAATGGAACTCAATTGTAGTTACCTCAATGGACATATGTTTGATCTCCTTGTTGTTATTGATCCTACGTGAAGTTGTGGTCATTTTTACGATTATTATTTCCATTATCTATTTCAATGTTAAACATATTTTCTATAAAAGGTTGTTTGGAAATAAAACCCTGTCATCTGAAACAAATATTAGACTAATACAATCGTTTTATGCATAATTTACCCTTACATAACGTTTTGAAAACCTTATGGTTAAACATGACGGCTTTTCACAACTAATAGTTTTCTGAGAGTTTTTTCCTGTAAAAAATATGAATACAAAAACATAAACATACATACATTGACATTTTAAATATTATCTTCCATTCAAAGTTAACCCCTCGATCAATCAGAAGTTGCTGCCTAGAAAATAAATTGATATAATAGAATTATTATATTATTTAAATACTTGATATCACCCATACGTTTTCTTGTTATTTTGGCATCCTATTTTAATAATATATTAAATATTACACTCCGACTGGTATACCTATAACTTCATAAGGCTTGACGCACTAAGTCTTTTATAATATGAACCTTTGTGCTGAGAAGATTCAGTCAATTATTTTGTTGCGACCATTAAACTTTCCGAGTCTTTGATCCGAGTGAGACTGCTTATCCAATGGACAATGGACATAAATGTTATATAGTATTATTTTATTTATTCACATCGAATATTTAAATAATTACGGGATAATAGTTGTCACGTCGTCTGAGGCGCTGCAATATGCATCCCTTGGGACATTTTTAAACCTTTTATGGAATCCTACATTCGCCCTGATACTGTTTCCAGGTGTGTCAACACTAACTCGTATTCGTAGACATGTGAAGGACAATTTCATGCTTAAGTGACCAAAATTATGTCCGCTATAATTTCCTATTCTTACTTGTACCTTATGTTCCCGTGTCTATTCATGTGGACGCTGCATGCGCCAGGAATTTCATCGAAATAGTATTATCGAATCGCAATCATTTTTTAAAAAAAGACATATCAATTAATCGTTTTTTTCTGCTGAAATACAAAATAATGGAAACGCTTACCTATAATATAATGTAAAGTATGGTGTATAACATGGGTAGGATTATGTATCACCCTAATTATTAAACCTTACTTTGGCAGCTGATCAGATTCGCGCTGATACATATGTCTGTAGAAGAAAAGGCTTAAGAATAGATTGCGAGACAGGTTGGAATCTGTTCGTGGGATTTTATGTGTCTATATTAAAGTACAACTGTCACAAGGAACAAGTGGTTCCAACAAATATGAACACAGAAAAGATTGTTCCCGTATTTAAATCCACACACAGGGTTGTCTTCACATGCTTGTTTTCTCGCCGCTAAGTGTCTTCATGCTTATTCTCACTGATGTTCGACATGGAATACTCACATCTAGAGTATGATTCTGCGTGGCTTTGTGGTGTCGACACAAACACAGCTCAATAAACTGCCCTCGAAATCGTTTAGCACTTAGGGAATACACATAGAAGTTAATGGCATGAGTTAAGTCACATAACAGAAACGCCAACGTATCCAAGAGGTACTTTACAGCACCCTCCATACTCTGATGATCAGGGTTCCAATATGGTGTCAGAATAAGCATGAGACATCTAGGGGTTGTTAGAACAACCAGGACAGCTGCTGCTGTTACTAACATAATTGTGATTGGACGATGGCGATCAACACCAGAATTGGTGTTCTTGTTACCATGCAAATATTTTTGTTCTTTATCTGATTTCACAATTCCAGCTATGATCAGCAGATTGAAGAGCAAAAGAAGTATGCAAGGTATAAATGCATATACCAAGATATTTATCCAGTACCAAATGTGCATCATGAAATATTCATATTCCTTATAGATATCGCAATGATAGGTTCCAGTTTCCTTTTCCACAAGAAACTTCATTGTCCAGAACAGATGAAGAAACAAGATACACAAAGGTAGGGATAAGAGCACTACTGCGAGAATGGATTTTTTAAATGTCCAACTTTGGCCGATTTTCAGAGGAAACCACACAGCAGCAAATCTCTCCATGGACATTGCAACAAGCAGCCAGTTAGCAAAGGTGGTAAGAAAATTTCCAAAGTACCCGAGAACCTTACACCCCAGTTGTCCAACGTGTATCTTGTGATCCAGCAGTACGATCAGAAGTAGTTTATTGACTATTGCAAGATTATCAACAACTGCTAATAGTGCTATGTAGACAGTAAGAGATCTTGCAGGGGACATTTTGATGACTGTGACGATGGTAGCACAGTTACCGGGGAATCCCAAAGCGAGAATAACCCAGAGATAATATGTCTGGATGTCAAAAGCAACGCTATCAACAGCTCTCCAAGAAGAATCATTTATAAGGTCACCGCTGTTATTGATAATCCGTGTCGTGTTTGACGCCATCTTCAGATAGTGTGCTAATATCTGAATATATTCACCTACAAGTCAGCTGAGGAGGACATGTTATGCACCACTTTAGAACACACTTCGCCCTTCTCTAGGGATTCCCGCATCGGCCAGCATTCGTTAACTGCTCGTGTTACACCCCTGAAAAAAAGAAGCATATACGTTGATTGAGGCATCGATTGGATTCTCAGTTCCACTAACAACACGCAGCGAACTGTCAATGACGATTTACACAAGTCATTATTATCATGCGTCTAAATAGAATTTCCATGTTTTTTGTTTCAATATTTGCGTTTGGAAGGTTTGAAAATGAATCACTCTAAATTTTGTAAAAACGAAGTGCACATTAAAATCGATTTTATTGACTTAGTCGGTTTTCCTTGTGTCATTTTCGTCAGGAAATGATCTTGATTAACCAATGATATATTAATCTTTTATGCAGCCAGAAAGAAGAACATCGTGAAGCAATTGTTTGGAGAATAATCAAAAGACAATTCTATTGAAAACACAATTCTACGATTATGGAAGGATTAACCCTTCTCGTGTTTATTTTCAACTGTCAAAGGACTTTGTGCAACCACTGTACAATAAAGTGTAACATGCGTAAAAAAGTTAGGTGGGTGTTCAGTTTAGTTTAACGACGCCTTCTTCATTTTTGGGAACAGATGGAAGAAGGTTAATGCCACAAGTAGTTCAAAGCCACACTAGTGGATTGGGACCATGACAATGACTGATCCGTGCACTGGCGAATTGTCCTGGGTGCCGTTGTGCAAAGCAATCTTAGAGCTAAGGTGATCGTAACTCCCATACCTGAACATGGACTTACGACAGTCGCAGTGCTAAAGTTGTTTTGTACAACGGCAACCTGATGGAAGAGCAAACGTTTTCGCAGCTTCACATGTCTCTTAGTTTTAAGTTAATCCCGTAACTGCCTTACAACTACAGCATGATATGCTTAGTTTATTGTATGCCTTTTTTGGAAGATAGTCCACTTAAATGACAAATTCGACATCCCAGGACACGAAAGCCATAACCTTTCTAATAATGGGACAAGCATTATCGTCTTAGGTGCTGGTGATATCAACGTTTCTACTGTTTTGCTTGTTGTTTGAACTCAGACTGGAAGTTGCGAACCCAGGCTTCATCAATAGTCACAAAACGTTGCATAAATCTTTCTGAATCAGCTGCAAACAGAGCTAGATTATCACGAGACATGTTGTGCTTAGTGCGTTCTGGCCAGATGTCAGACGCTTTGGACTTTCCTCATTGCCAAAGTTAACGTGATGGTGGATTGTTCTCTCTCCTAGGAAATACCAACTGAACTAGCAATTTGACGCTCCGTCATTCGTAGGTCCGTCATCACTAATTGCAGATTCTCTGGATCATTTCAGATGTTGCTGACGTTCCAGACCTTCCAGGACGGGGGTCGTCTTCAAAGCTCCACCCGCCACGCTTAAATTCTGCTGCCCACCACTGAAAGGGGCATCCTTCCCTAGTATTATATTCATATCTTGGCTTTTGGGAATACGCCCCGTTTTTAAAAAAAGCATGATCATTGAGTTTGTCCATTTCCCAAGACCCCTCCTTAATTTACAGACTTGTCACAGACTAAATAGTTTGCTCAATTGGGTATAGATGTGACATCATGGAATGTCCGCAACAAAGATTTTACTGTTACGCAATTTCTTCTATGCGAAGAATAAATCAACTAACCCTCCTCGTAATTACAGTTGTTTCATAGTTAGATCTATGCATAAAGATTCAGAGTGAGTGGAAAGAGGGATGACTTCACATTTACAACTTTCTCTTTATGTCAAGCAATATTATAACAGCTCCAGCCATGGGATTTCACAGCGTCTGGGGTACCATCGCGCATGCCCTTTCTGCGAATATTTCGAAAAGCGTCATACGACTCAAAAAGATGTTTAGGATTTCAGCTTTCAAGGCCTGAGAAAGCTTTCAAAAGGTTGCATGGTCGACATGTGGGCACTTGACTTGCCTGAGCATGTTTTTGTGAGGCGTGCCACAGATGGGACAGGATACGCACACCTTTTCGAGATCACCTGGTGTCATTACTATTGGACAGTGATTTATAAACACATGCTCATGATATGGTCGGAATCGTACAATGTATTTCTTATGATTATAAAAAAAAGCTTTACAAAAAACGGTATTCGGCTCTTAGATACGTATTCCGTAAAGAGTAGATTACTCATACCAGGGAAACTTAATGTCCAGACGGTAATCATTGACATCATCCAGACACAGATTCCCCAATGCAATAACAGTAATTACACACCAGACACAACTAAGCCACCGATTTATACCATTATAGTAATGGTATCAGTTTACCACAAGTATGGCTTGGATAGGTGTAATTCGGCAAAGACAACCAAGCTCTGTTAGATATCAAATGCCATGGCGTCAGTGACACTGACTATTGAGATTACAGTGTTAATACCACGCTGATTACCGGACTGTTCGTCAATCCCTAGCTTATTAAACCAAGGGCAAAGTATCATACTTTATTCAACTTAATATTAACATACACATTATGAACTTATATCATTCTTATAGGGATATCGCCTCATGTTTAAGTTAAGTGTGCCCCTGTAGACAGTCATATAAATTTTCTGTTGTCACAATCATCAAATGGGTGGGTATGAGGTAGGCCTGGCTGTTTGCGTGCTCGTTTTTTGCAGAGTTATGGCCCTTGCTCTACGCTTTTCAACTAAGTGCGTACTGCATGAAACGGGGAGAACCTTTCTCAGAAACTACTGAAGTTACACGAATGAGAGTTTGCATGCTTATATATGAGATACTTGTCAAGACGTTCGAATATTGATCCTGTAAATTATTTCTTTTACAGAGTTACAGAGTTACTTGATCCATGTTATTTTAATCGGTGCATAGTGTCTGCAATGTTTTCTCAGAAACTACGGAAGTTAGCTCACCTGAGGGATACTTATCAAGAGTGGGTTATTTTTCACAGTTTACAATTTTTATATTAACCTTGTGACAACTGTAGACATAGATCTTCAAAACATGTATTTGGCATAAATATGAAGAAAAAAGTTTTGTCGATTCGAATACACATGCTATGTTGAATTCACAAATGTTTTCTTTGAAGAGGGTGATCAATAAACGAAGTTTTAATTTGCGATACATATATCCGCCAGCAACATAAAGATATGACATTTGATAGGTATGCCTTGATGAACGTTTTGTTTTTTATTTGTTTAACTCAACATTTATTCCATATCAAGATGTAAATAATTGAGTCTGCAGTCCATTGACATCAGGAGCATCAATCTACGCAATTGGGATACAAAGACTTACAGGACCAAGTCCGCGTGCCTGACCACCCGATCCCGTTTATCACCTCTAACTTTAAGCATGGTTTGCTGAAGACCAGTTCTAACCCGGACCATCACAGGTGCCATGTATGTATAATTAGTATAATTAGTAACGTTTATTTGGTGGACGCTTACTCCAACAACTGTCGGTTCCATCTAAACTGGCAATAGACTGTTGGGTATAAGGTTCCAATCAACCGACGATTTTATCCGGCCTCAACATAAAAATATCTTGTGTTATCCTCTACAAAAATCAATACCTCTATAAACATCAGACCATGTGGTTGAATAGCAAACATTGTTAAACAAACTGTTAACAAGACGTCCTTACAGATTACTCATGAATGAAACAATAAAACAAATACTGCATACATTGTTACAGACTGCAAACTTTAAACGTGAAATATAGAATTAATACATAGTGCGTGTAGACGTCAGTGAAGTTCTTGTCGACAAAGCTGAAGAAGTACGGATAAATAACACTATTAACTACAATACTACATTGTAAGTATCATACTCACTGTTGGGAGTCGAAAGCAAGTTTAGAGAATAATACTCTCCACATCGCCAATGTATCCTGACTTTATGTCTGCTATCTCCCAAATGCCCGCTCGCTGTTGGTACACGCATTTTATAGTGTTCCGGCATTTGTATGGCGGTCAATAATAGGACCTGGTGATTCCCGCGAGGACATCGGATCTACGTCGTTAGAGGAGAGAGTGTGTCGGATAAACTCTTTGAGATTATTCCGACTCCAGTAATCTGTAATTTAATGAGTTTTGTGATTCAAAATTGCTCTTCCGTCCAACATACAAAAATGGGTGTGGCATTTGATTGGTTACCGTTTGAAGTTCGTTAATAGCGTTATGTGCATGACACGAAACCAGGACCTGAAGCAAGGTGTGATCAACATTGCTCTTCCGTCCAACATACACAAATGGGTGTGGCATTTGATTGGTTACCGTTTGAAGTTCGTTAATAGCGTCATGTGCGTGACACGAAACCAGGAACTAAAACAAGGTGTGATCAACATTGCTCTTCCGTCCAACATACAAAAATGGGTGTGGCATTTGATTGGTTACCGTTTGAAGTTCGTTAATAGCGTCATGTGCGTGACACGAAACCAGGAACTGAAACAAGGTGTGATCAACATTGCTCTAGGGCTGTGGAGCTGTGCCTCGTGACACTACATCTTATAATACACAGCTAACTTATTAAGGAATATCATCACTGTAACTTTGCAATGATGACAACACATATAGTTAATGATTTCAATTAGCATGTATCTACGTGAGTGAGTGAGTGAGTGAGTGAGTGAGTGTCTACTTACATGCATGTATGTAAAATAGTAATATCCCAACTCCACTGTATACATTCGTGATTTGTAAAAGGTAAAATTTATTAAAACGCTTGCTTTCCAAATTTGAAGGGCGTTGTAATGGCCATACATTCCATACATTGTGACTGTGTGCACTACACTCTGCATCGATAACGAGAGGGAGGAGGTGCATTCCAGAACTGAGACTTAAAACAACACTACGTTACAACGAAGCTGAAAAGCTAATGAAAGCATTTTGTTTCGATGGCGATTAATCACTCATGCAGTCGTGACGTTGTGAGTCAAACGTTTGGTAATTCCGTCGCAAATGCCAACGAGTAATAATAGAAATATCACTTAGTCGCAACCAAGCCCAATACCTTCTCATCAAATTGTTTGAACAATTAGGCTACATGCCAACATATATGTGATGAATACTGAAATACATGTCTCTGTTTTGAACATCGTGCTGTGACGTGTATGAATTTCAAAGAAAGCCTTTTTTAATCGTTTGAATTCGTAGACATTGTAAACATGTTTTATATTAAAAAACCCATACAAAACATATGTACCGAGGGTTCTTAAATAAATATTTCTGAATGATACGTATCACATAGTGAATTCTCAACATCGTTTGTCCAAAATGCAAATTAATAAAAGAAGAAAATATCAAATAAACAAAAAGGAATTATTGAAGCTTCCAGAACAAACTGACTAGCACTTGTGCACATAGGACATCTCCATTCTCTATATATTCCTCCAAAATAACGTTCTTAAGACATACCTGTGTATTGTTAACAGGTTTCAGGTGGTGTTTAAGTTTATTTGGCAAGTATGTGTAAGTAAAAGCAACAGTCTAGAAACTTTGATTTTACGATTAGAAAAAACAAACCAAAACATCATGTAGTATTATCACATTAGATAGTCGTTAAGCTGATCGTCTGGGTATCCAGGCTACTAATGACAAGGACCTTGACTGGTGTGTGTATGACGATGGTTGTCCACTAGGCTAAAGAGGGCCAGTCACATAGTCTAGAACACAATTACCAGCGGTTATGCGGGACAGTGATCTTAAAGTGGTAGATTCTTCGACCACGCCGTATTAGGCTCTGGTTTCTCCTCTTCAATCCACTCCCGTTATACACCTTCATTTGGTTAGATTCGTTGTTTGTTGTTAATATCAAATCCAATTGTATTCCAGTTATATAAAGGCGGGCTGTAAATGCTTGAGACAATCCAGTGATCAATATTGTGAGCAACGATCCACTTCCCCGGGATTGGATGACACACAACCAACCAAGTGATCGAGTTTGACCAGCTGTGCCATTTAGTCGCCTCTTATAATTAGGAGCAGCACAGTTTGCTGGGGACCAGAATCTCCAAGGGCATAGAGCACATAGGTTCCTCATATGCCCAGTAATCGTTTCACTCCTTTCAAAGGTTGTTTGCCTTGATCATAATAGATATGTTACCGTAAATATATACCTATTGTTTCACTACAGTGAGCGACAGTAACTCACTACAAGCAAGACCTGTAAGGGAATTGGTTTTATGGCCCAGGGTGCCGTCATACAAAACAACCTCAGCGCTACGACTGCTGTAGGTCTATGTTAAGGTAATAGAGTTACGATCCAAAGGTCATTTATCTGTTTTTATAAGATAGCTACGCGATAAATCACAAAGAACAATGAAGAACGAACCGCGGTTTATTAAACGTTGATCTATCATGACGTCTTTTCTGGAGATTCGAACATGCGCTCGTAACTTGATGACGTACGCGGCGTATATTGGACAACGTTATTTCTGACAAGGAATTGTCTGGTGAGTTGCTCCTCGAAGATTTAGCTGAGCAATGCAGATAAACACAGAGGCCGAACGATCTCATCCAAAGATAGGAGAGATATGACAATCGGTATTGGGACGACGTGAGGATTGTGAGAATATGCTGGAAATGCCAATGCCAAACCCACCTGTTCATAAAATTGACGACATTGCCGAGATCGGATTCTATTCAGGGAGTCATCATTATTAAAATAGGGTACATATCATTAAAGCTTGTACATTTTATCATTGTACATTATGTATATATTTCATATTTCAAATAAACGACTCGTGGTCGTTGTTCATCGTACAATAAAACACTACAGGGAGAATAAACCATAAGGGACAATAAGATATATAAACATAATGTACAGCCTCTTTAAGGTTGATGACAAAATATACAAGCTCTAAAACTATTTACCCATCTTGTAATAATGATGACTTCCTGACTAGAATCCAACCTCGGCAATGTCGGACAAGTCGATTGTCATGAACAGGTGGGTTTGGTACTGGTATTTCCAGTATTTTCTCACAATCCTCACGTCGAGTATCTGTACCATGCGCCCCTCATGGTTTATTCACTCTGTAGTGTTTCATTGTACGATAAACAACTCCCACTCGTTTATTTCTTAAGTAATTTTATACTATGGTTACCTCATGACAGATACACGACTGTTGTTTTCCTGATGGCATTGATCGAAACATATAGTTTCCATGCAAGTTAGTCAGTGTCGATGTTATTCTTATCAGTGATACGACTTCAAAGCAGGGCCAAACACTGCAGACAAGATTGGAGTCGGGAAAATCGACCGAGTGTTCTTTTTCATTAGGCATCTGACAACGTCTTATAATACAAGTTAATTACATGTCAAAATATGAAGCAAACTACGTGTGCAGACTATGGTTTTCATAAATAATGACACACGTTCTACGTGAATGTAGTATTGTATTCCTATAGATGTTTTAATACCTTCAGGTTATATATATAGCTATTACATGGTTATTGAAGATGACCTTAATTGATATTTCAGCCAATTTAAGACACCGTGGGAATCGGGGGGTAAATGTATTGCCAGCAACTATTGCTAGTCGAATATATATATATATAGTGGTGCGATTCACTGGTGTACAGGGGGCACGGGTGGCCCAGTCGTCTAAGGCGCCGCGATTCCCTGTGCAGAGTTGCGTCCCTTGAGCACGCCAGAAACCTATGATTGTAGGTTCGAATCCCGGTTCGACCCGATTATGTTTCTAGGTTTGTCAGCACCATACCCGTGCTCGTGAGTTTCACCGAGGTGTTAAACGTCTGAGACCTGCATCACTTCGGGATTTCCTCCCACATTCAGCTGACACGCCGCGATATGACTGGAATATTGTAAAATGCGGCGTAAAAACTCACTTACTCACTCATTGGTGTAAAGTAGCGCACATGTTAAGAAATTCACTATATAATTACACGACACGGATCGTTCTTCTACATGTCTCAGCTTTATCTTCAGGGAGAAGTAATTTCATCCCACTTCCAGTTCAAAACCCAGTGGCATTGTATATTACCAGCTTAGTCGCCTCCTACGACTACCAATGGATGCTGGGAATACATTTAACCCAAGATTGCCATGGTGTCTTGAATTGGAAGAATGATGAAGTAAGGTCATCTTCAATAACCATGTGATAGTTGTACATATAGCCGTGGCCCTGGGACTTGAACTGGAAGAAAGATCAATGACTTGTCCCTGAAGATAAATCTGAAACATGTAGAACAATCTTTGTTGTGTAATTATTTTGTGAATTTCATTACATATATTTAACTGGCTCCCACAGGATATATCGCAGGTTGAGATCAAGCGATATCTACATTGTAGATATAGCTGCAATGAAATTGTATAACAATCCTTTGCAGAACATTGTGACGTCATTGTTACAATTGTCATAATCAAATGACATCACTAATGGCGCTGTTAGCAGTACTTTTTACACTGAAGACACTGCTTAATGCTGTCTGCAAACTGAAAAAGTTGGAACACTCATTTTGAATGATCAATAGAATCTCACCTTTGTGTCTTTTGATATCAAATATATCAACACTCGTCGATGAAAGTTTAAAATTTTTATCGACCCCTAATAGATATATTTGATATCTAAAGACACTTGGGTGAGATTCTCCATATATATCGCCGATGTTATTCAAGACTCCGAGGGAATTTGGGGTTGAATCTGTTCACATATTCCAATTGATTGTCGTGAGGAGTTCTTAACTGAAACCCATTTGAATCTGCGATGGAAATAATCGTTAAATGCGAATTAGTTGATCGGGTGGTCGGGCTCGGTGACTTAGTTGATGACGTGCCAATGGCTTGTATCCTTGATCATCACATCATTCACTGGCCTGACTCGATTGTGTACAGGTCGACGTCATATAGCTGGAATATTGCTGAGTGTAGCGTTAAACAACAAACGCACGTCCACGCCCACCACAATTTGAGATATGACATAAAGTAGACGGAATGAAAAGATGCCAGAATTGCCCATGAATTCAGACGGTGCTATAATCATGTTGGCAATACATGACACATAGCTGGAGAATTGTGAAAATACAAGTGAAGTACGGTAGAAGTTCAGGGAACGGGTTACCTAGACGTTAACGGTGCCACAATTCACATTGCAGAGTTGCGTCCCTTTGGCATACCAGTATCCTATGACAGTAGTCTAGAATCCTAGTTTCAGAATATTTGTGATCCTTCGTTTGCATGGGTGATGGCTGATGGGTGTCAACAAAACAGTAAATGGCTACATCCTTCATCACGTCGGGTATTCCTGCAATATTAAGGCGCAGCGTCCACGCCGTGATATACTATATAAAGTCACATTGAACCAAGCTTAATCACATTCAGAAAACCATGTCAGATCATGAACCAGTAACTATAGAATACTAATGAGCTCCCTTGTAATACGATTCTTTTTATGAAACCAGTGAATAGTTCTGATATGTGACGAGCGAAAGCGTGTCAGATACCAGAACTATTCACTCGTTTCATAATAGTCTCATTACACGGAAGAGAGTTCAGTATTATATATATTACTTGCCGTTTATAACTCTTCTTTTTAAATTTTATTATCGTGTGTAAATGGGCAGACCTCTATGCGATCCACATCATAATCCAGTTGAGATAAACAGAATAATTCTTTAAACACGAATTAATTTAGTACCATAAAAATTCATGGGTCGTTTTAAATATGTGTTAGTGAAACTTGTTCCCACAGTACATAAGCACGCGCTTGGGTATTAAACACTGGGTTATACCAGCTTATTGTTATTAACCAGTGGTATCTTCAATTGGCGAGTAATAAGAAACGCACTTTTATCAGGAATAACATATCGCAATGGTATCAGCTTCACAATAGTATGTAAATATCTATTGAGATAAGGTACCAGACACTGTCAATAATAATTAAATACAAATAAAGAATTTAAATTGAATCACACCTTAGGGATTAACTCGTCATTTTGAGGTGAAATGAATGCATTAGCCTGTTTGGATGCCTCTGTGGCCTATTCATTTATTCAAATATCTTCCTAGCAAATACCTTCGGAATAAAGGGCTTGTTATATTAGTTAAAAGTGAGATACGACTTTAGTATTGATTAGGTTGGTGCCTATGTACTTATGGAGTAAATGTGCATGTAGATGGTACTCAGAGTTTATCCATGTGTAAATAAGTATACATTACCTAACACTATCTGCGTATGTAAAGCAAACACACTGCAAAAATAATACTGTAACCTGATAGAATTCTTAATACTGTCAATGTTTATAAAACTGTCACAAAGGTAGGCTGGTTATCATTCAAGATTCTAGCAATAAAGGTTGTTGGAACATATTCAATAGAAATATTACAGAAGACGCATTATAATTAAAATACAAATACAGTCTGTGTATGCACGTGCTGTCCACCACTGACTGACTCGGCGAGTGTTAGTCGTAGCTGAGCATTTATTATTTATTATACCATATGACCAAACATCTTAATAACGTAGGATGCAAGTTATGTGTATGCCGACTTATTGGGTCCATGTTAAGATAACAAGTTACAAACCAGTAAATCTAATTTGAACTGTATGGGTTAGAAAGCGTTACCTCCTTCAATGCAAAACAAACTACAAATACAGACATCTCTTGAGTGTTCATACTGATAGTTTATACTATCGTTATACCAGAAGCAAATAATTCGACACAGGCCTTTTTCAGGAACATTAGTGTGCACCTGAAAACATTGTCAGGTCAATATGATTAAATTCAAAATCATTGCAAAGTAAAATGACGAAGCAGTTAGGGCCCTTTTGGGCCAACTGGAAAGGTCATATTCTAAAATTATTATAATCACCTCGCATTATTCCCTTCTTACACCTCAAAAAGCCTGACGTCTGTGCAAAAGAAACTTGTTTTTAATGACGAAAATAGGCCAAATAGTAAACTTCAGAGAAAATTTAACCATCTACAAGTCAGTGTACCAAGATGAATGTTTTAGCTTATGCTTGTCTTTGTTCTGAGAAATTCCGCCTGGGTCAAATACATGTTCATGTTCAGATATCACGAAAACGCTTCCTGAAAATTTTTACAATTGGCCTTTTTGACATATTACTGTCTTCCATATACATTTAGTGTTGTTGCATGTCATGTATATGCAAGTGTTGCCATGAACAAAGTCTTCACCCCATTCGCATTGACACGTCTGATAACTTTCCAAACGCCCAATGTCGGGTAGCCTAGTGGTTAAAGTGTTCGCTCGTCACGCCGAAGACCCGGGTTCGATTCCCAACATGGGTACAATGTGTGAAGCCCCTTTCTGGTGTCCCCCGCCGTGATATTGATGGAATATTGCTAAACGCGGCGTAAAACCCTACTCACTCACTCACCAAACGCCCAATACAAGTCTTGCTCATTTCTTACATTGTGCAGATTCTGTGGTGACAACAAGGCCATCATTTCATCTCCTTGGGGTGCTGATGAGAACAGTTCTTAACAAACGACCCGTTAAATCGGTGAGTACATGTGTTCACTTTAGTCAATCTTTGACACAGATAATTCGTTTTTTCAAGTACTATCTAAGCATTGAAACACGCCTGATCTCATTTGCGCACAACTTGGGCAAAACAGCTGCCGCTAGAACGTACGACGGAAACAAACATCACTTCCATCAGGATTAACAGGGATTGTCGTCTCATCGCACGGTCAAAGGAAAAACATTTCGATGTCGTCGGTATCTTTTGTTTAATTCAATATAATCTGCCGAACAATCGTCAGCTGTGCAGAAAGCGTTTACTAATAAGATTGTTGTTTTGTGGTTCACCTAAGTTCAAAAGTTTAGATTGGAAGATGGGTGGCTGCAACTAATGACACAACTACAAAAAAATGATAATGTAATGAGGACTGTTATTTTGGTATCTTTAATAGTTTAGTCATCCATGAATACAGTTGACATGTGTCTGATTAGATATTGAGTGTGGTCGATCCATCAGTAATTACCCCAGTGACAGGCGATAACTATATTTGTACATTTATTATATTTGAATGAATGAGGAAAGAGATTTCAACCGTTCAACTGTGAAACAATTATATACTTTAAATGGGCAATTTGCTAATGGAGTTTAAACACAAACTATATTATACATTTTTACACAATTTGCCAATTTTGAAAGCAATTGTCAAGAAGCCGACATTATTACGAGTGTGTGAGTGAGTGAGTGAGTGAGTGAGGGGGGGGGGGGAGGGAGGGAGGGAGGGAGGGAGGGACTGCAGTTATTTAGTTTAACGCCGATCCATGTATTTCACTCATGTCATGTCATGTCTTAGTCAGCTTAGTATTGGACAACTCATGTGCTGGAAGTCTGACATTCTGGGTAGACCACGCGTATGGTGTTGACAGACAAAGGATCCGAATCAGGACATCAGTGGCAATGTGAGTAGTAAGTTAAGTAATATTTTCCTCTTATTTGGTATACTCAGGGTCGAATCAATCCATAATCCCAAAGTGTACAATTTGTATCATCAATAATCTGCAATATGCATCCATTTACTTGGAATGGAATTGGAATAAACAGTTTTGCATTTCGAAAAGCCATATCATGACTTAAATAAAATGTTGACATGCCATCCATTATGGCGGATCGATAATCTGATTTGAAAACCATGCTTAGATCAAAGAGTGAATCTAAGCTCTAAAATACAAAGTTGGGTAAATTGAGGCCACAATGATGAGACGTCGTTGCGATTTCAGCCCGAAGATAAACATTAATCGATTAGTGAATAAAAGCGACAAAACCCTCTCTAAATCTCCGCAAAAAGCAGAGTCGAACAACTTAAATTAATATTGAAACACAGAAAGCAATATTATAACTATTATGCACAATGGCATTACTGAATCTAACAAACTGGTTATTGCTCGAGGCTGCTGTATTTGGACAATCCTATTTAACGCTATGTTAGTTGTGATATTTCGGTAACCTTTTCCACTTTATAAACATTTAGCATGGTTTCCGATCACAAATTGAATATCCTAATTGACCGTTGCCTTTATGTCTTTTCCTCTTAATTTCATCAGGCAGAACAATTTTATCGAATTGCTTCAATAGCACGTTTAATCCTTTCCTTGTAGTAGTTTTTGTCTTGCTTCCATTCAATAAAGACCATATGTTTCTCAAATCAATCAACTGTAACATTAAGGATAAAGGCTGAGCCGCACGTTCAATTTCTACGAAAGATGTGATCGTTCTATCTTAAATAGTTTATTATTGGATATACGGAAATAGAATATACTTTCCCTCCGACCTGCAACATAGTGGAGGTATCTGACGTACAACTGGTCTTGCAGTACACCGCCTTCTGAACACATGCTGAGGGATACAGATGAGGTGAGGTGAATGGGGTTTAACGTCGCGTTCAAAATTAATGCACTCATATGGCGACGTGCATGTACATGCTGATTGTACTAGTCCGGACTAATGCTGATTTTATAGTGCTAGCCCACTGAGATACCACAGTTCAACACGAATACCCCACTCAGACACAGTATACTGACTCCGAGCCGACCAGGCATGGTAACAACAAGTACCATCTTTAAACGTCTTTTGATATGACGCGACCGGGGTTCGAACCCCGGAGCTTCCGGTCTCTGGTCGGACGGTTTACCACTCGACCACGGAGGCGGTGTGAAGGAGTAGATGGGACATGGCAATACATGTAGCTGTGAATGATATGTTTATAGTACAGCAGCTATAGGGTGGATTAAACGCCGATAGTCCTTGTCTTGCAGATGGGATACTTTTTTATATCGGGGCTGCGAGTAGCGTCGCGCTGAAGGCCTGGTTTCAATTCAATTTGTGAAACCCATTTCTGGTATCCTCCACCGTGACATGGCTGGTATATTGCTACAAGCGGATAAAAAACCTCACTCACTCCCTCACTCACTCACTCACTCACTCGGAATAATGTCGGCTTCTAAATAATTGATTTCAAAATTGGCAATTTGTCTCTGTAAAAATGTATAATATATGAAGAGCTACGATCTTTAAGCGGATGCAAAACCACACTCACTCACTCACTCACTCACTCACTCACTCACTCGAAATAATGTGGCTTCTAAATAATTGATTTCAAAATTGGCAATTTGTCTCTGTAAAAATGTATAATATATGAAGAGCTACGAGCTATAAGCGGATGCAAAACCACACTCACTCACTCATTCACTCATACACTCTTCGTCCCAGAGAGTTACGAGCATTAACGACGGGGACGACCACCTCTTTCTCGGATTCAAGACAACAGCATATCTCCAGCATTCTGCGCTGATTACACCGCCAACCAACGGTTCGAGGCGACTTCCAGAAACGCCAGTGGAACCACAGATGGACCATTATCTATGCAAATCCTCCTAGCCGATCAGAATAGCCGATATCAAGCACCTGCTGTACACTGCTTGTCAGCGCATGCCGCCGAAGGAGAAGAAATATCAAGAAAAATTCAACAAAAACTCGATGCCTTGAAATCATACACTATGCTGACTCGGCTTCCTATCTGCGTAAAATCTGAAAGTTTATATGAACACCCCTGGACATTTTGATTGTGTATTTGGATATGGATATGGTATATGGATATGGATATGGATATGGATATAAGAATACGCTCTCGTCGATTATGTAGTTAAACGTTGAATGTCGTGAACCCTGAATTAAGTATTCTTTGCTTTGAATTCAACCCCCTCTTAAATCGGATCAAGGAAGACTCCTGCGTGGCTGATTTCGAGAAACATTTGCATGACGTCCCAGTTGGGGATTAGTGAAAAGTCATTGGCCACAGTACTGCGAATTGACCAGACAGACATCTATTACTGCAACATTAGAAGGATTATTCAGGTTAAGCGCGATCGAATGTCATGGGATGAAGCAGTTTGGTTCACATACATATAATTGAACCACACTTATGGTCTTATGAATTTTGAATACTTTTCTTGAAACATCAGTCTTGATTACTTTAAGTGTATACGCCAGTAGTTGGCTGACTATTCCTTTTCCACATACCATATTTATATGTCGTAGATTTGTAGTAAATTCGTCAAATATTGCAAAGCTGATTTTCATATGAAAGATTTGTATTCACTAATTTCTTTTCACGAACAGTTTAAAATTTCTTGTGACAATGACTCAGAGGAACTGTCTGCACAAAAATACTTTCACCGACTTCTGAATATTGAGGTCCAAATGTGAGTTTATAGAATTACATATGTGTCCTCACCGTTTGTTGTTCTGCTGTTTGGAAATTCACACCTGGAGGATAATGAACTAGCACACGTTGACATTTTAATCAACACAACATCATTCACTGCTGTCTTAACATGTTGATACTTTAACAACCTTGACAATGTTAATTTCCTTAATATAACATAATTATTTGTAATAATTCTATGTGATAAGATATGGCCATGAAATTTAGTGAAAAACATTATTCAGTCCTTCCATTTACCTGGATACTCCTACAACATGGTATGGCTAGCAGTTAATTTAGAAGCATTCTTTCGTCACGCCGAATGCCAGCGTTCGATTCCCAACATGGTTACAAGGTATGAATCCCACTAGTGTCCCCCACCAAGGTACTGCCGGAATATTACCAAACACACCGTATCGCAAATACCATACTCACTCATTCTGAAATATTATGTAAGCGTATTTCGTTTTCGTTGGTGTATGGTGCAGTGGTAAGCCGTTGATATATATTTCACGACAGTGATTTTTTGTTTCATAAATCCGCAAAGGAATTACGCCAAACTCGCTAACTTCCTGATTGATTGATAATAGAATGGATGGAGCTCGTGTTGGAGTATTCCGCTGTACGATAGCACTGATTTGGTGTTATCAACATTTTTTAACGTTGATGGTTATATGAGGTTACTATTGTTGACGTATTTATGACGTGTTTATGTTCAGGTATAAACGTAAAATAGGTGTGCAAACCCAATGACATCACACCGGTTTTACGATAACATAAACGCAAATATAGCGGACTTACGAACAGTTGTGTCTCAGCTTGCTGTAGAATCGGAATAATCGAAGATCATATACCCAATACATGTTCGTTTCTTAAAATATTTCAAAAATGTCACTGTGTCACATCCAGTTTAGAAAGGACACTGTGATCAAGGTGGGTGTACTCCTAATGACGCTATCATTATTAACATGGAATGTACGTGGAGTTCTCCACGGTACGGACTATATTCGTCAGACATTGTCTCGACATGTTGATGTTGTGGCCCTACAGGAGCATTGGCTGCCTGCAAATAGAATGTCTAAATTAAATATGTTTCAGGATCTAAATTTGATATCCTATAATGCTGTTTCTCCGGAAACATGCTGTTTTCGGGGATCAGATGGATTAGCAATCTTAGTTAATAGCAACAGCGAGTGGAAAGCTCACACTATCACTGTAAGCACAGACCACGCAATAGCTATCAAACTAACTCGGCGACACTTCTGTGATATTTATGTAATAGCATGTCGCCTACCTTCAACTAATGTACTACATTCTGTGTATTGTGACGCCCTTAACGAACTCATAGATATGTATGATGATCTCTGTGAACAGGGTGTTACTTTTATCCCTGGTGATCTTAATGCAGATATTTGTAAGCACAATCTCTCTGCCCGGGATAAGCTAGTTAGCACTGCTATATCTGATAGACACCTCCTACACACCATTAGTGAGTTCGCAACCCATTCCCCACGTTATACATGTAGATCCAAGGATAACACCTTAAAGAGTATGATTGACTATATCCTGGTACCCTCGTGGATAAAAGACCATGTTACCGATCTCCATGTTATAGATACATGCCCTTATACGGTGTCAGATCATCTCCCATGTTTATTATCTATGTCATTGAGAGCCTTTGGTCGAAATAATCTCAATATTAACCCCCCTGTTCCAAAATGGAACAAAGCAAGTCAAGATGATATACTCATGTACCAGTGTGAATTTGGTACATATCTTAACTCCTTTCACGACTGTAATCTGTCTTGTCAGCCTGAAAATGTTGACACATATAGCGACCATATAAGTAAATGCCTTTTACTTGCAAGTTCCAAATGTATCCCTAAATGTGAATATAAACCTTATCTTAAACCATTCTGGAAACCTGACGGACTAAATGATGCACATTACCGTATGAGGGTTGCTCGACGTGCATGGCTAAATAACGGTAAACCCAGGGACGAAAACTCAGATTCGCGCATCTCTTATAAAACTGAAAAGAGACACTTCAGGCGCCTCTATCGAAAATCGAAAAGGTCCAACAAAAAGAATACCCTAAGGGAAATTGAGAGGTCAGCTGAACTTGATATAAATTCTTTTTATAAAACTGTTAGAAAACAACGAGGGAGGGTGGCCGAGATACCTATACTTAACTATAAGGATGAATGTGGTTCTACACCCTCAGCTATTTGCAGATTATGGGGTAAATATTTTTCAGATTTAGCCAAACCCTACCATTCCGAAGGATTTGATGATGTATTTAAAGAAGATATAACTAGTAAGGTACAGATATTTAAACAAGTACGAGAGAGGCCTGATGAGGAATTGGAAAAAGAATTTACATGTCAAGAGATAAGAGAGGCCGTCAAATCCCTCAGCAGGAATAAATCCCCAGGTCCGGATAAGATTACAAATGAACATATTATCTATGCAGGAGAACATCTTATTTATTCCTTACGTATACTTTTTAATCTTATGATGCAACTACAATATGTACCTTATGATTATAGACTTGGTATGGTCATACCAATATATAAGGGGAAGAATGAAAAATCTGACCCTCGAAATTATAGAGGTATTACTCTCACATCATGTCTCTGTAAACTCTTTGAAAAAATACTGCTCAAACGTATAGAAGACAAACTATGTAGACTTAACCCAGACTTTCCTGATATGCTACAGTTTGGTTTTAGAAAAGAACATGGAGCTATTATGTCAGTATTTACTTTGATCGAAGGCATTCAGTATTACATACAAAGGGACTCTGCAGTCTATGCAGCTTTCTTAGATAATGAAAAAGCATTCGATAGGATATGGCACGATGGATTATTTTACAAACTACATAAACTGGGCATTAGAGGTAATACATGGAAATTACTACATCATTGTTATACAAATAGTTATGCTTATATTTCCTACCAAGGTGAACAATCAGACACATATATGGTTCAGCAAGGTGTTGGCCAAGGCAGAGTAATCTCTGCTTGGTTTTTTCTTGTTTTTATAAATGACATCATTACAGCCCTTAGACAAGCACAATGTGGCATCCGTGCATATGGTATGGATATTCCTGCAGTCTTGCTTGCCGACGATACTACACTTATTAGCGCATCACCGAGAGGCTTACAAACATCCCTTGATATTGTACATACATATGCCTCAAGGTGGCGCCTAACATATAATCCATCAAAAAGTGCAATAATTGTGTTCACCAAAGCAAAACGCAAGGGATATAACTGTCATTGTAAACTTGGTAATATACACATCACTACAACTGACTCTACGGTGTATGGTGGAATACTTCTAACATACAATCTGTCCTGTAAAACAAGAATTGAAAAGTACTGTCAGAAAGCAAGACAAAATATTAACTCCCTAAGATCTTTAGGATTAAATAGTTATGATCTTCATCCAATTTCAAGTGTGAAAATATGGCTCAGAATGATACTCACAACCAGCCTTTATGGATGTGAATTACTCTATGACATCAAGGGTCAACATGCCGCTCTGTTGGAAGGAACGCAAAGATATTTTGCACGCATTGTACAGGGTCTTGATAAAAGATCTCCCTCAGAATCTACTATTTCGAACCTTGGACTTTGGACAATTACTGCATATATTGATAAATGCAAACTTTTATTTCTTGGTCGTTTATGCAATCTGAACTGTAATAACTTTGCAAAAGATATTTTTTGCGCGTCCATTGCAAGCCCTGTCAATTCAAAGACAATCTGTGGAGATCTTAAATCAACACTTGATAAATACAATCTGAGTCCCTACCTTCGTGCATATACTCAGTACGGTACTTTCCCTCCAAAATTGAAATGGAGAAATCGTGTTAACGAAACTATATGCAAATACGAAGAACAATCATGGCTCACAAATGTATCAAATAACGCAAGCATGTCCCGTTATAAGAGAATTCATACGAAATTAACATACCATGTACTTTGGCAATTAGCTTTTCTGTACCCGGAATATCGACCTGCTTTACAACTCTGTGTGAAAGTCTCATCACGTAGTAAACTTTCGAAAGAGTGCATGCTCTGTAATAGGCATGCTTTTGACTATGACAGCCACGTTATTTTACATTGTGAAGCGCTGATATCAGAAAGAAATGCGTTTTTCTCTTCTCTCATTGACGTACTTGACGTTCAAAAATATGTTGATTTTGAAATGCAAGATGAAACAGATATGTTATCAGTCTTATTTGGGGCTGAAACAAAATTTACTCACAATCTGGATCAACACACCTGGGAAACTATTATACTTCAGTTCTCCTCGTATCTGTACAAACTAAGCATCTTCTGATATATATCTTCTAGTGAAAATCTGTCATCATTTAGGTATCTGAATTTGATAAACTGTGTGTAATTGTAAATATGTTGTGCCTTTTTTTATTGTGTTAACTGCGTGTAATTGAATATATATTCATTGTAATCTTCGGAATCGCATCTGGAGGAAATAAAGAATCTCTCTCTCTCTCTCTCTCTACTGCCTGCTAGATTACAGAAACATTAAACGTGAAACATATCTACCATCCCATTTCAGAAATATTTCTGTTCGGTGATTTAGGAATGACGACATTATGTGGGAAGTCACTGATCGATATTTGTGCAATTTTGATCGTTCAGTGAAGACTATATCATGTGGGAAATGGTACTGGCTCATCATAGAGTCAAGCCACCAATTGCTTATTTATGATCAAATACATACTGAATTGTTTGATGGGCATTTCTTAGTTGACCGATGACAAAGTAGACACAGCTTTATAGATATCAACTTATTTATTATACATGAGCAGGTTAACTGCCCCAATCACAAAAATCAATTGGAAAACATCAAAATCCTCCCCAAATACTTATACTGAATATGACTTCACTGAAAGAAAACTAATTGAAGCTGTCCAGATTCGCCACCAAAAGCCTTCTATCAACAGAGATCCTTACATCCGGCTGCAATAAACTCATCTAGCACTAATGTTCTCAATTACCCCACCTAAGTAATTCAATCTTGTTGAGTTGGCTTCCTGTTGAATTGGTTTCCAAAGTTGTTGTCCATAAACTGTAAATAGCTCAGGAAATGGTCCTCACTGTGAGAGTTCAGTATCATACGTGTGTAAGGGCTTTATTCTTTGTTTTTCGTAGTCGGATCAGGTCTATAACTATTTATATCATGCGTACATGGCTGTTGCCTTTTTGTCAGCGGTAGGGAATTAAATGCTTTCCTTGGCAATAACATATTACTGAATGTTACAATGGTATAAAACGTGCCTGTACATGGCTGTTGCCTTTTTTTAAGTCAGCGGTACGGAATTAAATGCTATCCTTGGCAATAACATATTACTGATTGTTACAATGGTATAGAACGTGCCTGGACCCGATGGTCGTCGGGTCGATCCCAGATCCATGTTTTGACAGTGGTACACTCGTACTTGAGGGCATTGTCGAAGCTGAAAAGCCATTAAGCGAAATATTATTTAAAAGTTTCATTACACAAACGCACTCACGCACTTGGTCCAAGGGCACTTCGAGTAGACTTTTATTAATGTTCATGTGCAGCATGTGCATCCATGCCTTATAGTCATGCCTCATACAGAACAAGGAATGTTGGAATGACCACGCGCGGTTCATGTAATTTTGTCAATTACATAACTGAAGCAAGCATGGTGTACTTGGCACTGAAACACTTCGCATTTATGAATTTAGGTCTTTTTTTCAGCACATTGGCTACACAAGTCAAAATAAGTTGATCTTTGTGTTTAGGCATGAGATAACAAACCCAACAATGACATCGTACGGGTTCGAATGTCTTTAGACGTGTTTCGAGATGGAAACACAAAACAACATCTTGTCTGATGCTTGAAATAATAATTGTGGCTACATTGTGTGTCGGCATCTATATATCAGTTACTCATAGGGAATGGTATGTTGAAACAGAATAGCCGGCCCCTTGTGCAGTACCGGCCGCTCCATTGAACAGACACTTGCTGACTCGGGTTTTTTATCACATCACTCAACCTATCCTAATTTCACGCGGGGCTTCGTTGATGACGTTTAGGCCAAGGTCGGAAATAGCACGATGTCAATGAGCTTAATCTGTCTGTTGAATCTGGAAGGAAACTCCCACATGCACACCCACAACTGAAGGTTGATGATTAGCGTCACACGTCCTTAAAAAAGTACTTGCTCTTCTGCGATAATACAGACGTCACAGGGAATGTTGGGCGATGATTGCCAGTTCAATCATTCACGTGACTACGTGATGATTTCTAGGACGGAGTAGATTACCTTTCCCATTCTTATTCTGAAAGTGGACGAAAGCAGGGATCTAAAGGTTGCAAGATGTTCATTGTGGAGTAAATGTCATCGTTCCATGGCGGGGTGGATGGCTGCTCTTGCTGATGGTCACGTGTTTGTCTGACTGAGGTGTAAACTACACGGCCACTGTAATACAGATTTAATACTTCAAACAAGGCAGTTACACAATTACTCCTTCCTTGGCATAATGACATATGCATCAGATAGTATGATCAAAACGCCAGTTTCAGTGCACAAATTCGCAATCCGATGCTTCAGCGTGCATCAATACATTCTATCTGGCACAATGGAAGGTTCAGACTTAACGAGGATGAATTAACGGACCCTTTTTAACTGAATCGTCAATCGGCAGCATCTGACGGCGTCCATGACAACGTTCCCCTTGAGTAAAACCAAATTCAGAAGCTATTCATTAAACGTGTTACAGTTCATTCCCCTGTCATTCTTTGACTCGAGATTCATGACAACCGTGATTTGTCTTTGTCAATTCGTCCCTCCTAATTAACTTGCCCTCTTTTCATGGTTTTATCTAATGGTGTCAATTAGTAGTAAGTGCAAAGATATAGGATCAAAAGGTTCATGCCATCTGAGGCGAATGGCTTGTTCGGATCCAATAATAAGCTTGGTGCGCATCTAGTTGTTCATGTTTATGACATTGCTTTCCCATTATTAAAATGATCTGCAAAGCTATCCGTTTGAAAGTCGACGTGTGGAGGACATTCCATAGTGGATGCTTCAGTGACAAAAATGATGTCCGATGTAAGAGAATATTCGGATCTGTACCATGTGTTCCCGTGAATTGTTTGATGGTCATTTCTGAGAAGCTGGCGGATGAGTGAGTGACTGAGTGAGTTGGGCATAACGCCGTTTTAACAGTATTCCAGTTATATCACGGCATGTCAGCTTCATGTGGGTGGAAAGCCCGAAGTGATGCAGGTCTTAGACGTTTACCACTTCGGTGAAACCAACGGGCAGGGGTATGGTGCTGACAAACCTAGAGACATAATCGGGGCGAACCTGGATTCGAACCCACAATCATGGGTTTCTGGCGTGTCCAAAGAACGCAACTCTGCACAGCGAATTGCGGCGCCTTAGACGACTGGGCCACCCGTGCCCCCCTGACGGATGACAAAGTAGGAAAGTGATTTATGAATAACAACTTTATTATACTGTAACAGCGACGTGTAGGTATCTATTCGGTATCTATACAGAAACGTCGCTATGATGTATCGTAGAAAAGTTGTTATCCATAAACTTTTGTCAACTTTGTTAACCTTCTAAGAGATGCACATCAAACAATGTTTACACTCCATACCGAGTGCAAGTTCTCTACTGGGTGAACATATTCACACTCAAACGGACAAATTTCTAATGAGAAATTTGACAAATGGAGAATTATCATGGGCATATTTTCCCTCCAGCATTATGCCATATTGTATACTGAAGTATAATGAGTAAAATGTTTGGTTCCAGTGTTTGGTTTTTACATGGACCATAGATACGAACATGTATCCTCGATTGAACTGACGTGATAAACGCCAGTACATCTTGGTCCTTTTACTGTACGGGTATGTACATTTTGCATTGTCACTCTGTTGAGTGCAGGTTTCCCTTTTGCCCTGACCCGACACACACATGACACACACATGACACACATTGCTCTACACTCATTGCACTATTCTGTACGGAACATCTGTGACCGAAAGATAAGTAAAATAGTACAGTCAAAGTCTACATACTTCAAGTGTAACGTCCCTATAAGCGTTCACTGGTTCGTTAGTGTTATCTGTGGTCTGGCATTTCTTTCTGTATAACAAGCTGTGGTCGCATTTAGGATCCAGGCGAAGCTTCATCAAGAAATCGACTCTATGCTCCACCGGATATAGATGAGGAGCTTCCGTATCTAATGGCAAATACATCAAGGAAAAGAGTTGACAAGAGAAATCGTCAGATCCCCGAATAGAGTATGAACAGCTATAACCTATAACAAAGAAATTTGAAATACCAATTGATGATTTTTTATTATTATGTCTTGAAAAGTATCTTTTATCAAAATGTATATGACTTAAAAATTATTACGTTACCGATATGAATGATCAATGACGAACATTTGATCACTTTGATTCCTTTTACATCTGGATCGTACATGTTCTACGTCATGCATTGAAACGAGAAAGGGTTTGTGTTCATGTATTGTAGCTGATGCAGGTTTTCTACCCATTATATAGTTCATCTTCCACGGCTGGTGGGTACTACTGTTTAAATAATAACAACAAACAGCCTTCCAACAGTGGGTGTTCATTAACTTGTTTTGAATATTATATATGCCAGTAACAATCGTTGAAAGTACGTTACACAAAATCATTTTTTAAATAAGTTAAAAATACGATGCTAGCTTCGAATTCTCGATTTTGTAAATAGGTTAGTCAGCATAAAACTCGTACTCCTTCGTTTCCCCGATGAAGTTAATGTCGGGCTTTCCTGTCAGGTCGCGACATGATAATTCTCAAGTAATCATCAAAGCGGCGTAAAACCCACCTCACTCACTTGCTAATTGTAATTGCCATTATGAAATCTAAACCCATAACCATAACTCGAATAACTATATCTCATGCTGTTCGAGTGAGTGAGTGAGTGAGTGAGTGAGTGAGTTTATGTTTTACGTCACATCGGCAATATTTCAGCCATATCGTGTCGAGAAATTATACATTATTTTTACATATATTTAAACTAAATACAAACTTGTCATCGGTGGACAGTAAAATACCTAGAATATCACAGAATAATATTTAAAACTAGCATACAACCATAAAAAGATATCACTATATGAAACAGTACAATGTAAAAAAGGGCTATAGATCGCCATCATCTGAAGGTAGATCACCTAGGGTCCATGAGGACTTACAGTACTTTTGCTACCTGCCCATGCTGTTCGAGCTCTTGTATATTTCGCCCCGTGAAGGTCCGGGTTAGAATTGGTCTTCAGCAACCCATGCTTGTCGCAAGTGGCGACTAACGGGATCGGGTGGTCAGGTTCGCTGACTTAGTTGATGCATGTCATCGTATCCTCGTGCGTACCTCGATCTTCATGATGTCTATCACCGGATCGTCTGGTGCAGACTAGATTATTTACGTCACATTGCTGGAATAAAGTGTGCGGCGATAAACAACAAACGAAACAAACAAAATAGTTTTCATGTCATAACTGTATTCATCTCAAAAGGGGAAAGACTTATGCACCTCCAAACATAAAAATATGCCAATATTCATTAACCATTTGATCTTAAAATGTATAATGATAATGTGTTGAGAATTAGCCTTACAACTGCATGTTGTTTAAAGGGTAAGTGAACTCAATATAGCAGTTTTGCAGATTTTAATATTTAGAGCATACAAAATTACATACATGTGTGCTTGGCAAAAATTCAATTTGAAAAAGGGAAAAAGCTTAAAACGGTCGATAAAAAGCGACAGGCGAAATCGTACCCCAAACGAAAATTCCGCCATTGAGGGTATTCTTCTACCTGAGGTTAAAACGGGTTCCCAGCGTTTGACGCGCTGCGCAATTTCTACGATCGGGCCGGCGCCCAATCTGCAAGCTCACCCGTTTGATAACCGTGGAATAGAACCGAGGGCAGCAAGTGGTTTATCGGGGTCTTCCTACTTGTCTACTTGTAAAGGAATTACAGACAAGAAACTATATTCCACTGTCCCAAAGGGGCAGGCTGATTTACATTTTATTATCAATTCCAAGAACGTGTCGGCACTTGATTTTTGCTAGATACAGCTTCCTGACCAAGACTAACCGTCACACTTCCATCCGCTGGAAAAGAGGATGCCCAACCACCAGAAACACTTAAGATGACTTTGTTACAAAGTACAATAATAAGTCACGGAGCAGTGGATCGACGCCAACAAATCATTTCGAGAGATGTACAAATTCATTGACATACCGCAGGTCGGGGAAATAATACTGCGATCGCAATACAGGTAGTTACATGCCACCCTAAAAGAAGAAGTTTCGAAACCAAGCCAAAATGCCTTAAAGAGAGAGAAGAGACAACTTCTTGCCAACCAGTGAGTGAGTGTGTGCATATTGCACACCCTCTACATAAAAAAGGCGATCCGAGAAACCCTGACAACTACAGGGGGATCTCATTAATGAGTGTTCTGGGGAAAATTTTTACCTCTGTTTTGAATAACAGGCTTACTAACTGGGCAAATATGAGAGATAAGATACCGGAAGTTCAAGCTGGTTTTAGAAAAAATTATTCAACCGTAGATCATATTTTTACATTATATGCTGCAATTCAAAAATGTCTAACACGTCGTAAACACAAGGTTTACGTTGCTTTTATTGATTTTAAAAAGGCATTTGATACAGTTGATCGTTATAAATTATGGTGTTGTTTAAGAAAAGCTGGACTACAAGGGAAGATGTTTAATATAATACAATCAATGTATTCAAATATCAAGTCATGTGTACGTAGTGATTATGGTGTTACTGATTTTATCGATTGCCCATCTGGTTTACGTCAGGGATGTATACTGAGTCCTCTGTTATTTTCGTTTTTCATAAGCGAATTATATTATGAAATCTCAAGTAACGGCAAGCATGGTATACAGATGTATCCTGACATCCTTGAACTTCTTATGCTCCTTTTTGCCGATGATGTTATTTTACTATCTGACACTGTTATTGGTCTACAGAATCAGTTGAATGTATTAGATAAATATACTAAGGAATGGAATTTATCTGTAAATTTAGATAAGACAGAAATTATAGTATTCAGAAAAGGGGGTCCTTTAAATTTTAGGGAAAGATGGTACTTAAATGGACAACAAATTAATGTAGTTAATGGTTATAAGTATCTCGGCATAATGTTTAATTCAACACTAAATATGAACAAATGTGTATCTGACTTATCACTGCGAGGGAAACGAGCTTTACTTAATATAATGTCTGTTTCACATAAACTTGGAGTTATTACTCCAAAAGTATTTTTCAAATTATTTGATACTCAAATACAGCCAATTTTATTGTATGGATCTGAAGTGTGGGGTTACCGAAGATATGAATGTTTAGAAAGAATTCACCTACTGGCATGTAAAAAGTTTCTTCGCGTTGGAATAGCAACACCAAATAATATGATATATGGAGAATGTGGAAGATACCCACTTTACATTAATTCACAAATAAAGTGTTTAAAATATTGGTTTAATATCATCCGTATGCCAGAACATCGGCTTCCGAAAAAAGCTTATAACATGCTCTTTCATTTAGATAGTATCGGTAAGGTTACATGGGTATCGCATATTAGGACACTATTATTCTCACATGGATATGGGTATATATGGCTTAACCAATCTGTTGGTGATCAACATTTATTTCTAAATGATTTTCGTAAAATAGCAATAAATATGTTCTATCAAGGGTGGCAATGCAACTTGGAAAATAGTTCACGTTATGATTTGTACAGAACATTTAAGACTCTATTAGAGCCAGAAAAATATCTATCAGTTTTAACAAATAGTCACCTAAGAAATGGATATATTAAATACAGACTTGGCTTGTCAAAACTTATGATTAACTATGGACGGAATATATCACTTGAAAGAATACAAAGAATTTGTCCATTCTGTAACTCTGCAATAGAAGACGAAATACATTTTACCTTTGAATGTCCTTATTATGCAGAATTACGTACTAAATATATACCAGAATGTTTCTTATCTAAGACAAGTAGAATAGCTTTTGTTTCTATTTTGTCATCGAATGATGCCGATGTAATGTTTAAACTGTCTTTATTTGTAAAACATGGGATGGAACTACGAAATAACATGTTGAGTGGAAATTCATAATTTTAATTACCTCACCCTAGAAAGTCCTCATGATTATCACCGATTGTTAAATGAATGTTATATTTATATAATTTTTGTTGTATCTCCCAATCTGTAAATTCTCACCCACTGTATTTATCTGAACTTGTATATGGGCCGATGGCCTTTGATACAATAAACATCTTTGACTTTGACTTGACAATATATCACCACATCTTGCCAACAAGAAACTAGTGAATGATTATCACAATGATAATTCACTTTTAGTTGAACTGTGAAATATGTAAATTTGAGGTGTGGAGGAAAACCATATCTGTTGTGTATTTTTGTGAAACGGTTATCTTTGTTTTACAAGCATCCTAGGATCCCCGACAGTGTTTGATATGACCCCAAGCTTAAACAAGTAAGTAAGTGGTCAAGTTAGAAATCATATGTATTGCATACAGCATATGTATTGCTGCTAAGAATCACAATTCACCCAATGAAATATTTGTCACGAACAGCTGCGCTGGTAACTTTAGGCCACGCCCCCAAATATGTTTCTTTTGGAAGTCGATTACAGATCGTGTGATTTCACTTCGACATTTCAATACATTCATCGAAGATTATGAAATTTTCCATATCGGAACTAAACAAATTAATATCATTTTTTCAAGTTAACTTGCCCTTTAAACTTAGCGTTTGAATGTTTACAACTGGGTCACACCGTCTCTGCGTCCGGCCTACGAATATATGTCATTCTCACATCAAATTCCTATCCTGATTTACCGATCCCTGCTTTGTTGCTTGAACTGATTGTGCCAAGTGGTACCACTTGCAGAGATAGCAGCCGAAGGTCTTATCAGGTATTGTTATCGGACATATTGATACGCTTCACAATGCCTGTATATGTGTTAATGAGATTGATTTAGCGTCATAGTGCTACACCAAGTTTTCCGTGTTGATGAGTTAATCGGACATTTTCGCACAAAAGTAGTACAGATTACATTCTGTCATACATATTTATTTTGCTCTGTCAGCTAATTATCAGAATATTATCGGATTACCATGAGATCATACTATCGCTAACTCCCTGTCGTCCAACATATATGTACATGAATATATTCAGGTCATATACTGTTGTATGATGACTACAACAAAAATGGCGGTTTTTGTTAACACGGTAAGGTGAAGAACAGTAAGGAAACGTACGACATTGTAGATAATAACTTCTGGTTTATTGCATATAGCGACGTTTCGATGTAGATTCTAGCATCTTTATCAAGCTTTATCAAGCTGTGTGAGTGATGAGAGGTATATATGCATTATTTGTTGTAGTAAGCAGCAGATTAACATTGACAATAACAGGTAATAAATAACAAGTAGCATACAGATGATTGGATAAACCCAAATGTACAGTAAGAATAGCAAATAGCACACAGGTAATAAAGCACACGGGTAATGAAGTCAGATGCACTCTTAGAATAAGGATAAAAAGGATTAAACAGTTGTGACAAGCTGATTGGATCATAATTAAAATAGTCAATTGCTTAATAAGATCTTCATAGGCAGGCAAAATGTATTACCCTTGATCTCTGTTGATCTGGCGGATTTCTATAGCTTCCGAAAGTTGTTTTTTGGGAAATCCCTACATCGAGACGTCGCTATATGCGATAAACCACAATGTGTTATCCATAAAGTTGTACGTTTTCTTACTTAGTATACTCGCAAACTGCTAGAATGCCAATCTAACAGTTATTGGAGAACAGTGTTTAGCATGCTGGCATTGTACACATAGAGCAGGTTTAATTTGGTCCGTAAAGCTGAAAATACCAGTGGCAAACTGGGCTACTGCTCTTATTGCTTTGTTGCAAAGAAATATGCACACTTAACTGTATCATTATTGCTAACGCCCCCAGTTTTGGAAATATAAGCGACACAATCCGTTTCACAATCATAAGAAAAGCTTAGTAACTATAGGCATCGCCCCAAGTTATACGGAGATATTTAAAAGCAAACCATACGGTTCATTTACGAGTTATGATTCATTTGTCAGTTGTCTTGATTTGCATAGTTGCCTTGCGATGTTCATACACCTAGAAATCTTTAAAACCTTAAAATAGAAATGTCGATCCTATTACTTTGATGGTTTCTTTACACATTAAGTTTACATTTCGTTTCATAGAGATGTACATGTGTTCAGAATCCTTTAGTGAATGAATATGGTTGTACGCCGCTTTTGTCAATATCACAGAAGTATCACAGCGGGGGTATCAGAACCTCTAGACTATCCCTCCACCTCATTTGTACCAAAAGCCTTGCATGTGTCCGACAACACATTTCCAAAAATCCTCTTATATATAGTATCAAATGCAAAATTGTAACAACAATACATATATTTTTAATCTTCTAATCAGTGTTTGATATGGCTAAGAAAATATAAATCATCATCTAAGTCAAGTGATCCAATCATATAATTCCACCACTGTTCTGCCTTGTTCGCCAACAGAAGTCTTTTTCGACAGATAATCGAGACTGATTTTCTGGTGTTGACGTTTTCTGTTAACAATGGAGAACGTGCATATGCATGGACGATACACGTTGGGCGTATTGGCACTGTCTCTTCCTGGTGCGATGGTGGCGATCGAAGTTTTGATTGAGCAGGCTATATAACGGACAGGGAACACATTCATTTATCAATTTGATCATTTTATTCACGTCTGTTATTGTAGGACAAAAATGCCCCTCTATAATACCACAATCTTGGAGTGTCGAAATAGGGATTGTTTATCTATGGAAAGGAACAAGCCTTATGTCTGCAATGGACCCATGCCTTCCAGGGACAAATGGGCATACTATAACTTAAAACGAATATTCGGAATGGGTTGACATTTTTATTCACAGTATATAGGATTCCTTATAGTACATGCTTGTTCCTTAAGAACAATTTACCCCAAGTGGTAAAGAGAAACGGATGGTCATTTTCTGGTCATTATTTCAATATAGGGCTGAAATGTGTGTCAACAGAATGTGATTCTCTTTGAGAGCTCTCCATTTCCAAAATGACCTTCAAACATTAAGGAAGCCCTAACCTAAAAGCAATGTCAATGGCATCAGTAATGCTCCCGAGGACTGAATATGTGAAATGTTTCTTTAATTAGAGCTAATGCTAATGGAATAGGTCGTCCTTTGTCAATATTTCAATTTCTATAAGATTTAAGAAGCATTTATTACCTCATCTGACGGAGCCCACATTGCATAGGTCTGACTGTATTGTCGTTATGAAGACGTATGTGAGTATAAGGACTAACTATCCTAAGAACTACGATGCACTGGCATCTTATTGTCCAGCTTGCACTATATTATATCACTTGAAGAAAATATCAACTTTGCAAAATGTACTTACTCGTACATTTAGACATAACTTCAAAATATATAGTTGATATAGACACCACGCTACGCTAATGCGTGTACTTTACCATCTCAGTTGCAGGATGTTCTGATTGACAATATCAAGGAAACTTTGGGACTAAACGTGTTTGTAGGTGTAGGGTACGAACTGTGCCCCCCTCTTACACCATCTGTATGCCTTTGCATACCAACAGGAATTGATGACTACGTCAGTTAAATTAAATCATTCAGCCTTTGTTCCAAATATATAGAGGACCTTATTTATTTCAACAATACCACGAAAAAGGGAATCGTTTATCAAATATGCATCAATCACAGCTGGGAAACCATATTCAGTGTCTTATCTCGATCTGTGCATAGAAATTCAGAATGAAGGCATTTTCCGCACCAAGCTGTCAGACAAGAGGGAGGATTTCGATTTTCCAATCGTGTATTTCTCCTTTTTGTTGTCAGCTTATGACGTTAATGTTTCTAAGCGGCGCAGGTACTTTAGATCACTTTACCACCACAGATACTGTCTGGTATTATATATACCGATAAGGCGAATTACCTACTTGTGTTTACAGAATATGTTATAACCGGGAACTCTCAGCTGAATCTAGTCAAGGGTGAGACAGCTGAATTATGAATTATTGATAGGGTGACGAAAATAAGTTCTAACTGCAATCTACTGATTAATCTTTCACATAAACATTTACTTACATTTTGTCACATAGTTACCGCTTTTAGTTTATTTGTTTTTTTAATAACAATTATATAGACTCAGATCTGAATTAATCAACCAGCACTGTAAAGTTCCCTGTGTTGAGTGAATATCGTGTTTCTCTCATCGGGCGGCGGGGTAAAGGGAGATATTTTCACGAATGGCTACCTAATTATCTTCAGCTAACACGCAGTGACGTTTCACCATCCGATGTAATTGCGATTTAAAATGTAGTTCCGTGTTTGCAAAGTCTTAAAAAATATGTACCAAAATATACAAACATATTTGTGGGGTAAACAAAAATCTTACACAATTGGATATGATGATATATCTTTTTGAAATCTACGAGACCGTTGTTGGAAACAAATGAATACATGCTGTCCAAGTATAAAAAATAGAGCTTTGTAAAACGCAGGTATCGATTGACAAGTTAAATGAGATATTTACAGTTTATAACGGAACATTTTCATGAATATAACGAATGGTAAGAACCGATATTAGCTCCACAAATGACCATCTGTCATTATGTTGCTTTGTCAATGTGGAACGTACGTAAATAGAAAGTCAAATATCTCGTAGAAGACACTTACGATAAGGGGAAGTGATTTACAGGGAGGTAACTCCTGTAAGAAAAAGGTCATGTCAAAGTGTTTTGTTCACTGCAGTGAAATATCATGTTATGTTCACTGCTATAAAAATACAATTTTTCTCAACTTTTCTCACACCAAAGTATACAATCATAAGTGTCCATTCTTCTTTTGTCCTGGATTTAAAAGCTCCAATACAAACATAGAGTGAAGGTTCTAGCAAATGTGCCACCATAATCCTTAATACAATCAAGGAAGGACTTTCTGTATAGTCACATAATGTAGTTGAGACAAGTGAAATTAATACCATGTGGATTCACAAAAACTCAAAGGATACTGGCAATCTCATAAAAGAAACAAGTTCAATTATGTCAAAACATTTGGTTTTTCCACTTTATACACCAATATCCCACACGACAAACTTAATACTCCCTTACTTGATCAGTGGGTGACTAAAGATGCAGAGAGATGCAGAGTGTCGTTAGAACTATCCACAAGACTGTATGACAATAAGAACGACTTTCCACTAACCATCTTTCCAGTTGTCGAGGAATATTTCAGCAGCTCCAGTCTTTGGTGTCCACATTTTACAACTTTGAGGTATCATCGTGCACGCTCTTTCTACGAAGATTTCTCAAAGCAATATAAGACCCTTGGCTTAAAGTTGTTTGATCAACATTACAGCGTCCAATGATTTCAAAATATTTCAAAAGGCTTTATGGTACAAATGTGACAAAAATGCAACAGGATCATAAATGGTGTCCGAGCAATTCCCTATTTTGACTTGTACCACCTGTTCCCCTGCTTTGTTCAATCGAATATTTCACTTGCATTTGCATGTGTTTGTGATGGGGGCCACCGCTGGGTCAGGATAAGCTCATGTTTCAACGAACAAATCGTGTCATCTCTATTGTACTGTGACTTATAAACATATGCTTATGATATAGTCAGAGCCATTCTGCTTTTAGCAGTAACATGTTTTATTTATGCTTTTTAGTTCTGGATATTAGTTACTTCATGTATGTCCCCGAATCCATTCTGTCGCCTTGTACGACTGGGGACGTGTTCTAACCCGGAATCCCCACGGTTGGATATCGCCTATTGCAGACTGTTGATCATGATTGGATTTCCGATCAGGCATCAACAACGTATTAAAATCTGTCCAAGGCCTCGTCCAAGATGTCTCTTCGTCTGACCACCTCTTAATAATGCAAGTTACAGCCCGGCTCGTATGCAGACGTGTAGGCGTCTGGTGTACTGGAATCAGTCAAGGCTCAGTGTACTGTCCTTTGAAGAACCATTTCCAATACAAACCAAAGAGTCCGATAAACTTGGACCAACAGACAGAAGCCGGGTGTCTTCGATCTTTAAGACTCTCGGCAGAGAACGTATTATAACATCGTCCTTCTCAATGATCCGTGTTGGGGTCGGTGAGTAAGTAGGTGAGCTGAATTTAACGCCGTTAAGAACAGTACTGCAATTGTATAACGTCGTGTAAACTTGATAGGAGAGGCGATGCAGGTTTTAGACGTTGACTTTGGTGACACCCATGAGCATGGATATGGTGCTGACAAACTTAGAAACATAATCAGAGCAAACCGAGATTCCAACTTGACCGTACAGTGAACTGATGCATTATGTAACAGCAGTTCATTCAAGTCATTTAAATGTCGAATTTGAGCATTAAATGAGTGAAACATTGTTTTAGTCTGTCCGATAGGACAATACTGGTTGCGCATTTTATCCCTTTACCAATGATTCAGTGAGATTTCTTCTTGGATACCTGTTTTTTTTAATTTAATATTTCAAAAACAAAAGTCGCGTTGTTTATATACATAGATAGCAAACTCTGACCGAATCAGTGACAGGAAATAGTTTACATCGATAAGGGTATTGTTTGGAATAGGCCAAAGATACATTGACCTTCGATGTACACTCTTTGCATGTCGGGAGTACACGTAAATAGCCACTACTTAATCAGACACTTGCAGACCAAATTGAAGTCAGGATACGGTCGATGAATAGTCTTCTTTCCGGCCAATGACATAGGACATTGTAATTGGCCTGACAACATTGTTATTCACACTAGTGAATGGAATACTATAGCCAATTTATGTACATTGATCGAAAGCTGGCCAGATAGCCATGCAGAAGTACATCAGTTGTTTGAAGGCACATGTTTGGGAACTGGCTTCGTACATGTATCAATTGAATACGGCATATTAGATATCAATTGCGTCCAGGAGTATCCAAGTTTTTGTACAAACGCTTTTTAGGTACTAATTCACCATTTTATTTTGTTTCCAATTAATTTATTTTATTGCAATTTTAATGGTTAGGAATTTAAGTAGTACAGAATTCCGATAATGTTACATGAGAAGAAATGAAAACACATTTACTAGTAATATTGATAAATATGAATATTAGTTCTTTTGATAAAATGTCAACATATTTATATATATATCGAACCGTCCGCACATAGTAACCTTATTGCAATGCAAATCAAGATGCTACAAACACTGACATGATATTGTACGGAGTGTTATATTTACAGAATTATACTTCTCAATCAGTACAGTGTTTCAGGACATGCAAACACTTCTATTAGAAACCTGTAAGAAAGAAATTACAAGAATAATTATTCCTAATAACATTAGCCAAGCTGTTTGAGTTAATTACATTGTACGACTACACCTTTAATGTCCATCCTTTTACCCACCTGAACTAGAAATAAAGGAGACCAGTGAGACCGCTTAATAAGACCTATGCAATAAGATTCAGAGTGACGAAGCACCCTCCATAAGACTGTATGACAAAAGGGATGACTTCGACTTTCCAATAGTCAACTTTCCCTTTATGTCGAGCAATATTCCTGGAGCTCCTGTCCTTGGTGTTACATTTCACAGTTTTTAGGTACCAAAGAGCGTCTTGTTCAGAAGGTGTTTGATCAAAGTTACAACATTCAAGTTTTCTAAAGGTTTTATGCTAGGCATGTGGAGGATGTTTCCACATGTGACGGATCAGTGACATTAATTATGTCCTATGCAATTCCCTATTTTGAATTGTACCATACGTTCCTGTGTTCTTTCGGGTGAACAACTGACTTCCCTTTGCATGTGTTTGTGATGGATGACACCGGTGGCGAAGCCCGGTATCATCACTATTTGATAGTTATTCATTAACTGATGATATAATCGGAATGTGGAATCGGCTCTGTTTTTAGCAGAGATTTCTTATGAATATGGAAAGGGCTTTGTCGTTTTTTTATTTTATTCACGCACCAAATTGAAAGTGTGACTCACCAATCCTATAGTAAGTGACATGCCCTCAAGGCACAGTTGAGTTACAGTTGGAAAAAAACCCATAGTAATGGGTTGATCGTGTCACGGAGAACGGTCATGTTTTCATGCAGCCATATGTCTTCCTGAGAGGTTAGGTGATTGTCATGTGGAAGAACGCGTGATAACTCTTTTAAATTAGAACATGGCATGAAGCTTCATAGAAAAGAGACAGCATCTTCAGTAAATCACCGAAGACATCAGAACCAATTATCAAGTCTTTTCAAATAGAGACGTATTTGCATGTGGGTGGTAGATACAATTATCACAATCATTGATAACATAATTACCTGTTCTATATATAATATAAAATATCTGTTGGATAGCTACATTCACTCCAGGAATTGATCCATATTGGGAAACCAAGGTAGCACCCGCTTTATCACTCACAGATACGTGTGCATGATTCAGAATTTTGAGCGTACACGTATCCCTGGTTCTCGTGGCAGTGAATGGACTTCCCATTATAGTTGTATTAGTTTGAGGCTCATCGAACATCGAACAAAACTCAGATCATGTTATATTAGAAACGGCAGGCTTTCGTTTGAAAAATTGTAATGTACCCCCAAGGTATAAAATCCCAGTCAATTCACACACGCTCATCTTTAGAAATATATCCTGAAAGAAGAAATTGGCTTCTTATGATCCCATATGGGACATCGTTAGCAGCGTGGAGATCAAACAGGTTCATCCTTTCCGCTCCAATGGGAGATTAGGCAGATGATCAATGCATCTTATCACCAGTGACATGCTACATCGCAGTTGACATCTCTGTCGGTCAGGGACCCTACATGTTGAGGTTGATGATAGACACGATACTACAGACAAGTTAAACGTAGTGGTATGCAATGTACATGCAAATGACATGTAGAGGCCACAATGATATTGCCTGACTCGTGGATATACATGATTGCAAGGTATGTTAAGTCAAGCGACCAGCTTGAGTTATAGTTCAACGTAAATGAAAGCAGTCTCGGTGTAAAATCCTGAATATATACAATTTTTATGTTACACTTTTCACAAGATTTTCCTATCAAACAACAATGTTCTGTAGTATAGGCGTACATATGCATGTATTGTCTCATTAAATCGAAATTCCAGAATGCCTTTAGAAATTAAGCCACAGAAATAGATTGTTGTTCACAATATCAATCACTAGATTGTATGGTGCAGACTCGATTATTCACAGGCCGCCGACATAAAGCTGAATATTGCGGCGTTAAACAAGAAACACACATATTTACAGACATTTCATATCGAAACAACCTAAAGCATACCGCCCTTAGCACAAACGTATCGACATCTTAACCTTTCAGTTCGTTCATGTGTTGTATGTACTCGCTGAAGAAAATACGGTATCGGATGAATTTATATACTTGTCATATTCATGCCAAATACATGGCAATGGCGAGGAGTTTTTAATCCTGCATGAACACAGATAAGTCCATATTGGCCTTTATTAGCTTTTGAGTTTGATGATAAAATATTCCCCTTGATCCTGAACGCCTATCCCTTAAAGTTTAAGACTAATATGTAGGTCTGCAGTTTTCTGCCCCTACCATGCCGTATTTTGACATGGCCGGTTTACATAGTATGCAAATTCCATCACCTTAAAATCACACTATTTGATTTGTTGAGATCATTAGCAACCTGTCATGGATCTAATCATGCCTATTACTTGCCATTTTGTCATGTATTGTGTCACATTTATCACTACGTTACATATGTTTGGTTTGTTGTTTATTGTTTAACGCCGCACTCAATATTCCAGCTATGTAAAGGCGGTCTGTAAATAATCGAATCTGGACCAGACAATCCAGTGATTGATATCATGGGCATCGATACACGCAATTGGGATTGATGACATGCATCATCCAAGTCTGCGAGCCTGACCTCCCGATCCCGTTAGTCGCCTCTAACGACAAGCATAGACGCCTTGTACGGCAAGCATACTAGGTTGCTGAAGACCTATTCTACCCCGGAACCTTCACGGGTCCGTTACATATGTAACATATGGATATCAAAATTATTCCAACAACTTTCCGTATGTTTTCACATTCACAAGCAGGATTAATTTCTGGAATGTGATCGCTGTATGAAATGTTCCCAATCACTGTTCACTTCATCATGTTTCTCATCAAATAACTTTTCTCATCCAAATATCTCGTGAAGCACTGACAGCTTCCAAATCCCTGATCAAGGAGTTCATTTCAAAACATTATCCAAGCGCGTTCACATCATTTTTGTCCCATGAGATTTATGACATCTTTTCACTAAATTCTATTTTAAAGACATGTCATTCTTTGACATCTTCTTGCATCATAATGTGTAATAGCCAGTCCTTTCAGGATGTTAAATTCTTCCTTCGTTAATTCGTGTATAGTAAAACACGCGAAAATATTTATTTCTCTCTAATGAAAACTGATGAATTCAACTATTAAAAGAAAACGTGTACATGTACTGTGCTTCGGTCTCATTATCAATTGGTTTAACGCTGTCACAGCCGTTGAGACGCAGAGGCTCCCATATGGAATTATCTTTATTGCACACGCAGTTCATCAGCTGGATGAAATCAGGAAACAATCCTGACATGGTGCAATGTGCAATTTATTATGCGAGTCCAATTTGTCAAACTATGAGTGCTCGTGGGTTTCACCGAAGCGGTAAACGTCTGAGACCTGCATCACTTGGGGATTTCCCCCCATATTAAGCTGACACGCCGCGATATTATTGGAATACTGTTAAAAGCGGCGTTAAACCAAACTTACTCACTCACTCAAACTGTGATAACCATAGCAGTCTTACAAATGATAGAAAATGGAATAAATATCTTCATGTATCAGCAGATATACGTTTGTTTGTTGTTTAACGCCGCACTCTGCAATATTCCCGCTATAAGACCGCGGTCTGTAAATAATCGAGTCTGGACCAGGCAATCCAGTGATTGACATCATAAGCATCGATCCACGCATTTGGGATACGATGAAATGCATCAACCAAGTCAGAGAGCCTGACCACCCGATCCCGTTTGTCGCCTTTTACGGTAAGCATGGGTTGCTGAAGATCTATATTGCCATCCCCCTTGGGACCCGGGGAAGATAAACAAGAATGTGTCCTCAGCAGCCCAATGCTGGTCGAAAAAGGCGACCGAATTGGGCAGCCTGTTTGCCGTGGGCTGCGACCCTGTGTCAGCAGAGGAAGGGATTCTGATGGTTGAGTGCTCCTTAGTCCAACACACCACTTCGACCCTAACTTTGCCTTGACGGGCGGTAGAATGGGCCCGATTCTATCAATCGGCTGGTCATGTCATGACCTGTGCATAAAAGAGTTCACGCACACTTTTGGTTTTTAAAAATAAATGTATTCTAAATGTATATATCATATCTATCAATGTATAGAACTTGCTTAGAGCCCTATGCCCAGAAGGCGGTGGCTCATGGGCCAATCTGGTGATGCTGACCTCCGAATTCTGTACTTCTCCAATTGATTGTCAAGGGCCGAACCAGCCTGACCTTTAATTTGGTAGAAGGCTATAGCTCTTCGTGTCGAATTTACCCCTTTATCCCCGGTCTTTGCAGCTTAGAGATCCGCTGCAGCATGTCCTTGTAGACCCTCTATGGTGGGTTGGGGAAAAGGGTGCAGAATTATTTTACTTTCGATATGGCTTCTCATCACCCTGGTTCAAAAAGATATATAGAGACTGTTGAAAATACTACGCCCACTCAATCCGACTATTGACCACGTTTCATGGTTTCAGAAACTTTAGACAAAGAACCAATCAAACTCAATCCATTTGCTATCTCCAAAGGTATCATTGGTATCTGCGGAGAGGTTACAAATGTCACAAAGCTTCGTTCTGGCTCTCTCCTTGTGGAATGTGCACGGAGACAACAGTCTGTCAATCTTCTCAATTCAAATGAGTTTGTCAATATCATAGTTGTTGTCTCGGTGCACAAAACACTGAACTCGTGTAAGGGCATTGTCCGTGACAGAGCTTACTGCCTGTCCGACATGTCTGAAGACGATATAGCCAAGGAACTTGACCAACAGTCCGTCACAGCTGTCAAACGATTCACCGTAAAGAAGGATGTTGGGTAGAACCGACCAACACCCATCTCTTGACTTTCGCCCGAACGACTATCCCTGAATCTATCAAAGCTTGTTATTGTAACATCGGAGTGGAGGTGTATATCACCAATCCACTCTACACCTGTGCTACACCTGCCAAGCGTTTGGACATGGATCCAAGTCCTGCAATGCCTCTGCTGTTTGTTACCGCTGTGGTGACAAGCACGAGGCCACTGACTGCAGGAAGGATGTGAAGTGTGCAAACTGCGGTGGGAACCAAATGGCTTCTTCAAAATTCTGTCCTGTGTGGAGACGCGAGTCCCAAATCATTAAAGTCAAAACAAAACAAAATGTCTCGTACCACGAAGCTAAGAAGAGGGTCTTACCACAACCACTTCTACTCTCCCTTACTCTGCTGCTGTCTCTCTTCCCCCTGTCACTACTGCCTCTATCGACTGCCAAACTGATCTGACCTGGGTCAAGCTTGTTCAGCCACTTCCTACTGCTTCACCCCAGCTGTGAAACCTTCGTGTTGACTCCTCCAAAACAAAAAAACTGTAAATAATGTTGAGTCTCACACTATACAAACAGCTGAAACAGAATCAGAACCTGAAATTGCTTAACTTACAAACAGGGAAAAGAAATTATTGAAAAAGAAGCAGCTAAGAGAACAGCAGAAAACACCAAAGGCCACCTCTCCTTTAGAGGTCCCTGTAGAGGTCTATAACTCCGTTGGTCCTCTGGATCTGGACATGGCGGTAACTCCATCTCCACATGAAACCGATAGGAGTACTACAAAGTCTTCCTCGCGTTCGCGTGACATTTCTCCAGTGGAAGCACCACCATAAACCCACAAAACATGATACAATGGAATTGCAGAGGTCTTAAGAAGAATTTTAATGAAATACAACTGTTAATCCAAAATTTGAAACCGTCAGCTTTTTGTCTCCAAGAAACGTATCTAAAAAACACAGATCTATTTGATATCCGTCAGTACAGTTCTTACAACTCGTTTTCCCCTCCTGGTGATAAAGCTACAGGATGTTCTTCTATCCTGGTGAAGAAGAGCATAATCCATAGCCCTGTTCCACTCAACACTACACTACAAGCTGTTGCTGTCCTTGTTACTTTGAACATAGTGTTAAATTATGTTCACTGTATCTTCCACCTTCCTCAACTATCCGTCAATCAGATCTTTAGACTTTGTACGATCAGCTCCCGGAACCCTGAATCATCATGAGCGATTCAAACGGTCATTATCCCCTATACGGGAGTATTGATACAAACAATAAGGGAAGAGTCCTTGACGATTTTATCTCAAACAATGATTTATGCATCACTGATGGTAATAATTACATATCTGCATCCTGCCACTGGCACATACTCTGTCCTAGATCTTTCACTGACAGATTCAAATATTTTAAATGAATTCGAGTGGTCGGTCCATGATGACCTTTATGGAAGTGACCATTTTCCAACAGTACTTACAACTATTAATCCGTCTGACGAACCACCTTCAACAAGGTGGAACTTTACAAAGGCCGACTGGTCTTTCTTCCAAACACTATGTACTGAAAAACTAAAACCAGACAGATTCAGGAATGTTCCTGATGCTATACAACTTTTTTTCAGATATATTAAATGCTATTGGAGACGAAAGTCCTCTGCAAACCCTAATATACGTAAACCGTGGTTTGATAATGATTGTAAACAAGCTAGGAAAAATAGGAAGAAACTCGGGAAATATTTTCTAATACATCCAACTGTCCACAACTTGAATAACATTAAAATCACCTTACCGTCTTCTGTCGTCTCCTACCTGGCAGATGGTGAAGCAAGAGGTATACCTCACTCTAACCCAACTAAAAAAAATCCGAAACAAATCCTTTGATTTATCAACAAGCGTACAACCAATTGCGAACTCAATGTAATTCTCACAGGTCCATTTTTACAGACGGGTCCAAGGATGGTGGCAAGGTTGCAAGTGCCACCATCACTGGATCCAGAAGCTGTCTCCTCAAGAATACCAGATTCTGGTTCCCTTTGTACTGCTGAGGCCAAAGCTATCTTTACAGCTTTGACCTATATAAAACATCAAAACCAATCTAAAACTTTCATCATCTTCTCCGATTAGTTGTCATGCCTTCATGAACTTGAAAGCGTCTCCTCAAATCGTCTAATAATCCTAAACATTTTACAACTTTTCAATGATCTTTCTACTGGCCAATGCGACATCGTCTTTTGCTGGTTACCAACTCATGTAGGCATCATAGATAACACAAAAGCCGATGCTGCAGCTAAAGCTGTTATAATCGGGATCTCATGCAAAAGAGGTGGGACACCTAGGTACGAAGCAATAAACTTCATGAATTGAAACCAACAATCGGTCATTCCTACTTGGGTTGTCAGTCAAGACATGACGATGTCGTATTGGCTACAGTCGGTTTACACACGAATATCTGCTTAAGGCAGATGTTATCAGCTATTTGGAAGTCTGTATAATACATTTTTAAAATGTATGTGCATAATTAAATGCTTGTTTTTAAATTTGGTGTGATGCTATTATCTACTGACTTATCCCCTGGCTCTGTCCAGGGGGTTAAAGTACCGTAAAATCATTGTCCCCCTGTGTGACACGTGATCCTATCATAATCGATGTAACTATCATCAACCACTGTTTTTAAGCCAACTCATTGCTGAGTATTTTTTAATATTGGCTAGTATTGTTCACAACCACCAGTAGCTAAAGTGATGACGTAAATCCTGCTGGGGTATTATGCAGGAAGCAGAGGTACTGTAAGTCCACATGATGCCCAGTGAGGTGGCCTAGCTTTAGTTACTGGTGGCCTATAGCCCGTGTTTTTAAACTGTATATATAATATTGATTGCTCAATTATGTTTCATAAATTGAATCTAAATATATTATTCTCAAATATGTTTCACAACTTGTTTTTAAATAAAAAATTGCATTAATAACTAAATTGTAAATATATTAACTTGGTCTCGTCGCTATATGGCTGAAATAATGCTGATGTGACGTTAAATTTTAACTCACTCACTCACTTATTCTACCCCGGGTTCACGTGTCTCAGGTATACGTATACATGTAGATGCATGGTGAGCACATTGTTAGGTGAAGCGACGTAATGTAAGAACGGGGACATCTTAAATACCTTTATTTACATTGTCTGCACATTATTTTATGTAACTCAACGAATTGCAATTTTTTATAATTTTTTATAGCCGAAATTGTTAAGAGCTTTACCTTGTAGGGGTTCCCTGGTGCAAATGGTTTTAACAAATGTTTTGGGAGGACAGGAAGAGCATCGACGAAGGCAATTACCCAAAAACCAAGATGTGGAACATCCAATATTCAGTGGATAAGCCATTTCTTGGACAAGGTACAGACATGAAACAGAGATTGCTTTGATGACCTCATTTATTTACATCCAGAGATGTCGGCGTCTTTGACCCGGAGGTACTTCGACACTGATGGATTTGAGGACCAAAATGCTACATCGCAAACGTGCATCCGGACATTTTATATTTGTGAGGAAAAAAGAACTGAACGTGAAAACATGATTTTAAAACAATATTACATTATTTTCCGTCCTGTGTTACATTAAAACAAGGGGCGGTCGGGTAGCCTAGTGGTTAAAGCGTTCGCTCGTCGCGGGGTCGATTCCCGACATGGGTACAATGTGTGAAGCCCATTTCTGGTGTCCCCCGTCGTGTTATTGCTGGAATATTACTAAAAGTGACGTAACACCATACTCATTCACTACATTAAAACGTAAGTGTGGAGAGAGATGGGAGCTTGGCCCAAACTTTTATTTGTAGTTGACTCAGCTAACTTTATAAATGCCATTGAGCTTCTGATGTTTCTGATGCATCGACCCAGCTCAAATAAATGACTGTATAACGTCAACTCCAGAAAATAATCAGTCTCGAACAAAGCCGAGAAACACTATTGTCAGGAAAAGCAATTGCAAGCACAAAAATACTCAAACGTCACGGTTTCCTTCAGCGATTGAAGTCGATTTGTAGAAAGTGATTGAGTTTCGTTAAACTGGGTATAATGTCCCGGCCTGTCGACGTCTTAGGGTGCCCAGCAACCTTCAGCTCTATAGCCTAATTGTATATCACCACAAGCATGAGTGACTGCGGACACATTCTGACCCGAACTCCACATGGCCCATTGAAAAGGAGTCTGTGTGCATAACTATGTGCAACTTTTAATTATAGGACACAATATGTGTTTGTTTTGGAACGTGCATTCTGTAGCATGGTATTGATAATCGTTTAATTATTAGCCTCTGAATGAGTCATGCCTGGTTGTAATATCTTCGGGACAGAATCCGATGGTGATATCTGGAAACAAAGAATACTCACCGACTATATATGCAAATATAAAACATCATTGCCAGAAAATATCAGACATGATTGTCCGCTGAAATAGATTCCATTTACCATAAAACGTAAAATAGTGGTGAATATTATACGAATGGATCACCGATATCAGTGATGGCGCCAGGTGTTCGCGAAAAAGGTTAATATAGCCTGCTCTTCCCGTGGCACCTCTCACTCACACAAGGTATTGCACATATAGAGATTATCAGGCGAGTGTGTTATTTTAAGAATAATAACGTTGCCGTTACCGTGCGAGCGAAATGGAAACATACCAGGTAATAATCTCTTGATCATATAAAGTCATTCTTAAGATATCTTTAAAGATAATGTTTATTTACCTAAAACAGCCTTAAAAACAGCGCGCAATACATGCAGGAATCCACTGCCTGCTGCAGAACGCCATTATATTATGCCAACTGTTGATTTACACAAGCAGCCATACATCTGGAAACGCCTGTGTAAACTTCTTGGAAAAATGCTTTTTAAGCATATAATGCTAAAATTAGTTTGCATATTAATCGAACCTTGATATCATCATGTGTATCGGTAACGGTGTCTCGACCTTGTTTCGACCTTGCGAAGTTGTTCCATAGTGTGATTCAACTATTTCAAAACAGTAGTTGTCCCAAAGGAAAAATACAATGTAAACGATGAACTGAAGATACCAACGGTTAGTTGAACTGAAGATATAATCTTCCGAAATAAGCGTGCCAATTATCGAATGAGTTGATGTTACATGAATATTGATTTGCACTATTCCAGTCATATACCGGCCGGAGATACTTGAAATTGTCTTTACACATTGTACCCAATTGGAGAATGACAATCAAACACGGGGTACGAGCGAACGCCTGTCGTCCTCCCGTCCATTAAGCCAAAGCCATAGACAATAATAAATATTAATAAAACAATTATTACATCTGGACAAGACATTTTCCAGTGTCTATTTTCATCTGGACACTAATGTTTCTCTTCCTCACCGGTATTACGGTCGAGGTGATAGTAGCTCCTGAAATAGTGCTTCATTATGCCTCCAAAGAAAACGTCCTCGTCCAAAACCACGCCTAAAGGGTTAATTATTATCATATCGACGTAACTACAAATGGAAAAAAAGGAAATTATGTGATAAAATAACCTTCACTGTCTAACTTCTTCTGAATGTTCCCACAGCCGTAGGATCAGATGAGACTGACCTCGGTCAGGTCGAAGTACAATTTGAAGTCCAGGAAATAGTTTTCCCTGAAATATATTAAAATGTGTGACAAGACACTTGGGTTAAAGTTGTCCAAAATATTTACATATTACATTCTGCTCCTACACGTACACGTACATGTACTCCAGCAAATCCATGTATTATACGTAGGACCCCATTAATCATTTTATTTTTCTATACTATAAAACATGATAACCCAGTGTAACATGTACTGTATTGTGTTATCGCCGAGATGAAAAGTGGTTGGGGTGCGTGAGTGAGCCTAAATGTAACATCAGACTGCCACAAAAGTACCAAATATTGGCCTATCGGCTTTGCCGTCATTATAGTATGGATTTATAATGCGTGTAATATTTATATATTTAATAACAGCCTCAAATCCCAATGTACAAAGAACAAATGTTCATGTACATTCTGTTCTCTTCCAAAGCAGTAGGTATAACAAAGCAGAACAGATGCGAACGTTACGATCTATTTACGTTATCCTGATAGTGATTAGGTAAAATGTATCGTTAAAACGGTTCTAAATTTGTTGAATTTCAAGAGATATCATTAGATAAACAGCTACCGAAAATGCAATATAACATCCATTCCGAAAACACATTATTCCCCTTTGATTGTGACGTCACTGATATGAACGATAACGCTGGGTCTGAAGGTCAAACTTAATGTAGGCAAATGATCATGAATAAATATCTGTCATGTTCTGGATAGACGAAAATGTAGTTCTGCTAATACATATGTTTAAGTCACTGACAATTACCAGTCGCTATTGATGGTCTTTGTAATGTTTAGGTCAATCAAATTCCTGATTTTAAGTTGAAATTAATTGATATACGCTTCTAACACAATATCTGTTTAACTGACTTCACTATTTATCAAAGAACACTTGATAACTTCATTGCAAAATGAGTGAGTTGGGTTTAACGCCGCTTTTAACATTATTCCAGTTATATAACGGCTTGTCAGCTTAATGTGGGAGGAAAGCCAGAAGTGATGCAGATCTCCGACGTTTACTACTTCGGTGAAACCCACGAGCACGGGTATGGTGCTGACAAACCTAGAAACATAATCGGGTCGAACCGGGATTCGAACCCACAATCATAGGATTCTGGCGTGCCCAAGGGACGCAATTCTGCACAGCGACTGGGCCACCCGTGCCCCCCATTACAAATTAGACCTGATCATCATGAGACGTTGGATGCTGCACGCAGTGTTGATGTGAGATAGAATTACCCATGTCATCATTTCAAATTCGAGGGTGAAATGATGAATTAATATTTTTTAAATGTCGATCTTCATTTCAGAAATGTTATACACAATGCCTTTGATGCACATGTTAACTTTTTTGGGCAGGTAATTTTGTTTCCGACTGTTCATGAACATCATCGCGTTGACTGAGATTAATCATTTTATGTGTCTTCGTGTGGTATTTCGCAATTACATATTAATCACTTCGGGAAGGGTTTTATTGATCGACTGATGTCATAATGTGGACAACGCTGCCTTCCCGCACTTGCCGCTGCTTTTTTAAGCTTCTCAATCTCGGACTCGCACGGAAAAGTTTCCTTAGTAGACAGTAGCGAAGCCATTTTGAAGTTCCTACGATCCCTGTCATTTGTGCTCCAGGCTTTGATGTCTGCATTTCACAACGTTTGAAGTACAATCGGGCATGCTCTTTCTACGAAGAAGAGCATCAAACTACGTTTGCTCGAAAGTTGTTTGATTAGGGTTACAATACTCAAGGTCTTAGTATAGCTATTAAGAAGTGTTATGGTTGACATGTGGAGTACATTTCCCAATTTGTCGCATCAGCGATAAACATGATGTCCGATGCAGTTCCCTATTTTGACTTGTACCAAACATTCCCGTATTTTATCAAGTGACGCTTGATGTGTCTCTAGCGTAAGCTGGTATTAGCACTATTTGATAGTGATGCATAAACACAGGTTTTGTGGTTGACATGAGGACATGCATCACTGACAAAGATTATGTCTGATGCAATTTTATAATTCAGTATCAAAAGTTTATAATGGTAAAATATTTTCCCGAAATGTTATGGTAGATTAAGGTGAGGTGAAATGGGGTTTAACGTCGCGTCCAAGATTATTGCACTTAGATAGCGACATGCATGCACGCGTGTGCGTGCGGCTGCTTGTACTAGACCGGACTGATGCCGATTTATTGTGCTAGCCCACTGAGATACCATGCCGCAGTTTAACATGAATACCCCACTCAGACACAGTATACTGACTCAGTGCCGACCAGTCCTTGTTTTATCCCCTTAATGCCGAGCGCCAGACAGGGTAACAACAAGTACCATCTTTTAACGTCTTTTGGTCCGGGGGGACGCTCTACCACTAAACCACGGAGGCGTCGGCGTTGGTATTATCAACATCACCCACGCCATCTTAAGAACGTGCGACAAAGGTTGTCTTTCGATTAGTTACAGTGGGACGTGAATTGATAATGGTGGGGCAACACGTCCGTATTAAACTGACTTGGGAAACTGGACTTGCCCTGTAATCCGATTGCAAAATTGCACCTCACATTGCTTTTAGTAAAAGGCCGCAATTTTCGTATGATTCTAGACAGACATCACCACAGAGATATGCTAAAACCATTCATTTGAGCTACTGAATACTGTTTTAAGCAATCGCTGCATTTGTGCAGGACTTAGTGGCGACGAAAATGGAATGATGTTTAGGAGTAACAATTTGGTTATTCACACAAAATGTATTCATTTTTAATAACACATTCTTAACAGTGACACTGTTAACATTACAGATGACAGAAATTCTTCTCACTGGAGGTTGCAGCCTGGAAACAATAACCATTAAAACTAATTGAGACCCTTTCAATATCGGATACCTCTTGGTGCGGTTGTTACTATCAATACGATTTTAACTTGTTCAATTACTCCAAAAAGAATCAATCTGTCCCCCGGAGCTTTTGACATAGTCTAACGAAATGATTGAATGGCAGCCGGACATGAACTTCTTGTGAAGTGCAGCTAATTTGATTCTGGTATTGAAATATCTACAGCCCTGAAGCAGTGAGACTGCAATGTGTTATAAATGTAATTATGGAAGACATAGATAGCGGAAAGTGAAAATACTTTTAATATCCCATATAATACGTGTGTGTACACGAACAAGAATGCCTAATGCATGCGCCGGCTTAAAAAGATGTGATTGTCAAATTAGCTTTGTTTTCTTTTGACATGCGAGACATGCAAGGAACACCGCCGTTTATTTAGTTTCAAACTATTCGCCGTTTCATTTCAATGTCAATACATTGCGAGTACAAATTGTATAACTTGAATTTTGACTCTTCGTCATTCGTGTGATATTATTTTTCGAAGTGTCCATGTGCAGTTCTTATGTGGACAAAGGCAACAAACTTGCAATTGAGTGACATTTACCGTTTGTGTAAGCTGTACGAAGTTAAATACGGTTTGTATTGGCACTAACGGATGTATGTATTTAGGTTAGCTATCCCCTAATTAAGACTTCAAGTTGTTTTTGACAAACATTACTATCCATTTGTTTTTTTCAATATTTGTATGTCGTTATTACAACTTCGCTATTTAATTATTGATATCCTCTTACCAATCCTCAATAAAGTTTGTTTCCCCAAATCAAGAGACATATTAGAATGAATACATGATGAATCATGATATGTGATTAAATAACAACATTCACAAACATGTAATCATTATCAACCATCCTCAATAACAAAAGTACAATATAGTAAATATAAAAGGACAATCCAAACGAATAACCAGTCTCGATTATCCGAAACAGATTCCATTGGGTGTAAAAGGCAAAGTTATATAGATGGGACACAGAACAACTGTAATAAGACCACTCGTTTCAAATGTAAGATGAAATATATTTTACATGGAAAAGTGTATTTTATTTAGATATCTAATTTAAAATGTTCCTATCATATTTGTTCTGTGTTCATTGATTCCAGTGCTTTCACGTCTCTATTTCCCGATTTCGGTAGTTGTGCCTCTCGGTGTGCGTGCATGTAACTGTGTAAGGCATAGACGTATTGTACCATCTTCGATTTCCTATCCTTCTGTCGAATTACAATAGTTGTCCATCCTTTATCACCGCAATGATCAATTCGATCGTTGAGACAACAGGACGCCTGTAAAACAATCTGCCTGGGGTAAAAACTAAACGTCTTTAGATTTTATCATTCGGTGTTGTCATGACTGTCAAGAGTTGTTGAATGAGTGGGTATACCATCCCAGATCCTGGATGCTGAATAACCTCGTCGTAGATACGTGTTTTTTTAGGCGACGTAATTATGAACATAAGTATTTATTGCTTTCTGTGGCTCTGTTCACGCCATAACACACAGATGATCACATTTACACCTTTGTCTTTATGATTCTCAAACCGTCTATCGATCCAAATTATAATAATTATTTGAAATAAGGATGTTCAAATTGTTTTACCGTTACTATGAAGATGCAAATAACATTCGCGACAATGCAACAATTGATGTTGAATGCGGCTTTCAGAATGAAACCATGAGAATATCTGTGAACTATAGTTGTATGTATATTTACAATTATATGCGCTGATGAAGACCTGAAAGAAGCAAACGTACTTCGCATATAAAGATATATTAGATTTGCCGCCTGTTATATAATTGATATTACGTAAAGATATTACTCTCTGTTTGATCCAGCACAAGTTTGACCAAGAAGTCTGCCCACGTGTATGCTGCGCAACCCCTAGCTAGAATAGAGATATTACGGCAACCTTCTTGCACCTCCAAGTTTGATATTCAGTTGTTAACTTTTAAATCATATTTCACCATTCAGATTCAGGATATTGCAAGGGAACAGATATAAAAAAGTAACGAAATTTGGTCGAGCTCTCGTTATCAAGAACCAATGATATCAATATGTTATATAAATAAAAAGCGACAAAACCCTCTCCATATCCATAAGAAATCTCTGTCGATTGTACGATTCCGACTATATCATGAGCATGTGTTTATGAATCTGCGTCAAATTTTGAAATGTCCTCAATATGTCTACCATAAAACTTTTTGAAAGATTTACTGGTGCCTTGAAAGTTGTAGCCTTTATAAAAAAACTTCTGAGTTGAATGACGCTCTATTAATCTTCGTTGAAAGAGCATGCTCGATTTCACCTCCGAAGTTGTGAAATGTAGACACCAATGGCTGGATCAGTAGGAATGTTGCTCATATATTATTATATTATATATATTGCTAGAATATTGATCTTCCCTCCTGTCATACCTATTGATTCTTGTTTAGAGTGTTTTGTCACTCTAAATCTTTATGCGTAGATCTAAATATGAAACAGATGAGGTGGTCTCACTGGTCTTACAAAGTCAGCGATCTTACCCACCCTGCTGCCTAGGCATTGTGTATGCAAAGCTTTCGGCCATGGGAGCCGTGCCAATTTACACTTGTCAGGGAATTACACACAGTACGTGATCTCGACTACCAGTTGTCGAACTTCCATTTCGCGGAAGCCTCGGTGGCTGAGTGGGTGACTAGTGCCGGCGATTAGGTGCCTCACCCTGAGAATGTGGGTTCGATTCCCCCAAAAGTACTAGAGTTGGTGTTTTTTCTAAGACAGTGTTATCCCAAATTTAACATTTGTTACATTTGGCCACTGTCTAAATAGTACTGTGTTTTAACAAAATACCTTGTTTTGACTTCTCAGAGTCGAATTTAAACCTTTTCTCAAACATTTCAATAGTTACAACAAAATAACACATTCTGAATAGCTGAATTGGTCACGTGTTATTGAGACCGAAGACCGAGAAGGAATGAAACAGCAAACGTTCGCTCGACTGTTTTTTTCCCGCTCGCCTCTGTTCCAAAACTTTCATGTCTTCGGGTTTCATTTCTAACTGGCATTTTTCCATCTGTGTCTTCCCGTGCTCAGGGAATTAATGTTCGAATCTGGCGGCAACTGACCATGTTATTTGAAACAGCCGCCTTCTCCCGGACATATTTGTTCCGGTTCGTGACAGTCTGACTGTTGCAGTTCTTCTCGCCCCTTGCCTTGATTGACAGGTCCTATAAACTTTGTTTTGCTTCTACTCTCCGTTGATTGGCTACTGACGTTGTGGCCTGTTAATATATGTGCATAAATTAAACAATCACCTCAATTGATGTCACGCCACAGTATGTATTCCTACACCTGGAATGTTTATCAATCTCGTCATTTTTGACTGCTTTGATATAAACAAATGTTTTTGGTTAAACTATTGTATGTTTTCATTGTCGAATTTAATTATATGCATTGGCTGTGTATTGTTTTCGGTTCATAGAGGTATGAATCGAAAAACCGATGTGCAAACTGTATTAATCCGCATAGCGGATTCTTACAAAATATTGCACGTCGGGTTTTTTATTCATACCTCCATGAACCGAAAACAATACACAGTCAATCCTTAATATTACCTTACTAACTGAAGCAATGTGACAATAACATGCTACATGAACATCTAGTACTTGAAGTGCCTATCCCTGACTTTCCTATAATTATATTTATAATGTAAATTTGTTTTTAGAGACTGATAAATGTGTGTTTGTCGTTTGTTTTTAATGTCCTGAGTAGAGGAGGTTTCATATAGCAGTAATACATCAACTAGAAATGTGCATTAATAAAACAAAGCGCATTTACTTTTTTTTAAACTGTACAAAACACATTCATTTACAGAAATCTTGAGATCAAATCTGTTCAATACATGGCTATTATATCAAAACAATGTGCCAGGACAACATGAAGAATATATTCTCTTTACAGAAGAGTAGTTAAACATTGCCAGTACCTTTCGAGGCTCAGGTAAACATCATACTGATTTAAGATGCATTAAAGTGCATAAGGTCAACGCACAACAATAGGTAAAACCATTTACGACGATTATCAAGTACATTTAATCTTTTTACTAACAATACGATCCGTGAAGATCCGGGGTAGAATAGGCCTTCAGCAACCCAAACTTGCCGTAAAAGGCGACTATGCTTGTCATAAGAGGCGACTAACGGGATCGGGTGATCAGGCTCGCTGACTTGGTTGATGCATGTCATCGATCCCAATTGCGTGGTTCGATGCTCATGATGTCAGTCACAAGATTGCCTGGTCCAGACTCGATTATTTACAGACCGCCGTCATATAGCTGGAATATTGCTGAGTGCGGCGTTAAACAACAAACAAACTGACAACACGATTCAGTTATCATGTCCAATCAGACGGGTCTCTGACCATGGAGACATATATTGCAGGAAGCATATTAACATTTTCTGTTTGGTTGAAATATTGTCTGCTTGGGAAATGTTCTATTGAAAGGCGTTCACTTCACTTCAATACACACATACATGAACGTAATAAATAAGATGCAATCAACTGTGCACTATGTTCGTGTCTATGTACATGCTTGAAAAACTAATACAGCTAAATATTGGACTGTATTCAAAATGGATGTCACATGCTGAAATGAGTCAAATAGGGTCAAGTATATTCACTGACTTGCTGACTGTTCCCCTCTCCCAGAGGGTCTCGCGCACCTTATTCCGAGAAAAACGGTGGTCTTGAAATCAACCACTGCTTGTAAATCCTGGACTAACAGCAATTGCACGTCAAACCTGAACCATCCGCGTTTTCATAGAGGTTATCACGCGAGTGTGTTTGGAGATTGTAAATAACCTGCATTAGGAATAAACATTGTATTTGGCGAGCCTTGGCGAGCTCAATACATAGTGTTTATTCCTAATACAGGATATTTACTATCCCCAACCACACAAGCGTGATAACCTCTTTATCATATATTGTCATTCTTTAATTCTGTGCTTCAAAATCGCTTTCCCTCTCTCACAAACATTACCGCAACATTGCGAGTTTTCCTGGAATGCGCGCATTAATATTTATTACGTCACAGGGTAAGTGATGTGTCAGTTGGACAGTGACAGTAGCCAATATAGTTCCAACTGAAATCTGTTTCTTATACAGTGGCGAAGCAATTACATATACGCAAAACAACAATTGTTTTAATTGCCTTTCGCGGCAATCCATCGGTCTTTCCGCTAGAGTAACTGCCCTTTGTCAAAGGGAAGCTACTCTAACCCTAGTCTATGAGACGTCACGGTCACGGTCAGACCTTGTTGACAGTAGGTCTGTCCAGTCGTAACGTTAAGAAGTGCAGTCAGATGTACACACAGCGACAAAAAGAAACAAGGTAACAATTCAAACATATTTCGGCCAAATCCAACTATTTTAATTTGTGGAGAAGGTTTCAAGCCGCAGAGGTCTACAAGCACAGATATGGCTACTGATCTCGCTTGGCTAGGCCTCGTGCCCTCGCAAAATTGTTTCGAAATTTATATCTCCAAAGTTGCCAAAATTTATAAAATGCCTTAGCTACGTCACAGTTAGACACTGATTTTCAGTATATTAAACTGTTCTTTTGATAATGATAGCAATTATCCCTGTAGTTAATCCACATTCCCGATGGTTAATTCTGACTCGATCGCCGAATGACGAGGGCGACGCCATGTTTGTTTATAAACAGTGAAAGTAGTCCCTACTTGACCTTTGATATTTGCATCTCTATCCGCATATGACCCCAACGGATATCGTTTTTATCCGTTGGCTTTATCCTGCCGAGAAACCTACCCATTATATGATAAACTAAGATATTTTAATGATGACAGATGTCTCCACGGACGTATTAAACCATGTACATAAGACTGGAAAAGAACGGTCACGACTTCCAAAACCTTAACAAACAATTGACTTCGGTTTGTGAACATGTTGTCTTTCTTAATCGCCGACGAAAGAATACAACACTAACTCCTTCAGTAAAGAATTCATTTGAAAGTGCAGCATTCATCAACGCTTAGATCTACCTAGAATCAGTAGCCTCCGTCTAGAATCTTTGCCACGAAGACACGAATATGACATATCCTAAGGCATTGAAGGTTTAAATTGGAAATATGACGTTGTCATTGGATTAAACACTTGTCGTCTCATAAACATGTTATAGGTGAACCTTGTTCGAAATATGCCCTGAAATACGCTTGTAACAAGATGACACTGTAAAATAATCTATCTCGAGAATCTATGCCCTTGTTTGTGGAAATGCCTTTTTCCCTCTTTGGTATCAGTGGTCACGAAACGAGGACATTCATCAGCATTCGGGGGGGGGGGGGGGGGGGAGGTGAAGCCAAGTGGTAACAGCGTTCGCGCGTCACACCGATAGCCTGGGTTCTTTCATCGCATGGGTACAGTATGTGAAGTCCATCTCTGGTGCTTCTAATAGAGGCGTAAAACGAAACTCACTCACTATACAGGTGTTGTTAATGCACATGTGCACATCATATCTTTTTGTCAACATGGGTGTTTCTCAAATCCTTTAAAGAAACCTGCTTAAAATTATATTACCGATACGGGTAGAATGGTCGAGTGTATTTGCTCGTGTGCATTTTAGCAATTGCCAAGACTGGTTGGTCGACTAAGGTGAGTACAGGTGGGATAAGGTGAAATAGGGTTTAACGTTTTATGGCGTTCAAGATATGCATGCACGTATGTGTTTGTACATATAATAGTCCCGTGCTAGCTCACTGAGATACCATGCCGCAGTTCATTATGGATATACCACTCAGACACAGTATACTGACTCCGAGCCGACCAGTCCTTGTGTTATTCCCCTTAATGCTGAAACCCAGGCAGGTGACCATCTTTTAACGTCTTTTCATATGACTGGGCCATGGGGATCGACTACCAGGTAGCTTTTCCAGAAGCATCAGCACTCAGTCCTAAGTTCTACATTTCATCATCCCATTTTAATTACCTTAATCACAATAAAAGGGGATAACGATTTCTACAACCAACTTGTTAATTATACGTGGTCGTGTGTTTATGTTATGGTGTTGCTCGTATATAGTTGTTTGATAACTGATCGTGAAGACATTTAAATCACCACCAATCTGACCAGTTGCAGGAGACAGATCCACAAAGCGTTCGTAGCGCTACGAACGTCGTAAATCTCGTTAATAGCACTTCTCTCAACTCGAAAGTTTGGTACCTGATTATCAATTTGTGGTGTCATTAACGTCTTTTATTATTATTCGAAAATAACTGTAACCAAATTAATCTTGATACATCTTTATTTGAAATACTCCCTCCTTTTGCGATGCGTTTTACGATGTGCGTAACGCTACGGACGATTTGAGGATCGGACCACTGAACCTTATAAAGTCATAAAAAAAAAATCATTAGTACGTGAGTCAGACGAGAAGTGAACACCTTCACACGTGTAACATGCAGCGCTGAAACACGTGCATGCACTTTCAAAATGCCTCAGCGTACCACATTTATGTGGTTCAAATTTTTGTTATTTCCAGGACCGTGACACGTCTGTACTATGATCTTCCTCTTCAAACAAATCTCAAAGAAACTAATCTCCATGCGCATTTTTAATTGTGTCCGCACTGTTGCCAACAGCTTGAGGTATTAACCTGGAAACATTCCGATAATGCAAAAGGGAAATTGAAAACAGCAGCAACTCAGTATTGTATGGAAAGTGATACGGCAACAGGATTAATTCTTTGCGAAAGCTTCCATCTGACAGTTGAAATCGGCAAAGGAGACTGACCTGCTTGTGCAGGGAAATTGATATTTTATACTGCATTTGCGAGGGATCTGCATAAACCAATTGTATTCAAGATAACCATTTTCAGGAACAAGACTGTTTGCTGGTTACAAGACAATATGTATCTCATGTATATATGTATTTTAGCAGATTTGTTGAGAGTGTGTTTTGCAGAGCTTTTCAATCTGTATAATATTATATTACGTACGTCAGACAGACTCTGATATGAGACAATATATCCGTAATGTTCAGTAAGATTATGTAATGAGTGTGCTATTTTTCCGCAACAGAAGATTTAGCCATGTCTTGACCCGACCGCTTTCGTTGTCATGGATGGATCATCTCCCCGGAGAAGGTATCTGATTCGATCCCTCAACCGACCAATCGGTATAGTGAATCGATAAAAAAGACACCTGCAAATATGGGAAAGTTATTACACCCGATCATTCGTCCGGTATGGTAATATATGCAGGCTCCTTCAGAGGATTGAGACACACGTACTACACAACGCCATGATGCTTATGTGCATTACCTACACCTTTGTTGATGATTAGTGAGTGAGTGAATATGGTTTAACGCCGCTTTTAGCAATATATACTAGTAATATCACGGGGGGGGGGGGGGGCATAAGAAATCGACTTCACATATTGTACCAATTTTGGGGGAAAAAATTGGCCTTTAGCGTCACGAGCGAACGCTGTGATCACAAGGCTACCCTATTACCCCAAATGCTGATATGTAACCTCGTTTTGCGACCATTGATTCCTAATTATAAGAAGAGAACAGGTATAGAACAGGAGCATAGATTTTCGAGAACTTATTTTACCTTGTTCTAAAATGTCATCTTGTTACAAACATTTATTTTAGGCTATATTTCCAACACGTATTATCAATATAGATGTTCATGACCAAACAAATTAAAACCTTTCCTCCAATGGCAATGGCATGTTTTCCTGTAAATTAAAACCTTCAATGCGTCAGGGTATTTCATATTAGTTTTTCATATTTCATAGCCAAAAAGTCTAACCGAAAGCCACTGATTCCAGGTAGATCTAAGTGTTAATGAAAGCTGCACTTTTTCCAAATGATTTTTATGCTGAGTGATGTTAGTTTCGTTGTATTTCTTGTATACGAAAGACTAAATCATTTGTCTGTAAAGGTTTTGGAAATCGTGACCGTTCTTTTTCAGTCTTTGGTACAGAGTTTAATACGTCCGTGGAGACATCAGTCATCATTAGGGTATCTCAGTGTATACGCCGATGGCTAAGACTGCTGTGACGTGCAATTACTATTCTTCTAGAACGTTTTTTCCAGGGGTTGAGTTCTAGACTGTCGTTTATCTCGGGATACGAAGCGCCGCGAGACTCTCTGGTAGCGAGGAACAGTTAGCAAGTCAGTGAAATAGACATTGACTCTATAAGCACCTGGATGAGTACCGTCTCCATAAGCATCTGTTATTTACATACAAATATCACATACACGATCGGTTTGCATAACTATCTTTAAACGTAAAATATATAATGTAAATACAAAGTATACAGAAAGATAACAATTAATGAGGTGAGGTGAAATGGGGTTTAACGTCGCGTCCAAGATTATTGCACTCATATAGCGACGTGCATGTACGTGTGTGTGTTTGTGTGGCTGCTTGTACTAGTCCGGACTGATGCTGATTTGTAGTGCTAGCTCACTGAGATACCATGCCGCAGTTTAACGTGAATACCCCACTCAGACACAGTATGCTGACCCCGAGCCTACCAGTCCTTGTTTTAGCCCCTTAATGCCGAGCGCCAGACAGCAAGTACCATCTTTTAACGTCTTTTGGTATGACGCGGTCGGGGATCGAACCCTGCACCTTCTACTCTCCGGGCGGACGCTCTACCACTAGACCACGGAGGCGGTTATTAATGAGTTCAAATTGAAAAGACAGAACAATCTGCCGGCAAAAGAAACTATACACCCCTGTTTGATGGCGCCTAACTTGAAAGAACAAGAAATGGTTATTCGATGGCGTATTTGACACGGGTTATCATTCCTTTGTCTGGGACCTTTAATTTGCAGTGTTTCGACGACTGTTTCAACCTAGTAACGTTTTGATAACGTTTGTAATGATTGAGTCAAACCCAATTTTCAAGTAATATTTTCATTTGCCAGTTGGCAGTTGAGATATCAGCATGTGAATTATATGTGTACAATTCTGAATACAGTCCAATAATAGATGTATTTGTAAATATGTTTTACATTCAAGTACATGTACATAATGCACAGCCTATTGTATCCTATGCATTAAGTATCTCTGTATTGTAGTGAACAGCTATCAGTAGAACTTTTCCCAAGCAGACACTATTCCAACCCAACAGAATATATTATTATGCTTACATGCAATATATTTTCTATTTTCATTTTTATGTTCATTTCCGTTATTTTGCAGAATGATTTTACTCCTAACTATATGTTGCTGAAAGATTCATAAGAATATCAATAAGTCGTTCAATCATATGGTCTATCGCATATCGCAATTTGGATAAGTATGCTGTGACGTGTAAACCACATGTGTAATACTACAGCGTCCTATGTCAGATATAGTCTGCTAAATGAAAAAAACTTCATCCCTGATCTTTTCATAAACGTTCTGTTTTACGGTCTTTCACAGGAAGTAAAACGTCGCGACATTTTTATGTCTAGATCTGTTTTGCAAATGAGGTACAATCACCATAACTAGGTTCATGATGCACATTACAGCAACCGAAATTATCACCAAGACACTGTAGCTTCGACCGGATCGTAAATGTTTGTTTTTTCAATGGTGTAAGTCATTGATGTTTTTTGCTGTATTTCTTTCATGTTCTTCTTTAATTGGAGATTCTTTGGTGGCGATTATGACTTAATGGACAAGACATTAATGAGTGCCTTAAACACATATCCAAGTAAGTACAATGATCGATTAATGATATGCTTCACTTTGCAAAACAGCACGGAAATTGTTAGAAGTTTGAACGCTCAAGAGCAGGCATCAGTGTTAAACATATTGATCGCAATTGTAAAACTTGTTAGAAATATACATTCTTTAATTACAAAATAAAATACCAAGTTTCTTTTTATTGTTATTAGGTATAGGATTGTTACAGACCCGTCTGATTTCAATGTTTCTACAGAATGGTATTGTGAGTTAAAAAGGTCAAATGTACTTGATAATCGTTGTACATTGTTTTAGTTATTGTTGTGTGTTGACTTATTGCAAGTTAATTCATCTTAAATCAGTGTGTTGTTTACCCGAACCTCGAAAAGTACGGGTAATGTTTAACTCTTTATATTCTTCATGTCGTTCTGGCACATAGTTTTGATATAATAGCCATGTATTGAACAGGTTTGATCTCAAGATTTCTGTATACGACACGTGTTTTATACATTTATTAAAAATTATATATTCGTGTGTCTATTAATGCTATATTATACCAAACGACAAACACTCATATATCAATCTTTCATATAACACTTTTCCATTCTTTGTATAATTACAGGCTATAAGGGAAGGGCAGTTTTCAGGAAAATTATGTACATGTGGTATGTTATTGTCACATTGCTTCAGTTAATATATTATTCAAAAGTGTGTTGTTCTTTTTTAAAAACAAACGTGCTTCATATACCTTTTAATACTCGCCTCTAAGATTTGTAAACGTTTTCGTTTACTGTAATTATTGAAATATGTGAAATTCTGCTCGGATCGGTAAAGTCGAAAAAAGTAATTGGCCAACAAGTTTAACTAAAGCTTTAGGAATATCGATGATCTTATATCGTTCAATATCTATCAAATAGCCAGTTCCCTGCAACTAACTTTACCAACCAGAACTGGAAATATCTTTATCTATATCTATGGATAAAGATTCAGTGACAAAACACTCTTCACAAGACTATATGCAAGAGGGATGACTTCCAATAGTCAATTTGCCCTCCATGTCGAGCAATATTCACGCAGCTCTATCACAACTGACTGCACAGCTTTTGAGGTACAGTCTAACATGATCCTTCTACCAAGATTTCAGAGAGGGTAATTGGGCAGTCACTCTTCCTCACAAGTTGTTTCATCATGGTTACAACATTCAAAGCCTCAATGAGGCTTTCAAGAAGTGTGATGGTAGACATGCGGAGGACATTTCCAAATTTGTCGCATCAGACAAACATGATATCAAATGCAATTCTCCATTTTGACTTGTGCCATATGTTCCCGTGTTTACATCACTCGTTGATTCATGAACACGTGCTCACGATTCAGCTGGCATCGTACAATGGACAATGGAAGAGATTTCTGGAAATGGTTTTTGTCGTTTTCATTTGTATGTATGAGGACCCCATCGTCTTCGAGAACAAACCGACATCTCACTATCTGTTAAATTGTACTTTGGGTCTGTTATTTCTTTTGAATATCTCGTAGTTCTTGATAATATGAACTCGACCGATATTTAGGAACATTTCCTTATTTGTTCCCTTGCAATATCCTGAATTTAAATGGCGGAATATGACTTAAATGCGATGCTGCAGCTAACAGCTGAACACGTTCGATATGTTCGATACTACATATTTAACTGAGAAGTGCAGACATTGCCATAATATCTCGAAGCAGTATGGTGTTGCACAGCTATACAGGTGGGCGTAATTCTTGGTCAAACACTACTTGTTCTAGATTAAACAGTACACGATTATCGTTTCAGTGAGTAATATCCTGATGTATTATTGCCAACAGTCACGTCATTATCTAGTTCTTTATGATATTTAAATATACCATAATACAGGCAAATGTCCATATTATTCCGCATCCAAATCTGCGGTAAATACAGCATTGACGTCAATGCAGTTGAAACGGTCATATCAGCTACATTTTATATTTTCTACTGATCATGGGATGCCAAAATATAATAACCCCAAACAAGTGTAGTTAAACACATCAATTTCGGCAAGACTGTGTAGCAAGTCCGTGCTTCTTAATGTTTCACTTTCAACAGGCAACAGCTATCCAACCATAGGTCTGTTTCGAACCTTCCATTCATATCAAAACTGGAGACTGCCATTTGTCAGAACATATTGAAATATCACAGCTTGCGGCAAACGAATCAATTAGCCTACAGAAAGGGGATAAATACAAAAACAGCCCTGATGAAGGTTACAAACAATCTACTAATTGAGGCAGACAGTTATCATGTAAAATCTTTCAGCGGTCTCTGATGTCATCAGCCACCAGAAGTTATTGAGGCGAATGAAAGACAATTTTTGGAATCAAAGGCAAATCCATCGAATGGTTCTCTTTATATTTGTTTGAGAGGTAGCAGTACAGCATCTTGTAAAAATCAGTCATTCTTCATCGTGGCTTTCCTCGTGGATCAGTCCTTGGCCCTGAAAATGTAAAACTGCTTCGATGATGTTCAACTTACCGAAGTTAAACGACAATTTATTCTCTGTGGTCCACCAAAGAAACTATCAACACTTGAACAATCAAGTATTAGGTCTGTATATTTTACAACATGCAAAAAAGAATCAATCAGCCGGCAGAAAGCGGTACAGTACAGAAGCAGCCCTCATCAAGTTACAAACTATCTACTGAAAAAGATCAACCTATATCCACGTTAGTCTTGTTGCATCTGTGAGCCACAAGAATTTATTGAAGCGAATGAAAGACAATTTTGGAATAACAGGCCCAGCCATGGAACCGTTCTCATATTTGTCTGAGAGGTCGTTGTGCATCATCATCAGCAACATGTTGTCAATATCACTCATTCGTCAACGTGGATCAGTCCTTGACCCTGCCCTGTCCACCCTCTATACGAAACCATTAAGTGGAGTGGCAAAGCACAATTACATAAATCAACATCAATATGCCGATGATAACTAGCTCTATCAGTCAAGTTCGTTGGATGCGCTACCATCATGTCTGAAGAAATTGGAAAATTGCTGCAGTGATGTTAAAACATGGCTGACGTCAAACTTACTGAAGAGAAAGGCCTTTAAGAGGTACTATCAACACTGGAAAAGTCAACAATACAGTCACTGTGGGAGGTATTAAAATATCATCAGTACTCTCGGCCGGATGCGTAAAGAGGCATGTTTGTTTGTTTGCTTAACGCCGTACTCGGCAATATTACAGCTATATGACGGCGGTCTATCAATAATCGAGTCTGGTCCAGACAATCCAGCGATTGACAAAATGAGCATCAATCCACGCAATTGTTTGTTTGTTTGTTTGTTTGTTTGTTTGTTGTTTAACGCCGCACTCACAAATATTCCAGCTATATGACGGCGGTCTGTAAAATAATCGAGTCTGGACCAGACAATCCAGTGATTTACATCATGAACATCGATCCACGCAATTGGGATCGATGACATGTATCAACCAAGTCAACGAGCCTGACCACCCGATACCGTTAGTCGCCTTTTACGACAAGCATAGTCGCCTTTTACGGCAAGCATGGGTTGTTGAAGACCTACTCTACCCCGGATCTTCACGGTCACGAAGTAATTATGTCAGAAACTCATTTTCACCTTCGAAACATGAGATAGTTACAAGACTGTCTTAGTCAAGATGCAGCAACCAAACTCGCCACAGCAGTTCTACCCTCCAGGTTGGACTACTGCAATAGTCTTATGAATAACATCAAATAAGACGGCTTCAACGGCTTCAAGAAATACACCGCAGCTAGAATAGTCACGAGAACAAGGAAGTGTGAGCACATCATCCCTGTCTCGAAACATCTCCATTAGCTTCCTGTATCTGCGAGAATTTACTTTTAATTGTAAGTTACTGCTAGATTCTACTCAACAACAAAAGTTCCTGTGACACCAATATTTAAGTGTATTTTTCAAACATGGAAAGTTTGGTTTTCAATATTGTAGTACATGTGTGGAATCAAGTCACAAAACGCAACTGCTACAGAAAAGCATGCATTCCATGCAAAAGTTTACTTTTATGCAAGCCCCATGTATTTCACTACCCAAGAAAGGGTATAAAAACAAGTGCGTTAACGGGATTCCATATGCATTGTTTAGCATCGTGCTGACAACAACCACTCAGAAAAACAACAAAATTACGCAATTAGACAACATTACGAAATGCCACGCCTGTCCGAAAATGAGCGTCTGCGAGCCATTGGTATGCTTGAAGCAGGATCGAGTCAACGTGATGTTGCAAGACAATTTAACGTCCACAGAAAGACTATTTGGTGTTTATGGCAACGTTGGCAACAGACGAATGCAGTCAGAGGCCATCCTCGGAGTGGCAGGCCACGCGTAACCAATAATCGACAAGACAACTGGATTCGAACAACACACCTACGAAATCGATTCCAGCCAGCAACAGTGACTGCAAGAGGCATCCCTGGCCTTCGACGAATATCTTCACAAACCGTACGCCGTCGTCTCAGATGTGCAGGGATTGTCGCCAGAAGGCCCGCCAGGCGTCCCAGGCGTTGACAGGAAACCACCGTCAAGCACGTCTACATGTACAGAGGTGCAGACAGCGTCTACGCTGGACGGCCATGCAGTGGAGACAAGTTCTATTCACTCGTTTCACCTCAGCCACAGCGAAGGACGGATTCGAGTGTACCGACGTCGAGGTGAACGTTACGTAAATCATTGTGTCATGGAAGAAGATCGATTCGGGGGCGGCAGCGTTATGGTATGGGATGGGATTATCAGCAAGACAGAGGACCCGTTTGATAGTGGTAGAAGGAAATATCAATGGGCAGCGCTACCGCAACGAGATCATCGGCCCTGTTGTTCTACCGTTTTTGCGTCGTCATGCCCAGGCATTACCTTTCAACATGACAACGCCCGGCCTCATATTGATCGACTTGTTCAGGATTCTCTTCAACCAAACAACATGAATGTCATCCCCTGGCCGGCTCGCTCCCCTGATCTCTCACCAATCGAGCACATGTGGGATGAGATGGATCGGCGCCTTCGACGTCAACCATGTGTTCCACAGACACTCCAGGAACTTCGAAACATGCTCCAGCAGATATGTACAGATATCCCACAGGACATTGTGCGACGCCAGGTCCATTCCATGAGACGAAGATGTGTTGCTTGCATCGCAACCAGAGGTGGACACCCACGCTATTGATTTGTAAATTGACATTTTGGCATGTTCATGTTTTTTTATGAAATCACGCATTTTCTGAAGTCAGTATGGCAAATTAAACCATTTGAACACTTACAGGAGTCTTTTATCTGTTGCAAACCGAAATTGTTTCAGATTTTGTAAAAAACATAACTTTGCATTAAATCTTATTCAATGTCACAGGAACTTTTGTTGTTCAGTATATAATCGCTCGTTAATGTTCCCTACACTCTATGACGTGAACACAGATCACAAGACAAGACACTTCTTTCTGTCCCAAACATATATTAATACCTACCAGAGCCTTCCAATATGCAGCTGCCACAAATTGAACAACCTTCCCATTCAGATCATGTCCTCCCAAATGCGGGCTGTTTTCAGGAAATAAATCAAAAGTCAACTTTTCAAGCCCTACTTTAATTAAACGCATTATTCAGTGTTTTGATTGATGCGGAGGACAAGCATCATTCTATTAATAGCACCCAGAGTGTTGCAGTATATAAGTGCAATTATACCATTATTATGATTTATAGTAAGCACATTTATTGACAGTATTTTTTCATAAGCCTGGTAAGGGGTATTGAAAGTACAGTGGTGAAAGCATTCGCTCTTCTCCCCGGAGGCCCCCCGCGTGAAAGTCGCAAGAGTTTGCAGGAAGTCGTACATAACTACGTGACTCTTACTCGTGAAATCGGGGGGGAAAGTAAAAGAAACATTGTGAATTCTAATGTTTATTATACAAAATTTACCCAGAATAAATAATTGCCATATGTATACACTGAAGAGAGAAAGTGACATTCGAAATCAATAAGGGCCTGTACGCGATAGTTATGTGCATATTCGTAGAAACGTAAAAGCAATTTAAACAATCTCTTCCCGAATTATATCCATAGGCGGTATCCTATGAACAAGGGTGTAGATGTGACGACCAGCACTATCTAAACTGACGGCCAAAAGAAACGTTACCAACGATATTTCTAGGATAAAACATGACCAACACAATTCGAAGCAGCAATAACAATTGGATTGTAGAAATTCATCATTCAGAACAGTAAAATGCGAATTTACTAATTCAACAACAAAGTCCTTGACCTCCAACAGGGACATTTCTTGACAAGGGGTCATTCGTCCATTATTCGATCAACAACATTGGTTACAACTTGGTGACGACGGCCCAGACCGTTCAATACGGGATATGACCTCCATGAGCGGCAATGCATCTTTGAATGTGGCGTCGAACTGACTAGACAAGCGTCCTCACATCGACTGCAGGTATCCGATTCCATTCCTCACGGAGGGCAACGATCAACGCTTGTCTCGTGAAGGGAGGATGTTGACGTTTCCGAAGACGACGCCCCAGCTGGTCCCAGATATGTTCTATGGGTGACAGATCTGGTGATCGAGCTGGCCACGGCAGGACAGTCACGTTGTTAGCGTTGAGGAAGTCTCTAGTAATACGGGCTTTATGGGGTGTGGCGTTATCTTGTTGGAACACCGTCCGTTGTTGACGCTGGATGAAAGGAAGAACCACTGGCCGTAAGATATTGTCAATGGAGCGTTGTGCTGTCAGATTGCCTTCGATGCTGATAAGTTCCGTCAGTCTTCTCGTCCCCGCAAATGCCGCCCCAGGCCATCACACTTCCGCCCCCGTAAGGTTCCACCTCCTGGACACATAGAGGAGCCGTACGTTCACCACGTCGTCGATAAACTCGCGTCCGTCCATCAGGTTTGAAGAGTTGGAACCTGCTCTCGTCACTAAACAGCACTCGCCGCCAATCCCTTTCTTGCCATCGCTGAGTTTGCCTGCACCACGTCAATCTGGCAAGTCGATGTTGACGGGTCAAGGTCATGCCCTTGAAAGGGCGATAAGCCCGGAGACCATAATGGCGTAGTCGTCTGGTGACTGTTTGTCTGCTGACCGGATGTCCTAAGCTGTTGGCAGCTGATGACGTCACAGCAAGAAATCTGTTCCTCAGATGAAGTACCTGTAAAAAGCGGTCATCCTGCGGGGTCGTGACCTTTTGGTCTGCCACTCCGTGGTCTGTCTGCGGTTCGGCCAGTCTGTCGGAGACGTGCGACCAGTCTGGTAATGGTCATCTTGGAGCAGTTCATGTTAATGGCAACCTCTCCCTGTGTCGCTCACATCTGCAGCATAACTATGGCTCTCTCCCTCGGGACAGCGGTCAGTCTTGGCATGTTCATTGGTGTTAATCATCGCAACCAATGATAGGGAACAGATCCGTGCGTAATTTATACCCGGAAATTGCACGATAATGTGGGAAAGAATGTTTTAAAAAATTGCTGAGAAACACCAATATCTCCCAAAATCCGCAAAGAACGACAGAGAACACGAAGGCTGTATTCGTGAGATGTATTCTTTACTGTTTTTGAACAGGTTGGCATCTTTGTTTCAAAGTGGCAAATCAGTTAATGTTGGTAACGTTTCTTTTGGCCCTCACTTTAGTAGATGTAAAAATGTGTAAACATATGCATGAAATTTTCCTTTTTTTTATTTGAACCACAACTGTATCGGATTCACAGGGACAACCATGCATTTTAAGTAAATACACCTTAATTGAGATACATTATGCCTCGTCTTGTACTCAGGGTATATATTGATTTGAAAAGCTACGACAGCTTCCGACAGGCAGGACATGCACATCCGCTGTGTGTCCGTGGACTGTCGGACTGTTTACAGTGATCTGTCAGGTACAATTGCTGTGAAACTGTCTCTTCCTGATGTTTTTACCTTATTCGCTTAGAGATATTTAATTACTGGGTCCATGGGATGTGATGGGTTTTCAATTGTGTAAATGATCGATAACTGTGTCCGTGTCACTGGTAACCAATGGTTGTGCAATGTGTTAACATAGTGCTTGGTTTGTTTGTTAATTAACGCCGCAGTCAGCAATATTCCAGCTATATGACGGTGGTCTGTAAATGATCGAGTCTCGAGCATGCTCATGAGCATCGATCACATGCATCAACCAAGTCAGCGAGCCTGACCACCCAATCCCGTTAGTCGCCTTTTACGGCAAGCACGGGTTGCTGAAGACCTATTCTTACCCGACGGATCTTTACGTCGTTAAGATAATGAATGTTGATTTATCGTATCTACGAGGTGGTAATCCAGTATGTAGAGGCTGGGCTGGTATACCCACGCATCCAAAAGGTCTAGCCAGTGTGAGTACACATGTACTTGATCAACTTGCTTGATAGTCCCGACAACTCCGAATGACAAAATCTAAAGTCGTTCATTTTCTACGCCAGCCAGATTGTGACACAGGCTTTCTGTTGTCTCAACGACAGAAATGATTATTGCGTCGATAAATGATGGAGAGCTATTGTAATTCGACAGTGGAGAAGGATTGCAAGTTGGTACAATACGTCTATGTCTTACACAGTTACATATTGGCACATAGGGAACAAAGGACTGGAATTAATGACCACAGAACCAATATGATAGGAACATTTAAAAATATATGTAAATCAATGTATATTATTTTGCATCTTACATTTGGAACGAGTGGCGTCAACACTGTTTGCTGTGATCCATTCATATAAATTTGCCTTTTACACCAAAATGAGTCTGTTTCGGCGGATAATCGATGCTGGTTATTCTTTGGGGTTGACCTTCCATATTAACTGTACTTTTGTCAGTGAGTATACATGATTGATGATGATTATTTGTTCGTTACTGTTATTTAATCCCCAATCATTAGTTAGAGAAGCATATATTCATTTCGATGTTTGTATTGCTTGTTGGAAAGACAAATCGTATTGACAATAGGATATGAATGATGTAATAGCTAAGTTGTAACTTTGTAACGAGATATAAATATTTAATAACGATTTATGTCATTAAGTCATATTTAGGGGATAGCTTATCCACATACATACGATTCCGTTTAGTGCCACTACAAAGCGTAATTGAGACTTATCTCGTAAATAAAGCGACAAAACCTTTTCCATATTCATGCGCATGTGTTGATGAATCACTGATACCATGATACCAGTTGTTCGCGAAAGGTGAGCGTATCCTGTCCCACCGGTGCACCCGCCACAGACACATGCAAGGGCACGTCTATTCGTTACTTGCAAAACCCACAGGAACATATGGTGTATGTCAAAATAGGGAATTGCATCGGACATAAGTTTTGTCACTGATGCATCAAATTTGGAAAAGTTCTCCACATGTCTACCATTAAACTTTCTGAAAGTTTTAGTGAGGCCATGAACATTGTAACCTTGATCAAACAACTGAGCAAGAGTCGTATGACGCTCTTTGAAATCTTGGTAGAAAGAGCATACACCAAAGGCTGGAGTTACTGGAATATTGCTCGACATGAAGGGAAAGTTGATTATTGGAAAGTTAAAGTCACCCCTCTCGTCTCACAGTCTTGTGGAGAGTGTCACTCTCAATCTTTATGCATAGATCTTAATATGAAACAGATGAGAAGAATTAACTGGTCTCCTTTATTTCTAGATCAGGTGGGTAAATCAGTGGAAGGGAATTGGCTGTTGGATATTTATGGCTTAGAATAATTGTAAATGTCACTCACCTGCAAGTGTGTTCCCTTTGTTCAGATAATGAACTGTACATGGACCCTATGAAAAATAGATGTGTATCTACATACAATATTAATGATACTAATGACGTAGAGATAAATTCAGTTGTTTCCTTGTCAAGTTATACAGTTAGCATTAGAAATGTATTGGAATTAACGTGAAAGGGAAAATAGTGTGAAATCAAATATACGGTGGGTTTTCTTCCATATTTCGAAAGTCGTCAAACTCTCTGAGACGGCCCATGGTATGTATGGTAGCTCTTGTACACACATGCATTAAATGGGTTATTAAAATGGCATGCGCTATCCGCTACCGATGTCCTTCATAATAACATATTGCAGTCTTATTCTTCGACGCAGTGGAGATTTCAGTACCAGAATCTTATTGCCTGCACTATACAAGAACATGTTCATGTAATTGTTAAAATAATGCACATATAGTGTTCGTGTATTGTATCCTGACGTATATAGATTGATATGATAACTTCCTTCTGGCTGTCATTGAGTCCGTTCCTTAGACCATGACTGTCAAAAGCTTCGAGTGAACGGATCGATTCTCACATAGGGTAATGTTATGATCGTGTTGGTGGTAAGAGCCGCAACACGAGGTATCCGACATGCCACGTCTTACTTTATGAAACTATTAAACGTTTGTCTTGTTCAAGCTGCAACCACTCGTAAGAACAACTTCTTTCATCTGTATTGTTAACTGTGTCAGTGTGAAGAATTTGTTATTCCAGATGAACCAATTTCGTGTGAATGATCAAATTGTTACTCCTAAACATCTCCTTGGATTTTCGTTAAGTGCATTTCCATCGCCCCAAAGTCCTGCCCAAATGCAGCGAGTGCTTTGAACAGTATTCAATAGCTCACAATGAAAGGTTCCAGCATGTCCTTGTGTTCATGTCTGTCTAGCTTCATACGCAAAATACCATCTATTTCTAAAAGCAATCTGACGTACGATTTTGCAGACGGATTAAGGGGCAAGTCCAATTTCCTTAGTCAATTTAATTCGGACAAGTTGCCCCACCATTATCAATTCATGTCCCACTGTAACTAATCGAAATAGAATCTTTGTTATCGTAGGTTTCTCAGATGGTGTGGGTGATTGTGGTAATGCCAAAGTCTACGTCTACACCTCTCTCATAGTCAGCAATAACATTTCGGGAAATTATTATACCATTATCAAAGTTTTATTTTGAATTATGCTACAATACGACTCTGGTAATTTATGCGGCATACCACTGTAGCTCAAAAGTTGATTGATCAAAGTTAAACATTCATTGCCTCATTCCCCATATTGACTAATACCATAGGTTCCCGTCTTTGTTTTCAGGTGAACAATTGACCTACCGTTGCATGTGTTTGTGACGGGTGCCACCGGAAAGACATCATACCATCTCCTTTTCGCGAACACCTAGTATCATCACACACTGTCTGTGTGATAGTGATTCACAAACACATGGACATGATACAGTCGGAATCCTGCAATTGACTGCTTGTGCAAGAGATTGCATTGATTATGGAAATGGATACGTCGCTTATATTTACATGTTTGAGGATATCATCGTCTTCGAGGTCTGGTATGGTATCTCCCTATCTGTGAAATCGTACTTTAGATATTTGCTAAACATTGTACTTGATATCTAATATCTCCTATTATAGATTTAGCACGTGCATCTATTCAATAAACGTTATGTGTTTTCATGATATATGTGTATGTCATTTAATTAAATATGTGTATGACATGCGATGTCTTCTGGAATAACCCCGCATTGTTATAGCACGATGTGACCCGTGAAGATCCTGGGTAGAATAGGTCTTCAGCAACCTATGCTTGCCGTTAAAGGTGACTATGCTTGTCGTAAGAGGCGACTAATGGGATCGGGTGGTCAGGCTCGCTGACTTGGTTGAAGTATGTCATCGATCCCAATTGCGTGGATCGATGCTAATGATACCAATCACTGGATTGACTGGTCCTGACTCGATTATTTACAGACCGCCGTCATATAGCTGGAATATTGCTGAGTGCGGCGTAAAACAACAAACCAACCAACCAAATATAAGACGATGTGTCAGCTTAATATACAGATAAACCATTTCCATAATCTCGCTGAAAGTCCATTGTACGATTCCTCCTGTATCATAAACATGTGTTCGTGAATCAGAGAGATAGCGTTATCCACATTATGACATAAGTCGATCAATAAAACTCTTCCCGCAGCGATTAAAATGTAATTGCAAAGTACGCCACGAAGACACAAAAAATGATTGATCTCACTACAATGCGTTGATGTTCAGGAAAGGTCGGAAACAAAATTATTATATTACTTGCCCAAAAAGATAACATGTGCATCAAAGGCATCGTGTATAACATTCCTGAAAGATTGACAGTAAAAATATATCTATTCATCATTTCACCCGAGATTTTGAAATGACGACAGTGGGCATTCTTAATTATATCGACAATGTGTGCAAAATTGGATGTCTCACATTTGGAATTATCTAGTGTTCTTAGATAAATGGTTAAGTAAGTTAAATAGATATTATTTTATATAATTAGAAGCGTTTATCAATAAATAAGTTTAATGATAGGTAAATCTACAAATTCACTCTTCAAAAAATGAAACGCACAGGTAGATTTTTAGTAAATTTATTGTACCTCATAAAGTCGATATATTTAAATAAATATCATAGATACAAATATGAAATTTTCGATGGTCACATGTTGTGGTTGTACAAAGGCATTGAAAACTGTTCGTTGTCATGTCACAGAAGGCCACAAGGTTTCGCTGAACGCAGTATCTCGTGTGACCGCCCTGGGCAGCAATCACGCCTCTGCATCACCTTGGCACTGACTGGATAAGTGTACGAATACTGTCCTGCGGTATTCTGCGCCATTCAGCTTATAACGCGTTGGCCAGTTGTGGGAGTGTCTGACGTTGACGTACACGTCTATCGAGTCCATCCCAGAGGTGTTCGATTGGGTTGAGATCTGGAGATCTCGACGGCCAGGGCAAGGCGTTGATGTTGGCAGTATGAAGGTAGTCTACCATGACACGAGCTGTGCGTTGTCCTGTTGAAACCACTCCCTCTGGCGGCCAATTATTGGAAGGTGAGGTTGAAGTATTTGATTCATGTTGCAATTTGCTGTCAAATTTCCCTGAACCACAACCAAGTCAGATCTCGTGGTGTAGGATATGCTCCCCACACCATGACACTACCGCCACCGAAATTGTCGAATTCACGTACACAATGTGGGTCAAAACGCTCATTTCGACGACGTTAAACATCGACGATAGTGATTTGTTTCTCATTTCCAAGGCTGTAAGGTATGGCACTAATTGATCTGTTGCAAAACAGGGACGATAACTGGTCTTCTGTGTCGGATTCCAGCCTCGCGAAGATGGTTCCTGACTGTCTGGTCCAATATCCTCCTCAAACCAGTGATACGTCCTGCAGCCTCTGTAGCTGTGGCATTGCGATGACGTAGGTGGAACAGTCGGATGTAGCGATCCTGTGCAGGGGTGGTAACTCGTGGTTCGGCCTCGGATAGTCTGCAATGAAATTGAACTGTGTGTATCGGTCACAAAGGCGGTAAATGGTGCTGTGGTGGACGTTGAAGTGACGTGCAACAGAAGACTGTGTTTCCCCTCTTTAGATACGTCCTGTGGCGATGTTCCGATCGGCAGCGCTGAGTCACAGCATATTCGAACTTGAAAAATGTTGACAATTGATTGACAAATTATTGGCTTATGCTTGCCTTTTTATAGCAATTACCACGAGAAACGAATGTCATAAGTTGCACGTGCATGTTGTTTTATTGTTTTCTCCATGGCATGTTTTAACAAGTGTGAAAACAATGCCGTTTAATTAGAAGCCAACTTCTAGTGTCCCCGGCTGGGACATGGCTGGAAGGGTGCTATTCACAATTCAAGTGACATTACTCGTTCGATAATTGCCAGGCTTATTTCGTAAGATTCAAATAAGTGTTGGTGTCTTCAATTCATCAATCGTTTACATTTTATATCTCCATGGGGACAACTACCTGTTTTGAAATATTAAAACTATATCACACGATGGAACAACTGCGCATGGTCGAAGCTCTATTTATTATTTAAAAGAAACCGTTACCGATACACATGATGGCATTACATTCGAATTAATATGCAAACTAGTTTGGCATTTTCGTCGATGCCATGCCCACATGCTTAATACCTATGTTCCCAACAATTTTACAGGTCGAAACACTATTCATTATTTAAAAGAAACCGTTATCGATACAGGTGATGATATGAAGGTTCGTTGATAAGCAAGCTTATTTTAGCATTACATGCGTATATGCTTAAACAATATGTTTACAAGAAGTTCAGACAGACGTTTCCTTTTGTATGGCGGCTGATGTAAACCAACATGGTTGGCGTTATTTAATTGATCTTCTCCAAGCAGTAGGCTGTTTTAAGGTTATTTTAGGTAAAAAAACATTATCTTTTAAGATTTCTTTAGGATGACGTCGTATGATTATTTCCCTGGTATGTTTCCGTATCGCTCGCACAGACTTGTGTGAGTGGAGGGTGCCACGGGAAGAGCAGGGCATGGTTACACTTTTCGTGGACACCTAGTTTCATCAGTGACTTTCAGCCATCCATTCATATAACAACTACTTTGCCTTTAATGCCCAGTGGAATCTGTGTGGGCGGATAATCGAGACTGATTATTGTCGTTGACGTTGACGTTGACGTTGACGTTGTGCAAGGTCGGTGAATGATCTTTGCTTCCAGATATCACCATTAGCGGATACTGGTCAATCCTACCAGAAGATACTACAACCAGGCATGACTCATTCACAGGCTTATAATAAAAAACACAATATCAACACCATGTTACAGAAAGCACATTCCAAAACGAAAACATATGGTGTCCTCGAATAGTACTTACATGTACTTGTGCATGCAGACGCCTTTTTAATTTGGGCCCAGTCGAGTTCCCGGGTCAGAAAATGTACCCATTGATTCCGCTTGTGTTAACTGATCAGAATGAGAGATGCAAGTACAGAGTTACCTCACCTATACGCGGATAGATCCGATCATTTGGAATTCGAATCCCATATTGTTCCTACTCGCCATGAGCGGTTTGTCAGCACCATGCTCGTGAGTTTCACCGAAGTGGTAAATATTTACCCACCTGCGATGCCATAGATTTTTGTCCTTATGCATTGACAGACCGGGACATGAAACTCCGTTGAACGAAAATCACTCACTTTCTACAAATCGTCTTCAATCGTTGAAATAAACTGTCACGTTTGAGTATTTTTGTGCCAGCAATAGCTTTTGCAGACAATTGCGTTTCTCAGTTTTGTTCGTGTTTTGTTAATGTATTTGGTTCTTGTTTTTGTTGGGAATGTATTTAATGCGTCTACAATAGCTGTTGAACAATAGCCAGATCAATCTCGTCCCTGTGAAGTGTTATACGGTAACAAATGAAAAAAGAAAAGGAAGAGTTGTTTAATAATCATCGAAACTGATTATTCTCTGGCGTTGACACACACACGCTGAGTTGCAATACGAACCTATCTCGTCACTTTGAAGCAGCAGAATCCCTGCAAATCAAACGCAATTAAAAATGAACATATCGTTTTTAGTTTCGAGAAAATCAGTAAATGTGCTACAGGTTCACTGGATTGTCTGATCGCGACGCGATTGTTTACAGAAGACAGTCGTATGGCAGGTGCACTGTTGTGCGGCGTCAGGCTACAAATTCTTTTCTATGTAAATTGTGTGAGTGTCGAGTGCTTCCGGTAGAACAGGACATGCTTATCATTTTCGCGAACACCTGGTGTCATTACTGATCCATTCAAACAATTTCGACGACCATTTTGTTTTTTACAGTCAATGGAATCTGTTTAGGCGGGTAATCGAGACTCTTGCGTCGACGTTTTATATTTACAAGTAGCACTACACCATTATCCTGATACTGTAAACAAGGTCGTCATCTCAGACACTCCAGCCAGTGTTCCAACAGTATCATATATCACTGTCTTCTATCAACAATAACATTCGAAGTTTCCAACGACAGTTAATTATAGACCGGCTCCATCACTGAAATGAAAATGGAATAAGCGTGATTTGGATGGCTGTGTTCAATCTTACATACTACCGTAACACTCTTCGTTTTTTCTCCTTTTCAATAACACAGTGTCGTATGTCAAGAAGTCTGTCTACAGGACCTATATTTCTCACATTCATTTTTTCTCACACTTCCAACTAACTTACGAAGTTATCCATTTTGGAGGTCCTGAACATGCTTAAAACGTATATCATTTCCACTGATACATTTACGTTATTGAATATTTGCTGCAGATATACAGACCGAGGGTCGTCTAAGACGCCACAATTTGCTGTTCAGAGGTACGTTCTTCAGGCGTGCCAGAAACCTTGTTCGTTGGTTCGAATCTCAGATTCGCGTTGTTTATGTTTCCCGGTATGTCAGCACAATACCCGTGATAGTGGGTTACACGTCAAGGACGTGCATCTTATTTGGATGTCTTCACACAATCAAGCTGACAGGCGTTGATGTACCAGAAATACTGCTCCAAGTGGCTTTAAACCAGAACCACTCTCTTCCTGCAGATACAATTTCTAAGACATACTTAGTCCGTGTAAAGTGCACGCACGGACCTCATAGTCATTTCGAAACAGGAACAAGTGGTATATTATATCACATTAAGGACAGATTTCCATATATCTGTTTGTTTATATGTATTATTTAAATGCCATGGAAGATAGAAAAGAATATCCAGATTTACTCTACAAAGACATTTCTCTTCAGTCAGTATATTGCATGATACAACATCATCAATCTGTGACAAGTACTTATTTATCTCAACAGTATGGCAGTATTGTGGAATGGAAAACCGGTGGTTTAATCCCCTGGCCGCGGCATAACAAAATACGGCGTTGCGGGATAAAACACTGACTGGCTGGTTCGGAGTCAGTACAGTGTGTCTGAGTTGGGGATCCATGTTAAACTGTTAAACTGTTAGAAACTCTCGAGCTCGGGTATGTGCAAACCTAGAAACATATTCGGGGCAAAACCGGGATTCGAATCCATAATCATAGGTTTCTGGCGTGCCCAAGCGACGCAACTCTGCACAGCGAATCGCGGCGCCTCAAACGACTGGGCCACCCCTGACCCCCTTGTGCTGCCATGAGACATTTACCTTATTTCATATCAGATGTCTCTCTGTGGTAGTTCAAATAAACGTAACATGTTTTGTTCACAGATGCTCAGGGCAAAAAAACCATTGCAATAACACCAACAGATAAACATCCTTTTTCGATGAATACCAAGCTAAGTAAAACCTTGGCTAGCAACAAATTACGCATTGTAGATGATTAGTATCACGCAAACTTGGTACTAGACATTTATTTCAAAGAATTTGTCATGGCTTTTTTGTCATGAATGATATTCTGGTTAGTAAAACAACATCATTATTGTACTTTCCTTAACATATGTCATATAAGTTGATTAAAAACGCAATGACATGTATAAACCTAATACATAATATCCTAATTGCATTGTCTTTTAGACCCATATGTTTCTGTTTATAGTGCTTTGGACATACAGCGTCACTTCACATCCCTAGTGCTATTATATTGCCTCTTAACACGACAATTATTGTAAGAAAGAGTGTGCTTATCCGATTCGATTAATAAATTATTTTGTAAAACTTTTTGTTATTTCCGCAACGTTATAAATTAGATTCCTGTTGAGAGTAAAAATATGTTTGGAAAAACAACGTAATTTGATTTGAATTATTGGAGTTATTATTTGTGTGTTTGGTTTCTTATACATCATGTTCTAATTAACGGAAACCGACGATTTCCTTCTTGACGGATGCTGATCGATTATCTAAAACCTCAACACTTCTTCTCGCGCCATTTACAGTGAGCAAAGCGATTAGCATTCCAAGCACAGAAATCAATTTTCAAATGGATATGTCTTATGGCTAGGATGGTTTACTCGAGTACCCGGGTCGGGTGGATACTGAGTAGGACCCGGGTACCCACAGGACTCCCCGAGCCCTTGGTTAGTCACGTGATATATTGTCTAATGACTAAAATTATCTCGAACTCTATGGTTACACTACAAGTACTTAATGTTCGCATTTCCTTCTGACTATAATGCACCCATTCCTTCTGATTTTTCATATGGTTGAAGAAAGATATTACTTAATTCAACTTCAGTGTTGCATGACCAGATTATTTAAAACATGTATCAAAATACGTTTTGCCAGGGCTATGCTCAAAAAAGTTCCCAATGGGACATTTTGAGACATCTGAGACCTACAGTGGGTACCCGGGTAGGGTAGGTCAATAGGGGGGCGGGTACCCGGGTAGGGTAGGGTAATAGTACGGCGGGTACCCGGGTAGGGTAGGGTAATAGGGGGGCGGGTACCCGGGTAGGGTAATAGTATGGCGGGTACCCGGGTAGGGTAGGGTAATAGGGGGGCGGGTACCCGGGGAGGGTAGGGTAATAGGGGGGTGGGTACCCGGGTAGGGTAGGGTAATAGTATGGCGGGTACCCGGGTAGGGTAGGGTAATAGTGCGGCGGGTACCCGGGTAGGGTAGGGTAATAGTGCGGCGAGTACCCGGGTAGGGTAGGGTAATAGTATGGCGGGTACCCGGGTAGGGTAGAGTAATAGTATGGCGGGTACCCGGATAGGGTAGGGTAATAGGGGGGCGGGTACCCGGGTAGGGTAGGGTAATAGTGCGGCGAGTACCCGGGTAGGGTAGGGTAATAGTATGGCGGGTACCCGGGTAGGGTAGGGTAATAGTGCGGCGGGTACCCGGGTAGGGTAGGGTAATAGTGGGGCGGGTACCCGGATAGGGTAGGGTAATAGTGGTGCGGGTACCCGGATAGGGTAGGGTAATAGTGCGGCGGGTACCCGGGTAGGGTAGGGTAATAGTATGGCGGGTACCCGGGTAGGGTAGGGTAGGGTAGGGTAATAGTGCGGCGGGTACCCGGGTAGGGTAGGGTAATAGTGGGGCGGGTACCCGGGTAGGGTAGGGTAATAGTGGGGCGGGTACCCGGATAGGGTAGGGTAATAGAGTGGCGGGTACCCGGATAGGGTAGGGGAATAGGACTTGCCCCAGCCCTAATATGTCTAAGTTTGACTTTGTATGCGTTCAAGGTACTTTTGTCTGATAAGACTTACGTGATCCATGTTTTGAGTGTGTCATAGCGACTGATTTACGACAACCATTGTCTGAAGAACATTTGATTCCACAGGCTAATTACCCTGTAACAAAGTATGTTGTAACAAGGAATCTTGTTGTTTTCGAAGTAAAGAATGATTTTAATGTGTTTTCAGTGGATGTACAATAACATTCTTTAAACATTGGTGAGCTGTGCTCGAGTTTTCTGAGCATTTATAGCCAAACACTTCAAAAGATGTTCCTACTTGTTACCCTGCGTGGCGCAGGGATAAAAGAAGGATAGATCAGTTCGTTGTCGGTACACTGTTGTCTCAGTGTGATAGCCACGTTTAACTGCGGCATGGTATATCGGTGGGAAAGCACTATAAAGCGACATGAGTCCGGATTCGTACAGCAGCCATCCTCACGTGCATGCACGTCGCTATATAGGTGAAACAATCTTGAACGCGACGTTAAACCATATTTCGCCTCACCTTCTGAGCATTAGGTGTGCATTGAATATTTCCGTTATGATTGTTTTAAAGCTGCGATACTGTCTTCTGAAGTTAGTTCCAGGATTATTGTCCCCCTGAGAGGGAATGTAAGACCACATCATGCTAAGTAGCTGTCTTCCTACTACCGTTTTTAGTCGTAGTATACTTGTTTTTTGGCTTAACTTGATGATAATCGCCAGCAGCTAAAGGTTGGTGTAAATCCTGCTGGGGAACCGTGCAGGTAGCAGAAGTATTGTAAGTCCCCACGGTTCCTGGTAGAGTGGCCTACCTTAAGTTGCTGGCGATCCCTAGCCGCGTTTTTATGATGTATTGCTATTTATCGTGATATCTTTTTATAGTTCCATACTAGTTTTAAAATATACATCTGTGGTAATCTTGTTATTTAACTGTCCTTTGCCGAAAGGTTTTATAATCAAATTGTATCTGTTACTGTCTAACTTGATTGAGTCACGATTTGGGTGAAATATTGCCGATGTGACTATATATATTCATCCACTACATCACTCACTAGTTCCAGCAGTCTAAAGGTGACAATGCAGGTAACACTATGTCACAGATATTGGAGTTCCACACACGATAGACATTACTGTGCGTTAATGAAATATAAAACGTTTAAGGCAAAAGAACAACCAGTCCCCGAAACAGATTCTATTTGGCGTAAGCGGTGAAAATTATTTGAACGGATTACGGGGAATCAGTGATGACACCAGGTGTGCGCGAAAAGGGCAAGAATGGGTAAGCACTCAATGGTGGAAACGTTTTGGGTCGGTCTACTTTCTTTGAAACACAAAGAGTATTTCTCCGAATCGTTGAGTTCCTTTACTTGGGCACACCAGAAACCTATGATCATGGGTTCGAATCCCGGTTCGCTCTGATTTTGTTTCTAGGTTTGTCAGCACAATCCAATGCTCTTGGGTTTTACCATATTGTTCACTTTCTTGCCCTCATCAAGCTGACACGCCGTGAAAAACCTGGAATCCTGTTCAAAGCAGCGTTAAAACCAAACTCAGTCACTCGCACACGTTATATATATGTAAACGGTACATAAGCTTGCGTTACTTTTGCGTCGCCTTAAATGAAGTAAATCTTACACTATTATACTTCTAGTTGTCACGACAACATGTTCACATCTTTTCAAACGAGGGTCCACGATGTTCAGTGTAGAAGAAAACGATAATATGCCAACTTGAAAGAAGATGAATCTGTTAAATGGCGAAACCTAATTAAGATTGACCTTCCTTGTCCTGTATGTCAGGGTCAATTTTCGTTTTACTGTCAGTGCGCGTGTCTCGATCATGAATTTGACAAACAGCTGTCAGATGTCATCAGTGGTGTCAGTTCGAAACATCTTCTGGCACGATTGATTTGAGATGTTAAGTTTTCGCTCCTATTCGCATATTTAAAACAATGTCAGAAACTGAGTCAACACTTTCTGTTTTAAAATATACTTTTTTACGTTCCGTTTTTTGCCACAAATATGTCCAAGTCCACGTCTTTAACGCGACATTCTGCTCCAATCCATTAGTGTCGAAGCACCTCCGGGTCCCAGACGCCGACATCTCTGGTCCTATAAAAATGTAGTCATCACAGCAATCTTTTTTTCATGTCTGCACCTTGAGGAAATTGTAAAACCGCTGAATATTGATGTTCCTCTTCTTGCTCTAGGGTAATTGCCTTCGTCGAGTCTTTTTCCTGTCCATCAAAAACATTTTTGAAACACTTGCAACAGGGAACCCCTACAAGGTACACCTCTTAACAATTTCTGCGAGAAAGTATAAAAAAATTGTGTGTGTCACGGAGCTGTGCTCCAGAGACCAGGGTGTCATTAAACAAGAATAAAGTAGGTTTCAAGGTTTGTTGCTATCAGCTATTTGTATCAACAGACGACACTAAAAAGGATTTAAAACCAAATGTACACTGACCATGATCACTGACTTATTAAATCAGAGCAAATACACAAGCTGTTTAGCGAAGCAACTGTATAACAGTAACAGTCAACACTTTGACAAGATATTGACAAGATGCATAGACAGAAAATTAATTCGGCTGCAACCATTTACCACCCAAGAGTTAATTAACTCAACACTCTACTGAGTGAATAACCTCGGCTGGGTTATACAGCGGGAAATAAACACAGACTTATTTTAAGCCATCCCTAAAATAAGTCTCCTGGACATGAAAATAGACGGAAACGCCTGAATACTAGGAAACTAGTCTTATAGACAAAATACTCAGCCAACTTGACTAGGCAAGGAAATTCGAAACTTCCCCAAAGTATATGGTACTTGACCTACGGAGTACTTAGAATTACAGTTATGCATGAGGTACTTGACCACAAGAATAACTTGACTGAGTCTCTCAATTGTAAATAGGTAAATAGTTGGTTTTCACGGATTACTAGAAAAACGAAGTACGGAAAACCCTAGCTAAAACATTCAGAACAAAACAACCAGCATAGGTCAGAACCAGAGTAGCGCTGCCCCGTAATTACTTACGAACGAAACCTGAGTTTCGAATGACCACCTAGAAGCAAGACGACCTGTAGACGGACTAGCGGAGCCGGACGTTAAGACACATGACTTGGACAAGGGTCTTAACCCACGAGCACGTTCGTCGTAGATGAAAACCTGTCCTGGTCAGCAGTGGAAACAATAGCCTGGTGAGCTGACAAAAGTGTCTTTCTTAACACAGGAAAACCCGAATAGCAAACTAACTACTAAACCAATACGGAGGATGTTAGTACCAAACCTTAAGTGGTAAACATGAGCTGCACACGGTACCACTAGAGATTAACAACCAGATATGTACAGTTGTTGAGGTGGAAGAAATGACCATGGATACTTCATAATCCCGCTAATGCGTGCAAATCAAAGTTACAAAAAACATTTTTAATACATTAATAAGGTAGCAAACATATATGAGAAAACGTATTCTTTTCAGCGTATGTCTAAGTTGGTATTTCTGCTATCCAAAATGTCTTATTGTTGATATAAATGCGATGTTTAATAATGCGACCAAAAGCCACTCGCATTTTTCGCATTTAATTCACGCTCGCGTTAATATCAAGATTTACAGTATCAAATGATTACATGATAAAAGTGTGCTATTAAACCGCTAGAGAATGAAATTTACAGGTCATCAATTTTCTAACATGAATGTAAAGGAACTGGGAATCGATGACCGCGGAGCGGTGCGTTCACTAGACCGTGACAAGACTGGTTTTACGACCCGGTGACACTGAGTTACATCAAACAATGTTCAATCAATATTTTTAAAAAAATGATATGGTAGATGTCTGCGTTCTACATAAGTACGCTTCACCTTATAGTATGCTCTCCATACATATGTGCATATCTGATAATACATGACGATACTTATTCCATATTCCATCTTTTGTAAAACTGCATTGGTAGTCACAATTTGACACATTTGGCTCACATATACATCATCCATTGTCCGTTCAGCATCGTGTCCTGATTTCCTCTACATAATTATGCATAAATCAGAAAACATGTACAATGGAGATAATTTCATATTTTATTAGCCTCTGCGATTCAACGGCTGTGGCAGCGTTAAAACATTTGATAATGACACCGAAGTACAGTACATGTACAAGTTTCCATGTCTTACTTTAATACTTCATTGCATTGGTTTTCGTTTGAAGGAAATAAATTTCCCGTGTTTTACTTTAAACGAATTAATCGAGGGAGGTCTATCACATCCTGAAGGGACTGGCTATTACACATTGTGATGCAGGAAGATCTTCAAAATGGAATTTAGTGAAAAAATGTCATCAACATCATGATTTTTTTTAATTTAAATAAGTTTGGATAAAGTTTCGAAAATAATTTGTTTGATCAGGGATTTGTAATTTGGCAGTGCTACACGAGATATTTTGATGATAAAAGTTATTTTGATGAGGAAAATAATGGAATGAGCAGTGAGCATCGATCCACGCAATTGGGAACGATGACATGCATCAACCAAGTCAGCAAGCCTGACCACCCGATCCCGTTAGTCTTACAACAAGCATAGTCGCCTTTTACGGCAAGCATGGGTTGCGGAAGACCTATTCTACCCCTGATCTTCACGGGTCTATTACCATGTAACGTAGTTATCAGTGCGAGACAATACATGACAGGCTGCTAATGTTCTCAACAAATCAAATAGTTTGATTTCAAGGTGATGGAATTTGCAATTTGGGTAAACTGGTCATGTGAAAATACGGCATGATAGTGGCAGGAAACGACAGACATGCAGATTAGTCGGGAACTGTGAGAGATAGACGTTAAGCGTCAAGGGAAAGATTTTTTTTTATCAAACATAAAAGTGAAAAAAGGCAATTACTGATTGGCGATTAAGTGACTTTGTAACCGGTTGAAAGATGGAGGATGAAAACGTCTTCGCGGTCGCATGTAATTGCGATCAATATAACTAGTAAATCAATTCATGCGATCACTTATTTTCTTCAACGAGTATACTATAGCCCAGGAACGAACTGAAGGTCAAGATGTCGATACGTTTGTGCTAACGACGGTATGCTTGAAGCTGGAAGCACAGGTACGCATATATGAAGAGAACATCGGAGACATAACTGTTTAAGGGGGGAATCTTGTGAAAGTGTAAAAAGACATTGTTTTCTGGAGTGTACATTTAGATCTCTTGTTTTAACGTTCAACAATTTATAGAACTGGTGACTTCACTTATCATATGCCTTGGAAGCATTTATATCCACGAGTCGGTCAATATCGTTGTGGCCACTACATGTTTTGTTTGTTTGTTGTTTAACACCGCACAAAATTCCAACTATATGGCGGCGATGTGTAAATAATCGAGTCTGGACCAGATTATCCAGTGATTGATATCATGAGCATCGATCCACGCAATTGGGATACGATGACATGCATCAACTGAGCAAGCCTGACCACCCGATCCCGTTAGTCGCCTCTCACGCCAAGTATGGGTTGCTGAAGACCTATTCTAACACGGATCTTCACGGGTTACATGTCATTTGCATGTATATTGCATACCACTATGTTTGACGTGTGTGTAGTATCGTGTCTATCATCAACCTCAACATGTAGGGTCCCTGACCGACAGAGATGTCAACTGCGATGTAGCATGTCACTGGTGATAAGATGCATTGATCATCTGCCTAATCTCCCAATGGAGCGGAAAGGATGAACCTGTTTGATCTCCACGCTACTCACGATGTCACAATGGGATCATAAAGAGTCAATTTCTTCTTTTAGACTATATTTCTAAAGATCAGCGTGTGATATTTTGGGGGTTATTACATTTTTTCAAACGAAAGCCTGCCGTTTCTAATATAAAATAGACTGAGTTTTGTTGGATGTTGGATAAAATAAAAGTGAATATGACATGGTTGAACTCTCTCGACACAAGATATCCACCATCAGCCTCCAGCTATAATGGGAAGTCCATTCACTGCCACGAGAACCAGGGATGCGTGTACACTCAGTAATTCTGAATAAAATACACGTATCTGTGAGTTATAAAGAGGGAGTTACCTTGGTTCCCAAATATGGATCAGTTTTAGAGTGAATGTAGCTTCCAACAAATATATTCTACGATTGATTGTGATAATTGTAACTACCACCCGAATGCAAATACGTCTCTCTTTGCAAAGGTTTGGTAATTGGTTCTGAAGTGTGCAGTGATTTACTGAAGATGCTGTCTCAGCTTCAATGAAGCTTCATGCCATGTTCTCAGTTTACAGAGTAGTCAGGCGTTCTTCAACACGCTATTCACCTCACCTCTCATGAAGACAGATTGCTACATGCAAACATGCCCGTTCTCCGTGACACGCTCAACCCATGAAAACTGTTTTGTTCTCCAATTGCCCCAATGGTAATTATTCACTCAACTGTGCATTGAGGGTCAGTAACTTCGAGGACAGGTGGGTCACGTATTTAGTTAGGTGTGAGATAGAATGAACAGTAAAAGTGTTGTTGCTTGTAAAAAGTAATAAACTGAAACATCTTTGCTGATGTTTTACTGTAAAGCGTCTTGCAATTACTCCTTTCACGTTTCTACAAGAGCTGTTTGCATATGTCTTGAAACACTGTTCTTTTTTAGATGACTAATTATGTAAAAAAAACATCCCAGTAAATCATTTCAGTGTTGTAGCAACTTGATTTCCATTGGAATAACGTAAACATGTACCAAAGCTTCGATATATCGACGTGTCAGCTTAATGTGGGAGGGAATCCCGAAGTGATGCAGATCTCAGACGTTTACCACTTCGGTGTAACCCACGAGCACGGGTATGGTGCTGACAAACCTAGTAACATATAATCGGGTCGAACCGGGATTCGAACCCACAATCATAGTATTCTATCGTGCAGAGGGACCGTAACTCTGCACATGGAATTTCGGCACCTTAGACGTCTCTGCCAAGCGTGCCCACTCATCGCTTATTAGCGTGGCGGTACAAAGGATAATCGAGACCACTCCAATTCTCACCACGAACTTTCACACCTCGCTCGCACCACACTACACACGCAATGGTTTATTGTATCTACACGTAACCTGGTGGATATTCCAGGAGATCCATGCACTAGCTATATACCACTGAGGCGTCCATGTATGTCTGTACATGAATTAAATTTCCAATACAGTAGAAGTTACACACACCTCTTGTAATTGGCCGTTATCATTCTTTGCCGAAGGGAGGATTGTTCAATGTAGAGTGACAGATAAAGAATGATTCCCTGAACTGATGGCATGACTGACTGAGTGTTTCTCACATGGCTTGTGACCTTTTCTTTCATAACAGTCTTGTTTTTTTTATTTATGTACGAAGGGAAACCCTGTTCAAGGTAAAGGTTCTAAACGAAAAGGAACAACTGACAAATATCTCTCTCTCTCTCTCTCTCTCTCTCTCTCTCTCTCTCTCTCTCTCTCTCTCTCTCTCTGTGCTATACTGAAATGAGTAACGTTGTTTATTCAAAGTCAGTAACGTAAGGTAAGGTTTCTGACAACCCTCACACACTAAGATATTCTGACGACTTCTCACGACCATTCCACAAGATACAAGTAATTTGGGAGAAATCTCTCCATTAGGTTTTTATTCCATTGATGGACTGATGACGGCTTTTCGTTTAGGTATCAAGTGGGAAATGGTCTTTCAGATCTTTCAAAAACGTTTGGTAGTTGTAACATGGATATTTCATAACAACACAGAGAAAATTATAAACTTATTTACACAATGTTGAGGATTTTGATTTTAGTATTTTGAAATAAGTCATTTCAGTTCATATCGACTCATACTTTAGTTACTAAATATGGCGCCCCTCTACCATTTGATCTATTTCTCTTTGCATCGTATACGAATCGGATTTTTATAGTACTTTAGTTAACATGTTAACCATCATAAATAAGTTTCTTTGAAAGAAAAAACAAAGGTCATTTAGCCCCTAAAAACATTTGTACAAAAACGAGAGTGCTTCTGTTTTCGATATCATCGGTAACATTTAAAGACAGACGCTATCAAATCTAATATGCCGTATTCAATTGATACATGTACGGAGCAAGTTCCCAAACCTGCGCCTTTAAACAACTGATAACTTCGAGATGGCTATCTGGCCAGCTTTCGAAAAGTGTACATCACTTAGCTGTAGTAATCCACTGACCAGTAGTGTCAGGCCAATTACACGGTCCTATGTCATTGGCAAGAAAGAAGGCCATTCATCGACCGTGTCCTGACTTTAATTTGGTCTGTGACAGTCTGATTTGGCAGTGGCTATTTACGCGTACTTCCAACATGCAAAGAGTGTGCATCGAAGGCCAATGTAACTTTGGCCTGTAGCAAACATTATTCTTATCGATGTAAATTCATTCCTGTCAAAGATTTGATCAGTATTTGTCATTGATGTATCATCAGCGTCAGTTCTGACTGAATGTCATTGTTTCTTTGGTTTAAAACTTAAAATATTGGGTTGTTTTTTAAATGCATAAAAGGACAGGTATCCGAGATGAAACTCGTTCAATCATTACTAAATGGAAAGAACAATCGTGACCATTATCGCCCTATCTGACAGGCGAAAAAGAATATTAATCAGTTATAGTTCAAATTCGACATTAAAATGGCGTGAATGAACTACTATTACATAATGCGTCAGTTTACCGACCCCTCAGGTTGGAATCTCGGTTTGCTCTGATTATGTTTCTAAGTTTGTCAGCCCCATATCCATGCTATGGGTGTCACCAAAGTCGTAAACGTCTAAAACCGGCATCACTTCGGAATCAAATAAAGCTGTCACGACGTTATATAATTGCAATTCTATTGTTAACGCTTTAAGATCCAACTCAAATACCTACTCACCGACCCTAACACGGCTTCTTTAAGAAGGACTGACGTCGATACATACTCTGTCGAGAGTCTTGAAGATCGAGGACAGTAGACTTCTGTCTGTAAATCCAAGTACATCGGACTCTATGGTTTGTGTTTGAAACAGTTCTTTACAGAACAGCACTAGGCCTTGACTGATTCCAGTATATCAGACGCCTACGCGTCTGCATTAGAGCTGGACAGTAACTTGCATCATGAAGAGGCGGTCAGACGAAAAGGCATCAACGCAGATGCTGATGCATTGTTGATACCCTTATCGGAAATCCTGTCATGATGAACAGTCTTCAATGGGAGATGTCCAGCCGTCGGGATTCCGGATTGGAATAACCAGCAGTCTATGCAATGACCACACAGATCAGATGCGGAGTGGGTGATTTTGTTGACAACGTCTCCTCGTAGCCAGACGTCGTGGATTGTTGCTCACAACATCAATCACTGGATTGTCTGGTCCAGATTATTGACATATGATGACACACTTTGATCCTCAATATAGTTTTAATAAATTGTCTTTCCGGTATTCAAAAGTAGCAACGTATTATGAAATATTGTTGTGGCATTTCCTTACAAGGCATACATGTAGCTTGTTATATATATATATATATATATACATATATTCCAAAGCATCAACTTAATTATACCCGTGAAGATCCGGGGTAGAATAGGTCTTCAGCAACCCATGCTTGTCGTAAAAGGCGACTAACGGGATTGGGTGATCAGGCTCGCTGACTTGGTTGATGCATGTCATCGACCCCAATTGCGTGGATCGATGCTCATGATATTAACTTTTGTTGGTTGGTTTTGTTGTTTAACGCCGCGCTCAGCAATATTCCAGCTATATGACGGCGGTCTGTAAATAATCGATTCTTGACCAGACAATCCAGTGATTGATATCATGAGCATCGATCCACGCACTTTGGATCGATGACATGCATCAACCAAGTCAGCGAGCCTGACCGACCGATCCCGTTAGTCGCCTTTTACGACAAGCATAGTCGCTTTTTACGGCAAGCATGGGTTGCTGAAGACTAATTCTACCCCGGATCTTCACGGGTTCCAAATATGTGCGGAAGGACAGCATTTCACATATTGTTTGCTCAATAAACTTGAGTTTCATTGGCTTTGAGGTTTACAAATTGTATTGAACCTTTGAAGACAGAGATGAAACAATATTACCTATTGATCAAGGAATGGAATATTTGCGTAAGTTTGTCGTGTGGGAATTTGGTGTATAAAGAGGAAAAATCAAAGGTTTTGACAGAAGTCAACTTGTTTCTTTTATGAGATGAACAAACAGATCCTCGAAGCTTTTAAGGATCGTCATCGTATTAATTCCACTTGTCTTTAACTACTTTCCGTGGATATAAGGAAAGTTCTTCTGTGATTGTATTAGGGATTTGGAATCCACTACAGAAAAGGAACGGACATGTCTTCGGGTCAAGACAAAAGTTGATAGTACTGATGTGTGTTCTTGGCAAATTGCTTCGTCAGTTAACATACTCATTTTACAGTTGGCATTACTGATATATTATTAAATAATTAATGTAGTGATGATTACATATGACTGTTATGTTATTTGAGGCCTTGTCAGTGGAAGCAACTACAAATTGTTCAAGTATGGTACCCAGATTTGGATGACAGCAGGCTGGGACAGACCAGGTTTATTGCAATTCTGTTCTGTCGAAGCGAATGCTACAAAATGGACCAAAGGTTTCGAAAGATGAACCCGTTCAATGTCTTGCGGTGTGGGTAAAGTGATTGTGTGATGTTACCATTGGTAGGGTGCACAAACTGAACAAGATGAAAAAGAATCCCAAAATAATTATATTTGTGTGAAGGAGGCTTCTCCCGACATTTTTGGACATATTTGAATTGTCAACAATAACATGATTATATGTCCTATTGATGAGTCTTAGCAGACTCAAGAGAAGCTGTTTTATTTTGACTTGCCTTTGCGTGAGTTTGTGATACACTCACATTTTCGCGAAAATCTGAAATCATAACTATTTGACAGTGGTTCATAAAAACATGCTTATGGAAATCGTGCAAATGACTCTGACTTTTAGCAGAGGTTTCGTGGTTGTGAAAAGGATTTTAAAATGTGTGCGTTTTACGGATGTTCAAACATGATTTGCTTGTTTGTTGTTTAACGCCGAACTTAGCAATATTCCTGCTATGTGACGGCGATGTGTAAATAATCGAGTCTGGACCAGACATTCCAGAGATTGATATCATGAGCATCGATCCCCGCAATTGGGATACATTAACATGAATCAACCAAGTCAGCTAACCACATTTAGCTTACCACAATTTGCTTATGGTTAGTCATAAATTTGTATTTGATAATGTCATGAGTTCAAAACCTTTTCAATCGGGACAAAAGTAGATCTTCTAATTCCCCATTCTTATGTTAGAACGGAAGAGTCGGCATGTGGGGGGTAGTTTTCGATTGAGCATAAGTGACGAGGTAACACTCTTTTGGTCTTATCAAGATGGAATGAATCTCAGATCAGTTAGTTAAAAACATTTTTATCATATGAAAGCAATTCAGCTTATCACGTTCAGAAAAGACTGAAGACTGAGGAGGGAAGCCTAACTAAAACAATGAACACACAAATTGTTTGATAGGCATTACTTTGAAGTTGACGGATAACAAGGCAGACACAATTTTATGGATAACACCTTTAATACTGTAAAAAGCGACGTTTCGGTATAGATCCTCATACGGTTGTCTTGCTTGACAACGGTATAAGGATCTGTACCGAAACGTCGCTTTTTACAGTATTAAAGAAGTAGTTATCCATAAAATTGTGTCTAATGAACACACAATGTACACGTATGAAATATATTTCTTTTTATCGAATTACCTGTAGGTCAAGGTGAGCATAGTGCTGATCTTAGACCAAAGTGTAAAATGTGATGGTGGAGTTCATTCTCCATAGTATGTTGTCATTAGTTATTGAGCAAATGAGATAACCAGGGTGGTACCCTTAAGTCTGGATCTGAATATTAAGTATTAAGTACCAGTATTAAGAACGTCTCCCTGGGATCTCCAAAGCACGTTCAACAGGATTGCATTCAGTACATCAATATATGTGTGATAGGTATAGCATGGAGGACAATAATTCACGACTCGTGCTCAACCCAAAGTTTGAATTATCTTCAAGGGTAGCTGTTTGTGTTCTTTTCTGCTGTCTTTGGTTTTTGGGGTGCAGATATTTGTTTTTTCTTGTGAGGAGTATATTCACCCTTTAAAGTTACATTTCCCGTCATTAATTACTCGAATGATAATCAAATTTTTATATTTGCCTCCCTTGAGACCACTGGCGTTCATATACATGAGTGTGATGTAATACTCCCCGTATTTCCAATTCAATGCATTTATTGTCGATAAAACCCTTCAGGGAAATTGTTTCTTTAATCAAAACGAGGTTTCCTACTACAATATGTGATATTCATTTAAAATGTTCTTTGATCTTTGATAAAGACCACATTTATGTGATTCCATAGGCTCTGGTGCACCTTTAATGTCAGTTTGTAACACCCTCCCATGATATTTGGGGAGCTATATATCCTTAAAAGGTTTTTTATCATGAAAATTGATCAGAAGGTCAGTACAAGTAGTTCCAGTCTTACCGTCGTACACATGCAATGCAAGAATTGAGCTAAATGACGTAAGATATATCTATCACAGCAGTTAGCATTATATGCACTGACATAGACGCCGTACCATGACATAATTGCATTCTCTTGCAAGCCAACATGAAGACTTGGAAACAAACCAATATCACAGTATCTCTATCAGTGGCTTCAGTGTCCTACCATTCCTACAACAGCTTCCATGTGGTGTCCTTTATCAGTATGACGTTATACAGTCTGAATCGTACAGAACTTCCTTGCAGCCAACAACGTCAACGTGTTGCCGTGGCCTGCACGCTCCCCAGACATGTCCCCATAGAACATGGATGTCGACAGCGACCACATCCTCCAGCCATCCGACAAGAACTGATCCAGGCCCTCCGGGCAGAATGGCGACGTAATTCACGTGACGTCATCAGACGACTGACTTTTTCTGTGCGCCTGGGAGTATGTGCATGTTTTGTAGCATAGGGTGGTCATACACGCTATGAATGTGACGTGTCACTGAACTTGAGAGATTCTGAATGTGTGTGCCCTTTGTCCATTACGTTGAAAGCTGATGTTGCTAGCCCACCTCAATTCATACTAATATCGGATGCAGTGTGACTGTCATTTTAGATGGTGTGTTAACAAGAATGTTTTAAAACTATGGTACAGTTTCTTTTGGCCTTCAGTTTATATAATTATATTTGACACACACCCCTCCCCCAGGACAGACGTCTGACGTCAACTAATTATAAGTCTTACTTCCGTAAAAATCGCAATGTGTGCCGACTGTACAAACATATATTTGTTTCTCGTTTGTTTCATACATGTCTACTTTCAAACAATAAGACTTTATATCCAAGACATGCAATTATTAAAAAGTCAAAAATCCGAAAATGGGACTTTGCAGAAAATGAGCCTGAATGTTTGATGTCATGTATCTCTGAAATATATTTTCATTGAAGCTTGTGAATTGTATTATTGTGGCCCTACTGTGGCTAAGTAAAGGTTAAAGTATTTGTACATATTACATTACCACGCGAAAGTCTTTTACTTTCAAATTATTTCTCAAAATTTCTGCAGAATGTTTGTAAAGTTTCTGCGTAGCTCCGCAAACACTCTGCGGAACTACTGCGGATTATCTGCGAAACTACTTGCCTCTGTGTTCATTCGAATTACAATTGATAATTGATAACTGATTATCATGAAAATATATTATGCAGTTAAAAGTAATACAAATACATGTACACTGTAAATGTATTCACTTTAATGTCATATAGGACCTTCGACCTTCGCGAGCGAGTTGAATGATCCATGTCCATTGGAACGAAAGGAAGAACGGGTGTATAAGTTTTTTAATTTGGTAAAATACACATAGGTTTGTTAGATATGATTATAAAACGAACTTCTTTTTAATTCCTTTCATTCAAAATGTCTTAGAAATTAAATCATGCTTGAGAAGTAGAGCTGACTTGATGGGAAATGTGACGTTAGCCAGCTGAGACTGTACATGTGGACACACATTGCACCGACTACAGCTTACATGTAGGCTCTTTGTTCAAGCAGGAATATTCAGGGAATGCTATGTAACAATGCTGTGTGTACTGATTACTTGCTTGGATGGTATCAGATACAGTGATGTAAGTATCTACCACAATTAACATTACATGTAGATCATAAAGTAATTATAAAATAAACAAACTCTCTCCTGGAATGTACATGGTGCCAATTATTCGAAAGGGTAAGAATCGTAAAATGTATGACTAGACGAATCAACTATTCGTACACGATGCCAGATTTTAGTAAAAGTGCTATTACATGACAATTGAAAATTCCAACTAACAGATACATTTGAGAAAGTGACAACATGTATGTTACTCCTATTAATCAAAGCTGTCCATCATCTGCAAATCAATAGTTTATCAACAATAATTTGCATTACAAGGTAGACACAATTTTATGGATAACTACTTCTTTAATACTGTAAAAAGCGACGTTTCGGTTTCGCTCATTATACCGTTGTCAAGAAAGACTGATGTCCAACTATGTCAATGGTGGCCCTATGTTGATATGATTTGCTGCAGGCAAGTGATTCACAACTGCAGAAATAACGACATTTGTGTTGAAGTGTCATATTGTATGTTTAGTACGTCGTGTTGATGCATTTGTAGACATATCTGTTCATATTAGTGCGACGCAAACCTTTTATTGTAACCAGCTCATACTCACAGCTGAGGCCGTGGCGAGCAAAGGCCATCAATCAGTGCATGAGAACTGACCTTACAATATCTGAAGCACTGACCCGTCCCCGCCTTTTGTCTTGATAAAACATAATAACATAACATAATACACAGTTTAGACAGTGGTGGATCTGTCACTTTAGTCACTCTGAAGGAGTCAAAATGTGGAGTTGTTTCTTCAGTTAGTGGTTGAGTTAAATCTGTCGAATATTTGAAGAATACCGCATACCCCCAAGGTTAGTATGTAATATGTACTGCAGAATGTTAAGAGCGTATTTGTATGTGCGTATGGGTATATGTCGGTGCGTAAGTTAGTGCATGCATGTATGTAGAATGAAATTTTCAAGACATAATTTGAGTTGTTTTTTATTCTTTATCTTGGTCATGTGTGTTGTTTCCTTGTGTGTGGATGAACATGTGGTACCATGTATGTATATCTATTGAACAGATTCGTACAGGCATTTATAAGTGACTCATCAATAATGACACTCTTTTATTTCAAATGTATGGCAGACAACGGATGCCCAACTGCAGCATTTAATAACACTCTGTAGTTTAACATTATTTTAGACAGCTGATGCTCAAACGCGACAGCAGCATATTTTCCCTTAAGACTAGGATTTATATTTTTCCATGGCCACTTCAGCCGACGTTCCCGCTAGACAACAAATATATAATGGAATATATACTATTCCAAAAAAGAAACGCATGAGGCAGAAATCTGAAGAGACAAAGGTTTAGTTCAAAGGTAACTATTCAACAAACATACTCAGGAGCATGAAATTTGACGTGCACATGGCAGAACCACGTGTGTATACGATAATACTGATCACCACAGGGTAAACAGTCATGATTTTGTTCAGCGTCCACAGAAGTGTCAGTACCTGTTATGTCCACCACGTGCACGAATAACAGTTCGGACCCGCCTCGTCATGGACTGGATCAGACTCTGTATAACTGGTTGAGGAATTCTCCTCCACTCCTGCTGAAGAAATGTAGCTAACTCCTGAAAAGTTTGAGGTTGACGTAAACGCTGACGTAGACGCCGATCAAGTTCATCCCAAAGATGTTCTATGGGCTTGAGATCCGGGGAACGAGATGGCCAGGGGAGCACAGGAATGTTGTTATTTGCCAGATACTCCATGTTGACACGTGCTGTATGTGGCCTGGCGTTGTCTTGCTGGAATAACTCCCGTCGGACGTCAATGACTGGGAGAAGGTGTTGCTGAAGAATATTGTCCCTATAGCGCACAGCCGTCAGGTTTCCTTGGACATGGATAAGATTAGTACGGTTGGTGTAGGATATCGCCGCCCACATCATGACACTTCCTCCACCGAATCTGTCCACTTGACGTACACAGTTAGGAGCATAACGTTCATGGACCCGTCTGTAAACTCTGTTTCGTCCATCCCGTCTCTGTAGAAGAAACCTAGATTCATCGCTGAACCATATGCGCCTCCAGTTTCGTAAGTTCCAGGCCGACATGTTATTGCACGAGCGGAGACGTTGGACGCGATGCTGAGCTCTCAGGGTTCTCAGTCTGTTCCGTACTGTTTGCCCCGATATCCTTCGAAGTCCATGCACCCTGGCCGCTGTGCTCTTAGCTGTAACAGTACGATCACGTAAATGGAGGACCCGGATGTAGCGATCCTGAGCTGCCTTGGTGACTCGAGGTCTTCCGGTGCGTGGACGGTCGTTTGTGGTACCCGTTAGGTTGTAGCGTGTTGCGAGTCGAGAAATCGTACTCTGGATTACATTTAGACGTCTTGCAACTGAAGATTGCGACTCACCAGCCCCTAGTCTTCCAATGGCGATATTGCGAGTCGCAGCGTCTAGACGTGGCATAATGATTCCGCCGTGAAACTCTTCAAAACTGATTTCACATTTCGAATGCGACATGGCATTTTATAGACAGATACAGCATGCAACTCATGGCCCAATTTGCACGTGCAAAATGAGTTTGGTTTCGTTTTGGTGATGTGTTTTCAGAAATTTGTAAAACGTCTTATCAATCACAACGTTTTGCGTTTTGGTGGTTTTTAAAAATACAGATTTGCATAGAAGTCTCCTATAAACAGATTTATAACATATTTTATCGATTCAGTTGAAATATTCTTTGATCAGAGGAATTTTTAAAATTCAGAAACACCTATGCGTTTCTTTTTTGGAATAGTATATAACTAAATTAGGCCCAGTGAGCTGAAACTTGCAGATCGATTGCGAGTAGCGAGTAATCCAAGCATCTTGTTTGGTGCTCTGAGTTTGCTGTTTTTTGCTCACTTTACAATGAGCATTTGATTTGTGCTCATGTGAATTGAAAATTATGAGTATATTGAGTTCAGAAGATTTTCCTAAATGGTCACTTTATAATATTATCAGCTATTCTGCTTTCCTTAAAAGTGTGATAAAGTGTCCTGATATCCTTTGGGTGAAGATCATGTGCCGTTGTGCTTAGCGTGAAGATCGTGTTCCATTATGCTTTCGTGTGAAGATCATGTGCCTCCCTGCTTTCTGTGATTATGCCATAGTGCTGCGCTAATGTGTATACCTAGTACCTAAATGGTTTGTGAATGTCACATGCTCAGCTATGGGCCACAACTGCAAGTTTTATATGAAGATCACTACTGCATATTTGGCATGACGATCACCAAGGCATGCTTTACATGAATATCACCACCACATGTTTTACAATCGTACACTTATGCAATCGCCTGTGCTTTTGGCAGAGATTTCTTAGGAATAATGAAAGTGTTTTGTCGCTTCTTTTTGCAAGAACATCACAACATCATCTAAATCCTTTCATTTGGCCTTTTGGTTTTCTTTTTAGATAAGTATTGATTAATTATATACACATTGCCGTCTTTATTTGCTTGTTCCTTCCTTGGATCCGACTTCGAAAGCACCACTGATGTCCAACTGCAGCAGCAATGACACTTAATATCAAATTTATTCCAGACACCTGATGACCAAAATGCCGAGTCGTCTGAGGCGCCGCGATTCGCTATGCAGAGTTGCGTTCCTTGGGCACACCAGAAACCTATGATTGTGGGTTCGAGTCCCGGTTCGCCCAGATTATGTTTCTAGGTTTGTCAGCAACATACCGGTGCTCGAAGTGGTAAACGTCTTAGACCTGCATCACTTCGAGCTTTCCACCCACATTAAACTGACGCGCCGCGATATAACTGTAATACTGTTAAAATCGGAGTTAAACACAACTCACTCACTCACTATGCATGTGTCCATGAGCTCAGGTTGGCCTCAGTTGTTAGTTCAGTCGGACATTGGAAGACAAAACTCATGTATGAAGTTTAACACAATAGCCATGAATATTGTTGAAGGTTGACTAACGTTCGAAAGGGTATACGTCAGCAAGCATAAGTTCTAACTCGTCGTGTCAGCTTGTTGCAGGAGGAATGCCCGAAGATGTGCAAGCCTCAGAAATATACCATTTGGGGGGAACCCATTAGTACGGTGCTGATGCTGGCAAACATTGAAAATATCAGGCCGAATCTGGGAATCGAGCCAACGATCATAAGATCTGGCACGTCTGAGGAAAACAATTCCACTTAGCGAATTACGGTGCCACAGACGATTGGGCCCTGATGTCCCGGTGTGTATGACGGCGTAATGAAGTTATGAAGTCACCAACCGTCTTATATTAAGCAGTGTAACTGTATTTAGTTTGACAATATACGTCCAGTAAGCCCAGTCTGAGATAAGAACCTTGGAAGAATGTATATGGCATCAAACGACGATCCATTTGTCTGAAGGCTTAACATGATGACAACTTGTCACCTTGTGTTCCGAATAATCAGATGTGATTGGTGCGTCTTATGCAGTTCCTGGACTGTCACCTTGTCGACAGACTTGATAGGGATACATAAAACATCGTGGTTGCATTGGTACATTACTGTTGAGGGGGGCAGTGGGGGTCTTGTGGTTAAAGCGTTTCTTCGTCAAAGTGAAGCCCATGTTCGATTCCCCATATATTGAATATAACTTGTGAAGCCCATTTCTGGTGTCCCCAGAAATGATGTTGCTAACATTTAATATATATTTGCAATGACACTACAAGGGGGCGGTCCTTCAGTATGGAATTTCAAAGACGTCAAAATACAGAACTGATACTCCATGGTATAACTATAATTCTGTTTAACGTGGCGCCAATCCCAACTCCCTCACACTGCCATGTTGGATGTTGTAAATGTCACACAAACATATCACATTGCAAGCTCACTAATGGAAATACCAATCATAAGGTTGTGCCATGGCTTCCCCAAGATGTGGTCTCCATAAGCCTCCGTGGACAATGCATGATGAGTAGTCTGTTGTGTTACATATTCATGTACACGATAACGTTAGCTGTGTTAAATATTCATGTAGACGTTAACGTTGGTTGTGCTACTTATACATGTACACGCTAACGTTGGTTGTGTCACTTATACATGTACACGATAACGTTGGTCGTGTTACTTATACATGTACAGGTTCACGTTGGTTGTGTTACTTATACATGTACAAGTTAGCGTTGGTCGTGTTACTTATACATGTAAAGGTTAACGTTGGTTGTGTCACTTATACATGTACACGTTAGCGTTGGTTGTGTTACTTATACATGTAAAGGTTAACGTTGGTTATGTCACCATTTACATGTACACGTTAACGTTGGTTATGTTACTTATACATGTAAAGGTTAACGTTGGTTGTGTCACTTATACATGTACACGTTAACGTTGGTTATGTTACTTATACATGTAAAGGTTAACGTTGGTTGTGTTACTTATACATGTAAAGGTTAACGTCGGTTGTGTCACTTATACATGTACACGTTAGCGTTGGTTGTGTTACTTATACATGTAAAGGTTAACGTTGGTTGTGTCACTTATACATGTACACGTTAACGTTGGTTAGGTCACTTATACATGTAAAGGTTAACGTTGGTTGTGTCACTTATACATGTAAAGGTTAACGTTGGTTGTGTCACTTATACATGTACACGTTAGCGTTGGTTGTGTTACTTATACATGTAAAGGTTAACGTTGGTTGTGTTACTTATACATGTAAAGGTTAACGTTGGTTATGTCACTTATACATGTAAAGGTTAGCGTTGATTGTGTTAATTATACATGTTAATATTAACGTTGGTTGTGTTACTTATACATGTACACGCTAAGGTTGGTTGTGTCACTTATACATGTACACGATAACGTTGGTCGTGTTACTTATACATGTACACGTTAGCGTTGGTTGTGTTACTTATACATGTAAAGGTTAACGTTGGTTATGTCACCATTTACATGTACACGTTAACGTTGGTTATGTTACTTATACATGTAAATGTTAACGTTGGTTATGTCACTTATACATGTAAAGGTTAGCGTTGGTTGTATTACTTATACATGTTAATGTTAACGTTGGTTGTGTCACTTATACATGTACACGTTAACGTTGGTTGTGTTACTTATACATGTAAAGGTTAACGTCGGTTGTGTCACTTATACATGTAAAGGTTTACGTTGGTTGTGTTACTTATACATGTAAAGGTTAACGTTGGTTGTGTCACTTATACATGTAAAGGTTAACGTTGGTCGTGTCACTTATACATGGACACGTTAGCGTTGGTTGTGTTACTTATACATGTAAAGGTTAACGTTGGTTGTGTCACTTATACATGTAAAGGTTAACGTTGGTTGTGTCACTTATACATGTAAAGGTTAACGTTGGTTGTGTTACTTATACATGTAAAGGTTAACGTCGGTTGTGTTACTTATACATGTACACGTTAGCGTTGGTTGTGTTACTTATACATGGACACGTTAACATTGGTTGTGTTACTTATACATGTAAAGGTTAACGTCGGTTGTGTCACTTATACATGTAAAGGTTAACGTTGGTTGTGTTACTTATACATGGACACGTTAGCGTTGGTTGTGTTACTTATACATGGACACGTTAACAGTGGTTGTGTTACTTATACATGTAACGGTTAACGTTGGTTGTGTCACTTATACATGTAACGGTTAACGTTGGTTGTGTCACTTATACATGGACACGTTAGCGTTGGTTAGGTTACTTATACATGTAACGGTTAACGTTGGTTGTGTCACTTATACATGTAAAGGTTAACGTTGGTTGTGTCACTTATACATGGACACGTTAGCGTCTGTTGTGGTAATTATACATATACACGCTAACGTTAGTTGTGTCACTTATACATGTAACGGTTAACGTAACGGTTGGTTGTGTCACTTATACATGTAAAGGTTAACGTTGGTTGTGTCACTTATACATGGACACGTTAGCTTTGGTTAGGTCACTTATACATGTAAAGGTTAACGTTGGTTGTGTCACTTATACATGTAAAGGTTAACGTTGGTTGTGTCACTTATACATGGACACGTTAGCTTTGGTTAGGTCACTTATACATGTAAAGGTTAACGTTGGTTGTGTCACTTATACATGTAAAAGTTAACGTTGGTTGTGTCACTTATACATGGACACGTTAGCGTCTGTTGTGTTAATTATACATATACACGCTAACGTTGGTTGTGTTACTTATACATGTACACGTAAACGTCTGTTGTGTTAATTATACATGTACACGCTAACGTTGGTTGTGTTAATCATACATGTACACGCTAACGTTGGTTGTCATCACTTTCTGAAAACTGGTTAAATCTTAGTATTATATATCTGAAATATATTACAAAAAACATATCGGAAAATGAAGCATGTATTGTCACATTATCTTTTCCTGAATCAGATGAGCCTTTTGCATCAACTCGTGACACAAATTGACGTTTCGGCGCATTAAGTGTGAATAATACGAATACCTAAAGGACATTTTCTGCGCTAAAAACAACATATGCTATATCGTGTCGATATACATCATATGTGATAGGCATTTCATAAGTCGATATTCATTAGCAACATTTTAGATGTCGGTTGCCTGAATCCTAAGTGCACTGTGGCACTAAGCAGCTTCCTGGCTATACAAACATATACACAATTCTCGGGTCAATAAAGCGACAAAATTTCCATATGCAATAGATATCTCTGCATAACGCAGAGTCGAGTGTACGATTCCGACTATATCGTGACCACGTGTTTATCAATCACTGTGAAATAGTGATGATACCAGGTGTTCACGAAAAGGTGAGCGTATCCTGTCCCACCGGTGGCACCCGTCACAAACACATGGAAAGGCTAGTCAATTGTTCATCTGAAAAAAGCACGGGGAAATCATGGTTTGTAGATACACAAGTATTTGCCAATGGTCCTATCACTCTATTTGGCTCTCCAAGATGCATATGTATTAATTTAGCAATGGAATTACGGAAGGAATCCATTATTTGCGTGTTTGAATGAGTGAGTGATCGAGTGAGTGAACGCCGCTTTAACAGCATTCAAGGTTTATCAGGGGGTGTCAGCTTAATTCGGTAGGAAAGCCCGAAGTGATGTGTCTACCACTTTGGTGAAACCCACGAGCACGGGTACTGTGCTGACAAACAGCCTAGAAACATGATCGGGAGGAACCGGGTTTTGATCCCACGATCATAGGTTTTTGGCGTGCCCAAGGGACGCATCACAGCTCTCCCGAGTGACTTTCAGACCCGTTGCCCCCCAAATGACCACTATTACAGTTTATAGGAGGAAATAAGTTTCCAGTTGACATCTTGCTCAAATGTCCGCTATTACGGTTTATAGGAGGAAATAAGTTTCCCGTTGACGTCTTGTTCAAATGTCCACTATTAAACCACAACATTATTACCCTATTGGTGTTCCAGTAACAAGCTTAATGCTTGCTCCACGTCCGCACTTAGCTACTCCAGCAAACACTTCGTAACAGACTTATGGCTTGATGCAACGACCTACTCTCCTTAACTACTACAAGTACTGTATTCAAGTATATAGCTATAGGCTGCATACAGCATGTACTATTTAGGTCACCTGAAAAAGAGAACATTTTCGTTCAAAACTAAATTTGATGTTATACGAATTCCCATTTCGCTTATAGTTCTGATTGAAAGATAAATGGTTTTTAGTTTGACCTGTGATGTACTTAACTTAGTACATCTTTTTTTTATATATTAATTTTGTTGTTTTTTATGTACATGACCGGTCTTCCGCAATAAGTATAAGCATTATTCAATATCGTTGTGATAATTCCCATCCTAGTTACATACATGATCACAATCACTACCACTGTCACCATACCCCATTTCCATATCACATCACATCACATCATCATCATCATCATCATCATCATCATCATCATCATCACTATCATCATCATCGCCGTACTTCAGTATATAACTGCGACCACCACCACCATCATCATCATCATCATCATCCCCGTACCTCAGTATATATCTGCCACTACCAGCATCATCATCATCATCATCATAATAATTATATCATCCCCGTACCTGAATCTATAACTGCCTCCATCACCCACAGTATCAATCCCAATCACCATAACATCACATCGACATCACTTTTCACTACGCAGGCGGGGTAGCCTAGTTGTTAATGCGTTCGCTCGTCACACCGAAGGTCTAGGTTCGATCCCCAACAAGGGTCATACAATGTGTTAGACCATTTCTGGTGTCCCCGTGACATTATCGGAATATTGCTATGAGCTGTGTAACTTCATATTCACTCCGTTAGCAACATCATCATCACATGTCCCATCCCAATTACAGCAACAACTGCATCAAAACAACAATACAATCACCATCACTGCCATACAGACCCTGAAACAAATATATCCGATACTGCCCTTGAATGCTGTAACATTGAGCAAGTCTACATTACTTTTTTTCCGGTTTCAGAAAATGACGAGATCCTCTGGACTCATTTCTACAATATTTTATGAAGAAAATTTAACAACACTATTTCTTAAAATAGTCTCATTTCAGAGACTAGATGTTAGTCTACCACTTTCGCAGTGCTGACGTTGTGTAATTTGAATTTGAGAATGGATAGCAATATCAGTAACATGTAGAATCAATTAATATACGGCGTGTCAACTTAATGTGGAGGAAAACCCGATGTGGTACAAGTCTCGGACGTTCAGTTTGACGAGAGGAGAGTAGGCTGAACTGCCGTATCCAAAATAGAACAGACGTGTACCATACAGTATCGACAGTTTGGCGAGAGGAGAGTAGGCTGAACTGCCGTATCCAAAATAGAACAGACGTGTACCATACAGTATCGACAGTTTGGCGAGAGGAGAGTAGGCTGAACTGCCATATCCAAAATAGAACAGACGTGTACCATACAGTATCGACAGTTTGGCGAGAGGAGAGTAGGCTGAACTGCCGTATCCAAAATAGAACAGACGTGTACCATACAGTATCGACAGTTTGGCGAGAGGAGAGTAGGCTGAACTGCCATATCCAAAATAGAACAGACGTGTTCCATACAGTATCGACAGTTTGGCGAGAGGAGAGTAGGCTGAACTGCCATATCCAAAATAGAACAGACGTGTTCCATACAGTATCGACAGTTTGACGAGAGGAGAGTAGGCTGAACTGCCGTATCCAAAATAGAACAGACGTGTACCATACAGTATCGACAGTTTGGCGAGAGGAGAGTAGGCTGAACTGCTGTATCCAAAATAGAACAGACGTGTTCCATACAGTATCGACAGTTTGGCGAGAGGAGAGTAGGCTGAACTGCCATATCCAAAATAGAACAGACGTGTTCCATACAGTATCGACAGTTTGGCGAGAGGAGAGTAGGCTGAACTGCCATATCCAAAATAGAACAGACGTGTTCCATACAGTATCGACAGTTTGGCGAGAGGAGAGTAGGCTGAACTGCCGTATCCAAAATAGAACAGACGTGTACCATACAGTATCGACAGTTTGGCGAGAGGAGAGTAGGCTGAACTGCCATATCCAAAATAGAACAGACGTGTTCCATACAGTATCGACAGTTTGGCGAGAGGAGAGTAGGCTGAACTGCCATATCCAAAATAGAACAGACGTGTACCATATAGTATCGACAGTTTGGCGAGAGGGGAGTAGGCTGAACTGCCATATCCAAAATAGAACAGACGTGTACCATACAGTATCGACAACAACCTATATTTTACTGTAAGAATCCAACTGAGCCTTCACAGAACCAGGCTGAAACACAAGCTGCCACGGATTGAATTTCTCTGTGGTGTGCCGGCTAACGGATGCTTACCCACAGCAGGTTCTTTAGTAACAGAATTGGTTCCTTTAAATTGGTATCATTGGGGATTTAGGAAGATATATTGCTCTGTGGCTGGCCTGTATTTTACCACTGTAAACGGGGGGAAAAAAAGAAATGACTACATCTAATATGCCATTTATGCCAATTATCATGCAAAAGACCGGCTCTGAATGTATTTGATTGTCTATGCTTTATTCACGTGGATCACTTTTTGCAAGAGTTTTTTTCGCTAATGTTCTTGATTATCTGCTCTGTCACGATCAAAACAGGACATTGATTAATCAATACCGCTTTCTGAAAAAATGGAGAAAGTTTGCCACTGCTGTAAGACTGCGCTAATGTACAAATACCAGTCGCCAACGACCAGCTGATACATGCGTGGCACAATAGCTGACATGGGTGGCGAGAGGGCTTCTCCATAGTGGTGTACTTTCTGTAATGAAAATGCGATTTTTGTAATCGTGAAACCACGAACATCACTGATTAGAAAATCAAACACGAATGACATAATTTTCTAAAGCTATAGCTGATATAAACAACTTTTCAGATGCTCTTAGCACTAAAATAAACTAATCGGCAGTAAAGTTGTGTTTCTGATAATCGCCAGGATCAGTCTTGGAGGATATTGTTTTTTGTGATAAATGTCATGAAAAAAATGGGCTGCCTGACATAAATCGTTTGTCGACCAAACCTCTGTCTCAAAGATTACCCATAATCCTCAAGGCAACCAAGGAAGAACTTTTTTGTATTCACAGAAAGTATATTAGGGTTTGCTTGATTTCTTGAGAAAAAACAAGTTCTGTCAAAACATTTGACTTTTCAGTTTTGTGCATTACTATCCCATATGACAAACGTATGGAAAAACTCCAAAACTTGATCCTTGTGGCATTTGCCACGAGACGTTGTGACCATAGATATAGTTACATCTCTGTCCTCGGGGGTCGAAAATTCTTCATTTTAACGTGGATGTGAAATTAAGGACATTTAGGAAAGAAGTATGCACCCTCATAGGCGCCGAATGTGCTTCAATTCGTGTTGATCTTGTAAATCGAAAATAAAAGTGCTTCAGACTGTTGAAAAAAGGAAATTGCCTGCCACAAAAATGACATTGGTACAAGGTGGGTTTTTATCTTCTTTTAATTTCTGGCTCACATTATTAAAAGAAAAAATATGGTTGTGTAGGTGAAGCTGAAAAAGATCAAATCTCGATCAAAATTCGGTATAACAAGTGGCGTGTTTCAAGGTGAACAGTTGACAAGGATTAAGCCGCGATATCGTTCTGACATACTCTTTCTTTAGACTGTTCCACAAGGGAATATGTCGTCTTGACGGGAATAATATGTTCCAATATCCAATGTTGGACGTGCTGACTTAAATGTGGTGGGGGAGTTGGACTGACTAAATATGTGTCTCCGTACCCATTGGCGAGCATCTTTGATCATTTTATCAATCAACTGTTTACCTGGCCCAGATTCGACTTATTTATACTGAACCGCAAAAGAAACGTCACCCCAAGTAACATTGCATGAAAAGTTGTCATTTGAATATCTGGGTAATTTTTTCAAAGTTTCTAAAATTTAACATTACCTTGTCCGGAAAAATGAAATTTGATTATGAAAAACAAAGCAGATGACAATAAAACCGATCGCCCAAACGCATCACGGCAACGGCCATGGTAACCCGATACACGTGAGTTCCATGCAAATTGAAATGCACATGCGTTCCCCCATTTCTTGCCCTATAAAAATCCACCCAGATCGGATAACATTCATTTATTATTGAATTGCTACCACATGCCAAGATTGACAAGAATTCAGCGACACCAAGCCCTTGGACGATTGCAAACTGGTCAAACCGCCCTGCAAGTACCCTATGCATTTCAATGCCACGTAAGGACCATATACAGGTTCCAGCAACGGCACCAGACCACCAACACTACAGAAAACCGACCATGTAGTGGAAGACCAAGGTTCACCACCCAACGTCAGGATCCTCAGATTGTTCGACAGCATCTTCAAGATCGCTTTGTTACTGCTGCTGAAACTGCTCGACAGACCATGGGGACACACCAGCGACACATAATTGCGGACACCGCGCGTCGACGATTGACTGTCACAGGCCACACCGAAGGCCCATTCTGACACCACGTCATCGCCGGGGTCGTCTTCGGTGGGCAACACAGCACCAGCATTGGCGCCACCAGCAGTGGAGAAGAATCCTCTTCTCAGATGAGAGCCGTTACTGTATTTCAACAGCAGATGACAGAGACAGAGTCTGGCGACGCCGTGGGGAACGTTATTCGGATGCTTGTGCTGTTGAGAGAGACTCGTGGGGTTGTCTGAGCATCATAGTGTGGGGTGGAATTGGTTTTGCACAGAGGGTCGGCCCTGTGGTCTTCCAGAACATCAGTCCAGGGAGAGGCAACGGTGCCGCAACCACGATTTTCAGCATGATAACGCCCGTGCCCACACTGCGAGAGCAACAAGAGACTTCCTCCAGCAGAATAGCATCAGAACCATGCAGTGGCCTGCCCTCAGTCCCGATTTAAATCCCATTGAGCGCCTGTGGGACAAGATTTAAAGAGGGGTGAATGACGTCCGACCAAGGCCGACAACTACAGCTGAACTACGTCAGGCGTTCCTCAGAGTGTGGGCTCAAGTGCCTATGGCCTTCATCAACCGCCTCATCTATCCCATGTATCGACGTTGCACGGCAGTCATCAGTGCACATGGCAGACACAAGAGATACTGACTTGTGATGCCATTTTCTCAGAGACTAGTGTTGTGTTTCACTTTCAGAACATTTGACACTTTAATTTCAACCTTGGTGATCAGTTTTGCCAAGTTTCATCTTTTTAACATGTCTCAAAGTATGTTTACAGTGTTTGGACAAATAGGATTTCTCATATATCTACCCATGGTGACGTTTCCTTTGCGGCTCAGTATATAAATACAATCTTGATGCATCTTTAACTGTAATTTCGCTTGTTGAGACGGTAAAAGACATTCATTCACGCATTACAAAGTAACTTCCACTAGGTGGTTAGATAAGGAAAACTGAACGGAGAGTTAATTCAGTGTTGGTTGCGTGACCTGATTCAAACTTGATTCGACTGACAATTGGTTAAAACCTTGTTTCCAAGATAGTTACAATACAGCATACCATAAGACAATGAATGAAGCGAATTCATACACATGTACTTATAACAGAATGTTTGTCCATAACATCTGAGACTAAACACAAACGACCGCCTCTGTGGGCACGTGGTAGAGCGTCTGTCCGGTGAGCGAAAAGTTGGAGTTCGATCCCCGGTCGCGTCGTACCAAAAGACGTTAAAAGATGGTACTTGTTACCCTGCCCGGCGATCGGCATTAAGGGGCTTAAACAAGGACTCGGAGTCAGTATACTGTGTTTGTGTGGGGTATTTATGTTAAACTGCGGCATGGTCTCTCAGTGGGCTAGCACTATGAAATCGGCATTTGTCCGTGTTCGAAGACATATACGTACGCTGAAGTATACCAACACGTTCACAAGTATACCAACACGTTCACAAGTATACCAACACGTTCACAAGTATACCAACACGTTCACACGTTCACAGGTATACCAACACGTTCACAAGTATACCAACACGTTCACACGTTCACAAGTATACCAACACGTTCATAAGTATACCAACACGTTCACAAGTATACCAACACGTTCCCAAGTATACCAACACGTTCACACGTATACCAACACGTTCACAAGTATACCAACACGTTCAACAAGTAAACCAACACGTTCACAAGTATACCGACACGTTAACAAGTATACCAACACGTTCACAAGTATACGAACACGTTCACAAGTATACCAACACGTTCACAAGTATACCAACACGTTCACAAGTATACCAACAACAATATGGCCCCGGGAGAGTGTGGCAGACTCCTTGGTATATCACTATACATCCAGAGCAGTACTGATGCTGACTGATGCAGCTTCCACAGCAGTGTATACGCCCCGATCAAGCATAGAACATTTTTAATAATGGAAAACATACATTCGCAGCTCATCAATATCAAAAAATATCTTTTTTAAATAATAATGGTACTTTTTACCCCGATTCGCGCTCGCCATTAAGGGGGATAATGGGTAGGGTATTCATGTTAAACATGTATGGTGTCTCAGTGGGCAAGCACTATATAACCAACATTTGTAGTTGTTAGTAGATATATACATATGTACGCACGCACGTTGTCATATAAACGGTAAACCCCATCACACCATTATCTCGCCTTGATTCTTCTCATCACTCCTGGTAGGGCTCAAGCAAACATTTTACGACTGCTTCCATCATTATTACCACTCCCTCGACCATTCATCGTTAAAGCAAATGCTATTCTGAGATTAAACCTCTCCTAAGTGTGCTAAAGCTCCACGTATTGACACGTGAACGATACTCCCAAAGGAAAAGAGGGTGTCTCGCCAACCATGTCATCAATATATTGAATATTCTATTGCTGCATGTATGTCATTTGGTATGTCGTGAGTCTTCACAATCTATTACATTCAGCACGTTCCTATGTGCCAAAACAATCCCACTCGATTAATATAGTTCTACCAATAACCCTACTTGGAACTTCGGCTTTTGTCTCGAGACTCAGGGTTCCTATTCGAGGACATCACAAATATTACCTCTCATGTTCGCGAGATTGTATCCAATTAGGGAGAACCGGAATCAAACCTAAGATCATAGGTTTCTGGCACGTATAAGAGAGAGAACTCTGTACAGGAATCGCGACTCTGAGGAGAAAACGAACAATGGCTGATCATGAAAATGACGATTGGAAAATTGGAGTCATCCCTTTCATCATCAAACTGTCTGGAGTAATGACATCTATTATGCATTGCAGTATATGTATTATTCTAAATGGAACAGATGCTGGGCTGCATAACCCTGACTCATCCACGCCAGCACATTAACAGCGAGGACGGTCCTGACACATATTGCTCCCTCATCATATGGTACAACAGATTGCGTTTACATGGATGTCCTACAGTCTGTACCGTGACCACGATGTGACGGGGCCACAGAGGTCGTGGGTATCATCAGGGCCACAACTGTGCTATCGGTTTCACTAAGTGGTGAAACGTCTTCTTCGATCTGTCATCAACGATAAGGTAACACGTGACACTGACATAAAGGGTGGATTTAAACCGTTAACTCACTTGCTGCAGTGTCGGGGACATTAATGTGATGTTATTCAATTATTGTTTGGATGGCCGTTGGCATTCTGAAGGACGTATCAGGAAAAAAACATATATTCTCGTCGGTATATCTCTGTAGCATGTCGATGTGGCGCTAAATGTTGACTCACTATTGGAAACTAACACCATGCATGTTTGCACAGCCTGAACGCGCTCCCGTATTTCCCGAATCCTATTATGATCTGATCCGAATGTATCGGAGCCAGTCATTATGCATTTATTCATTGTTGTTGACCGATGACAGGATAATCATAGGTATTTGTAATCTCGGGCAGCAGGTGTGCGTTGTGCGTGGTGTCAATTCTACATGGCATATACAAAATGCATATAAATATACCTCATTCAGTTTATAATGATCGATAATGTTCATTAATATTTATGGTCGGTTGTCTCCTATTACCACACGTCGTCGCACGAAGTATAAGCCTCTGAACACGTCTGTTTTGTTCATTGGCCTGGAAGCAACGACATGGAATCGAGTGGTCATGTTCGGGGACTGGGTTGGTGGCATCATGGCGCTCGAACCCTCCTTTGGAAAATGACTTTTGAATGTATATTAATATATTATTTCATAATTGGAATGCATATCTACGTTCAAGTTTTGAACACCTTTATTGAAAATATAGAGGAAATATTTGGGCTTTCCTCCCACTTAAATACTAGTATCACTCTTGATCTAACAGAAAGACTAAGTGGCTTTAAAATTAGAAATACCTTTCAACCACTCACTATTGCTGCTGTTGCATTAAGTGCATTCCATGTTTAAATGACTCTGGTTGTGGGACTGCTACTAAAGATGCTACAGTTACTACATCTTATGGTAAGTTACAAAATCAAGATTAGAAAAAACCTCAACAACATGTTCTTGTCACAAGGCGACATGGTGACAAAGAACCCCGATGGCGTTGGACGTTGCTGATAATATTAATCACTGGACTGTCTAGTTCTGACGGCTATATTTATAGAGAGCCGTCATATAATGTGAATATGTCAGAGCTGCGTCAAACAATAAAACAAACAATAATTACACACACAGATGTTATATGAATCAATTCCGTAACTCAGCAACTAGTCGATATACAGTGCACGGTACACAAGTTATGCTACAGCCAGCCACCGCAGCATTAACGCTCCTATAGCCCTACCATAGCCATATGTAGGTCGTTAATCACAAACATCATGCAGAAGAATGGATACATAAATTCAGGTCAGAAATGTTTTATCTTACAGGCTTATCTATTTTCATTTGGTAACCTGCTCTAATCACACTGTATACATTATTATTTAAACTGTGCGCAGGGGGAAAGCAACGTATCCGTTACCACAAGGTTGAGGTGACACATCTGGTTCATACCTTCGTATCTAAACAGGTTCGTGTAGCATTCTCACGATAACCTGGACCTTTGTCACTATCTCATCTACTCGTTCATTTAACATGGAGTGAGTGAGTGAGTGAGTGAGTGGGCGGGTGAGTCAGTCAGTCAGTCAGTCAGTCAGTCAGTCAGTCAGTCAGTCAGTCAGTCAGTGAGTGAGTGAGTGAGTGAGTGAGTGAGTGAGTTACGCTTTAAACACCAGGCTACCCCGCCGCTCCAACAGAGTAAGCGATGCGCCACAGTTGAGAATATTGCTAGCGCTTTTCGAGTCGAGTTAATAACAATGAACGTGACCTGTTCGGGGTTCAAGTTCCGTGCAGCCGTGCAGGAATAAATAGGTCCCAGCAATATATTGCTTTTACTCGAGGGCGACTGCTTTGGGAGGGGTAGGCTCGGTGACTTACTTGATCGCAAGGTATGGACAAGGCTGTGTCACGATAAGTATACTTCGGTAATTACGTCAGGGTAATCTTACAACTTCATGCAGTCGTCTAGCATAAGACTATGTCATGATAATTATATTTCGGTAGTTAAGTCAGGATAATCGTGAAACTTTCAAGCGTATCCTCCAGCACATGGTTGCGACATGATAATTATGATAATCTCCCTTTTGTACCCTAACCTAGGGCGTTGTTTTAGATCCTTCCGTCCGTCGTTCCTTCCTTCAGTCCGAGGACATTTTGTGTGTGGGACCTGTTACTTGAAAACTACTACCTAGATTCTCTTCAAACTTGGTGAACATTTTTTGTACCTATAGGAAAGGTGAAGTTCGACGTTTGATTTCAATATTTCGATTTTTTGAAAAAACATAGCTTTTTTCATTCTTTTGCTTAGACCCTATTTTACTTTTGGCGACCTATAACTTGAAAACACACACTTTTTTTCCAATTGGAGTACAGTTTCTATACCAAAAGGAGAGGGGCAGTGCAAAGTTTGATTTTGATAATTTAATTTTCTGAGAAAATATAATTTGCCTTTTTCATGTTTTGAACTTAGAAATATTTTGGAGTCGAAGTCGAGGGTATTAGTGAGCCCTGATCACTTTTTGTCTAGTTCGTTACTGCTCGATTTATCGAGACCCGAATGAGACCGTTTAGTACTGTATACACACACGCCTATTCTTTATTGAATAGAACATCTCATACTCGTCAATATGCCTGCCATGCATGTCTTATGAATACTATAAATAGTGCACATTTGAATTCATGCTACGCTGGTTCTATATGGCGCTCTATTTCATACATGCAGAGATGTTCCCGGGAAGTCATACCTCTAATAGACTTACACTCTGCCCTTACATGAATTGTCAGATTAGGTCAGCATGACATGTGTGTAGAGTTTCCAACACGCCAGCTGAATCCCCCTGCATGAATAGATAATAAAGGAAAGCTTTGCTGAATAGCCCCAGTCCTGTATAGTTAACCGCCTTACTTTGTTGTTATCCCGTACAGCCGCGGGCACGTTCACTGAAGCGGGAAGCGTGTCAATGACAGTGCACAGGATATAGGAAAGAAATTCCAAAATCCGACTTTGTAATCACGCAGAAACTGCACGTGGGTAGCCATTCAGCGTACCGGTAGATGTGGACAGATGTGGAGATAGCTTTACACTACTGAAGGTAAACAGTGATGCTAGTGAGCCGGTTTTATCGTATGGTCGAATAGGATTGAAATCTAAGATATATTTTGGAAACGTTCACATGGATCGTGCATGACAATGATCAATGGCGAAGATAAGCAACCGCCGAATTCGTTTGTTCTTACAACACTTTTGTGTGGTGCATTCCTTCATACAGTGGCTGTGTTATGGTTGGGGCAGTTGTCTTATGCATTTGTTCTTTCACTTGTATTGAGGTTAGGACAGGTTTTTAAAATTCGTTCCTTCATATAATGTTTGTGCTATGGATGGGACAGCCGTTGAATGCATTCTTTCATATAGTGCTTGCGTTATGGATGGGACAGCCGTTGAATGCATTCTTTCATATAGTGCTTGTGTTATGATTGGGGCAGCTGTCTAAAGCCATCCTTTGTCCTCTTGGTAATCACCGCCCCATTTTGTTAAGATTTAACTTAGCGTTAGGCTGCATACAAATATTGAAAGTGAGGAGAGCGGTTGGAAATTGATGCGGGTGGAACACTTTTTGTATGTTTTGTCACACAACTGGGCACACATAGAACACGGCCCTTTGAGACGACTCATACGTATTCATAAGACGCGGGAAGTTCGAATATATTTTATAAGGACAATACAAATGACTAACGCGCAGGATTTAAACTGACGCACCTTGAAGCGACTCCTTTTCAACCTTAAATGTCAACAATGTGAATGTGTGTGTCTGTGTGTCTGTGTGTGGCTGCTTGTACTAGTCCGGACGATTTTATAGTGCTATCCCACTGAGTAACCGTGCCACAGTTTAACATGAATACCCCACTAGCTGAGACACAGTATACTGACTCCGAGCTGACCAGTCCTTGATTTAGCTCCTTAATGCCGAGCGCCAGGCACGGTAACAACAAGTACCATCTTTGAAAGTCTTTTGGTATGACGTTGCCCGGGATCGAACCCCGGACATTCCGCTCTCCTGGCGGACACACTACCACTAGACCACGGAGGCCGTCTTTTTCGCTTTTAACAATTAAAGGTTCAGCAGTCAGATATAAATCACCTGCTGTCCTGAGGGGCATACATTCAACACAGACTCGATCCCTGTCCATTTGTGTCTGTGAAGCCAAATTCTGGAGGAAGGTTGGATGTAATTCTTAAGTGGGGTTATTTGTGCATACATCTTTTGGTTTTGTTATCGATTGAATGCATATGGTTAGTGTGTACATGTATGTGTATATTTTTTAAATAAATCTGATTGCTTTAAAAAAAAAAAAAATACATTTACAATTATTTTGCCGAGAAGGGCTGCAAAATGGATCTGTTTGATTATGGAAATATTTACTCGCTCAGTCACGATAAAAAGATAGAGATAAATTATTTTTACCGTATTTCTGTTTGTGTCATTTTTTATAGTCTGATCACATGTGAACGATGGGTTGCTGTTCGTCGAAAGAAAGTAGGGATTTCAACAACATCAACGACATCGATGACGACAGTGAACCTTACACCGACGTATACCATGACAACACCCAGGGTCTTGGTCTGAAACAGCGCACTGTTGACTTTAGAAGCACTAAGGTGCCGGATGAGGGGATGCAGAGACCCGAGGTCCCTACTGGTCAGATGTGGACGGACCCAGAGTTTCCACTGGACGTTGCAATAACTGACGAGTCCAGGAGGGAGGTGGAATGGAAAAGACCTCAGGTAAGAAGTAGCTAAGATGCATTCTTCTAAAACCAAGGACAAAATCCATGCCATTAGAATTCTCCATTGTACAATTTCGGCAATGTCAGAATCATGGTCTCCTCCGTGGTCTAGCGGTAGAGCGTCCATCCGGAGAGCGGAGGGTCGGGATTTGATCCCCGGCCGCATCATACTAAAAGACGTTAGAATATGGTACTTGTTGTTACCCTACCTGGCGCTCGGCATTTAGGGGCTAAAACACGGCCTTGGCTACTCGTAGTCAGTATATTGTGTCTGAGTGAGGTATTCATGTTAAACTGCGGGATGGTAACACACACGTGCATGCGCGTCGCTATATAAGTGCAATAATCTTGAACGCGACGTCAAACCCCATGTCACCTCACCTCAGAACCATTTGTTTATAAATCAATATCAAATAGTGTTTGAGAAAAAGTGAGTATATACTGCTCTGCCAACGTTTATATGACAAAACACAGGCCCCTAACATACAAGTAAAAATAACTTCTTTGAGTGGCATTTAGAAGTTGGAGTGATAAAGTAAAAATAAGAAATCACACGGGACATCATGCCTCCAATTTTGAACTGTCCTTCACAAGTCTACCATAAGTCTATTTGAAAGTTTACTAAGGCCTTGATCAAACAACTTTGGAACTCTGAACTATACGTAGAAAGAGCATGCTCGACTATATCGCAAAAGTCGTGAAAAGCTGTGGCTCCTGGAATATTGCTCGAGAAGCAAATCGTGTTGGTGAATGTGTGAATTGTGCTAAACCTCGTTTTATACAGCATTTGATTTGCATCATGAGGTGCCAGTGTAATGTGGCCGGAAAGTCCAGACACTGGAAGTACTGTGTACCTTATCTTGCTTGTAAAACTTGTAAATCACGTCTTTAGAATTGATGTAAATATGACATTTACGAACCTATGCGATTGGTGTAAATATGACATGTACAACCCTTAACATACATTTACATACTTTTTTTCAAATGGCAAACCTACTTTTCACGTACGTCTAAATTCATAACCTTGTCCATATTGTGAAGACCAAACAGTTTGGTGATTAATAGGTTGGGTCTAATATGGGATTAAGTTTCCGAGACAGACCAAACAATTGTGAAGTAGCTTGGAAACTTTCATGCGTATAGTGTATGCTGGAATGTATTAAACATGATTGTCATAACGAAATATATGCTCAAATTTGCATATGTTGTATGGTGCTATCTTTGTCTCTGTATATAACCGTGTGTTTACCCTCACCGTCCTACCACATGTACACTTGGCAGCTGAATCACTGCTGATGTATGTGCAGACGGAACTGGTTCACACGTAGTATTTGCCTATTTTCAGAAGAATCATTATTTTGTCAGGAAATCGTCCCTGATCCTGTATTGTTTGCCGACGGCCCTTTCAGACTGGACATTCAACAAAGGTCTTTTGGAACTTGTTGGTTTTTGTCAATGTTATCGGGTCTTGCCGACAACCGAGATCTCTGCAAACGGGTATGTAACAGTTTTACGTTCAAATCAGGCGTGTTACCGAAATTAAATTAGATCCTAATATTGCTGAATGATTCATTTGGAATCGTCAATTGAAGGCTATGACAAGAAATTAGATACCTTGGTAGAGACGTACACGCTTACCTAGCAATTAATGATGGTAGAGTGATTACCCTGTTGAGATAAATGATTTGTGCGTATCAACCGTGCAACTTCCTGGGTACATTTGAACCCGGCGATAACTACCGTTACAAGATATTGTGATACAAATTGTTAATATACTTCAAAGTGTGCAAAAGTCAATATTTATCTGTTAGAATAACCAACATGAACATTGACAACTCAAGGTTATCAACGACGCCTCGTACACACCCGAGACAGATGGAATATGTCACTGCAGGTTCTGGAACTTCGGGGAGTGGAGGGACGTCTACATCGACGACTATCTTCCTGTGATTGCCGGGACGAGACATCTGTATGGCGCGGCATCGGGGACAAATAGGAACGAAATGTGGGTTCCCTTGATGGAGAAGGCCCTAGCAAGGTACCGTAACAGACTCTGTGTAATTATTGATGACATTAATTGCTGTCTTGCTCTTTGTGGTACTATTCAAGCGGGGATTCCGGGGTGGAACTGGTCCCCAGCAATCTATGCTTGTCGTATGAGGCGACTGAAGAGATCGGGTGGTCAGACGAGGTGACTTGCGTGTCATCATAACCCTACGGCGGGATTGTTTGCTCACAATATCAATCACTGGATTGTCTGGTCTAAAGATGTCTAAAAATGTTAAGCTATCATCCTGAACATCTTCCATGAGACGAAGAATAATAACTTAAACATGAATATAATTGTTTTTCTAATCAATTTAAACGTGAATATGGGTGGTGTTGAAACTAAGATAAAAAAAATTCAAACTTCATAATGTTTTTCAATCAGTGTGGTATCCATTTCGCCAAGCTGAATGGCATATTGTGCAAACTTGGGATGAAGAAAAAAGATGCTTTTCAAGAAAAGTATTCATACTCAGAAAAAAGACGAATCCCATAAAGTTTCCGACCAGTCAGACAGCAGCACATTCTCCTGTTTACTTTACAATAAATTGTATTGCCTTATCAGATTTCACGGGTCCTACACGTTGGTCAGAGGTGGTCTCTCCAGTGATGCCTATCTGCTGCTGACTGGGGGAATATCGGAGAGGATTGACTTTCTGAGAAACAACTCAAGACTTGCACCTGCCGAGCTGTTCAGCCGAATCAGGACTGCACTCAACAATGGGGCTTTGTTGACTTGCGGAGTGTCGGTACGTTAGTCCATTCTACACCTGTCGCGTTGGGGATTCTAGAGTAGGCCATGCCTCAAGTACACTGTGTCTGTTATCAGTCGAAATGGTTCTGGTATTAAGGTGCTGTGACTTGGCAAATTGTATGTCATGCTGCCCCGATGACGTGGATCGCTGTTGATACTCTCAACCACCAGTTTGCCTTTTCAAGAATTCATTATTTACAGGTTTGCCGTGATTTAGCTGGAATAGTGCTGACGTCAGGTTTAGACACCATTCACCAGCTCACCCACCGCTCAGTACTGTCTTCCACGAAACCCGATGCAATATCATTAGTAAAGTAAGGTCGGCCATACCCAAAGAAGTCAAAGATGGCACTTGTTGTTACCCTGCCTTGCGCACAGCATTAAATCAGGGGTATAACAGGGTCTGGGCGGCTCGGAGTCAGTATATTGTGTCTGAGTGGGGTATCAATGTTAAACTGCAGCATAGTACATGAATCTCAGTTGGCTGGCACTATAAAACCGCAATAAGTCAGGATTAGAACACGCAGCAACACACACACACACACACACACACACACACACACACACACACACACACACACACACACACACACACACACACACACACAAACACACACACACACACACACACACACATACATACGCGCATGCACGCGGCTAATCTCGCTATAAAAGAGCACTTAAAAGTGACGTTAAACCAAATTCCACCTCCCGATCAAGGCCCCGTACTTCTACTGGTGTGTGACATCTGGAACAGGTGGGGTGAAATGGGGTTTAAACGTCGCGTCCAAGATTATTGCACCTATATAGCCACGTGTATGCACGTGTGTGTCTGTGTGGCTGCTTGTACTAGTCCAGACTGATGCCGATTTATAGTGCTAGCTCACTGAGATACCATGCCGCAGTTTAACATGAATACCCCACTCAGACACAGTATACTGACTCCGAGCCGACCAGTCCTTGTTTTGGCCCTTAATGCCGAGCGCCAGGCAGGATAACAACAAGTACCATCTTTAAACGTCTTTTGGTATGACTCGGCCGGTGTTCGAACCCCGTACCTTCCGCTCTCCGGGCGCAAGCTCTACCAACAGACCAGGGATGAAGTCCATCTGGAATACAGTTCCCAAGAGTTTTCAAGGGGTGCTTTACGCATCACATAATGATGATAGCGTGACGCATCCTGTTACAGGCCTCATACCTACTAACAAAAACAAAAATCAAACTTACAAGGGCTTGCAAAGGTGACTTTGAATTTGAGACACACTTTCGAAATTACAATGTTTGTGTTTTTATTTCAGAAAGATGGCGATGGTATTCTTGGATTGATGGGACCCCACTCCTACTCCCTGAGTGCCGCTTCCGTGGTACGTAGCCATAACTGTATACGTGTCAGCATCACTACGTTAGTGATCCCTGTGATGATTAAGGCTCAGACTGGGTCACAAACACACGGTCCCAGGTGATCTTGTCGTAACAACCGACTGACATGGTGATTGGTTGGTCATAAAGTATGACGTGTGACATTGCGTCTTCAACCCCGACGGCATGGTTCGTTACTCGTGCTATCAATCACTGGTTTGTCTGGTGCAGATTCGACTATTCATATGTCGTCGTTGTATTGCTGGAATATTGCTGACTGCTATATAAAACGTTTATCAAAAGTGAATCATTTGCGTCAGTGTTATGTATATGAGCATAGTTATTTATGTTCGAGCTGAAATATCGCTGACTGCGCCGTAATACAATATTCACTTACAGTCACGTATGCACATTTGTGTTGGTGTAATGTTTGAGCATGTTGATTAAGACTGAGTGAGAAAACAACAAACTTTCACTTCATGCACAATCATCCCTGCACCATATGCATTAGGGTAGTGTTTTGGTGCATACTGAATTAGGCCCAAACATGACTGTGATTTCGTGTCTGTTGTAAGTTTGTGAGTAAATTTTTTCATTTAAAAAAGACGTGTTTTATACATGTTCGATCTAATGTTTAAGGTGACGAGGGCAAACGGTGAAAAAGGATATCTGTTAAGAATTCGAAATCCACACGGGAGCAACGAATGGACGGGAAAATGGAATGATCAGTAAGTATTATCATGTTTTTTTAAACTTGTTATTCTCATTATTCATTTTAGCTAAATATTTAAATGGTGACATTTACAATTGAATTGCGAGGCTTCGCAGCAAGAATTAAGTAATTAATGAAAATAAAATACACGAACAAATGAATAATTAGCTGAAGGGACACATACATGGAAACTTGGTAAATCTCTCGGAGCTGCGGCACAGTGGCTCTAAGCTACCATGCCGTCATATTGCTGGAATATACCACGCCGTCATATTGCTGGAATATACCACGCCGTCATATTGCTGGAATTTACCACTCCGTCATATTGCTGGAATATACCACGCCGTCATATTGATGGAATATACCCCGCCTTCATATTGCTGGAATATACCACGCCGTCATATTGCTGGAATATACCACGCCGTCATATTGCTGGAATATACCACGCCGTCATATCGATGGAATATACCACGCTGCCATATTGCTGGAATATACCACGCCGTCATATCGATGGAATATACCACGCCGTCATCTGGATGGAATATACCCCGCAGCCATATTGCTGGAATATACCACGCCGTCATATCGATGGAATATTCCACGCAGCCATATTGCTGGAATATACCACGCCGTCATATCGATGGAATATACCACGCCGTCATATTGCTGGAATATACCACGCCGTCATATCGATGGAATATACCACGCAGCCATATTGCTGGAATATACCACGCCGTCATATCGATGGAATATACCACGCAGCCGTATTGCTGGAATATACCACGCCGTCATATCGATGGAATATACCACGCAGCCATATTGCTGGAATATACCACGCCGTCATATCGATGGAATATACCACGCCGTCATATTGCTGGAATATATCACGCCGTCATATCGATGGAATATACCCCGTCGTCATATTGCTGGAATATACCACGCCGTCATATCGATGGAATATACCACTCCGTCATATTGCTGGAATATACCACGCCGTCATATCGATGGAATATACCACGTCGTCATATTGCTGGAATATACCACGCCGTCATATTGCTGGAATATACCACGCCGTCATATTGCTGGAATATACCACGCTGCCATATTGCTGGAATATACCACGCCCTCATATCGCTAGAATATACCACGCCGTCATATCGATGGAATATACCCCGCCGTCATATTGCTTGAATATACCATGCCGTCATATTGCTGGAATATACCACGCCGTCATATTGCTGGAATATACCACTCCGTCATATTGCTGGAATATACCACGCCGTCATATCGATGGAATATACCCCGCCGTCATATTGCTGGAATATACCACGCCGTCATATTGCTTGAATATACCACGCCGTCATATTGCTGGAATACTGCACAAAGGGTATCAACAAATTTTGGCATGTCAACCAAAGTTAAAAAGAGTTTTCTCTAGATATTATATTCAAAATACATCCCTCACATTAAGACTAACAATAAAGATTCATGATGAAATACCTGCCCTCATTGGTGTTGATGTGACATAGGCATATATCTGTGTCAGTAAGGCATCGCCATTTGAAGAAGCCAGTTTAACGAGATATTAACGAGAACAACTCTAGACTGTTATCATATACGACCACAAGACGTTGGAAAACAAACTAATTGTTTGGCACTATATGCCAAATAACGTGGTTTGTCTGTGAAAAACTAAAAGTGTGCTTGGCACTGTATGAAAAAATAACGTGGTTTTGTTTCTAAGAACCTAATTCTGTGTTTGGCGCTGTGTATGTAAAATAACGTGGTTTTGTTTCTGAGAACCTAATTCTGTGTTTGGCACTGTGTGTGTAAAATAACGTGGTTTTGTTTCTGAGAACCTAGTTCTGTGTTTGGCACTGTATATGTAAAATAACGTGGTTTTGTTTCTGAGAACCTAATTCTGTGTTTGGCACTGTGTATGTAAAATAACGTGGTTTTGTTTCTGAGAACCTAATTCTGTGTTTGGCACTGTGTATGCTAAATAATGTGGTTTGTTTCTGAAAAAGTAAAAGTGTGCTTGGCATTGTATGCTAAATAACGTGGTTTTGTTTCTGAGAAACTAATTGTATGTTTGACAATATATATGTTAAATAACGTGCTTTTGTTTCCGAGAGACTAATATGTTTGACACAATACGCTGAACAACTTGGGTTTGTTTTAGAGAAACTAATGGTACGTTCGGCACTGGTGTTGAATAATGTGGTTTGGTTTCAGAGATCCTGAATGGGAAACCCTTAGGGAAGGTGGAAGCATAAAAACAAATCGGAACGATGGGGAATTTTGGATGAGTTTAGAAGATTTCCTTGAATATTTCTACCGGGTCACGATTTGTTCGCAGCTCCCGGACTTTGACAAGGACGGACAGCCTGATTCACTGAGTAGGTACAGCGTCAGTGTGTACAGCAAATATCAGCACAAAATCAGCGTGACAACTGAACATGTCAGACACTTTCAACGTACTACGTGTCTGATTCCCACAGGTTGCCGTCGCTTGGCAGGAGTTGTTGTGTGGCGTCGGGCAACAAACGCTTACTTTTTTATGAAATGCAAATGTAAGTGGCGAGGCCACCGGTAGGGCGGAACCTGCTTACCCTTTTCGCTACCACCTGGTGTCATCACTGATTTCCAATGATCCATTCATGTCATTTTCACATCCACTTTGCCTGTTACGCCTAGTGTAATCTGTTTCAGAGCATAATCGATAACTGATATTCTCTGACGTTGAAGTTGTATTTTTATGCGTACCACGTGTCAGATGCTTTATATGTACCATGTGGCAGACACTTTATACGTACCATGTGGCAGACACTTTATAGTACCATGTGGCAGACACTTTATAGTACCACATGTCAGATACTGTATACGTACCACGTGGCAGACGCTTTATACCTACCACGTGTCAGATACTTTATACGTACCACGTGGCAGACACTTTATACCTACCACATGTCAGATACTGTATACGTACCACGTGGCAGACGCTTTATACCTACCACGTGTCAGATACTTTATACGTACCACGTGGCAGACACTTTATATATTATTGATACGTCTCTTCTACTCTATATACCTAGCGATCGGTATAAATGTGCATTTTGTCTGTATTGGTTAGTTGCGTCCATTAGATAGTCAGGCCAGTGTCTGATGAACGAGGGCTTGAATCCCGCCATAATTCTTGGTGTGTTAGAATCTTACTGATTTCACCGTTGTGGTAAACACCTTCAACATATCCTCTCATACACGACACTCAATCTGCGCTATTAAATCTTCTCACTCGCTTCTTTGTTTAACAGGATACGTGTTGAATATATTCGGGGAATGGCGGGGTAAAGCAGCCGCGGGCCCGGGACGAACTCTGAGGGAACGCCTTCGCAACCCAAGATTTTCATTTACAGTTCCTCGGAAAGGTAAGAAGAATGTATTAGATTACTTAATGTGTGAATTTCAATTATGTCAATATCAGTTTCGCTTGTGTTCAGTTTTGTGTACTAGTATGTTCTACAGTGTGTTTTCGTTAACTCCATCTTCAGATAAAATTGTCTATATTTTTCGAGAACAAGTGATTGATACTATGAGTATTGTCAGATTTCCATGACACGCAATCAATCACGTCACCGAGCCTGGCCAGCCGATCCTTTAGTCGCCTCGAACGCGGACCAGCATAGATTGCTTGGGGCCTATTCTCACACGGAGTCGAAATGGAAGCACTTTCAATCCCTAGCATGTCTGTTCCAAGCATACTTACACATATCTTCCTGAATTACAGCTGAGTGGGGCGTTAAAAGACAAACAAACAAAACAAGATTATACTTAATGCATTTGGTTTGCAGGTTTTGCAGACAAAGACCATGTCCCTGTGTTGGTCCAGCTCATACAGAAAACGGACTACAAGGAGTATGCTGCCATATCTTGTGACCTCTTCAAGGTAACGACCATCTGTTACTACACCTGGCATTTTGGCCTACCAGGGCCAGGTTGGTTTTGAGTGAGTGAGTATTGCTTCACGCCGCTTTTAGCAATATTCCGGCAATATCACGGCGGGGGACTCCAGAAATGGGCTTCACACATTGAACCCATGTGAGGAATCGGACCCGGGTCTTGGGCTTGACAAGCGAACGCTTTTACCACTCGACTACCCAACCCAATACAAAAGCGCGTGCTAATGTCCTGCGGGGTCACGTTTCACAAACAAATATTGAAAACTCCGAACATCCCATCGCTTTTGCTCGTGAGATACCGGAGCTATTCTCTCGTTGCATAAAATCAGTAGATCACGGGAGCTCGTTTTGTATTTTATATATATAAAATCGTATCGGGTGATATATATGGTACACACTGCGAGATAGATATTTCGTGTTTGTCAAAAATGAAAGCAAGTGTCAACAAGTGGGAGAAAATATGTGAAAAGCTGGACTTCCTCATTATTAAAGTCTATGTGAAATATTGGGATTGAACCTCCCAGAACTCCATCAGCAACAGGTGTTCTCTCTTTGCTAATATGTTTCTTTATGCATATGGATCTGAATGTCTGTTCGTGACAAACAAGTCAACACAAGATTGTACGACAAAAGGGTATGTCTTAAACTTTCCAAAACTCAACGTCCCCCTTAGGCTGATGACATTGCAGCAGCTCCAGCCTTTTCGCGTGATTATGACATGATTTTTTCGTTTTTATTTCGTTTTTGCTAATAAAATATCTAGTACAAACTGTGAGGTAGATATTACATGAATCTGGAGAAGGGCAGGTATTCAGGACATGCATACCCTTCTTGCGAACACCTGATGTTATCACTCAGTTTCAGTGATCCATTCATATGATTCTCACCCTTATTACCCTGTACTCCTGCTGGAATCTGTGTCGGCAGATAATCGAGAGTGATTCTTCTTCTCTGGCGTTGATTTATGCTGTTTTAAGATGACCTATGCCAGTGAAGGATCACGCAACTAATACATTCCCCCATTAATGTAATATTTCTGTTGTTACAGATGACCTATGCTAATGAAGGGTCCTCCACCTCCATGTATTCTGTTGTTACAGATGACCTATGTTAATGAAGGGACCTCCATCTACTACGTGTATTCTGTTGTTACAGATGACCTATGTTAATGAAGGGACCTCCATCTACTATATGTTTTCTGTTGTTACAGATGACCTATGCTAATGAAGGGTCTCCGTCTACTACATGTATTATGTTGTTACATATGACCTATGCTAATGAAGGGTCTCCGTCTACTACATGTATTCTGTTGTTACAGATGGCCTATGCTAATGAAGGGTCTCCGTCTACTACATGTATTCTGTTGTTACAGATGACCTATGCTAATGAAGGGTCTCCGTCTACTACATGTATTCTGTTGTTACAGATGGCCTATGCTAATGAAGGGTCTCCACCTACTACATGTATTCTGTTGTTACAGATGACCTATACTAATGAAGGGTCCTCCACCTACTACGTGTATTCTGTTGTTACAGATGGCCTATGCTAATGAAGGGTCCTCCACCTACTACGTGTATTCTGTTGTTACAGATGGCCTATGCTAATGAAGGGTCCTCCACCTACTACATGTATTCTGTTGTTACAGATGACCTATGCTAATGAAGGGTCCTCCACCTACTACGTGTATTCTGTTGTTACAGATGACCTATGCTAATGAAGGGTCCTCCACCTCCATGTATTCTGTTGTTACAGATGACCTATGCTAATGAAGGGACCTCCATCTACTACGTGTATTCTGTTGTTACAGATGACCTATGTTAATGAAGGGACCTCCATCTACTATATGTTTTCTGTTGTTACAGATGACCTATGCTAATGAAGGGTCTCCGTCTACTACATGTATTATGTTGTTACATATGACCTATGCTAATGAAGGGTCTCCGTCTACTACATGTATTCTGTTGTTACAGATGGCCTATGCTAATGAAGGGTCTCCGTCTACTACATGTATTCTGTTGTTACAGATGACCTATGCTAATGAAGGGTCTCCGTCTACTACATGTATTCTGTTGTTACAGATGGCCTATGCTAATGAAGGGTCTCCACCTACTACATGTATTCTGTTGTTACAGATGACCTATACTAATGAAGGGTCCTCCACCTACTACGTGTATTCTGTTGTTACAGATGGCCTATGCTAATGAAGGGTCCTCCACCTACTACGTGTATTCTGTTGTTACAGATGGCCTATGCTAATGAAGGGTCCTCCACCTACTACATGTATTCTGTTGTTACAGATGACCTATGCTAATGAAGGGTCCTCCACCTACTACGTGTATTCTGTTGTTACAGATGACCTATGCTAATGAAGGGTCCTCCACCTACTACGTGTATTCTGTTGTTACAGATGGCCTATGCTAATGAAGGGTCCTCCACCTACTACGTGTATTCTGTTGTTACAGATGGCCAATGCTAATGAAGGGTCCTCCACCTACTACATGTATTCTGTTGTTACAGATGGCCTATGCTAATGAAGGGTCCTCCACCTACTACGTGTATTCTGTTGTTACAGATGACCTATGCTAATGAAGGGTCCTCCACCTACTACGTGTATTCTGTTGTTACAGATGACCTATGCTAATGAAGGGTCCTCCACCTACTACGTGTATTCTGTTGTTACAGATGACCTATGCTAATGAAGGGTCCTCCATCTACTACATGTATTCTGTTGTTACAGATGACCTATGCTGATGAAGGGTCCTCCACCTATTACATGTATTCTGTTGTTACAGATGGCCTATGCTAATGAAGGGTCCTCCATCTACTACATGTTTTCTGTTGTTACAGATGACCTATGCTAATGAAGGGTCCTCCACCTACTACGTGTATTCTGTTGTTACAGATGACCTATGCTAATGAAGGGTCCACCACCTATTACATGTATTCTGTTGTTACAGATGGCCTATGCTAATGAAGGGTCCTCCACCTACTACGTGTATTCTGTTGTTACAGATGACCTATGCTAATGAAGGGTCCTCCACCTACTACGTGTATTCTGTTGTTACAGATGACCTATGCTAATGAAGGGTCCACCACCTACTACGTGTATTCTGTTGTTACAGATGACCTATGCTAATGAAGGGTCCTCCACCTACTACGTGTATTCTGTTGTTACAGATGACCTATGCTAATGAAGGGTCCACCACCTACTACGTGTATTCTGTTGTTACAGATGGCCTGTGCTAATGAAGAGTCCTCCACCTACTACGTGTTTTCTGTTGTTACAGATGACCTATGCTAATGAAGGGTCCTCCACCTACTACGTGTATTCTGTTGTTACAGATGGCCTATGCTAATGAAGGGTCCTCCACCTACTACGTGTATTCTGTTGTTACAGATGACCTACGCTAATGAAGGGTCCTCCACCTACTACGTGTACCAGATGGAAGACACAGAGTACAGGAACAGCTACTTCCCCAACCTGCAGGCTACATTCCGCTACATGCTCCCTCCGGGCCGCTACTTGGTGCTCCCCTCCACCTTCCTTCGCGGTGTTCACAGGGAATTTCTCATACGAGTGTTTTCACCTGGCCCATTGTATAGATGCAGGTAATGCTGTCACAAAAAGATTCGTGTTTGTTTAAAAATAGTTTTGTTCCAGACAATACTGAAAATATATTTGCAAGTTTTATTCACCCAAATATTGTTCCCTCGACAGTGAAGATATCTTGTGTTGCGAAAGAAAATTGGTCTTCCTTTCATAAATGAATGCTTTGAAGCATATTATTGTTTCTAGAAATTGTATTTAAAATGACCTTAAATTGCCTTATAAAAAACAGTTGTCATGGTTATTAATTTCTTAATTTACAGGAGCATACCAAGTGAGATAAATCTCATACCAAGTCATCAATGGGAATAAATCTACACATCGACACCAGCATCACCAGCATCAGCATCAGCATCATCACCAACATCATCGTCATCTCCAACATCAGCATCATCTCCGGGATTCTGCCCTGGTTGGAAAGTGTCACAAGACACCTGTGACTGCTGTCTGCAGCTACACTGCCAGGATCACACAGCATATGGCAGGACATATTTCCAATTTCACGAACTTGTGAAAAAATATGTGTAATATGTTAATGTGTGTTTGTCCCCATCCGTTCGTCGTTAATCATGCTGTCCTGCGTGTCACTCCGCAGGGGCTACAGATCGATCCGTCAGAAAAGTGTGCTGTATGATTTACTAGCACTGTTACATCTCCGACTGCCAACTCGTAAAATAGTTCAATATAGTTGCCTGTCTTCCATATTCACTATCCTCCTGATATGAATACTTTATGTAATCGAAAACGAACTTTGAATAAGGATTCCTGATTGCAAACCGGTACCAGTTTCGAAGGAGCCGACATTCTTACCGGTAACAGTTCGTTATTTTAACTGTTTAAAGGAAATAAGGACTGTAGCGTGTAACTTTTATTCTATCCATGTTATTAGAATAATACATATTTTGTAATATTCCTTTTAAATAGATTTAGTATATATATAGTAGCTGTTCAAATGTATTCATCACGTAATATATCAATTGTGTGAGGAAATATTATAAGTGCCTTAATAATATTGCTTGATATGAATACAGTGATAATTGCTTGATTACGATTTCAGCTTAAAATGACATGAGGAAAATTGTATCTTTTGGGGAATACGCATAAAGTGTCTGAACTACACTAACATCTAAATGAATAATAGATACATTCAAACACGGTTGAAATGACCTACGCAAAAACTTCGAGTTATTCGAAGTTCGACACAGCCGGAAAATTACGAATAAAGAAGGTGTGAGCAGGGACCAACCGTTTACTTCGAGACAACCGTAAGTTCGACACATCAAAATTTGACACAACGGTGTTTGACTGTATCACAAATAGGTAAAATAAGATTTCCTTTTTTTCTTACATAAAATACACCTGTCATTCCTATGTTCCCCAATATGTCTGCCGGTTTCTATCCTGAGTGACAAATTTAATCGGTCAAGAACCCGTCTGTTTTCATATTTTCTAATTATGTTGATGTAGGGTTCAAACACAAAATATGCAATTTGAGTAAAAACGCATACCCATCCTGCTCATATAATTTCAATCTACAAAGTATTATAAGAACATATCTACGTTTCTCCCAAACTGTTCTTGTCTTCCCAATACAAATACATACAGTGATAAAATATTTGTTACTTTAGATGTCCAATTTCTTTTGTCATTTACATCATACATCAAAAGCATCATTATTATATAATCTCTTTTTAACATACCAGCGGTCCAGCATGTACACTGTCAGCATCAATATTTCATGGACAGTTTAAAGTATTTTTGCACAGTGGGCATCGTGCACATTTGCCTCCTACAATGCTAGATGCTACGTAAGACTTAACCCCAAGAAATCGTTCACATCCTGACATATGTGCCTTTATTTCATTGACGATATCCAGTCATTACATGTCTGCACCATGTAACAATACTGAACACATTTGTAATCGAAATATTAAAGAATATTTTATATGGTGTGGGTTTAAGTTTATCCAAAGATGTTTTTTAAACTGTAAAGAACTTGACTGGCATGCGAACAATCATTAGCTACACGTTTATTACATACCAAATATCTTGAAAACATAACACTTAAATACTTAAATGACTTAACTCATTCTTATGTAAGTCATTGTATGTCCTGGTTTTCGTATTTCGACAACATACCACCATTGTTGAATACCTACATTTGTTTTGTTTAAACTGACAGTTAAATCAAGACGTCGTTGTGCGGGTGCCCCAGTCGTCTAAGGTGCCGCGATTCGCTGTGCAGAGTTGCGTCCCTTGGGCACGCCAGAAACCTATGATTGTGGGTTCGAATCCCGGTTGTAAACCTGAATCACTTCGGGCTTTCCTCCCACATTAAGCTGACACACGCGCCGTGATATAACTGGAATACTGTTAAAAGCGGCGCTAAACCCAACTCACTCACTCACTCACTCTTAGAATGGTCCTTAATTTTGTCCTGTAACAACATCAAAAAAATTAAATTTACAAAACATACGTATATTTTCCCTCGCTTTTTGAGAGGGCGTTACAAAATGGATTGCAGAATAAATCGACATTGTCATTAGTGCTCTACCTTTTACGGAATCCCGCTTGAGATCATTTCACAACAAAACGTCAATCTCTTGTTAAAAATTTGGATATAGAGTTTACTGAAAATATTTGTCATATAGTGCGGCGGGGTAGCTCAGTTGATAAAGTGTTCGCTGGTCATGTCGAAATCCCGGGTTCGATTCCCCACATGGGTAAAATGTGAAAAGCTAATTTCTGTTCTCTCCCGCCGTGATATTACTGGAATATTGCTAAAAGCGGCGTAAAATCATACTCACTTAGCTCACCTGTTAAAGACACTAGTATTCGTCTGTAGTTATTATGTAAGTTCACATCGCCTTTCTTGTGTGTCGGTACAATCAAACAATGCACCAAGAGTCAGGCAAATAGGAACTATCAAACAAAACATTAAACAAAATCTCAATATTAGGGACTAATACGTGCTCATATAAAGAACTTCATGATCAGGTCCGGTTTTTGACATGTAATTACATCTACAATGGCTGCTAATATCTCATTACTTACATAGAGGTAAGACTCTTTAAGTACTTCTTTACCATCTCACAGTTAATACGATTATACATGATGATTTATATTTGCGTATTATTTGTTAAATTGCACTTTCAAAAAGTTCAGACTTATAACCGTCGCTAAATAACACCGTCTTGTTGCCTCATCGGACCTAAAACTGTGTGGGACTTCATGACACGCACTACCGCCCACACTTCCACAGGCCTTCACACACACTTCCAGTGGCGTTTGTGACAAAACGCAATACACGCATACAGAGGAAAGGAATATAAAAACTCCTCCAATCTATAAAATCGGTAGAAGATTCTTCAGATTTCTGCCATCACAATGTGTACTCTGTTCGTTCTCTGCATGGCCTGTTTAGGCGTGGAAGAAGGACTCAAACACAAATGACCCACATTCAATGGCAGCCAACAACGCCCACTTTACCTTTACAACACTCGTAAAACTGTTTGATGGTGTACAGGTAGACTGGGCGTCTGTGTAAATACGTTCTCCACTGCGACTTCCAGTCCTGTAGTCGTGTACACGGAGCCTACAGTATACACCACACCTTGATTCATGTATGTACACTGTCCTATAGCAACATTAGTCGTAATTACAGAATATCAATCGATGACATTGCATATATGTCATATCGACATTTGTATTGTAGAACATATATGGTGTGATTGTAACCTGTTACAAAGCTATCAGCGGATCTGCACATTAAGTTATTCTGACTGTATTGTATATTTCAAAAGTGTATTTGTTGCACTATTCGATACGTTTCCAACTCAGGTCTCTGTTATCAGCAGAATATGTAACTATACTATTTAAATACCACTGACATCACGACGCTCTGCATTCAATGGTCGGCCATTGATTACTTTCCTGTTCATACAAAGATACCCTACCGTTGGCTGCTCAAGGTCGCGTGTGTTCAATCATCGTGAGATTTTCAAAGGCGTGGGATTGCTCGACCATAGCAGTACTGAAGGTACATTTCATTTACTTCGTAATTATACCCTTTAGACTGAAGGAAGACTGTTACTGATCTCATGCTCCCCTGACTGACAGACCGTGTCCGATCGCTACTGCTAATGTCACTCGCACAGTCGACGTGCAGACTTAGGGTGTGCATACAGGTGTACGTGCGTGCAACCAGGCGCTCAGTGACGTCATATTTGTATAAAGCATCTTGGACGATGTCAGTTTGTGGCGTGTGTTAATCAGAAAATAAAATCTGTGTGGTTTGACACGGGTAGCTTTTGTAAAGCAAGGTCCCAGCCTCCGTTAATTATTACCGGGAGGTCGTCATACGAATGTGAACGTATGTTTTGTTTATGTAGTGGGGAGGTCGCGCGGATGGTTGTAGGGACCAGTTCATTAACTTCAGGTAAGGGCACGGGAATCAGTCATTTTGTCGGGTTATCTGTCGTCGTGTCATTGAGGGAGTGTGAGTGTCGTTGGAAGCCGCTTTCAGCAATATTCCAGCAATATCACGGCAGGGGATACCGGACAATGGGCTTGACACATTGTACCCATGTGGGGAATCGAACCCGAGTCTTCGGCGTGATGAGGCAACGCCTTAACCACCAGGCTACCCTACCGCCTCTGTCTTATAAGCCAAAGCGTATTATCATTATTATTATTTATATTTTTATTATTATGTTTACGTGTGTGGTTGTATGTGATGTGAGTGTGAACATGTCTTCGTGCAAGTGCCTGTGAATCTGTTTTGCATATCTTATTTCTATATATTTTATTCATCTTATACATATTTGACTTATTGCCAAATGATATGCATTTTATTGAAACATGTTTAAATTCGAAACATGTTTACACGTGTTTAAATTCTAAAAATGTTCCAACATGTTTAAAACCTAAACATGTTTAGGTTATGGGGATTTTGTGTTTGGGTGGTGTTTAGGCTGTGAGACGATAGCTCATTTCATGTGTTTAGACCTAAATGCGTTCAGATTGAACACTCCAAATGTATTCCGTTTATCATTTAAACACGTTCCTAAACATGTTTAGATCTAAACATGTCTTGTCTGTGTTTATATTCTAAACACATTTGTACAATGTACACACGTGAAATCGAAAAGAAAAGATACCTCGCTCATGTTTAGCCAAAGCTTTACACGAAATACCAGCTGAACACTGCGTTTATGGAATTCAATGTCCCCCCACAATCGTCCTCCGTTACTGAACATGTGCTTTAGAGTATATTAAAAAATGTGACGAGTGTTTGTATAAATAAAGACGATCTCCGGGCTGAATACATCCTGTATGTTCTGAGGACGTCTTAGTCCTTGCTGAATAAGGCACGCCCTTACATATTCGTACTTGTCAAGACTTCCCTGAAAATTCCTGCGTCAGTCTATACTAAATTCCACACAGGCGCGTTCTCATATGGTTTGTCTGTGGTTGTTTATATCGCCTTTACGACCGTGGACTGTGTTTTATATGAGCAACACTAGACACAATGATCGGCTAAACGCTGACACATTACCATATAAAAGCTCAGTCAGATGTACAGATACACTCCGAGTGGCAGCGTTACCCAGGAGACCGCGAGTTTCACTTTACCCCCGGAGTCCAGTATCCAGGTCGGTGTGGTGTGTAGTTGTAGATGTGACGGAAACAATGCGCAGGTGGTCATGTCACTGACCTGACGAAAGGACCTGACGTAGCCCTGAAACATCACTACAGACAATAAACACGTTGTTACGTATAAACATTTCATGTTTTGATGTTCTAAATGTCTAGACCTGAGATGGATAAGACTGCCCGGATATATATCCCCTGATATTAAATTTCATTGCAGAATTTGTGTTGACAGAGTGAATGAGTGAGTTTAGGTTATCGGCGCTTTTAACAGTTTTCAATCATATCACCACATGTGATTCAGCCTATAACTGCCTATCAATTGCCTTATACAAACGCTCATTGAAATCTACATGGGCACATACTGGAGACTTATTCTCTTGCACTGACGGTAAGAAGATGAGGGAAAACCTGAAGTGATGCAGTTCTTAGCCGTTTACCAATTTGATGACAACCAAGCACAGGTATGGTGATGACAAACCAAACATCACCACGGAGAACCTGTAATTCGAACCCACTATCATAGGATCCTTGCATACCTGAGGAGGGCAACTCTACTCAGAGAATTGCGGTGCTTGCGAATTGCGGCGTCAGACAACAAACACACACTTACTTTTCTTTGGAATTTGTATGAGTTGAGGGCGCCGAAGGTCAGACAGGGCATGCTTACTCTTTTAGCAAACACCTGGTATCATGACTGATGTTTTGTGTCCATGCATATAACGTTTACCGCAATGGTGCTTTTCACGCCCAATGGATATTTAGACAACTGGGCAACCGTGGCCAAGTTTAAACTATTGTTACGTTACTCACTCTGTTCGTGGGTATCGGTACTTTATACTCGCGTTGTATGGTCTCTATACGCCCCACCTGCACAGAGGACACTGGAGGCGCTGGCCGCAACGAATGGGCAGAGGCTAGGACATGCTGTGCAGGCAGCTAGTGCAATAGAGCATAGGAGATAACGTGAGTCACTTGAAAAGCTGTTGTGTGTGAGTCACGAAAAACGCTGTTAAAGTAGGATGTCAGCACAGATTATATGTCACATATATCGAACGATCAGGTAAATACGTTGGTAATATTTCATGAAAATATGAGGTGTAAAAACGGGTATATATTTTATAATACCTTGTGGTAATGTAAGTTGCATACGCCACGTATCTTCATCTTTCGTTCATCCATGTGATTTTAGAGTTAGGAGGTACATGAAGGGAATATCAGAGGAAGAGGATCTACTTGTAATACTTGTATTTGCATGCGGGTATGTATTGAACTATACTGAGACATTTTTCACCAGGTGCAACGTTTTTGAACAATGGGCTGCTGTTTGTCTAAACGTAATGTTTACAAAGCTGACGACTACGACCTGTCGAATGTGGACTACACGGACGCTCCAGATGGTTCCGGCTTGAAGCTCTGCACAGTGGACGCTCGGGCATCTGCCAGGCGTGATGTACACAGACCAGAGCGCCCCCATGTCCGCCAGGGAGAGATGTGGACGGACACTGAGTTTACTCTCCCGGTTGCAGTTACAGATAATGCCAGCAAACATCTCCTCTGGATGAGGCCTCACGTGAGTGGCATTTAACCAGGGTTTTGTGACATCCCCGATTCAGATTGGGCAATCTGGAGTTTCAAATCACGATAACGGCCTCTGATCGAAACAGCTACTTTGACGGTCGCGAGGCCGCGACGGCTTGAATTTGGAGGAAAGGAATCTTTATCAATCACTTACGGTAGGCATTTTGAAAAAGAGGGTGTGTTTGGGGGATATGGGTGTGTTGTGGTGTGTAGGGTGTTGGTGTTGGCATAAAGATTTATCACAACTAAAGAGGTGGGGGTGGCGAGGGCATGGAAAACTGGCAGCTCTTTTTGTTCAAATACAAAATTTGCAAATTTGAATTATGTTTAAGGGACTGGTCATTATTACAGCCCCTTGATATAGTATATATACATTTATATCGTTCTTATTGGTTTACATTTCAACATTGCAAATAATTCTTCAGTGGTTTGAATTATTCAGCAAACGATATTACAATTACAGGAATTCGTCTCTGACCCTGTCCTGTTCGCCAATGGAACCTTCAGACTGGACATTCAGCAAAGGAACTTTGGAACATGCTGGTTCCTGTCCATGCTGTCAACACTTGCAGACAAGCCGGATCTGTGTAAACAGGTCTGTAAAGAACCAATAGATAGATAGATTTATCAAATATAAGGAGGATTCTCGACAGAATAAAGCCAACGGAGAAAAACGGTAACGGTCATAGACAGATAAAATCTTTAGGCCAGTTAGGTGTTTTCAAACTAACATGGGTCTAGCGTCGCCCTTGTCACTCGGCGATCAAGTCAGAATTAACGATCGGTATTATAGAAAAAAAACACTGGAATAATTGTTATCATTAGCAAGCAATAGTCTAAGATACTGAAAATCAGTGTGTAACTGGGACGTAGCTGAGACATTTTACAATTTGGGGCAACTTTGGAGATGTTAATTGCGAAACAATTTAGCGAGGACACCAGCCTAGTGTGATCCCCTGATTGTGTCCTTTTCCCAATTTAAAACAGTTTGATTTTCCGAAATATGTCTGAATTGTTAACTTGTTTCATTTTGTCGCTGTGCGTACACACGACTCTGCACTTCGTAACGTCATGACCAGCTCTGATACAAAGCCACACAGGCTAAAACACGTGACCTCTCATAGAGTAACTTCCCTTTGATAAAGGACAGCTACTCTTACAGGCAGACCGATGGATTGCTGCGAAAGGCAAATAGAAACAATTTGTGTAGGCAGTTGTTATATGCTTATAGTTGCTTATATGTAGTTACGCCACTGTCTAAGGAAGTAAGTTTCAGTTGGAACTATATTGGCTGATGTCCGACTGACAAATCACTGACTTTCTGATGTAATACACATTCATGCTGACATTCCAGGAAAAGCTGCAATGTTTAGGTACCGTTTGTGAGATAAAAACAGGTTTTTCGACGACAGAAGTTAAGAATGACGTCATAATGCTAAAGGACGTATCACGCCGATGTGCTTGGGAATGGTAAATGTCTTGTATTTGGAATAAACACTTTGTATTTGTCTCGCCAGGACCCGCTCAACACAATGTTATAGCGTATTTACCATCCCAAATCACAAATAAGCTCTATAGGTAGGTGGATGGATGGATACATGGATAGATAGATCTAAACATGTTCGTGCAACATTCTCATGATATCCGGGTCTTGTCATTATCTGATCTACTCACTTATTTTAACATGAACTGTTTGAGTGCGTGAGTTAGTGTACGCCATCACAAAAACAAAAGACAGGGGGCACAAAGTAAACGGTTCACATATGGGACGCAAACTCGGTCATTCAGTTTGACCAGCCCAAGTTTTAACCACTAGGCTATTCAAAGGTCAGATTACACGCGTGCATATCATTGGACAGCAAATGCCACTTACATTAACAGTGACAGGGGTACTGTGAAACGTACAGTAAATGACGTTTATAACGAACACCCTTATGACGAACTGACGGATTTAACGAAATGTTTTGGGTCCCGTCCATTTGCTGTAAATATGCTTATAACGAACTATGGTTATAACGAATTAAAATCAGTTATCCCTTTGAGTTCGTTAAATCCGTAGTTTACTGTAGTTACCTAGTAACACATATTTGTTTTGTTTAACGCCGCACTCAGCAATATTCCAGCTATATGACGACTGTCTGTAAATAATCGAGTCTGGACCAGACAATCAAGTGATGGACATCATGAGCAACGATCCACGAGGTTGGGATACGATGACATGTCTCAACCAAGTCAGAGAGTCTGACCACCCGATCCCGTTAGCATAGTCGCCTTTTACGGCAAGCATGGGTTGCTGAAGACCCCTAGTAACACAATGATTGCGCACACACAGGATCTGTGAGACTCGAGGTAGGTCGGTCTTTGGTGATTCCGGGGTACAAATGATTACCCAAGTAAAATATGTATGTCGACGGAAACGGATCACATGTGAATGTCTTTGTCTGCTTACTTGTATTGGTCCCCTGGTATTATGGTGGATAGTTTCTCGTGCTTTTAATCACTGGCTTGTCTGCTTCAGACGAAGTTATGTATAGGCCGCAGTGATACATCGTACGCTTCATCACCTCCCAGCATCCGGAATGAGCAACATGGCCTGCTATAACATGAAGCTACGCGTTGTTTTCAGGTGATCAACGAGGGATCGTACACCCCCAAAACAGACGGGATCTGCCACTGCCGACTGTGGAGATTTGGGGAGTGGGAGGATGTCTACATAGACGACTATCTCCCCGTATTTCCCGACGGCAGGAACCTATACGGAGCTGCGTCCGCGACAGCAAGGAACGAAATGTGGGTCCCTCTCATGGAAAAGGCTCTAGCAAGGTACGCTGTTCATCAAGGGTTGACTTTAAAACATGCACATAGATTTTTACGTTTGTATCTCAATAAATGCAAAAACATATTGAAGTCACTTCTTATGAATACATGAGTCACCAATAACAGCTGCGTCGACTGCTTGATACCATGAACATAAACTACTGTAGGCAACAATACGAAATCATTGACTGAAGTCCCGCCAGCCTGTTATCAGTCAATTAAGCAACAGTAGATCCCCAGAGGTTTATTGTGAGTGAGTGAGTTGGGTTTAACGCCGATTTTAACAGTATTCCAGTTTTATCGCGGCGTGGTAGCTTAATGTGGGAGGAAAACCCGAAGTGATGTCAGGTCTCAGACGTTTACCACTTCGGTGAAACACACGATCACGGGTATGGTGCTGACAAACCTAGAAACATAATTGGGGCTAACCGGGAATCGAATCCACAATCATAGGTTTCTGGCGTGCCCAAGGGACGCAACTCTGCACAGCGAATCGCGGCGCCTTAGACGACTGGGCCACCGAAGCCCCCTCGTTTTATTGGAACATATATGCGATAACAATTGCTTTGTTAGCCAATGTCATGAAATCACTTATAAGTTATTCATATAGATGGACCAGCAGAAGACACATGTAAATGTTATGTGTCTATAGTTATCGACGGGTGGCTTTTGTCGTTTACGCATTTAAGCCTCTCCATGAAAATGAATAAATGAAAATGGTGTGATCTTTCCTTTCCAATGGCAATTTCAATAAGGCTGTACTAAATTAATAATTTTTATTTAAACTCGCATTGCAATCAAACACAACGCCTCACACTGTTTTTTCTCTCTTCACTTGAAATACATCACAGACATGACCCTCCTCAACATTCATAGACCCGGGAAGATCCGGGGTAGAATAGGTCTTCAGCAACCCACGCTTGCCGTAAAAGGCGACTATGCTTGTCGTCAAAGACAACAAACGGGATCGGTCGGTCAGTCTCGCTGACTTCGTTGATGCATGTCATCGTATCCCAATTGCGTGGATCATTGCGTGCTCATGTTATCAGCCACTGGATTGTCTGGTCCAGACTCGATTATTTACAGACCGCCGTCATATATCTGACTGCATGGGTGCTAAGGTAACAAACAATACAATGCAACATTCATGCTTCATGTCGACAGTGAATGAACATATAGATACAGATACCTTAAACAATTTGATCTAAATGGATGCAAATAGAACAAAAATATAATGCCCCACGTTTTCAAGAGGAAAATCTAATACAAGTAATTCATTTATTTGGGACCTCAAGGAACACCAAACTATCATTGGTTAAAATGTTTGAGTTTATTTTCTATTCTTACACCTATTCTGTCAGTTATTATATTAAACTTGTATCGACTTCATCTGTGACATGCGTCTAATGTGTGCGTCTGTTTTAGGCTACACGGGTCGTACAGCGTGGTGGAAGGGGGGTACTCGAGCGATGCCTATCTGATGCTCACTGGGGGCATAGCTGAGAAGATCGACTTCTACAACACACAGTCTAGGGCTGCAGCGCACAGCATGTTCCGCCGGATCAGCAACGCGCTCAACACGGGGTCCCTGGTCACATGTAGTGTTTCGGTGAGGAGTGAGTTGGGGAGCTGAAGAGCGTATAAGACGAGTTATATAACTGTAGCAACCAGCTGTAGTACCTAGCTGTAGTACCTAACTGTAGTAACTAGCTGTAGTAGCGAACTGTAGAAACTGACTGAAGTAACTAGCTGTTGTAACTTACTGTAGTGACTACTTGTACTGACTAGCTGTGTTACTAGCTATAGTAAATAACTGTAGTGACTAGCTGTAGTAACTAACTGTAGTAACTAGCTCTAGTAGCGAACTGTAGTAACTAGCTGTAGAAACTAACTTTAGTCACTACCTGTTTGTACCTAACTGTAGTAAGTAGCTGTAGTAACTAACTGTAGTGACTAGCTGTAGTAACTAGTTGTATTGACTAGCTGTAGTACCTAACTGTAGTAAGTATCTGCATTAACTAACTGTAGTGACTAGCTGTAGTAACTAACTGTAGTGACTGGCTGTAGTGACTTGCTGTAGTAACTAACTGATTTGACTAGCTGTAGCGACTAGCTGTAGTAACTATTTTTTGTTACTGGCTGTGGTACTAGCTGTAGTAACTAACTGTAGTAACTAACTCGTACATTTCCAGCCACGTAGACGTATGTATACATAGTCATATTCGGCAATGTAACAGGTTGAATGGACAACTACAGATAACGTCGCTCATTGCCGATACAGCTGCAATATTGCCACCAGGTGTCTGGATATGCGTGAGAAGTATTAGTACGTGTCGCTTGCTAGTTTGTAGAATACCAAGTAAAATTGTTGTTTTCAGCAACGGCATCACGGTATAATGGGTTTGATGGGACCACACGCCTATTCGCTCAGCGGAACGTACATGGTAAGATTTCAAGAGTCTCATTCATGGTGTGAATGAATATTGCGTTACGCCGCTGTCGGCAATATTGCAGAGCCATCTTGGCGGTCTTTTAAGCAATCGATGAGGGGTAAGAAACAGAACAGCAAGACAATGATGATGCAATCAATGATCGTCAAGGGGAATTAACTCACATTTATTAAATTCACGCATTGTATCCACAAGAAGCGTCAAGTTTTCGTTTATTGCGACAAGCGTGGGTTCCGTTGACCCGTTCTGATCAAGAATCCCCTCAAGGGACTTGTGTCAGTAATGTAATGCTTTATTTCTTTGATAAGTTCTTGATCGTGTTGTTGCGTGGTCGTGATGTCTGTTCCCTTGATGAAGGTGACGAGGCGTGATGGCGAGAAGGTGCCCCTCCTGAGTATACGTAACCCCCACGGCAGCCACGAGTGGACAGGGAGGTGGTGTGACGGGTAGGTCATGTAGTTCAGCTGATGTTGTCATGACATCAATGAAGTCCCGTGAATGTTGAACGGGTTTGTTCTAATACGTGTTGTTTTGTTGCATCCATCAAAAGACGGCAGTATGTCTAGTTTGATCATATAACAGGGGAATATGGGGTCCGTTTGTTCTTACGCCGCTCAACAATATTACAGTTATATCACGATGTGTCTGCTTGATGTATGAGGAAGGCCCGAAGTGATGCAGGTCTTAGATTTTTACCACTTTGGTGAAACACAAGAGCACGGGTATGGTGCTGGTAACCCTAGAAACATACACAGGGTAATTCTGGGATCAAAGGTTCCTGACACGGTTAAGGGACGCGACTCTGCGCAACGAATCCTGACGCCTGTGACTCATGTTGGCAGGCACTGATGACCCCGAAATTCACTGTGCAGAGTTATGTCCCTTAGGCATGCCAGGATCGTGTGTTGTCACTGATTGGTAAACGTCTGAGACTGATTTAGGGCTTTCCTCCCTCATCAGGCTGACAGACCGTGATATAACTGGAATACTGGACTCACTCTAACCATAAATTATGTTCCTCACTCACTCACTCACCCACTCACTCACTCACTCACTCACCAACTCACTCACCCACTCACTCACTCACTCACTCACTCACCAACTCACTTAATCACTCACCCACCCACCCACTCACTCACTCACTCACTCACATATCACTACAGCTTATGGAAGTCTCTAAGAACTGGAGTTCTACTCCATAACGTCTTGTCTGACTATAATCAATCTGTCAGTATGGCTTAGAGAAAGAATATGAGTAGTTAGGCGAGAATTATTATCCGTGTGTGACATTTATAGTTGTATCTCATGACAAGTGGAGGATCGAAGTCTATTTTACAGTTACAGCGACGTTACGGTGTAGATACAGAACTTGATAACGGTGTTCAAATCGACATCGAACCAGGTCTACAAATGTCATAAAGACGTTCACTATCCATGCTATCTAGTTTCTTTACTCCAGGAACTGTAGGCCATAAACCACTAGCACAGATATAAGCTTACAGAGTTTTATTGAATTGTGTATGCTGTTTTGTGTTTTTTGATGCCACGACACGATCTCATTACCTTACTCATCGCCAAATGTTTTCGCGAGAAGTGCGTTCTAGATTGCTAATTTTTAAGCTGTATAATGAAGTGTTACTGTTTCAAAGTGTTTTTAGTATATAGCATATATAAGTATCCATTAATAGCGAATATAAAGCGTGTGTAGTAACCTTTTTAAAAATCCTTACAACATAGCAAACAGAGCTATTCGTGTAATGGACAAATAAAAAAGTGATACTTATTTTCTGTTTCTTTCAAACTGCATAATGTACACATAAGTCCTTATAGTAGAAATAGTCCGAACACTGAAGTCATAGAACCCAAATCGACATTCAGCTGATAACAGAATGAATATTCACAAGCGTCAGTAAAATCTGTACTAGCAGCACGAACGAGCAGCTTTGAAATGCATGTACAACGAAGTAAGCATAGTTTCCATTTTGATTCCGACGAGAATTCATATTAAGAGAAAAATATCCACGGTTTTTCTCTAGCAAGGGAGTCGAAGGCCTTTAAAACGTAAACATGTATAAATTAAAGTTTCCCACCTTTCGGAGTTATCAACCCATCTTGCCTTGAGTTAACAATTATATGGAGAGTATAAATGCGTTGGAATAATTCCACCTTGAACAAGATGTGTTTCCATGGTTACACGGTGTTCCAGGAGCGGGGAGTGGGCCACCCTGGCGGAGGGGTCTCACATCCACAGGAACAGGAATGAGGGAGAGTTCTGGATAGATGTCGCCGACTTCCTGAGATATTTCAGACAGGTCACAATCTGCTCTCTCACTCCCGACTTTGACAAAGATGGGCGATCTGACTCACTGAGTAGGTAACATTCTCACGTTTCATATTTACAGTAAGTCTGGAATAGACAGACCAGTGATTGATATTATGCGCATTATCCCACGCCATCGGCGCTTCTCAACACAGATTCCGTATCGCCGAGTCAGACCATCCGATCCGTTTAGCTGCCTTTTTACGGCCAGCGTAGGAGGCTACGGGCCAATTCTATCCCAGAATCCTCTCCGAGCATATAACTAGAATGTAATTACGGAGATATTCACAGTCTGTATAGAAAGTCGTTATTGCAGGTAACACAAACATTGGAAAGTCATTTAGTTGATTTGGCCTGAAGGGCCCAGTAAGCTGAAATCGTCGCAACTTTTCACATGTTCGACGTCTTCTCCGAAATTGCTTTAAATCAGCTCAACTTCTGTTGCTATCAAAGCATCAAAATTAAAATTTCAATATGGCCGCCGGGTAACCATCTATTTTGCGTCTCCAAAAAAGAAAGGGCCAGAAGCCTGAAATTTGGTTGGTAAATCGTCATCATATGTAGTTACAAGTTTGTTCGAGGCATCTTGATCGGAAATCAAATACGGCTGCCATATTGAAAAATAAAAAGATAATAAAGCATCATTCGTCAGAACATCTATTCAGAAACCACTGGACCAATCAAGCTGAAACTTCACGTGCTTGTTCCCGCCAATAGTAACACGCGTGTTCAGTATGTCCAACATATTGACATAGCTCTTTATGGCCGTTACTCAGCCATTTTGTTTCAAAATGTCACGAAAATGGTATATGTGTAGTCAGTAGTGGGTCAGCACATATGATCGTTTTGCTATAATTTAAAGTTTGACCTTTATTCCACCTTTGCACTTTGGCCCATGCTCCTAAATTCTCTCAGGATACATTTCCTCACACTGTAAACATCAGCTCGTGCTTGTGCCCACCAATGATAACACCTGATTGTTTTCAAAATGTTTGCATCCGATTTTCAATATGGCCACCATGGCAGCCATATTGGAAAGTCTATTTATGCCCATTACTCTGTCATGTTTGTTTCAAACTGTACACCATTAGGTTCCGTTTTTCGCGATATTATTATTTTGACCTTATTTGACTAAACTTTCTTTTGGCTTTTACTCAGCCATTTTGTTAAAAAGTAATTTGATTTGGTATTTCTTACGTTTGATGTGGGATTCAAGACCTTTGTTCCGGGATTTCTTTCAATACTTTAAAATTTGACCTTGTTATGACAATGCTGTGACATTCGCACTAAAATATAGTACAACATGGGATACAAATAAGCCACAGACAATCACAGAAGAATAAAGGCATTTCTCTTGAGCCGTTTGATGTTTACGTTGCGTTTTTATACGGTTTCAGTATATGGTGGTATCTCGTGGCACTGTCCCTACATCATATGTTTCGAAAAGCACTAAGACTAAGAAATTTAATTATTGACTTTTGCTTACATAACTTAATAGTAAATGAAATTTTGTTGGCAATGCTACATATTCGAACAAGAAATCGAATCGTTGCATTGTACAGCATGATTACAAAGGTGTAATTTATCATTTGTAACATTACCTCTTCAAGTCGCTGTTCTAACCCTTAAATCACACAACTGTTACCATTGTGAATTTCAATAATAATTTATTTCCCGCGCTGTCGATTTAGCAACTTTCCAACCACTCTGTCTGGTTTGTATAAATCACATATGTTAAATGTTATGTCTTGACTTTCTGCTTTATATAGATTACGTACTGAGGGTATTTAGCGAATGGCGAGGAAAATCCGCTGCTGGCCCGGGTAGCTGGTTGAGCCAAAAACTCCGCAACCCCAGGATTGCCTTCACAGTCCCGAAAACAGGTGTGTGTCCAATCGAGTTTGGACCCGACAAATCAGTGATTGATGTCATGTACAACACCCCACGCCGCTAGGATACGATGACACGCAATTAGAGTATGAGCATGACCTCGAGAATCACCAAGTCGCCTCGTAGGACAAGCATGGACTGAAGGGGGTGCATTATAACCCCGAATTCTCACGGAAACGTGATGTATGAACATACTCCTAATAGGGGTGCTCAGTTGGCCCAGTTTTTTTTAAGTATCGCTTTGTAGTTGCCGCTACCCGCCATTTTTGTCGGTTCGATTCAAGATGGTTGTTTTTTTCTGCTTAGTATTCATGTTTCATGAACATTGTAAGCGTCTCTGACCTTTCTCCCGTAGGGTTTTCTTCGCATTAAGCTGACATGCCATGATATAACTGCACTAATGATAACTTGGGAACTCAATGACTATAATGTAAACAGCAACACGTGAAATGGTAACCATATGTCATGTTGGTATCTATCAGATGAAGACTACACACCTGTCGTGGTGCAGCTGATTCAGAAGGCGGAGTATGGTGACTATGCTGCTATTCGGTGTGACGTGTTCAGAGTAAGTACAATAAGTATAAAACACACTGTAAACCCTTGACGTGCAATATTCGTGTAAGTCTGGTAGGCGCGTTGCCAGTCGTTCTACCGTATACATGACGGTCAACCGTCAAACATTTTACCATGATATATTTGTGTGTCAGACAGCAATGTGCCCTTGTACAAAAACTTAATGTTGCTACTTTGGTGGCAATATTTTCAAGTATTTCCTCGTTAAATTAATTATTTTCTAGAAAATCGAGTTTTTAAAATTCGATTTTTCGAAATTTCTTTTTTAAAACTTGAATTAACGAGAAAATAATGGAAGTGATCAGGAAAAATACCAAATTTCGATTTTAAAAAAAAAATTACTTGAAATAACGAGAAAATAATCGAAATTACGAAAATATAATCGAAATAACGACAAATTTCGACCTGAAAAGTTTCATGTTCAAGATTATTGCATTTATATAGCGACTTTCATTCACGTGTGTGTGCGTGTGTGTGTGTGTGTGTGTGTGTGTGTGTGTGTGGCTGCTTGTACTGCCGTTTTATATGACATAGACTCGATGACATAGACTGTTGCACATGCTTGCAATCACTAATGTCATGTTCGACTATAAACAGCTAAAATATTGCAACTGCGGCGTTAAACAATAATCACTTACACGTGTTATAGGTAGTCAGTGGTGACGAACGGTCCGGAACACTATACGTGGATGATATCCCAAACGCGGACCCCAGTCGACTGTACATCGAGAGCCTCCAGTGGTCCTCCCGCTACAAGCTGAGTCCAGGCCGCTACATTGTCCTTCCGTCCACGTACACCAGCGGCATGGAGAGAGAGTTCCTCATACGGGTGTATACCCCGTGTCCCTTGTACAACTGCGGGTAATGCCATTTGTTAACGCTCAAGTCCGCATCCTTGATTATCCAGTGTATTATTCCTCCATCGTATTATGATCAATACCTTGGACTGCTACTGTAGCTCTGTCCAGGATGTGATGAACCCATCTCCATCTCTCTTAGGGGTGAGACCCGTGAAGATCCGGGATAGAATAGATCTTCAACAACCAATGCTTGCCGTAAAATACGACTTTCTTTGTCGTAAGAGGCAACTAACGGGATCGGGTGGTCAGGCTCGCTGACTTGGTTGATGCATATCATATCATCCCAATTGCCTGGATCGATGCTCATGTCAATCATTGTATTGTCTGGCCCAGACTCGATTATTTACAGGCCGCCGTTATATAGCTGGAATATTGATGAGTGCGGCGTTAAACAGCAAACAAACCAAACCAATCTTAGGAGTGAATGAGTATGGTTTTACGCCGCTATGGTGGCGAAAGGTTCCAGGGTATGGGTACAGAATGGGGATATCATCCCTGGACAATTGAGGCTGTCATGTTTAGTGAGCAATTAAAAAGTTCGATGTTGGATAAAAGTTTTATTCTCTGTATTTGTCTGTAGAAGTGTTAACAGATCTGCAACCTTTCCGTCCGACAAAATCCGATTTAAGAGTATTTACATTTAAAGGCAAGAAATAACAATAAAGTCATTATGATTTCAAATTTAATATTTTTTGGATTTTGATTTGTGGAAAATGTGTCATGAATGTTATCAAGCACTTTTCAGAGTACTTGTAGTTATACCTAGTGTTCGTCCTAACTATATTGATGGAAATGTGTTGAACACTAAATGTTTAGACACAGTAAAATGATGTGCTATCATGGGTTCCCAGCCAATTTACCAAATACGCGTTGGTAACAATGCACACAAACACATCTAGTTGATTCTGACATGTGTTGAATTTGTTTGCGCGCTATTTCAATTGCTCTGACAGCTTATGTCGCTATATTTTTCATTGTTCCCTTATTTGTTTCCATGAGTATATTTATAACACTTTGAGAATGTACAGGCCATTCAACATCAATGTATATCGCTTGTGTGTGTCAAGTAGGTAAACGATTTGTGATCTGTTCCTGCTTAAGTCCGGATTTCAGCCTCCGCGATGATAAAACACCATAACTTGAATTGTTTGCCAACAATCGTGATGCTATGGGTCGGCGTCTCCGTACACCAGGTGATGATGACCGCCCGATAATTAATGGAGTGCCAGGAGAGACTTTGCTGCATACGGGTCATACCGGCAGTGGTCAGTTCCACTTGTAGGAACTGTTTGTCTTAAGTTAGTTCTTCAAGACCCATTTATCACTAAGATATTTAAACAAAATGCCATTGGCCTTTTATGTACCTTGTACAATGATGTGAATTTTGCGCTTTCTAATGTATTCTTTAATTTACAGGAGTATACCAGGGGAGGTAACGCTCAAACCAGAAGGCGTGTGTTTATGCTGATTTATACCCGGGGAGGTAACGCTCAAACCTCAAGGTGTTTTCTTGCTGCGGTATACAAAGGGAGGTAAATCTCAAACCAGAAGACGTTTGTTGATTCAGTACACCAGGGGAGGTAACTCTCAAACCAGAAGACGTTTGTTGATTCAGTACACCAGGGGAGGTAACTCTCAAACCAGAAGACGTTTGTTGATTCAGTACACCAGGGGAGGTAACTCTCAAACCAGAAGACGTTTGTTGATTCAGTACACCAGGAGAGGTAACTCTCAAACCAGAAGACGTTTGTTGATTCAGTACACCAGGGGAGGTAACTCTCAAACCAGAAGGCGTGTGTTTATGCTGATTTAGTATACCAGGGGAGGTAACGCTCAAACCCCAAGGTGTTTTCTTGCTGCGGTATACAAAGGGAGGTAAATCTCAAACCAGAAGACGTTTGTTGATTCAGTACACCAGGAGAGGTAACTCTCAAACCAGAAGACGTTTGTTGATTCAGTACACCAGGGGAGGTAACTCTCAAACCAGAAGGCGTGTGTTTATGCTGATTTAGTATACCAGGGGAGGTAACGCTCAAACCCCAAGGTGTTTTCTTGCTGCGGTATACAAAGGGAGGTAAATCTCAAACCAGAAGACGTTTGTTGATTCAGTACACCAGGGGAGGTAACTCTCAAACCTGAGACGTTTGTTGATTCAGTATACCAGGGGAGGTAACTCTCAAATCAGACGACATTTGTTTATATTGATTCACTGTCGTGTTACAACAACATATTTGTTCCGGAGCACCGAAAACAAATGTCATACCTCTGAAATTATCAGCTGGATAGATAATGTACAAGCTACAGGTGAAGACAGCGGAACAAGTGTTTTCTAGCATGTTGAGATGTGGTATTCCACATGTTAACATTGTAGAATGAGGATGATGTCGAACTTGGCGGAATTGTGTGCCCCGACGGCGTGGATGTTTGCTCATGCATGGAACCACTGGTTCACATGGCACAGACTTGAGTACTTTACGGGCAGCCATTGAAACGTGTTTGTTTATTGTTAAACTCCACTAACAATAATCCAGCTATATGACGACGGTCTGTGAATATTCGAGACTGAATCAGACAGATATCATAACGTCAATCAAGCAAACGACCAAGCCACCGAGCCTGGCCCTACGTCGCCTCCTACGACAAGCATTGATTTGTGGGGACCAATTCTAACCCGGAATACCCACTGGGGCTACAGGCCGCCGTTTTATAGCTGAAATATTGTTTATGCGACATAAAGCAATATTTTTTTTAATCCCATATATTCATCTATTTGTATAAAACTTTGCAATTAAATTATGTTTTGTTTGATATTTTATCTTGATGTCTCAAAATGGAGCTTTAAATTTTTACTTGAGTTTCACCATGTATACAAATGCTGTATCATTTGGTTTCTCACATCATTTGGTTTCTCACCAACATGGCTAAGGCTCAAGCTCATGTTATGCCTCGCATATACAGAACGTAAGCAATAAAAACACATTCACATGTGTGTCTTTCATACGTGCCAGAAACTTATGATCCTGGGTTCGAATCCCATTGTCGCCCTGTTTATTATTCCTGGTTTGTCAGCAGTCGTGCTCGTTGGTTCTACCTATGTGGTACACGTCCGATTTCAAAACCTGCATCACTTGAGGCGTTCCTCCATTAAGCTGACACGCCGTGATATAACCGAAATGCTGTTCACACTGGCGTGAGACTGGCCTGACGAACCAGTCGCTCATACTAACTCAAGCTACGGTTCATACACTTGAATCGCCCTCACCAAAGGAAGTATAACGAAAACGATAAGCTACGTTTGCATGTTTATTTCAATTAATGAATTCCGTTTGACACACACAGTTCTGGGTGGCATGCCTATTTTCTGGTTGTGATGATGATGATGATGATGATGAAATAAGTCTGTTCTGCGGGGCGTTGCTCATAAAATCAATGGCTGGTTTGTCTGTTCCCGATATTTATTTACAAGACCATGTCATATAACTGGAATATTCACGACAGAATATTGCGAATGTGGTATCTGCCAGTACTCTGGAAATGCTTGATTTGCTCATCCGTGTTGACACCGACCTCTCTGTGAATGCCCCCTGGTACACAGTATGTGAAGTAGAAATCATCAGAATCTGTCGAGTCTGGAGGGGGCTCGTTGATTCTTCTTCCGGAAATAAAATATTCGAGTGATTTCTCTGACTTAGACCCTGTTAAGGTTGATATATGAGTTTGCAATATGACCTATTGGTGCGTCGGTTTTACTTGCACAAAATGCACGATCAGAATATGAACAGTGAATCCTGGGCTCAGATTCAGCAATAGCAATAGCCATCGCCATCATAATGGTTTAACTGAGGGTTCACAACACTTGAACTCTGTAGGCGCGGAACACGAATGCTCTGTCGCTCGAGCGATATGTTAACCAGCCAGTTAACCAGTTCCATGATGACGTGGGACCTAGGAGTCGACATCCACATGCTTCATCCCAAATACCTATAGTCCTCACCACTTGAAATAGAATCACGACGTATCGCGATGACTAATTAACGAATATAGCTGCATGTGTGCTAATACTTATAAAGTGGAGACAGGCCTTTCCTCCGATAAGGTATAATACTTACAGTATTGACAAAGAATGCAAAGTGCGCTTGTCAAGTAATATCCATTTTGCTAGCGATAAACATCATCGTTTAGTTTTGATCAAGTGGTTACAATTCGGGTGAGAATCGGCAGTCAGGTGACTGTGAGCTGTTATATTTAGCTGTGAACGTGGTCAATAGCGCATTAAACACTACATCTGCACGTGTTTCCTCTCCGTTCGTGCTGGTAAGGTATGTGCGCCGCAGACGCTGGTAAATATAGCCATTCGCAATCACCTGACTGCCAATTCATCGCGACATTCCGTGATTCTATTCCAAGTGGCGAGGGCTGTAGTGGACATTCTTCTAATGCTGATTTTATTAAATACCTCATACAGATGCAAATAGCACCATGCTGGTTTCAATAACGAGCTCGTTGTTACATTGAGACTGCTCGGCGGCCTTCGTGATTTTATAACGCTGTGTACACTACGAGGACTTTGTGAAACGGCCTTAAAATGTAAGTGGTTTACACTGGTTTGGGAGGTCGTAGCGCAAAGAGGCCTCCACAAATATGGAATAAGATAAGTATATTAGGAGTGATTGTGTTTACCGGTACCGCCGACTCTGTTACTTAAGTTTAATGCAGACCTTTCGGGAAAAGGAATTTCGTTCGTCCGCCAAAACGTGTGAGGGATTACTTGACAAAAATATTTTATTTCGTCGCCGTGATCATGATATTAAGTGCGGCGTTATACAACAACCACACTTATGTTTATAACTATTCCGTCTACCGACACTATTTGAAGAACAAGTGTGAAGTCAAAACCAGCATTTAATAGAAATCGGGATAGCATATTGTGATGTGAAGATGTCCGATAATATTCATCTAAGAACTGACTTCGTCATATTTGCGTTTATGGAGGTATGAACATGAAAACTGGTGTGAATAGTGTATTTCTTCCTCAATAAAATCAACAAAAAATCGTCACAAGACTGCATAATTTATCGGTATAGTCAAGGGCCTAAACCAAATCAGTGCTACAAGGTGGATAAAAGCATCAAATCTGGCTTACTGAAACAGCCACCCATACTGAATAGTTTGGGATAGGAGCCACCTTGAAATATATTTGCTAATTTAACTTCCGGAAGCCACTAAAATCTAAAATGGCCACCAAATTCACTTAATGAAAATTTAATCTTACTCACAACTGAGACATGTTGTATATCAAATGAAAGGTCTTGTCATACTCTGACTGATAATGTCATTGTCGGTAACATTCATGGAAGGAGGAAAAAGAAAATGTCAAACGAGACAAAATATATATTATGTTCTAAAACTAATGGAGGCAGACGATGTCATTCAGTCAGTCAGATTGATGTTAAGGTAGCTCAAGGTTATGACTACAGTTCAGAACATGTGCCTCTGCAAAGTGTGCGGTCCAAATGCAAAAGCCTCAGTACATTTACAAGTAATTTCGATTGCATGTACATTTGGTGAGTTCCATCCATTCAAACAGGATTCCATGATTTCTTAACTTTGGTCCACCCAAAACCTTCAGGGCATGGAAATTGTATTGTGTAGCAAGGCTTCTTGAGTTTGAAGAAGCTTGTCTATTGGTCGAATTTTGTGGCAGTAGTGATCCAATCTCAGCTCATTGATTGATTGCAGAGAACATTTTTTCTCAAACATGGCAACAGTTAAACTCTCAAGAACTTGGGAGTGTCCAGAATCTATGTTCAACACTTGAAATGAATGCTTGGCTAGTTGCACAGACTTTATCTAGAGCCTGCCAAGCTTGCCAGGCTAACTGTTTACGTTTCCCAACAAAGGCTTATGTTGTGTCACACCCAGAAAAGGCACGAAACACTGGTAAAGAGCAAGCATGCAGCTCTCCCAAATGTACACATTTTGTTGATGTGTAAGTAGTCAAATGCCTTTCCTATTCCAAAGGCAATCCATTTATCTGTTTAGGATTGTAGTGCAATCAGGTCATCAATGTTACAGTAAGGATGAACAAAACATATGTATCCACTGTGGTCTTCACAGAATGAGAAGCGCCAGGACATCCATCCACTTGACTGGCATCTTTGCCTGCTGGGATACCTTTCGATGCACACCTGTTCCTCTTTTCACGAAATGATTATTTTAGACTGCCCTGAAAGTAGTAATCCCACACAATGTCCAGTAGCATGCTGTAGATGACCATCAAAGGTGCGAATTACTGTATTAGGCAAGGAATGTACAACAACTGCTCCACCGAGAGCTTTGCAGTCATAAGAACCGGGTGGATCTGAGCATCGAAAACGGCCAGACTTTGCACTGGGTAACCCAAAATTGCAAAACTCTGAGTGAGAAAGTGGGAATACCTGGGTCTCATGAGCAAAGAATTCCTTTAAGTCATACTCACAGTTCTTGTTTGGAAGTTGACTGGATGGTAAGCTGGAAAGTGGCAGGGAATGTCTCTTCTGAGGTTCATGAATAGACTGCGTCTCATCGTCAATCACCCTTTTGCAAAATCTACTATACTGCTTCTTTCCAACACTCCTCCACCTTTACTGTGGTTGCAACTGATTCTCGCGTGCAGTTACAGCTATCACGAGTAACAATTAAGGTCGCCAAAATCATCTAAGAAAATATTTCCCATTTGTCTTATAGTATCTAAATTATTCTGGACCGGCTTGCCCATGGTTATGGAAGTTGCTGGGAAGATCTAGATCAGCATCAAGGAAATACTCATTTTCAAGTTGTTTGACTAATCTACCTAGCTCGGTCCCTGACAGCATCCGGCATCTGAAAACGATGGGGTCTTCTGTTAATCCAGATGCACCGCCTGAACCCTTCACCTGCTTGTTCTCCTGTTAATGAGCCTGATCCAGGGGTATAGAAGAAAATGTGGTTTTCATTTTGGAGGTTACACACAGGGTTTTCTTCTGAAACTCTTCTCTGGCTGCTTCTTGTAAGGTTTTCACGTCTCTTATGTGAATGGGTGTCCATCGTGCATAATGAGTGTGATCGAGGGCAAAGAACAAAGGTTTCAACTGTTCCAAGACTTCCACATTTAGTTGAATTCCTTTCTCTGTGAACCAGGATGAACAAGAACAACTTGGGTTTCCAGTTGCAAGATGAGGTTCCAATACTTAAATGTAGGACACTTTTGACACATCTCGTCTTACCAAGATTTATTTATAACAATATAAAAAGTTGAACTGTTTTCGAAACTTTGGTCTCTTATAGGTACTTAAAAATGACTGTTAACGCTCCTTGTGAGTTGAGGGTGAACTGAAGTCCTTATCCTAGAGGACCCCTGTGAAGATTCCGGGTTGAAGTAATATAATTAGTCCTCCAAAACCTATAGGTGGATGCTCAGTGCTCATTGGATTAATCACTGGAAAGTCTGACCAAGAAGATTATTTAATTACCCCTGTCATTCAGCTGGAATATTGCTGAGTGGAAACAACCAGTCTGTAACAACTGTAACCACTTGTTATGTTACTTCAAAGTTGTTAGACAAAAACTTTATGAGCAGATATTTGGCAATCACAGATCGATGTTTTTCTAGGCTATATAAGTGTTTGCTTGGTACTTTAAACCTATCACTAAAATAGGTAGGAAACATTGACACAATGATGAAGTCGTAATGCAAACAAGCTGTTCGAAAAGTCACTCCATGATGGAGGAGGGGGCACGGGTTGCCCAGTCGTCTAAGGCGCTGCGATTCACTATGCAGAGTTGCGTCCCTTGGGCACGCCAGAAACCTATGATTATTGGTTCGATTCCCGGTTCGCCCCGACTATGTTTCTAGGTTTGTCAGCACCATACCCGTGCTCGTGGGTTTCACCGAAGAGGTAAACGTCTGAGACCTGCATCACTTCGGTCTTTCCTCCCACATTAAGCTGACACGCTGCTATATAACTCGAATATTGTTAAAAGCGGCGTTACACCCAACTCACTCACTCACTCATTATAGAAAGTTTGTAAAGCGCCCGTAAAATGGCGCACAACTCGCACATTGCTCCTGAGAAAGTATTGGGTTTGATTTTTTTTAAACAATTGTTTTGCTTTTGTTAACGCCGCACTCAGCAATGTTCCAGCTATATGAACCGGTCTGCAAATAATCGCGTCACGACTAGACAATCTAGTGATTGAGATCATGATCGTCGGTCCACGCAATTGGGACATAATGACATGCATCAACCAGGTCAGCGAGCTTGACCACCCGATCCTGTTGGTCGCCTCTTTCTACATTTTCAAGTGCATCTAACCAATGATCACATATGTAAGCAAGGTTGTCACAACAAAGTCAGAGCTTAATCGTAAAAAGTATTACATCGTTTTTGGTCGTAGGTCTTAATGTATTTCAAGATTAAGTAACAAATCATCTCTTACCATCATTTTTTGTTTATATTATTTTTCTTAATAAGCAAATCATTTCGTCAGTCATCAAGTACCTTCATTGATACGTGAACCAGCAGAAAGATGTGTTACTTAAAACCCGATGACGTACATGTACCCACTGTTGACTGTATATCTGTACGTTAACCCCAGACACCCTTGTGATTCACAACCGAACATCTTACATGTTATCGCGTGAGAGTGCAATACAAAGTTACACTGATACGTTTCCCACCTGTTGAGCATGTTTTTAGCCTGCGTTGATGATAGCTCTCCACGTACATTGCGTCCTGATTGGGTTCGCGAGCGATAAGGTAGGGAAAGATGTGTGTGTTGGCAAAGAATATGTTTATTGGCGACAAAAATGAAACCTTCCCACGGTTAAACTTAGTACATTCCGTCAGAGGCATGTCTAACGCATGTACAGCTCATGGCTTAATATAATAGCATCGTTATATATACCAGCTGCTGGAACCTAACACACCATGTATACACGGTGATTGAGGGGGAGAGGTGACCCCCCGTCAGCCTGTTGTAACAATCGCTAATGTGTGAGCAATTAGACTAACATCTAGTCTCTGAAATGAACATATCGTACCCAAAAAACAGTTGTTCAGTTATCTTAATAAAAATATAATAAAAGGGAGCCCAGTGACTCTCTTCATTTTCAGATACTGCGGTAATCTAGACTTGCTAAATATTATAGACTTGCATGGGCTGTATTTGATATATACTACTCAAAAGAAGTTAAGGATCACCTGATTCTTTCATATTACAATAGTTTATCTCTCATGTCATGACAGATTAACTTTACCATTATGAAAGAATCGGGTGATCCTTAACTTCTTTTGAGTAGTATATATTTGTATCAGGGTCTGTAAGACAGACTAATGAACAATCTACATACGTCTTAAACAAACCTATAGCCGCACTCTGCAATATTCAAGCTATATGACGGCGGTAAATAATCGAGTCTGGACCAGACCAGACAACCCAGTGATTGACATGATGAGGACCGATCCACGCAATTGGGATACGATGACATTTATCAACCCAGACGAGCCTGGCCACCGATCCCGTTAGTCGCCTCTTCCGACAAGCATAGTCGCCTGTTACGACATATATGGGTTGCTGAAGACCTATTCTCTACCCAGATGTTCTCGGGTTACTTTGGTTAATTAATGCACTCGTGTTCAGCTGAGTGCACTGGGCGGACTTGTAGTTTGCTTTGTCACCTTGTGGTAACAGTTGACTAAAACAGATCGGTGGTCAAACTCTATGACTTAAGTGAGACTCGCGTATCATACCCCGATGGCGTAGATCGGTGATCATGCCTTCAATCACTGGTTTGTTCGGTCCAGACTCGATCATTTACACCCCGCTTTGATATTGCGGGTACATTCCTGACAGTGGCATTAAACATTCATCGACTCACCAATATAACGTATGCGTCATTTAGTTAACAAATCGAGTTAGTGAGTGGGTTGAGTTCAGTTATCAGGCATGTAAATGTGAGGTGGGATTGCAAAGTGACGCGTGACGTTAAGCACTTTAGCAAAGAGCTTAATACGGAACAAGACGGGTTCGAACCCATGACCAGCAGATCCTTCCAAAGACAAGGGGGGCAACTCTGCCCAAGACCTTTTCTTCAATTTTTACAAAGGAGAACTCATTGGTACTTTACAGAAATAGGTGTAAAAGCTAACAATAGCACCTCCTTTGTCCTGACAAAGAGATACAACTGATTACACAATCGTACTCGAAAACGCCAGAATTGTTTTAAAAGACAAATATATCTACTACTCTCGACACTTCTCGACACGCGCTAACACTGAGTTATAGAGTGCATGACATATAAATCTATGTACACAACTTTTTGTCTGCTTCTGTGCACATTTGCACATCATTTGGAAAGAATTTGGAATTCGGTGCCAAAACAACATCAATCTCTTGACACCATGATTTGAAAACAGTATTTTTTATTAGAAGTTTTTGCATCTACAAACGGTCTAGCACTAACATCGAGGTAGGGCGGGTAACTGATACTAGGTGATGTTGTTAGTGCTCGTCAGTCTCTCGCAACCCTTTCACCTTCAACTGTCTGGGGAATTCACACGGTGTATTGTGCACGTCTCTTCTGTCGTACGTAAAGTGTGTGAGTTTTTGCTAACACAAGAAACCGATTGAAAATTCATCTTTGTATCTGCTAAGTGTTCGCTTGATGTTTTGTATTCATAACAAAATGCTGCCACTATGATAACGTGAGATGCAACACAACATTTGAATTAAAAACTGTAAATGGTTTGACAAGGAAGATAAATTCCATCAAATGATAGATCAAACACCTGTGTGAATTTAAACAAATTGTTTTTTTAACATTTTACATCTACCTTGCGAGTTGTTGATAGGCCGTGCTGTCACTATCCGTATCTTTAAGCAAGGGCGTCGTATAGAATATACCTTTTTATATTTCTCATTAATTGTAATCTCATTTCAGGTTTGAAAACAGTGTGTGTTTGTGCAAATTCAGAAACACCGAGATAGCCACGAACTTCTACATGAAGTTTAACATGATCATAAAATGTTAAAAATTAAGTAACCTACACCACGGTTTTCCATGTTAACCGTGTAAGCTACAGTATTCTATAGCTATGTTAAATCTGGTTCTGTAGCATACAACACGGTGTTAACTATGTAACCTATAATATCTCGCCGTACTTAGAGAACGCTGTAATCTATATATCAAGGTGTTCTGCGTTAATTCGTTATTCTACATCAGAGTGATCAATGTTAATCCTGGAATCCATTCCATGGTGTTCTATGTTAATTCTCTAATCCACACCACGGTGTCCGATGTTAATTCTCTAATTCACACCACGGTGTCCTGTGTTAATTCTCTAATCCACACCACGGTGTTCTATGTTAATTCTCTTATCCACACCACGGTGTTCTATCTTAATTCTCTAATCCACACCATGGTGTTCTATCTTAATTCTCTAATCCACACTATGGTGTTCTATGTTAATTCTCTAATCCACACCACGGTGTCCTATCTTAATTCTCTAATCCACACCACGGTGTTCTTTTTTAATTCTCTAATCCACACCACGGTGTCCTATGTTAATTCTCTAATCCACACCACGGTGTCCTATCTTAATTCTCTAATCCACACCACGGTGTTCTATGTTAATTCTCTACTTCACACCATGGTGTCCTATCTTAATTCTCTAATCCACACCACGGTGTCCTATCTTAATTCTCTAATCCACACCACGGTGTTCTATCTTAATTCTCTAATCCACACCACGGTGTTCTATGTTAATTCTCTACTTCACACCACGGTGTCCTATCTTAATTCTCTAATCCACACCACGGTGTTCTATCCTAATTCTCTAATCCACACCACGGTGTTCTATCTTAATTCTCTAATCCACACCACGGTGTTCTATGTTAATTCTCTACTTCACACCACGGTGTCCTATCTTAATTCTCTAATCCACACCACGGTGTTCTATCCTAATTCTCTAATCCACACCACGGTGTTCTATCTTAATTCTCTAATCCACACCACGGTGTTCTTTTTTAATTCTCTAATCCACACCACGGTGTCCTATGTTAATTCTCTAATCCACACCACGGTGTTCTATGTTAATTCTCTACTTCACACCACGGTGTCCTATCTTAATTCTCTAATCCACACCACGGTGTTCTATCCTAATTCTCTAATCCACACCACGGTGTTCTATCTTAATTCTCTAATCCACACCACGGTGTTCTATCTTAATTCTCTAATCCACACCACGGTGTTCTATGTTAATTCTCTACTTCACACCAAGGTGTTCTATCTTAATTCTCTAATCCACACCACGGTGTCCTATCTTAATTCTCTAATCCACACCACGGTGTTCTATGTTAATTCTCTTATCCACACCACAGTGTTCTATCTTAATTCTCTAATCCACACCATGGTGTTCTATCTTAATTCTCTAATCCACACCACTGTGTTCTATGTTAATTCTCTAATCCACACCACGGTGTTTTATCATAATTATCTAATCCACACCACTGTGTTCTATGTTAATTCTCTAATCCACACCACGGTGTCCTATGTTAATTCTCTTATCCACAACACAGTGTTTTATCTTAATTCTCTAATCCACACCATGGTGTTCTATGTTAATTCTCTAATCCACACCACGGTGTTCTATGTTAATTCTCTAATCCACACCACAGTGTTTTATCTTAATTCTCTAATCCACACCGCGGTGTTCTATCTTAATTCTCTAATCCACACCACGGTGTTCTATCTTAATTCTCTAACCCACACCACGGTGTTCTATCCTAATTCTCTAATCCACACCACGGGGTTCTTTTTTAATTCTCTAATCCACACCACGGTGTCCTATGTTAATTCTCTAATCGACACCAAGGTGTTCTATCTTAATTCTCTACTCCACACCACGATGTCCTATGTCAATTCTCTACTCTACGCCACGATGTCCTATGTCAATTCTCTACTCTACACCACGGTGTTTGGTGTTAATTCTCTACTCTACGCCACGATGTCCTATGTCAATTCTCTACTCTACACCACGGTGTTCGGTGTTAATTCTCTACTCTACACCACGGTGTTTGGTGTTAATTCTCTACTCTACACCACGGTGTTTGGTGTCAATTCTCTACTCTACACCACGGTGTTTGGTGTTAATTCTCTACTCTACACCACGGTGTTTGGTGTTAATTCTCTACTCTACACCACGGTGTTTGGTGTCAATTCTCTACTCTACACCACGGTGTTTGGTGTTAATTCTCTACTCTACACCACGGTGTTTGGTGTTAATTCTCTACTCTACGCCACGGTGTTTGGTGTTAATTCTCTACTCTACACCACGGTGTTCGGTGTTAATTCTCTACTCTACACCACGGTGTTTGGTGTTAATTCCCTACTCTACACCACGATGTCCTATGTCAATTCTCTACTCTACACCACGGTGTTTGGTGTTAATTCTCTACTCTACACCACGGTGTTTGGTGTTAATTCTCTACTCTACACCACGGTGTTTGGTGTTAATTCTCTACTCTACACCACGATGTCCTATGTCAATTCTCTACTCTACACCACGATGTCCTATGTCAATTCTCTACTCTACACCACGGTGTTTGGTGTTAATTCTCTACTCTACACCACGGTGTTCGGTGTTAATTCTCTACTCTACACCACGGTGTTTGGTGTTAATTCTCTACTCTACACCACGGTGTTTGGTGTTAATTCTCTACTCTACGCCACGGTGTTTGGTGTTAATTCTCTACTCTACACCACGGTGTTTGGTGTTAATTCTCTACTCTACACCACGGTGTCCTATGTCAATTCTCTACTCTACACCACGGTGTTTGGTGTTAATTCTCTACTCTACACCACGGTGTTTGGTGTTAATTCTCTACTCTACACCACGGTGTTTGGTGTTAATTCTCTACTCTACGCCACGATGTCCTATGTCAATTCTCTACTCTACACCACGGTGTTTGGTGTTAATTCTCTACTCTACACCACGGTGTTTGGTGTTAATTCTCTACTCTACACCGCGGTGTTCGGTGTTAATTCTCTACTCTACACCACGGTGTTCGGTGTTAATTCTCTACTCTACACCACGATGACCTATGTCAATTCTCTACTCTACACCACGGTGTTTGGTGTTAATTCTCTACTCTACACCACGGTGTTTGGTGTCAATTCTCTACTCTACACCACGGTGTTCGGTGTTAATTCTCTACTCTACACCACGGTGTTCGGTGTTAATTCTCTACTCTACACCACGGTGTTTGGTGTTAATTCTCTACTCTACACCACGATGTCCTATGTCAATTCTCTACTCTACACCACGGTGTTCGGTGTTAATTATCTACTCTACACCACGGTGTTCGGTGTTAATTCTCTACTCTACACCACGGTGTTCGGTGTTAATTCTCTACTCTACACCACGGTGTTTGGTGTTAATTCTCTACTCTACACCACGATGTCCTATGTCAATTCTCTACTCTACGCCACGGTGTTTGGTGTTAATTCTCTACTCTACACCACGGTGTTTGGTGTTAATTCTCTACTCTACACCACGATGTCCTATGTCAATTCTGTACTCTACACCACGGTGTTCGGTGTTAATTCTCTACTCTACACCACGGTGTTCGGTGTTAATTCTCTACTCTACACCACGATGTCCTATGTCAATTCTCTACTCTACACCACGGTGTTTGGTGTTAATTCTCTACTCTACACCACGGTGTTTGGTGTTAATTCTCTACTCTACGCCACGATGTCCTATGTCAATTCTCTACTCTACACCACGGTGTTTGGTGTTAATTCTCTACTCTACACCACGGTGTTTGGTGTTAATTCTCTACTCTACACCACGGTGTTTGGTGTTAATTCTCTACTCTACACCACGGTGTTTGGTGTTAATTCTCTACTCTACGCCACGGTGTTTGGTGTTAATTCTCTACTCTACACCACGGTGTTCGGTGTTAATTCTCTACTATACACCACATTATGATGTCCTATGTTAATTTTGTAACGTGTCGAATATCCCCGTGTGCATGATCTGATACAGCCAAGACACTTCAGCTGGCGTGTGCAAGAATCAACTGATTGAAGCGCCTGGTATATCTATTAAAACATCCTGAGCTATTTGCAGTTTTTTAGGTCGATACACGTTACTCCTCAACGAATACTAAAAGTTGGTATATTCAGAGAGATACGCCACAGGAAAGCCATCTGCTGGAATGTTGTAAATAAAAGGTAAGTTGATATTGACGCTATCCACATTGAGAGTTAGCAACGGAGACCACGTCAAGCACATACCAAACAGTGGTACTTTCACCCATCATCAAGCTGGTGGGCCGTGATATACAGTTAGAGCGACGTTAACCCAAATTCACTCACTCACTCACTCCTTCACTCACTCACTCCTTCACTCACTCACTCCTTCACTCACTCACTCACTCCTTCAACTCACTCACTCCTTCACTCCTTCCCTCCCTCACTCCTTCACCACTCACTCCTTCCCTCCCTCACTCCTTCACTCCTTCATTCACTCCTTCATTCACTCCTTCACGCCTTACCTCCCTCACTCACTCCTTCATTCACTCCTTCCCTCCCTCACTCCCTCCTTCATTCACTCCTTCCCTCACTCACTCACTCACTCACTCACTCACTCACTTTCAGTGAGAGGTTTTACTTTTCAGATGAAGCTCTTCCCCAACTAAGAACTCTATATTTTATAAATATTCTACTTGTGGGCCCAATATGGTTTTTCTAAATTGTATAAAACTCTAAGGCTCAAAAGGTTAAAAGATAAAAGAAATATGTCTAGCTGTATTGTAAGTTTATGTAGGTTAACAAGAAGGTACTTTGTCACCCGTCATATTGATATTTGGTATGTTCAGGAGATGTAGACTGAATCTGGTAGTCTTGCAGAGTCTTAGCTAGCTACAGCAGATGTGTTCTTTCCAGATCTAGCATCACTTGGCACGAGGCTGTGAACAGTATTTCTGTCATATATCACCGTGTGAAAGCTTGCTGTGGGAGGGTAGCCACAAGTGATGCAGGACTTTGGTGAAACCCACGAGCACAGTATGGTGCTGATAAACCAAGAAACATAACAGGACCGAAAAGGGATTCAAACCCGGGAAAAAAAGGTTCCTGGCACGGTATCCCTGTCGTGATATGGTTTGTACCATTGCTTAACGCGGCGTAAACATAACTCACTCACAAACTTGTTGCAGCTGCGTGACTGAGTGAACTGCGTTTCATTTATTTTACGGCGCGTGACTTTCCAACACGAGTCACGGGGCCTTCCAACACGAGTCACGGTGCCTTCCAACACGGGTCACGGAGACTTCCAACACGAATCACTGTGCCTTTTGACACGAGTCACGGAACCTTTGGACACGAGTCACGGTGCCTTTGGACACAAGTCACGGTGCCTTTGGACACGAGTCACGGTGCCTTCCAACACGGGTCACGGTACCTTCCAACACGAGTCACGATGCCTTCCAACACGAGTCACGATGCCTTCCAACACGAGTCACGATGCCTTCCAACACGAGTCACGGAGCCTTCCAACAGTCCCGTATTATGCAGGCCGTACGTGTTTGAAAGTTTGCTGGAACCAACGAACACGGGCACGGCGCTGGGAGAACAAGGATCGTAATCGGATCCCATCGACCCCAGGATGAGGACTCGTCGGTCGGAGTCCGTGTACTGTGTACATCCATGTTATACTGCAACATGATATCTCAGTGGGCTAGCACTCAAAATGCGCCAAATGACCGGACCAGTACATGCAGGCACATACACACGCGTGCATGCACGTCGCATTAGATACATGAAATACATACATCTTGATGGCAACGAAAAAAAACATTTCACCTCACCTACAAACTGATACCAATACGACATTCTGTTAAACGTATGGCATGTATAGGTTTTTTTATAATCGTGGATATCAGTTCAGGTTTATAGTTGGGCTTTGATGTACATTGAGATCTATAGACTCAATGTATGCATACTAAAAACAAACTGACTGTGATTCGTGGACATTGTGTTGTAATGATATTTGGTGTGCCTGCCATGATGCGGAAGTAGGATCTAGGTCAACAGGCTCAGGGAAGTATCCTATCGAGAACGCCTCCACTGACAGGTTGATTTCTGCACAAATCAGACACACTGTCGTGTGTGATAAATGCTCGTGTTCTTGGAGACATTGAGTGAGTACCAACAGGTGTGAGTGAGTGTGATGGGTGATCGCGGTACGTGTCACACTGCGAACATTCCGTATATGACTTGAGATGGTGTTATGCCAATACCTACATAATGTGTGCCTTCTTACACGAGTCACGGTACCTTACAACACGAGTCGAGATACCTTCCAACAAGGGTCACGGTGCCTTCCAACACCAGTCATGATATCTTCCAACACAAGTCACAGTACCTTCCAACACACGTTACAGTACCTTCCAACACGAGTCACGGTGCCTTCCAACACAAGTAACGGTACCTTCCAACACGAGTCACGGTACCTTCCAACACGAGTCACGGTACCTTCCAACACGGGTCACGGTACCTTCCAACACGAGTCACGGTGCCTTCCAACACCAGTCACGGTACCTTCCAACACGGGTCACGGTACCTTCCAACACGAGTCACGGTACCTTCCAACACGGTGCCTTCCAACACGAGTAACGATTTCTTCCAACATGAATCACGATTCCTTCATACACGGGTCACGGTGCCTTCCAATATGAGTCACGGTACCTTCCAACTCAGGTCACGATTCCTTCCAACACCAGTCACGGAACCTTCCAACGCGGGTCACGATTCCTTCATGCACGGGTCACGGTACCTTCCAATATGAGTCACGGTGCCTTCCAACACGGGTCAAAGTACCTTCCAACACGGGTCACGGTACCTTCCAACACGAGTCACGGTACCTTCCAACACGGGTCACGGTACCTTCCAACACGAGTCACGGTACCTTCCAACACGAGTCACGGTACCTTCCAACACGAGTCACGGTGCCTTTCACCACGAGTCATGGTACCTTCCAACACGAGTCACGGTAACTTCCAACACGAGTCACGGTACCTTCCAACACGGGTCACGGTACCTTCCAACACGAGTCACGGTACCTTCCAACACGAGTCACGGGGCCTTTCACCACGAGTCATGGTACCTTCCAACACGAGTCACGGTAACTTCCAACACGAGTCACGGTACCTTCCAACACGGGTCACGGTGCCTTCCAACACGAGTCATGATATCTTCCAACACAAGTCAAAGTACCTTCCAACACACGTTACAGTTCCTTTCACCACGAGTCACGTGCCTTCCAACACGAGTCACGGTACCTTCCAACACGAGTCACGGTACCTTCCAACACGGGTCACGGTACCTTCCAACACGAGTCACGGTACCTTACAACACGGGACACGGTACCTTCCAACGCGAGTCATGGTGCCTTCACACACGAGTCACGGTACCTTCGAACACGAGTCACGGCACTTCCAACACGAGTCACGGCACTTCCAACACGAGTCACGGTACCTTCCAACACGGGTCACGGTACCTTCCAACACGAGTCATGATGCCTTCCAACACGAGTCACGGTACCTTCCAACACGAGTCACGGCACTTCCAACACGAGTCACGGTACCTTCCAACACGGGTCACGGTACCTTCACACACGAGTCACGGTACCTTCCAACACGAGTCACGGCACTTCCAACACGAGTCACGGTACCTTCCAACACGAGTCACGGTACCTTCAAACTCGGGTCACGATTCCTTCCAACACGAGTCACGGTGCCTTCCAACATGGGGCGCGGTACCTTCCAACACGAGTAACGATTCCTTCCAACATGAATCATGATTCCTTCATACACAGGTCACGGTGCCTTCCAGTGTGAGTCGCGGTGCCTCCCAACACGAGTCACGGTACCTTCATACACGAGTCACGGTACCTTCCAACACGAATCACGGCACTTCCAACACGACTCACGGTACCTTCATGCACGAGTTACTTTCTAATTTAATTTATCAAGTCTATCCATACCTCATATCTCCCCACCGTATTATAGGATGTAGGTTCACAACCTGACATGAGAATACATGTCAAGTCCGTTTTACCTTTGAAGATAGGCCTACATTTTTTTTGTAACTCCACCATCCCAAACTAACGAGTTATTTCACGATATAAAGTATTGACACGTCAAAGCATATTGATGTCAGTCGGCACGAGTAGTAATTACTTTATGACCTTGCTATTTCCTGCCTCGTCCCCATCCGTAAGTGCCCCCTACTCAGACAGAAACTGTACGTGAATGTTTGTATTTTCTTGTTTATATTCAAAAGATGTTTATCAGAAAATAAAATCGTAGACGGAATATCACAGCTCAGTCACTATTATCGAACATGTTTTTTATTTCATCCACGCTTGATTGCTTTTTCGCTACCGCTCGATTTCTGAAAATATAGTTAAATCTCTTTGCCAGTATTTGCGAGCGTAGCACAATTTCCCACAGGACAATACCCCACATTGGCTGCTCTCCACTCTGAACATGTAAATAGTTTATATTGCAGTTTTAAGCACAATTTGCCTAACTATATCATCATCACTTGTCAAGGTCATTAAAATATAACCAGCTGGAAGTTGTCAGAGATTCTAACCAAGTCTGATCTTTGACACAGAATGCATGAATTGGTAGAGTGACTTCCTTCCAAACCGATGTACTACAAGGAGATAAAGGATTAAAAATCCTAGTTATGTCCTATCTACATGGCACTGAGTATTCACTACCAATTTCCCCTTATAATAAAGTGTTACCGTTGGTATCACCAAGCACCTGGTGTGTATGTGTGTGTGGGGGGTGGGGGGTGGGGGGATAGGGGATGTGATGACAGCCGTCCGAAAGCAAGTGGCTAAATTCTTTTGTTCTTTCCTGGCTATGAAAATATAATCAAGGTAGCATTTCTTTGCTTCCCCCGCCCACCATATTGCTACAGATGGGATTGGCCAGCTAAAGGTTTCATAAGACTTCATGATATACCCTTTAAAACAGTTCCCACGTTGACAGACGCTGATCGAGGCATGTTATATTGGCAATACCAATCAATGGTATGCATCTGGTTGAAGTACCAGGGTGTCTGGAATGCGTTGGCCTTTCGATTCAACTGGGTATAATTATGTTTTACTAACACTATTAGAATTTGCCTGCTCTTACCCATTTAGCCATTTTTTGTTTGCTCGCAAATGTATAATGTTAACATTCTTTGGCTTCTCATTCAAGTATAATTAGTATATTTTGATGTTTTTAAAAAGGGACTGATTTTGCACATTGACTGTAACATACGAGTATATATGATATAACTAGACATTTGTGCCTGATCCTTTGTGATAAATCAACTATGCTTGTATTTTCTGATTCTTGTTTTTTTATTAAACCTGGTAAACCATTTATGTTTGTGTTTTCTGATCCCTGAGGTAGTGTTAAACCTCACATGTCATATATGCTCGTGTTTCCTGATCCCCGATGTAGTGTTAAACCTCGTAAACCATATATGCTTGTGTTTTCTGATCCCCGATGTAGTCGTAAACCTGGTAAACCATATATGCTATGTTTTCTGATCCCGGATGTAGTGTTAAACCTCAAGTGCCATATATGCTCGTGTTTTCTGATCCCTGATGTAGTGTTAAACCTCAAATGTCATATATGTTATGTTTTCTGATCCCGATGTAGTGTTAAACTTCGTTAACCATATATGCTCGTGTTTCCTGATCCCGGATGTAGTGTTAAACCTCAAGTGTCATATATGCTCGTGTTTTCTGATCCCTGATGTAGTGTTAAACCTCAAGTGCCATATATGCTCGTGTTTTCTGATCCCTGATGTAGTGTTAAACCTCAAGTGCCATATATGCTCGTGTTTTCTGATCCCTGTGTAGTGTTTAACCTCAAGTGCCACATATGCTCGTGTTTTCTGATCCCTGTGTAGTGTTAAACCTCAAGTGCCATATATGCTCGTGTTTTCTGATCCCTGATGTAGTGTTAAACCTCAAGTGCCACATATGCTCGTGTTTTCTGATCCCTGTGTAGTGTTAAATCTCAAATGTCATATATGCTCGTGTTTTATGATCCCGGATGTAGTGTTAAACCTCAAGTGTCATATATGCTCGTGTTTTATGATCCCGGATGTAGTGTTAAACCTCAAATGTCATATATGCTCGTGTTTTCTGATCCCTGATGTAGTTCTAAACCTCGTAAACCATATATGTTTGTGTTTTATGATCCCTGGTGTAGTGTTTAACTTCGTAAACCATATATGCTTGTGTATTCTGTTACTAGATGTAGTGTTTAAACCTCGTAAACCATATATGCTTCTGTTTTTTGTTACTAGATGAAGTGTTAAACTTCGTAAACCACCTATATTTGTGTTGTCTGATCCCGAGTGTGGTGTTATATTGTTACGTGTCGATTCCCAAATTGAAACAACATGTTAACCCAGAAGTCTGTACGTGCACTTAGTGTGAAACAAACAAACAACAAATGGATTACCATTAACACATGTTTTGCAAAATCCACTGAGTTTATAAATCAATACAAAGTACTCGAAAGCAATTACAATGGAGTAAACAATAGAGTGGTAATACAATATTCATGGGAAAATATAATATGATGGCAGTGGTCATTATCAAATACACAAATGTGGTAGTGAAAGCAAAAGTCAATGATAATAATATATATTCACTCAGTGGCGATAGTGGTCAAGGTTCCCAGATGGGCGAGGCAAGGAATCAGGGATGATGGGTGATCCTCACATGACAGCTGGTTCCGATAATGCGGAATCCGTAATAACGCTCTTGTCCCTCTATATATACAGCCTAAAAAACTTCTGGAAAGTGCCCTCATCCGTCTAACGGTACCAGAACATAAAAGAAGTTTCCATTACATACCATCACCGTCCCAGGTATACCGGACCGGAAGTTTAAACATCATACCAGCATCTAAATATAGTAACTTCCAGACGACTGATCACTGCCCAATACAATGCAATGAGCGTCTACCAAATCTTAACAGAAGCAATACTACACAGCTACAACCACAGTAAAACAATAAAATACACTGCCATATAACATCCATATGTGACCTTTTTGTGCTGAAACTCCTGGAAGAACACTTATAGGACAATATAAATCACAAGACCACTGTCATTAAAATGTTTTGCTTCTTTACTGTTTTCATGTTTTTAACTGACTTTTACATTGAGGTCAAGGTCCCTATTTATTAAATAAGCATTCAAACTAATAACCCCAATATAATTAGATCATATATTCACAGATTCACCATGCTTTAAGATTCAAGCCTGAATATGGAGATGTAGACTAACGCTTAGTCTCTGAAAATATATTATTTTGATGGAAACAAACAACTCCATTTAAATTGAAAAGGAACACCAGATAGACTTGAGGTCATGAACCTGGGGAAAATCTATACTTGCTTCATTTAGGGCTTTTGGTTAACAAAAAGGGATGAGCGAAAGGGAAAATATATTGTTTAGAGACTGTGAGACAGATTAATGGGAGTGTTGCTCCTGTGGCTGGGGCTGGAACATGCTGTTTGGGGGATTCAGAAAGTGTCTTGATGCAAATGTCACTGAAGGGTCGGTTTCTTGGCTGTTTCTGTCCTATGACGGCAGGAACAGGTTTGTAAAGACTTGCGTGGAGTAAACACCTTTCAAGGCGAAATTGAAATATATTCCCTATTCAATGACGCCAGTTAATGATGTCTCTACATTTCTCGCAACGTTTTACACACTTGGCTATAAACATTTTCTAGATGTGCAAATCTGGCAAGTGTTGACGTTGATAAGATCAGTGTTGGAATATACATAAGTACGGCTTTAAAGTACAACAACAAAAACACACAACTAAACTACAAGGTTTTGAAAATGATATTTTGCACTTCAGACAAAAGGGGATCTCATCCCCAAATGAAACTTCAATACATCGAAGAACATCAGTCAAACCTGCAATAAATCCTTCCCTAATCCTGCCCAGTAGCAGCAGCTGTGTGTGAACAATCATCTGCATCAAAGAATGCAGCCTGTGAAAAATCTATAGGAATCAGTTTGTAATAAATCCAAATTTGGCAGTTAGAAGATTCAGTTTCATTGGCTATTCTTTCGTTATAAATCTCACAGCAATTTCTTTTCAAATGCCATTATATCGATCGATAATCAGGAGATAATGGTTAACATGCCGTGGCACCAAGTCGCTCTCTGTTCCACTCGATACCAAATTCTTCAATAATGGACGAACACGCCTTTGGAGTAACAAATGATGGCCAATAACAAAGCTAGGGTATTCATTTTCCCCAAAATGTGATAAGTATCAAGAAAATAGAAATTGGATCAATTCTAACTAATCAGGAATTCAATCACAGAAATTATTCCCTGGCTATCGGAACCCAAGATAATGGCCGGTCGATGGGAGGATGCTTGTTGGGAAGTGCTAGATTATCCAAAGATCTGGGAAGATTGGGAGAATTCCATTTGTGCTGCGATGGAATAACAAACTTGCGTGACACTCCAGTTGAGTTTGGGTCTATGATTACTGCTCCTGTCAGAATTACAGCGGTTCTTACTGCCAAGATATAGCGGTGGGCGATAGCGCGGGACAACTTATATTTTCACAAGAATGCTTTGGTGTATATCTAGCACATTCTATACGTGTGTTTTAAAAGACATGTCAGATGAGACGAGTATTTATATTTAGTTCTAGCCTCATGTAACTGTCTATGAAGGTCTCATTATAACTTATTTGTTGGTTTTGTTGAAGTTGAATTGTTATCTGACTTCTGCTATAACGGTATTGTTGGCATGGGGCGAAGATGGGCATTTATGAGTTCATGATTCATTAGTTGATGGTGGAGATATGTATGAGTTGTGTTTCTGTATTTCTTCGTGACAAGCCGAGATTAAGGAATCAATGTGCCTGGCGCAGTTTCATCTTGGTTGTCAAGTAATGCTGATATATTATATTATGCGTTAAGTAATTAGTTTTATCACGGCGTGTCAGGGTGATGTGGTAGGAAAGCCCGAGGTAATGCAAGTCTTAGACGAGTACCACTTTGGTAAAGATTTGGTAAGTACGGATAAAAGCTGGAAAAAAAAGTAACATAATCAGGGCGAATGTGGGATAAAAACCAACGGTCATAATTTCCTAGCCCTTGGGCACCACAGAAACCTATGATTGTGGGTTCGAATCCCGGTTCGCCCCGATTATGTTTCTAGGTTTGTAAGCACCACACCGGTGCTCGTGGGTTTCACCGAACTGGTAAACGTTTAAGACCTGCATCACTTCGGGCTTTCCTCCCACATTAAGCTGACACGCCGCGATATAACTGGAATACTGTTAAAAGCGGCGTTAAACCCAACTCACTCACTCACTCACTCACTTATTTCCTAGCACACCAAAGGGACGCAACTCTGCACTTCGAATCGTGGCGCCTCAGTCGACAGGATAACAGGTGCACCAACAGGGATGTATTGAGATCTAGGGTTCTGTCACACCTAAGGTGCGCAACTCTGCACGGTGATTTACGGCGCTTTAGACGACGGGGCTGCGATAGTAACGAGAGCTACATGAAGAAATCAAGTGGTTCATGGTTTTGGAAACAGGTGCCCGTCCCTACGTGTTAACATACGTCGCGGTGGGTGTTGGAGTGGAAAATAGCTAACTGCCCGAGGACCCGATGCCAGTGACTTTTAACTTGGGCCAATAATATTTCCGTAAAGCTGGCCCGACTGTCTAGTTGAACATTCTAGCCAATACATATGTATTTCTACAAATCAAGTCAGTTAAGGCGTTATTAAATGTCAAAATCTTGTCGTCATTATATCATCCATATTTGACTTATTGCCTTAACGTGTTTAAATTCTAAACATGTATAGATTATTGTGTTTAGGTTGTGATACTCTAAACATGTTTAGATAGAACGCATCGATGTGTCTTCCGTTTTGGAACACGTTCCTAGACATGCTTACATCTAAACATGTCTTGTATGTGCTTACATTCTAAACACATTTCACAGTGCAGCAAAAGACGGTTGGCATTAACCTTGTCAACGTCTTGATTTTTTTACCCGTGACGATCCGGATAGAACAGGTCTTCAGCTACCCATGCTTGCCCTAAAAGGCGAATGTGCTTGTTGTAAGAGGCGACTAACGGGATCGGGTGGTCAGTCTCGCTGACTTGGTTGATGCATGTCATCGATCCCAATTGCGTGGATCAATGCTCATGATAATCACTGGATTGTCTGGTCCAGACCCGATTATTTACAGACCGCCGTCATATAGCTGGAATACTGCTGAGTGCGGCGTTAAACAACAAACAAACAAACAAACAAACAACCTGCGATAAATACAATACCTATACAGCTCTCGCTTAGCCATCATGTTACATCATCATTGAAATACGATGAAACACTGACTACAAAGTGTTCTTTGTGGACAAACTGAAACATCTAGATAAGGTATTTTGCAGAATAAAGCTTGTCCGTCCATGATGTATGAAACACAGTCAGTGTTGACGTTGTATTGTAACTGTGCCATCTGCGTCAATGGCCGGTCTCAATAACACCGTACCTATCACTCATCGTCCTAAGTTTGTTTTTTCAAGACAATATGTTTCTTTCACGATGTACCGATCGACCGGTTTAAAATAACTTGTTGACGGTCTTGTCGTAATTGCGATAAGCTTGTGCCATTCTTGATAACTAAAACCTGTTCAGCCATGGTGTAATGTTACCGAATTTGGAGTTTAGAAATATGACACGTTTTTGTCGCACTTTATTTGGCAAGCACCAGGTGTTTCTTGTTATCGTTTTTTCATATTAATACTGTTCAAGAAAGATAACGCGAAACACACTCTTAAATCACAGCCACACCCACTGAGGTTTCCGAAACATACGTGCCTGATATTCCGTTCGTAGATATTATCAGTCCCAGGCGAAATCTGCGGTAAAATTATCACACATAATTCTGCGGTAAGAAGTACCAACATTTTGGGGTAAAATTACCAAATTTATGTCGTAAAAACATAACAATTTCCCACTCGAAAACTAATACAAACTCACTTTTTTCTTTACAAATTTTGATGTCTTTCATTTAGATATAATGATTTCATGTTTGGTTTAACATGTCAACCCTTTGTAGTCATAATACCACAAGAACGTTTAAAAGTGAAAACTATTTATTTCAAAGTTCGTTTTATTGCTTAAATGCTTGAGCATCATTCGTGTGCAAAATTCTACAGAGAAGGCTTAGAATAATTAAAATAGTGTATTGATTAATGAAAAAAGGCAAAATCCGCGATTTTTCGGCATTTCACCGAAAAGTCGCATTTTCTGCAATCTTTCCGCAGAATTCGTCTGGGACTGATATCAGATATGTTGCAAGGGGACAATTCTAGCCCGGAATTCCCACGGGGGGGCTCTTTGTTCAATGGTCCTCACTTTCAATGGTCCTCAATGGTCCTCACAATTAATTAACATCTGAAGAGGAAATATACTGTCACAATTAAATAGCCCAGAAAGATTGTACTTTCTCAACGACATGACGTTATTTAGCAGTTATCATGGTTATGTGTAGAATGTAATAGAATGTGTATTCTATTGCATCCATGCACCCACGTCTACTTTGCATACATGTACTATAGGCCAATGACCTTCTCGGGATTAAGAAAAAAAGACTGACTGATGTATAACACAATCCGTAAGTATATCTCATATATGTAAAGCTTCACACAGGGCTGTAATTCTACAAAGTTGTACTTACCAAAGACGTTGTGGTTTAAATATGAAATACAGAATTTGTTTGAAATAAAGGTGAGGTGAGGTGAAATTGGGTTTAACGTCGCGTCCAAGATTATTGCACTTATATAGCGACGTGCATGCACATGTGTGTGTGTGTGTGTGGCTGCTTGTACTAGTCTTGACTGGCGCCGATTTATAGTGCTAGCTCACTGAGATACCATGCCGCAGTTTAACACGAATACCCCACTCAGACACAGTATACTGACTCCGAGCCGACCAGTCCTTGTTTTAGCCCCTTAATGCCGAGCGCCAGACAGGGTAACAACAAGTACCATCTTTTAAAGTCTTTTGGTATGACGCGGCCGGGGATCGAACCCAGGACCTTCCGCTCTCCGGGCGGACGCTGTACCACTAGACCACGGAGGCGGTCTTGAAAAAAAAAAGAAAAAAAGAAGAAGGGAATAACAGTATTTTCTGTACCACGTTATTAAGGCTAGGTAAATGTGGGCAATGGGTGATCAGTGAGTGACTTGGGTTAACCCAAATTTGAACGATATTTCAGACATATCAGGGCGTTGATGGTGGAGCTGAGTCCAAGGTTTTAGACGTATTCCACTTTGGCGAAACAAAGTGACATGGGTATGGTAGTGAAACACAAAGCATTTTAATCAGGGCGCATCTGTGATTCGTAACTACGACAGTGGGATTCTGACACGCCTAAGAGACGCAACTACCTAAAAATCGGTCCTTTAGCTGCTTAACGTCATTTATCATGATGTCATAATAATTTGGTTGTAAAGCCTTTGTGCTTTAGGTGCCCATGGCATGTGACGTGAAACTTGCCTTAGATCAGATGCAACAATTAAAACCCTTCTCATATAGTGAGTGATGAATGGGTTGGGTTTAACGCCGCTTTTAACAATATTCCAGTTATATCGCGGCGTGTCAGCTCATTGTTGGAGGAAAGCCCGAAGTGATGCAGGTCTTAGACGTTTACCACTTCGGTGAAACCCACGAGCACGGGTAGGGTGCTGACAAACCTAGAAACATAATCGGGTCGAACCGGGATACGAACCCACAATCATAGGTTTCTGGCATTCCCAAGGGGCGCAACTCTGCACAGCGAATCGATCGCGGCGCCTTAGACGTCTGGGCCACCCGTGCCCCCTTTCTCATATAGAAATATCAACAGCCCACAGAGCACAACATTTCTTCTGGGGGCGGTTGTACGTAGCCTAGTGGTTAAAGCGTCCGCTCGTCAGGCCAAGGGTCCGGTTTCGATTTCCCACATGGGTTGAATGGGCGAAGCCCCTTTCTGGTGTCCCCCGTCGTTTTATTGCTGGTATATTGCTAAGAGTGGCGTAAAACTATACTCACTCATTCTGTTGTATGGGGTATCACAAGTCGCGATGCGGCCTTTACTTCTTCAAGACCGCCATGGGGGCACGGGTGGCCAAGTCGTCTAAGGCGCCGCGATTCGCTGTGCAGAGTTGCGTCCCTTGGGTACGCCAGAAACCTATGATTGTGGGTTCGAATCCCGGGTCGCCCCGATTATGTTTCTAGGTTTGTCAGTACCATACCCGTGCTCGTGGGTTTCATCGTAGTGGTAAACGTCTGACACCTGCATCACTTCGGGCTTTCCCCCCACATTAAGCTGACACGCCGCGATATAACTGGAATACTGTTAAAAGCGGCGTTAAACCCAACTCACTCACTCACTCACTCAAGACCGCCATCTCCAGCAAGTGACCCGGCGTCAGTGAGCGGAAGTGTAGAAAATGCAGTCTACAGAAAGCCTGAAGGATTTACACAAGCCTTTGTCTGACAATAAGACCCAGCATGTGTCTGCGGTCTGTATCATAACCCATCAGCTCAGACAAAGTTCAACATGCTCTGCAAAAGGGGCTGACTTCATAGTTATTACTAAGATTGTCAGCTCTGGCATTTGGGCCAGGCTTCTTTGTTGCAAAGCGACGGGGTTGTCGGGCAGGAGGCATTCGCTACTCTATCATCATAAGCCGAGGGCTTTGTTATAACCGTTTATACTGCTAAAAGGAACATCCGATTCTTTTATATCACTATTGTTAAACTGTTATGGATTAACTATAGTAACATGAAAGACTCGGCTGATCCTTAACTTTTTCACTTTCAAAGAAAATAGGTTCATTAATTGGAGTTAGTTTTAGTCGAAGGCATGAAGCGCCATAGTTATCTCCCTTGATGTGACGTCACCGTTTCATTCGGTGTTGTGACATCAGGCACGGCAACGCATTGTCCGTAATGTATGGCCTAAAGATTGTTCATGAAATATTTTGTGTTTTCAGTATGACCAGTCGTGAAGGTGGGGTTTTCATCAGTCATTTGACTTTTGACATTAACATAACAAAATAAGCAGTATTGTCAAAATGACCCACTGTATATTAGATATAGATGCGCATCTTGAATGCTGAATGTTCCATCAAAATTACCTCATTGTCATTTTGAATAACGTCCCTTACTTTCGCCCTTGACCTTGTAGTGGATGTGATAAGGTTGCTGTGTTGATTGGTTGGTTGGTTGGTTTGTTGTTTAACGCCGCTCTCAGCAATATTCCAGCTATATGACGGCGGTCTGTAAATAATCGAGTCTGGACCAGACAATCCAGTGATTATTATCATGAGCATTGAGCCACGCAATATGGGATCGATGACATGCATCAACCCAGTCAGCGAGCCTGACCACTCGATCCCGTTAGTCGCCTCTTACGACAAGCAAAGTCGCGACTTTAACAAGAGGCCATTTGAAGCGAAATAGTATATTTAAAAAACCTATGCTCACAATATTTCAATTCTTTTAGTACCACTTCAACATGTGAAGATCCGGGTTAGAATTGGTCTTCAACAATCAATACTTGTCGTAAGAGGCGAATATGCTTGTCGTAAGAGGAGTGTAATGGGATCGGGTGGTCAGGCTTGCTGACTTGGTTGCTTCTTGTTCAGTTATCCCAAATGCGGAGATTATTGCTCATGAAGTCAGTCACTGGATTGTCTGGTCCAGACTTGGTTATGTACAGACCGCCGTCATATAGCTGGTATATTGCTGAGTGTGACGTTTCACAACAACCACAAACAGTAAGACTCCACTTTATTCATCATAAAATGTGGATACTGAAGTCATTATCATGTTCAGTTTGCCGCAACACATTCAAAGACAATTTCCGTTAGATGACATATCTAACACAGGTGCTCGTGTTATTTTATTGCGTTCTGATCTATTGTATGATCTTGTCCATTCCGAAGATTACGCCAGCTGATCGTAATACATGTATGTTGATGGTAAAAGGGAGAAAGTAACTCGTGTTATCTTTGATACAGCTTATTAAAACAGTCCAGAATTATGTTACTTCAGTATATAATCGAATTACGTTGCGCAGGTGCTTACAACGCTGCGTAAGATCTGTATCGTATTCTTTTTTTATATAAAAACAAAGATCGATCGGGTTTACTTTTTTATTTAAATGTCATTTCTATTTTCCCAGCGGCATTGTTTTGTCGTGATCGGCGAATTGTAAACCTAAAACATTAAAAAAGTGCCAGTTTCCTGTGAATAAAATGTCATTGAGACAACATGTTAAACATGTTAAATAATGAACCCTTCTTCATATGTTATCTTGGGAGGTTTCTGATAGCCGCACCATCAGCTGCTGTCATCCGTATTGTCTTCACATCATAACCGAGCTGTGGGTATACCCTGTACTTCCGCTGAAGACGGTAACTTGTACGATCCATGAAGCGTATGTTTACCAGAAACGTTTCTTTTATGGCATTTTTTCACAAGCCATCTTCTCCAATAGACAGCCATCTGCCATTCCTGCAGGAACATTTTCACGTCAAAAAATGTCCACAACGTGACATTCTTCACACTTGATAGAAATAAACGTGAATTCATTTTTAACGGGAATTTCGTGCTGCACCTGCGGAATGATCAGGGAACCAGTCAAGCGTATACGTAAAGGGACAAGTCACCTCGTTTCTTTGTTTAGTCCAATAATTGACACCCTTTTAAAATATTATTTTGAGGTTAAGATAAAATAGCACTTCTTCTTGGATATGATTGTGCTTGTAAACCCCCGAGGAGGGATCTCCGATCTTACTGTTAGACAAGTTGAGAAAGAGAGTTTTGGGACAATAGACGTTCCACGTGCAAAGGAAAGATCCATTTCCATTGAGGAGGGGATCGCGGTGGAGTGCGATGCGATGCACGTGGAGTTCATGCCACATCGACTCGCGTGCAGCCCTCGAGCACACCTTCCACCCCTGCTGTTGTTATCGACTGCACTGATAATGAAGATCCGCAGGTCCAATTCAGATTATGAGTATTTTTAAGCAGACCCAGCAGTACTTTCCTCTGCCCCTCTTCCTTCGTTTTTTGCAACCCAAAACCTAACTTAAATTTCGAGTGGTTTTCTGATTCATCCTATACTTCACTTCAGATGCAAAATTACCTCACCCCGGGAAAAGATCCCCACAAGATTATATATGAACACGCTGCTTTCTTCTGGATCTATCACATGGGTTGTGATCAATAATTACGTGGGCTAGACAAAGTTAAATATATTTAATATAAAGACAAGAGTCTAACCAAATCTAACGATGACCTAGGCCAGGGGGTCTAAACGGACTTCCTGGCAACGTTGACCAGGAACAAGGGGATTCCAACACTTTTAACCGCCAACGAATGTACATTAAATCTTCCTCAGTCACTAGGCTTTCATTAAAGACCGACGGCAAAAGGCTTGTTTGAGAAGTTGGCGGTTGAACGTCAATTTGTTTCCCTGATATATAAATAACGCACTGAGTGGGCTCAGTCCCCCAAGGGGCAGAGGCCCAAAGTATTCCGCTGTCGCGGCAGAATCTATTCTAGTTACCAGTCATACATATTTCACCCCATACTTTTCCCAATTATTTTGAGTTCAGATGCTACAGTTTCTAAAAAAAAAAACGTTGGCAAGTAAAGGTGCACGGTTTACCTTGTCTCCATGTGTGTGTGTGTGTGTGTGTGTGTGTGTGTGTGTGTGTGTGTGTGTGTGTGTGTGTGTGTGTGTGTGTGTGTGTGTGTGTGTGTGTGTGTGTGTGTGTGTGTGAGCGCGCGTGCGTGCGTGCGCGTGTGCGTGTGTGTGTGAGTCTGTATGTATGTGTATGTGAGTGTATGAGAGAGTGTATGTGTGAGTGTGAGAGAGAGTGTATGTGAGTGTGTATGTGTGTGTATGTATGTGTGTGAGAGAGTATGTGTGTGATATTGTGTATGTATGAGTGTGTGAGTGAGAGAGAGTGTGTGTGTATGTGTGTGAGTGTGTATGTATGCGTGTGTGAGTGTGAGAGAGAGTGTATGTGTGTGTGAGTGTTTATGCGTGTGTGTGTGTGTGTGGGGGGGGGGGGGGGGGGGGGAGGGGGGGGGTGTCCTCTTACGGGCTTTCAGTATATGGCTCTCACTCCGCCGTGAATCCACGCATGTGTGTGTATGTGTGTGTTTGCATGTATGTATGTATGTATGTATGTATGTATGTATGTATGTATGTATGTATGTATGTGTGAACATGTTGTTTGTGTGTGAATGTGAGAGAGGGTGTGAGTGTGTGAGATAGAGCGTGTATGTTTGCGTGTGCGTGTGTATGTATGTGTGGGTGTGTGAGAGTGTGTGTGTGAGTCTGTGTGTGTGTGTGAGAGAGAGAGATAGTTTATGTGTGTGTTTGAGAGAGAGAGAGAGAGAGAGAGAGTGTGTGTGTATGTGTCCTCCTTACGTGGTTTCAATATAAGGCTCTCACTCCGCCGTTAATCCACGTATGAGTGTGTATGTGCGTGTATATGTATGTGTGTGTGAGGGAGAGTGTATGTATGTGTGTGAGTGTGTGTGAGGGCGAGAGTGTATGTCTGAGTGTGCGTGTGCATGAGTGTGTGGGTATGTCTGTATGCGTGTGTGAGTTTATGAGTGTGAGTGTATAAATGTATGTGTGCATGTGTGTGTGAGTGTGTGAGGGAGAGAGTGTATGTATGTGTGTATGTCTGAGTGTGCGTCTGCATGAGTGTGTGGGTATGTATGTATGAGTTTGTGAGTTTATGAGTGTGAGTGTATAAATGTATGTGTGCATGTGTGTGAGTCAGAGAGTGTATGTATGTGTGTATGTCTGAGTGTGCGTGTGCATGAGTGTGTGGGTATGTATGTATGAGTGTGTGAGTTTATGAGTGTGAGTGTATAAATGTATGTGTGCATGTGTGTGTGAGTGTGTGAGGGAGAGAGTGTATGTATGTGTGTGCCTGTGTATGAGCTTATGGGTGTGAGTGTGTATACATGCATGTGTCTGTGTGCATGTATGTGTGCATGTGCGTGTGTGTGCATGTGCGTGTGTGTGTGTGTTTGTGTGTTGCGGGCGAAAACACATTACTTTGCGGTCAACGGGTTATTTTGGCCCCAGCCAGTCATCTGCCCACGATCAACCAAGTCACCGAGCCTGACCGCCCGATCCATGTTGTCGCTCTCTCAGGCAGCAAAGGTTAGCAGGCACAGATTCTAACCCGTGCATTACTCAAAAGGTTGTGTGTTCACCAGTCATATAAAGTTAATCTCATAACTCGTTAAAATCTCTCCAGCCATCTCAAGTGTCTAACTGGTATACCATCTTCCAACAAATGTTTGTTTTGTTTGTTTGTTGTTAAACATCGCATTTAGCAATATTCCAGCTATATGACGGCCGTCTGTAAATAATCGAGTCTGGACCAGACCATCCAGTGATTAAAAACATGAGCATCGATCCACGCAATTGGGATACGATGACATGCATCAACCTAGTCAGCGAGCCTGACCATCCGATCCCGTTAGTCGCCTTTTACGGCAAGCATGGGTTTGCTGAAGACTTATTCTACTCCGGATCTTCACGGGTCCATCTTCCAACAGCTGGAACTCCATTGTTTGGGACAATTGAAACCTAACCAGGCAGAGGTTCGTTCAGTCTTTGTATAACAGATGCAATGATGGAATGGTCCATCATCCAATGACTGTTGAGTTATTCAGTTTCTTAACTCAATCCTAACCTGCAGCGAGTTCGTTATTTAATGTATGTTGCATTTATTGCTGGTTAGGTTAAACTTAGAACGAACCGCTGCGAACTTCAGACACGTGGTATTGAAAATTGGCAAGCGGTTTCAGTACTGTTAATAATTTCAAACGGAAATTGTATATCCTGATAAAGATCCCCTCCTTGCCAAAACTGCGAGGACCCGTATCTTCACCCGGTGACTTAACGGCGTGAGTATATCTGCTGCTGGGAAACGTGACACGGGATAGTATATCAGCTGCATTCCCGCAGGCCACGTGGAGTCATTTGCTTCCAATCAGCACATACTCCCGCATACTAGTACCGTTCACATTGGGTTAATCAGAGCAGTATTGGAGATTTTCCTGGAATGTGTTCTTGCAATACAGCTTTGTGTTTGTGAAAGTCGGTAAAGATATTTAATGATTTGGACGTATAACACTTGAAAATCACTTCGTGGGGATTCCAGGTTTAAAAAGGTCCCGCAAGCCCCACGAGGTGACTAAATGCATTGGGTAATCAGGCTCGGTGACCTTTCTTGATTTCGTGTCATCGTATAACATTACATTTGGACGTTGTTCATAATATCAATCACTAGTTTGTCTGGGATAGACTACGAAATTAACGATCTTACGATTTTTTTCAAATTCTAATTCTAATAAGAGCCCCCTATTTCTGAATTTTGAGAGCGCCCCGGGCGCTCATCACTTCGAATACGAATACCATGTAATACGAGTAATACAATAAAACTTCGTTAGTCTAGATACTCTGCCTTCCGGTCATACACTGTTAGGAACGTGTACCTATATACACCGAACAATAATGATTTACAAAAATTAGAAAATTTGAAAAGATTTGTGACTCAAAGCAGTACTGTCCAGATTAAAGGGGTTTCCATAAATCCGAAACGTTGGAATTTTTAGATACCACAATATCTTATCCAATTTCAATTTGGAAATAGAATATTTCATAATTGTATTATAGAATTTCAAGCTTTAAACTTACAATCTCTTAAATAATGTGGATATCCTTTCATCCCTGCAGTGATAAATCTTCAGGTGACAGACGGTAAAATGCTCAGGTTTTGCATTAACGTTCTTCAAGCACTCATTAGTTTTGAAACATTATCTCATACAGAGAGATGTAAAAGCATTGTATCAACTAATCTGCCACAGCCGATCGATAACCTTTCCGTACTTACTATTTTCAGTCTATTTTCCATAGACAACCTTCCAATGGTCACAGTTTATATCCGTAGTTCATACAGCAAGATTTCGATAATCAAGTATATTATATCACCATTCTGCAATTTGAAATACCTGCACCAATTCCACAACAAAGTTTCCGTTGGCGTCCGATTCGAATGACATGACAATACAAAAAACCGTCCAATCAAATTACTTTCGTGTGTGAGAGAAAGTACTGAGCGAGGATGCTGATAGGTACGGAGAACGAGTAACGTCATTTCACAAACGATGTTACCGCAGCAAACCGGTCGTTCCATAAAGCGATGACAGACTTACGACAGTCGTAAGTCTATGATAAAGTATGGGAGTACGATCCCCTCATTGCTGCGGTCGCTTGTGTGGAAAAGGGGCCAGGGTATTCATCAAAATAGATTGAAGATATAATACACCGGTAATCGAGGACGCTTCACTATTGGTTTGCACCCGTGAAAGTCCGGGTGGGAACGGGACTTCAGCTACCCATGCTTGTCGTAAGAGGCGATCAACAGGATCGAGTTGTTAGGCTCGCTGACTGGGTTGATGCAGTCATCGTATCCCAGTTGCGTGGATTGATGCTCATGATGTCAATCACTGTATTATCTGTTTCAGACTGTTTTTACAGACTGTCGTCTTATAGACTGAATATTGCTGAGGGCAGCGTTAAGCAACAAACGAACACTATTGGTTTGAAGGAATCTGTAAGACATAAAGTTCAGTACCAATTTCGGTACCACATACCATTGTAACTACTTTTCGTTGTCCGCGGACAAAAACATGTTTTCATACCTAAATCTGCTGTTTGCAATTCTGTGGTACAAATTAAATTAATACCAACATTATCGCACTTGAACATAAAGCATTCCTTCGTTTTTGGCATTGGTGCATACCTTGCGCTCGGACAATGGGTCATTGTTTGGTATGTTTGTGGTCACTGACTTGTTTGTTCCAAAAATATGAATAAACCTGTCTCGTTGCGAACTTTCAGTGGCCTTGTGTAGTGAGTGTGTGGCCACCTGATTGCAGAGACATTCTGATAAAACCTCCGGATGCTTAAGATAACGATGTTTCCGTTAACATGGAACAAAACAACAAGCGTTAGAAGGTACTTCATGACAGATAACAGGGCGCCCTTCTGCACAGCCATCTTAGCGATATGACTCTCTCCGCTGCTTAGCGTGTTTGTATTGGGTTTGTCGCTTGTTGGAACGAAGTCCTGAGTCGCCAGTGATGTGGATATTTGAATAGAACATATGAGGCAATCCTTCAGTGGTAGATTTTAGAAAGCTGTAAATGCAGTTGGGGCTATGCAGGAGTGAATGTGTGAGTATGGTTTTATGCCGCTTTTAGAAATATTCCGCCAATATCACGGCAGGCCACACCTGAATTGAGCGTCACACAAGGGAATCGAGCCCGGTCTTCGGCGTTTCGAGCGAATACTTTAACCACCTCGTGCGTGCGTGCGTGCGTGCGTGCGTGCGTGCGTGCGTGCGTGCGTGTGACTGCTTGTACTGGTCAGGACGAATGTCGTTTTCATGAATACCCCACACAGAAACATTAAGTTGACTCCGAGCCGACGCTCCTTATTCCCTTAATGCCGAGCGCCAGGCAGGGTAACAACAAGTATCTCCTATAAACGTATTTAGGTATGATGCGATCGGGCATCGAAACATAGACCTTCCGGTCTCCGGGCAGACGCTCTATCCATTAGAACACGAGGTAGCACATTGTGCCATGTGCTTATTTACTAGCTCACCTGTATTATGAGTAACACTATTGTCCATAGCATCATCATAACCATCATGATCATCGTCATCATGAAAATAGTAGCATGGTTATGGGACAGTCAGCTGTTTGCTCGTAACTGAAAATCCGGTTTGGATTCTAAACGTGGGTAACATTTGCCTTCGTGATCACGCGAAAGTGCTACTAAAATGGCATTAATCGAATCCCTCACTCGCTTTGATCCATAAATTCATTGAAAGGTTGTAGAAACTGCACCAAGAGACTAATCTACAAAAAACTAACCTCTATAAAAACATAGAAAAACAGATCAAACACACAAAATTTGCGAAGACAACACTTAAAGAGCGACACACAAAAACACGTAAAACCTTATCGATTCGGAATCTTTCCTCTTACCAAAGCTCAAAATAAAGTGAAATGCATCTCGAACACCCATGAGCAATAAGGATTCATCCCTACCATGGCAACGTGTTAGGAGAAGGATGGAGGTACACTGGAAACCTAATAAGTCGAAATGTTTCCGTTCGTGCTGCAAATTATCAATTATCCCATTGACAATATAATATAGTGCTTCGGTTGGCACTGCCCGCAGAACTGTGTTTATTAACGTAGTATCTTTTCCTGTTCTATATGTTATACGTTTGAAGTATTCAAAGCATTTTTAATTAATTGCCTTGCTTCGTGATAAAATCTGATTTGATAATGCCTGAGGTCAGAATGCCTCGTAGCACAGAACATGTGTAACCTACCTAAATACCAAAGGTTCAATACTGTACAGCATGAGGCCCAGGAATATAATAACTGAAGACATTATATGGAATTTGAAATTTGAGAGTTTTATATTAACTGTGACATGAGATATTAAATGAAACTCTAGAATAATCCAAAGCCTTAACTTCACAGACGTCTATTGATTAATACTAAGAAGAATAGTCCCATTTTCTTCTTTGGCATCTCCAATGATTTACACGGAACATTTGGCGCAAATAGTATTACTAATAACCGTTAAAGTACGGGCAGAAGACCTCCTCGCGGATGCCTGTAGTTATATTCCAGCCCTTGTTGCACATTCTGCATCTAAAGACTCTACAAAGTGACCATAATGTGTCCTCGGTAATGCTTGTTAATGTTGATTGGATTTAAATCAGATGAACGTCGTGTTTTTAGCGCGCGATGCAAGGAGACATTGTATTCTTTAAACTGTGGTCATTTGAAACTAGCTGGTCCTGACTGGGGCCCTTTAAACCAAACAGGGACCGGACGTATTGAGGGACGGACCATCTTGACCACAGCCAGTTTCCCTGTGTTGAAAGACTGGTGTTTTCAAACGAATGTGAAACGAATTTAACGTGAAATAGTCGTTTCTTAACAATGCTTAAAAATATGTAAAAAAATATAAGCTAGGACAATTTAAGAGACGGGCAGGTCGTGAAAAATAAGAAATATAGTTTAATAAGCCTAAAGTAAACAAATACTATACAAGCAACTACATTGTTATTTAATCTGCAACAAGGTAAGTTGTTACATTGTTAGACATTGTTGCTATATGATTAACATTGAAGTATGTTCCTTCTGAGAGAACAAAAGTATGACATATTTTGATTTGATATTTTAGTTATTCCGAACTTCAGCAGATATTTGAAAACAACCAGCCTCACCATGAAGAAGAGTTTCCGTTGTGTCGGGGACCCATGTTATTATGATCGCAAATGCCAATCACTTAGGGCTTCGTCGCATGAAAAGTGCACCAGCTGTCTGCGAAGCATGCCTTGTCCCACTTGTCATACCCGTGTCAGAGGTATGTCAGAGGTCATGCCTTGTCCTACTGGTCATACCCGTGTCAGAGGTCATGCCTTGTCCCACTGGTCATACCCGTGTCAGAGGTATGTCAGAGGTCATGCCTTGTCCTACTGGTCATACCCGTGTCAGAGGTCATGCCTTGTCCCACTGGTCATACCCGTGTCAGAGGTATGTCAGAGGTCATGCCTTGTCCCACTGGTCATACCCGTGTCAGAGGTATGTCAGAGGTCATGCCTTGTCCCACTGGTCATACCCGTGTCAGGGGTATGTCAGAGGTCATGCCTTGTCCCACTGGTCATACCCGTGCTAGAGGTATGTCAGAGGCCATGCCTTGTCCCACTTGTCATACCCGTGTCAGAGGTATGTCAGAGGTCATGCCTTGTCCTACTGGTCATACCCGTGTCAGAGGTGTCAGAGGCCATGCCTTGTCCCATTGGTCATACCCATGTCAGGGGTATGTCAGAGGCCATGCCTTGTCCCACTGGTCATACCCGTGTCAGGGGTATGTCAGAGGCCATGCCTTGTCCCACTGGTCATACCCGTGTCAGAGGTATGTCAGAGGTCATGCCTTGTCCCACTGGTCATACCCGTGTCAGGGGTATGGCAGAGGCCATGCCTTGTCCCACTGGTCATACCCGTGTCAGGGGTATGGCAGAGGCCATGCCTTGTCCCACTGGTCATACCCATGTCAGGGGTATGTCAGAGGTCATGCCTTGTCCAACTGGTCATACCCGTGTCAGAGGTATGTCAGAGGTCACGGCAATTGGATTTCATTGCAATGGCATGTATTACGATGGTCGATTACTAAAATCATATGCCATGCTTGGGTTAAAAATTAAGACGACATGTAATACTAACATTGAATATTATGATGGCATGCCACTCAAACGTCGATTGTGTGTGTGTGTGTGTGTGTGTGTGTGTGTGTGTGTGTGTGTGTGTGTGTGTGTGTGTGTGTGTGTGTGTGTGTGTGTGTGTGTGTGTGTGTGTGTGTGTGTGTGTGTGTGAGGATGTGTGTGTGTGTGTGTGTGGGGGGGGGGGGGGGGGGAGGTTGAGGTGGTTACTTGAACTAGGTCATTGTGCTGGATGAAGTTCCCCTGCGAAACCGACAGTTTGTGTAATCCTAAGTGTTAGTTCGCAATGAAGACCGCCACCGTGGTGTAAAGGATAATGCCTCTGCCAGTTGAGCGGAAGGTCGGCGGACCGCGTCATAGCAACCGAATTAAAGGATGGTCATTGTAGTTGTTGTTACTGTGCCTGGCCCTCGGCGTTAAGGCTGTAAAACAAGGACTGGTCGGCCCTCAGTCGATATACTGTGGCTGAGATGCGTATCCATGTTAAACTTAGGTCCAAAGTCAGCAAATCAGAGACTTGGACACATTGAATATATTGGTTGCCTCCCGTTGAATTTTACAAGTTTGATGCATGCCAACACCCCTAATGGGGCCTTTACACAGGACGGCGACCTTCGTGACTCCCGTGTGCGACCATACAATTTGCCAGGTCGTCGTTGGAGGCTCAAAGGAGGCAGAACGGTTGCCTAGGTCGTTCCAAGGTGGTAAACAGGAGGTTCAGATATCGCCATGGACGTTATAGTCGCCGTGAATTTATGAACATATTCAAAACAGTCCCACAAAGGTCGCCGAGGAGTTTGGTTGCTCAAAAGTGGCTCAAAGAATCCAGAAGGGAGGCACAAGCATTGCCGTTGTTGCAGAATGAAGGCAGGGTGGTTGCCAGGTAATGGATGCGTTCTGCTGCAATATTTTCCCGTCAATCTGGGCGATGCTTCTGCCTCCCATGTGACTCCTTTGGGCAACCAACAGTGTTGATTGAACGATCACTGTGGCGACCGCCGTGCCTCAATTCGGCGACCACGGCAACGCTTGAGACACCATGGCAATGCTTCTGCCTCTTTTCTGCCTTCTTTAAGCTACCTGGAGTGCCTCCTCAGTCTGCCTATAAATAGAGGGCGTGTACCTGCACTGTTTTATTGTGATTGCAGACGCTGAACAACTCGAGCAGTTACCGTTGAACAACTGCTGGAGCAGTTACATAGAAACGTGATTTTCTAGGTTTAGGCGACCATTGAGCTTTCTGGCCAGTTTTTGATCGCTCAAAGGTGGCACAAAGATCGTAGCCCTGTTTAAAGGGAGCTTAAAAAATTAGGCGCTGTTCACGTTGCAGACGACGCATTCCCAATCTGATCACATACACTGCATTAAAACAACAGTAGAGGCCTTACGTGTTACTGTGGATCAAAATGAACAATACTAATGCTCAGAGCGATTTGACGACATTTCACTGAAGTGTCAACATCAAGAATGACACCCTACCTACGAGCACATTTGAATTGGGTATGTTGAGGCGTTAGGTTTTGATTCCGAAACCGCTCTATCTCTGGCAGGCGTTTAACAAAGCTGGCTTTTTGTTCTGACGGCCGTTCTTAGCCTTATATTTCATGATCTCCTACTTGGTTTGGAGAGTATACAGTGTACACCACCATGAAATATAACCATGTAAATCACCCATCACCATGAAATCTAGGCATATTCTGGGCCCAACGTCCTTTCAGAGAACACATATAAATGGTTGGCATTTCACACGGAAACAACAGCTACATATTACAACAAGTTCAATGTTTCACATCATGCGTCTCAAAAATCACCAACGTCAACCAACGTCATGGCAGCAGTGTTTGTATAAAACCAATATAACTGAAGAACTCATTAGCTTCATCGTGTCTATGGCACGACCATATTGCATTTCGTCATGGCATTAAGTGTCATTTATCGAGTATTACGTGATATGCGTGTTTTGAGATTTGAAAAAAAGGTTGTTATCTATAAATGACGAAAAGTGAATCGGATCGTAAACCGATCTGAAAGCCAATGCCCCACCGAAAAAAGCCAACATCCAGTCTGATGATTACTTTACGACATGTTTACGACATTCTGGAAACGGGCACGACGGACGTTATGTTCACCACAACTCCATATTGGCAGAGACTATGTCTGTGTCGTTTTATGAGACGACTACCAGACTACAACCACTGTGGCATATTGAAACTGATACTGTCTGAAGACAGAAACTGAAACAAAGAATACATTTAATATCAATTGAAAATGTGAAGCTGATTATACCTGTGCGGTAAGTATTCATCGGTGCTGATGATGGAATGCGCTGTCACCTGGTATTGTGTCGAGTTTGTTTACGATGCGCTTAGATATGTACCAGGGGAAGATAGTGGGGGCGTCAGCGAAAGCCAAAACCTAATTAATGATAATAGGTATGAATTAAAAGATGGGCCATATCCCAAATTATCATCCAAGGATTGTCAGCATCATAACGAGAACGAGGTCGTGTGTTTCAACAAAGTGGGAAATGTCTCTGTTTTTATCATGTACGGATTAAGTGAGTCAGTGAGTTGGGTCTAATACCGCATTCCACGGCAATCAAACCTCAAATATGGGGAATCAAACCTCAATGAGCCAACACTTTGACCACTAGACTACCCAATGGCCCTTCCGTTGGGATTGAGTGCGAGTTGGTTTACGACGCAATATTCCAGCTACTCGTATATAACTGCAGCCTGTAAATAATCGAGTCTGGACCAGGCAAATATTTGATACAAGCAATAATACACGCTCAGCCAGGGCATGTTTACTGTCTACTCGATCCTAGTTATTTCTCAGCTCTCACGATACACATTGGGGACCTATTCTGACTGTAATCACCACGGAGACCATGGCTGGTTTGTCCCCTAACATCATGCAGAGATAGAATGATACGAGGGGTGTTCATTAAAGATTTCCCCTGACCCACTTCCGATGGACCTAGTGGAATGAAACTTGGCATAGGTATTAGTCTTTCTCCACATAGGAACCACCAAGAGTTACACACTTCTCCCATTATTTTATGCAACTATGGGGACCTCGCATGTAAAAGCCCTCATTTTGCGTCTCAAACCAGGACTTGACGTCAGAAATCAGTGTTTCATCATCTGTGAAACGTTTTCCCTTCAAAAATAACTTCATGGTTGTAAAGAGGTGGAAGTCAGATGGTGCAAGGTCAGGAGAGTAAGGAGGATGTGGAAGGATTTCATAGCCACGGGACCGCGCTTCTGTCCGGGCAACATGAGAGTTGTGTACTGGAGCATTGTCTTGTAGGAGACGGACACCCATGGTCAGCATGCCACGCCTCTTAAGGTTGATAGCGTCCCGCAATTTCCGCAGCAGTGAAGCATAATAAGCTCCTGTAATTGTGGTACCCTTTGCCAAGAAATCCATCATCTTTACTCCGTGCTGGTCCCAAAACACTGTGAGCATGACCTTGCCTGCAGAGGGTTGGACACGTGCCTTCTTTGGGGGTGGTGACTCCACATGCTTCCATTGCATCAACTGAACTTTAGTCTCAGGATCATAGTGATGGACCCATGTTTCATCCTGTGTGATCAGTCTGTCAAAAAAGTTTGCCTGGTTTTTTTTTTGGCACATGTCCAAAAGATCCTTTGAGCAATTGACTCGTTCCTGCTTTTGGAAAGGTGTGGGCAACCTGGGAATACATCGTGCAGACACCTTATGCATGTTCAAATTGTCATGGATGATTTTTTCCACAGACCCTACACTGATCTTGACATCTTGTGCTAACTGGCGAACAGTTATACGTCGGTCTGCCAAAATGGCGGTCTCCACTTGATGGATAGTGTCCTCATCAATGGCTGAATGGGGGCGACCAGAAATGGCAGCTGTTTCCACAGATGTCCGACCACACTTGAACTGACGATGCCAGTGTTTAACAACGTCATATGATGGGGCTCTTCCCCATAAGTTGCTTTCATTTCATCGAAAGTTTCTTTTGGTGTGCGACCTTTCAAATATAAAAACCTAATCACTGCTCGGTATTCTACTGGCTCCATTGTCACACCCTGCTCGATCATAACACCTGTAAAAGTGGTAAGATTAATAGTTCGGTGCTGCAAATTCAGACATAACCCATAGATACATGTATCATTACACATGTGAAATTTCAACCAAATATGATAACCCTAAGTGGTTTAGGGGAAATCTTTAATGAACACCCCTGGTATAACTAAACATGATGTTCACATCGGCATTCAACCTAGCCCGTTCTCACAGTAGAGTCAAAAGATCTAAAATGTTTCAGTAATAGTTTGTCTCGCATACCCAAGAGAATAACTTTACCAAGTGACTCCAACTCAAGTCTAGAATGATGTGGCAAGATTGCCACGGCTAAAGCATTGTTCTGGGCTCCAAGCTTGTTCTAAAGCTGTACTCAAAGATAAGTCCTTGGATGTGTAGTAATTCTATCCTTATAATAGTCAAGTCGAGATAAGCGGACAGTACATCTGAGGGCGGCATTCTGTTATAGGGACAACTTGTTCTTATCATCTATATAATCTAGAAATTATGCTTTAAACTTATAACATTTATATATTATCAAAGACTAAGTGTTAGTTAACATCAACAATATCACGATCACGCGAGGGCACGGTCACCTTTCCTAGGCAAGGGAGTTAACTGACTATAAAGTCCAGTTTCCACCCTTGTCGAACTAGGTTGGAATTCCGGAGATGTATTTTGGCTGGACTAACGAGTCTATGCATAGTCTCAAAATCGGGTAACGAACTAGACATCCGGTTCGTAAACAAAATGGATTTCAACGTGCAGATTTCAGTCGACTGCAGGATTTACAAAGCATGGACACCGTCAACTCGGCGTCGACAGATATTTTCCTAATCTTTTCGTGTCTTTATTCAAGGTACACAATTTGATGCACTTCGTGAAGTATGACCCGTTTTATTACTGTATAGATTTTGAGCATGAATCAGTGCGTCGTGGCAGGGCGTCGCCATTTTGTTTGAAGCAAATGTAAGTGATATGAGTGGTAAAATCTCAGCCAACAGGAGGGACATAGAAGGGACATAACTCGTAATATCCACTGATGGAGCTACGATCGAGGCACGAAATTCAAGCCTTGTTCACCAAGGGTGGAAACTGGATTTTTATAGTCATTTAAATCACTTGCCCCGGGAAGATGGGTCGCCATAGCCAATCGCCAATGTGGACTTAACCGCAGATCCGGTGTAACTGAGTGATTGTTGTTTAACGACTCACTATTCAGTATTCCAAATATTTCACGGCGCCATTGAAATAATCAAGTCTGGGCCAAACAAACCAGTGACAGAGGGCATGAGCAACAATCTTCAGCACCAGTGATTGATATCATGAGCATTTTCCATCCAGTGGGGGTACGATTACACGGATGTCATCACGTCTCAGAACCTGACCACTCGAACAGGTTGTCCGCCTCTGACTGCAGGCGTACGTTAGTACGGACACGGTTTAAACCGGAACCCCATGGATACAGCCTGTGGTAAGTTTACCAGGAATCCCCCAGGGCCTGGGGCTCATAGAGCCAGGAAGACGGACGGAGACGGACGAACATAATTAATGCTGCAGACCACCACGTTAATGCTCCGTCGGGAACGCCGGCTGATTGGCCGAGAGTACAAGCTCTGTAATACTGATTGAGCTGTATATTTGTCTGTGCTTTATTGGCTAAATGAACCTCAGATGTGTATTTCCGAGACACCCCGCCCTTTCCTCCTCAATCACACAAACCCAACACTCGGAACAACGAAGCAAAATAGGTCATCTCATGTTCATAGTTACTGAAACAACTCACTCACTCACTCACTCACTCACTCATACTCTCACTCACTCCATCCGTGAAGATCCGGGTTAGAATTTTCAGCAATCCATGCTTGTCGCAAGAGGCGACGAACGGGATCGGGTAGTCAGTATTGCATGTCATTGTATCCCAGTTGCGTAGATCGATGATCATGATGTCAATCACGGGATTGTCTGGTCCAAATTCGATTATGTACAAACCGTCCTTATTTAGCTGAAATATTGCGTGCAGCGTTAAATAACAAATGAAAAAACGACAAACACTCTTCCGCTATAAACCAGCCAAAGCAACAAGAAACTCACGTTGTCAGTGTTTCAGACAAAGCGGGTACAATAAAAACTAAGTGCTAATTGTCTCTTTTATCGATAATGGGATATTGCTTGTTTACGTTGACCTAGTTGACAAACGCTCGCTTGCTCACTCGCTCAATCACTCACTCGTCACAACACTAGAGCACAGACTAGAGTTGCGTTGCAGGATTTTTTGCACTTCAGAACATTCTTGATTCTCTTCAGGAATCGACAAGCAGTCGGTGGTGAAATTAGATAATGACACAAATGGTAAATGGCGTTAAAATGGAATAATATAATTGGATTTGGGGTTTATCAGATTATCCGCGTGAATGCAAATAGGTTTAAAAGATTGGCAGAGGCTAGAAGCAACTCATACAACCATCAAGTAGGTCAAGAGATGCTGAAGTCAAACTGTGTGCAGAATAAAGTTTTTGTATAAATCAAAAATGCTGTGTTTCAAACCTTTTAAGGCCTGGATAATTTATCTCGTTTTTAAGTCCTGATGGTTTTTCCTTGCAGTAAGTATATCAGAATTTGGCACATAAATGCATGTTTTGAAGATAACTGAATTTGGACATGCCATCGTGTTTGGGTGTGGAACGGCGGCACGGTTTTTGTCCTCACAGTAGTGGATAAATCTCCTGATTTGATTATCTTTCGGAGTAGTTTGTCAGTGTGGCATGAGTTTCTGGTTGAAAGCCTCGGTCCAAATACAAATATATACTGGAAATCATCAGACAGGACTACAAAGTGATTGTCCGCCATTTTGGATTTAGGCGAACAACATCGATTGATGGCAAACTTTTACGGCATTCAATTTCCTGCAGACGGGGAATAAATCGTTTGATTGGGAGAGTTAGAAAACTAGATTTTCCTCTCATATGTACGCAGAAAAAACACATCGTTGTCACTCTAAGCGGTAGTTTCTATCAGGTGTACTGTTATTTAAGGGATGCTCTGACGTATGTGTAACGGTCACTCCTTTATAAAACATTCTACTTGGTAATCACTTATAAAAATAAACCTTGGTAACCTTAGAATTTATGCATCTATTAGGCATTGTATATTTCTTATTTTGTTTTAAATAACCGAATATTGCATATGCCTCAACTTCAACTTGATGATTTCGGTTTTTAACATACCACCGGTATAAATAACCGGTTTGTGATCCACCCAACACTTTATTAACTGTATCCCTGAATGGTTTGTGATCTATCAAATACGTTATTAACTGTATCCCTGGGTGGTTTGTGATCTATCAAATATGTTATTAACTGTACCCATGGATGGCTTGTGGTCTACCCAATAATTTTATTAACTGAAGGGGCACGCGTGGCCCAGTCGTCTAAGGCGCCGCGATTCGCTGTGCAGAGTTGCGTCCCTTCGGCACGCCAGAAACCTATGATTGTGGGTTCGAATCCCGGTTCGCCCCGATTATGTTTCTAGATTTGTCAGCACCATACCCATGCTCGTGGGTTTCACCGAAGTGGTAAACGTTTGAGACCTGCATCACTTCGGGCTTTCCTCCCAAATTAAGCTGACACGCCGCGATATTACTGGAATACTGTTAAAAGCGGCGTTAAACCCAACTCACTCACGTTATTAACTGTATCAATGGCTGGTTTGGGATTTACCAAACATGCTTGTATGGTTTGTGATCTACCAAACACGTTATTAACTATATCAATGGCTGGTTTGTGATCTACCAAACACGTTATTAACGTATGAAAGGATGGTTATTTAGTCCTAGAAATGAAAGATTCTAGATTTGAGCTGAACTCCTTTCATAATTTATTCTGTAGAATCTGGTTGACAGTCTAGCCATATCAGTACGGAGAAAGAACTGCGGAGTATAAGAGCTGTAAAAGAGTATCTCTATTTTAGAGCGAATAGTTTAGCGAATAAGTCAGGTTAGGTTAACATTACGAGCCTATCAAAGTTTGTACATGATTTGTGTTTATATTGGATGACATGTTACCCGGGAAAGAAAATGAGCCAAGAATAACATTAATAGCTTGTAGCGTTAATTACACATCTGTCATCATAGCAGGTTAACTCATTATTTGGCTTAAAATATCAAAAAGAACCAAATCTTAAATGTATCAACTTACATTTCAAATTAGAAAATCTGGTGCAAAATATTTCATAAGCAGGATTTTTTACACACAAAAACGCGGTACACACTATAGTCTATATGACGGTCTCAGCTCGATGGGGCCATGTTATTAGCTATGAGCAGAGACAACGAATGCCTGATGAAACTGCAGCGTGTGTTCGATTACTATCGTGAGTTCTCGGCAGTCTGTGTGGAGAGGTTCCACATGTTGGGAGCTCGCGTTATCAACTGTGTCGAGAAGTGTCAGCTACTGTAGCTATCGGCCCCATCACAAAGGTATCAGATGGAGTCTCGACTTGCAGCTTCTGAAGCATATCAAGGTATGATGTCCGGCATCTGGAAAGCGAATTAAGCTTGAAAGAAAATCCTGCCTGCCACACGAGGTGATGGTGGAGATTATAGGCATGTGCTGCACGAGCAGGTATTGAGGAGATATATCTCAAGATTCGAATCTGAACCCAAGCGCCTAAGTGAACATGTATGTTGAATACAGGTCAAATTTGTAAGTTTTAGGTTTGGTTAAAATTAATATCGTTTTTTATGCATGTAGGAAACAATTACTTATTGGAAATTGAAATGTTTTTATGTTGAACATTACTACGAGGACAACAGCTTTGTTCTTTCGCCTACCTGTAGTTCAGACTATGAGGAAGGGGTATTCTCAATTTTGGAGAACTCATAATAAGCATGAAAGAATTTGAAGGGTCTCTGAGGTTATATGAGTGAGTGAGTATGGTTTTACGCCGCTTTTAGCACTATTCCATAAATATATATTCCACGAGGGGCACCAGAAATGGGCTTCACACATTGTACCCATATCGGGAATCGAACCCGGGTCTTCGGCGTGACGAGCCACTAGGCTACCCGACTGCTCTACATTTCTGCAGATTGACATGTGCTTCTCATGTGTGAATGAATGTTGTTTACGCCGCAGTCAGGAATATTCAAATTTCTTGTGTATCACGTCAGCATGTAGAGGAGTCTCGCAGGGCACACTGGTAGCGTGAGAAACACAAGCCAATGTAATCAACTCCCAATAGTCGCCTCTTATGAGAAGCATTTGAGTGAGTGAGTATGGTTTAACGCCAATTTTAGCAATATTAAAGCAATATCACGGCGGGGGATACCAGAAATGGGCTTCACACATTGTACCCATGTCGGGAATCGAACCCGGGTCTTCGGTGTGATGAGCAGCCGCTTTAACCACTAGGCTACCCCACAACCCCTTACAAGCAGGTAGTCATGAGGATGTGATAAAGAGGCCCTACCTGACGCGGAGTGGGCAGAGCAGCATAGTCACAGATGCTCCCGTGCCTCCAGGCCAGACAACGATGGAGGTACGTGGTCATTCACGGCAGGCTGACAAGCGGTCAAATGTTTGGAGATGCATGGGTTCTCATCTCGACTTGTGTGAATGTCATGCCATGTGAATCAGTTGATGCTACTTACCAGACTGTTGGATTAATGACGATTACTGGGCGGATTAACGTGACCCCAAACATGGGGTATTACTATTACAGACAGCGTTACCTATATATGTTTATATAACAGTCTAAAATAACATAAGGTGTGAGTGAGTGAGTAGGGTTTAACGCCGCTTTTTACAGTATTCCAGTTATATCACGGCGTGTCAGCTTAATGTGGGAGTAAAGCCCGAAGTGTTGCAGATCTCAGACGTTTACCACTTCGGTGAAACCCACGAGCACGGGTGTGGTGCTGACAAATCTAGAAACATTATCGGGGCTAACCGGGATTCGAACCCACAATCATAGGTTTCTGGCGTGCCGATGGGACGCAACTCTGCACAGCGAATCGCGGCGCCTTAGACAACTGGGCCACCCGTGCCAACATAAGGCATAAGACATACATACATACATACATACATACATACATACATACATACATACATACATACATACATACATACATACATACATACATACATACATACATCGTACAGCACAGAAATACCGCTTGTCAACGGGGCATGGAAATGGAAACTTTAGGTGATGGCCTTGGTTAGACACCGTGTGAGGGGTTCCACGGGAGGCTTTAAGGCAACTACATTGGATCGGGTTGCCAGGCTCGGATGCTGGCTTCATCATCCCCGACAGCGTGTGCTAATGTTCATACTATCAACCACTGGTTTGTCTGGCCCAGGATCGGTTATTGACAGGACGCAGTCATATAGAGTGAGTGATTGAGTTATTGACAGGACGCAGTCATATAGAGTGAGTGATTGAGTTATTGACAGGACGCAGTCATATAGAGTGAGTGAGGGAGTTATTGACAGGACGCAGTCATATAGAGTGAGTGAGGGAGTTATTGACAGGACGCAGTCATATAGAGTGAGTGAGGGAGTTATTGACAGGACGCAGTCATATCGAGGGAGGGAGGGACGGAGGGAGGTTTAACACCGACAGTATTCCATAGTATCACGGAAGAAAAGCACGAAGTGATGCAGGTGTCAGACGATTACCCCTTTAGTGAATCCCACCAGAACGGTATAGTGCTGACAAACCTACTAGAAACATAATCAGGGCGAACCGGGATTCGAATCCACAATCATATACTTCTGCAGCATAGATTGGATATTGATGACTACGGAGATAAACAAAGAAACACAGAAACAAACAGACAAAGAGAAGTAACGTAGTATAAAGTTTAAAGTAATACTTACTTTCTTACTTAATCACCAACTTCTAGAATGTCAGTCAAACAGATAATACGATGTCTGCCAAACATGAAATGTCACCTTGACCTAGCTGCATCCCCCTGCATGTAGTCCCCCTGGATGCTCGCTAGTCAGGCTACTCCACATCAGGATCAAGGTAACGAACTGAGGAATCTGATTCTGGAGACCCCGGGGCTCTCGATGCACGGTGACACATCTCCATCGACTGCCAACTACAACCTGTGTCAGGTACGGCTTGGTTGTATTAACCATATGCACAGACACTCGGTGTTGGCTAAGAATGGCTGAATCGTGTTAGTGACTTCGTTGTCCCTTGGGCGTGTCGGTCATTGTCCTTAACGGTTCTTTTGGACTTCACCGAAGTGGTAAACGAGTGGGATCCTCATCACCACAGGGGGGCAGTGGGGTAGCCCAGTGGTTAAAGCGTTCGCTCGTCACGCCGAACACCCGGGATCGATTCCCGACATGGGTACAATGTGTGAAGCCCATTTCTGGTGTCCCGGGCCGTGATATTGCTTGAATATTGCTAAAAGCGGCGTTAAACCACACTCACTCACTCACCACAGGCTTTCTTGCCACATAAAGCCGACACGGTGTGGTGAGTGAGTGAGTGAGTTGGGTTTAACGCCGCTTTTAACAATATTCCAGTTATATCGCGGCGTGTCAGCTTAATGTGGGAGGAAAGCCCGAAGTGATGCAGGTCTCAGACCTTTCGGTGAAACCCACGAGCACGGGTGTGGTGCTGACAAACCTAGAAACATAATAGGAGCGAACCGGGATTCGAACCCACAATCATAGGTTTCTGGCGTGCCCAAGGGACGTAACTCTGCACAGCGAATCGCGGCGCCTTAGACGACTGGGCCATCCGTGCCCCCTCGGTGTGATTAAAATGAAGTACTGTTCAAACTGGTTTCAAAGCAAAGTCATGCATTCCTTAGTTTGTTTGTTTGTTTGTTTGTTTGTCGTTTGACGCCGAACTCAACAATATTTTAGCTATATGACGGCTGTCAGAAAAAAATCGTTCCTAGACAAGACAGTCCAGTGATTGATATTGTGAACAACGATTCACGACGTCGGGTTATCGGTGACAGCAATCAACCAGCATGTGGTCGAGGGGTGGTGGGGTAATTTCGTGGTTAAACGTTCGCTCGTCACGCCGAAGACCCGGGTTCGAATCCAAACATGGGTACAATGTGTGAAGCCCATTTCTTGTGTCGCTCGCCATGATATTGCTGAAATATTGTTAAAAGCGGCGCTCACGCTTACACGTACGAGTCAATCCACCCTGGTACCCATCTAGAGTTTCATATTTGACGTTACACGTTGACGACATTCCATCAAAAAGAACCCTAACTGACAAACGGAATCATGTTCGCTGACTTGGTTGATGCATGTCATTGTATCCCAATTTCGTGGGCTCATGCTCAAGATATCAATCCCTGGATTGTCTGGTCAAGACCCGAATTTATACAAACCGCCGTCATGTAGCTGGAATATTTCTGAGTGCATGTGGCGTTAACCAACAAACAAACGACAAACTCTTCCGCTATAAACCAGCCAAAGCATCAAGAGACTCGTGTTAACTCGTGTTTCTGACAAAGAGCTACAATAAAAAATAAGTGCAAATTGCCTCTATACTTTGATCTTTTATCGATAATGGGATATTTCTTGTTAACGTTGACCTAGTTAACGAAAGTAACAGGAAATAAACATGGATCAAAGAGCGGCCTGTGGAAGGAGGTGAGAGGCGAGTTTAAGCCAGCTTCCATCTTCCAACACCTGAGGCTAATGTAAGATGGACACTTGATGGTTTCACGGCAGTGTACTGTCAGCACGTAATATAGTAATGGGTAATTGCACGTAGCACATTGAGGGAACATTGAGGGAATAGGGTAAGGATGAGGATTTGTTTGTTTGTTGTTTAACGCCGCACTCAGAGAATCCAGTGATTGACATCATGAGTACGATCCACGCAATTTGGATACGACATGCATCAACCAAGTCAGCGAGCCTGACCACCCAATCCCGTTAGTCGCCTTTTACGACAAGCATGGGTTGCTGAAGACCTATTCTACCCCGGAATCTTCACGGATCTGCCCAGTACGCGTCAGGTCGGGCCTCTTTATTACATCCTCATTACTACCTGCTTGTAAGGGGTTGTGGGGTAGCCTAGTGGTTAAAGCGGCTGCTTGTCACGCCGAGGGCCCGGGTTCGATTCCCCACATGGGTACAATGTGTGAAGCCCAATTCTGGTGCCCCTATTCTACCCCGGATCTTCACGGGTCATAGGGGATGAGGTAGGGAGCTAGGGGTGATGGAGAAATGAGCGAGTGGGCTGTACAGTCATGTCATGAAATGTCAGATACATAAGGAAACAGATCGTAGGAGTGTACTGTGGTGCTGACAAACCTGGGATGTTAATCTTTACGAACCTCGGATTGAACCACGTAAACAGGATCCTTGGACGACCAAGGGGCACAACTGTGAAAAATCAGCGAGCCCGACCACCCGACCACCCGATCCCGTTAGCTGCCGCTTACGGCAAGCAGTTTAAAAGTGAATGATACTCTAAATAATCAGAGACAATTAATGTACCAGTTTCAGACGTGGAATTAATCATAATGTCTATGCTAGACAGGCAAAGGCCACCAGGGCATAGACAATAACTCCATTTTATGAATATATATTTCAGTATTATTGGAAACATTTCATAATCTTTCACTGATATATGGCATCTGCATAACTTCGCATCATTTCAGAAAATGAATCTGAACATGAAAAAAATAATTTCCTACTCTGACGACATATGGGAGACTGACGCGATTCTGTTTATCGGAAATTTGATCAAGTGCGGCAGTCGTACGTTGGAAGGAAGAAATCAAACACATTTTCTGGTGAAGTGTATGTTACTGAGACAGTATGTCATCTCTTACCCCAACCAAGTCTAAAGTCGAAAATTGTGTTGTATGATTCAAAGACGTCAACATCCGCTATGCGTGCTTTCACGGAAATGAAGCGCAGCGCCCTGAAACATGCGCATCCGTGACGATAGACCTCATTTCCGGATTCTTCCGTTACACGACTGCTCAAGAAAATACTACAATTCCGGTGTGCTCTGTTGCCGTGACCATATGGTGTGTTAAACCTTAAAAGGGGGACCTTGATATCTTATCTCCTTTCCACAGAACGGAAAGCTCACGAGGGACGACGGTATATATTTCTTCAGGTGACAGCGGAGGTGTACATCCGGTCTCACGTTATCTCACGTGGCTTTCACCTGATGTGAAAGAAACTGATTACGAAATACGATATAATCAGTAAACATCTGCCCGGGTCGTCATATGGCAAGGCCACCACGGCACGTGTGCAGGTGATTTGTATATTATTTCAAACTATGTGCAAATATACAATTAAATAAAATGTCTTGTTAAATATCTGTTTTATTCACGCACACACTGACTGTATTCCACCTCCATGTTCTGTTGCTATTTTCACAGGAATTCACTTCAAGAAGTGATCAGTGTGCCCCTGTGTTACCCTTACAGTATGTATGGGGCACGAGTGGTTCAGTGTGCCCTGTGTTACTCTTACAGTTTGTTGGGGCACGAGTGGTTCAGTGTGCCCTGTGTTGCTCTTACAGTATGTAGGGGCACGAGTGGTTCAGTGTGCCCTGTGTTGCTCTTACAGATTGTTAGGGCACGGGTGGTTCAGTGTGCCCTGTGTTGCTCTTATAGTATGTTAGGGCACGGGTGGTTCAGTGTGCCCTGTGTTGCTCTTACAGTATGTAGGGGCACGGGTGGTTCAGTGTGCCCTGTGTTGCTCTTACAGTATGTTGGGGCACGAGTGGTTCAGTGTGCCCTGTGTTACTCTTACAGTATGTAGTGGCACGAGCACGAGTGGTTCAGTGTGCCCTGTGTTGCTCTTACAGTTTGTTAGGGCACGGGTGGTTCAGTGTGCCCTGTGTTGCTCTTACAGTGTGTAGGGGCACGGATGGTTCAGTGTGCCCTGTGTTGCTCTTACATTATCTAGGGGCACGAGTGGTTCAGTGTGCCCTGTATTGCTCTTACAGTTTGTTAGGGCACGGGTGGTTCAGTGTGCCCTGTGTTGCTCTTACAGTATGTATGGGCACGAGTGGTTCAGTGTGCCCTGTGTTTCTCTTACAGTATGTAGGGGCACGGGTGGTTCGGTGTGCCCCTGTGTTGCTCTTACAGTATGTTGGGGCACGAGTGGTTCAGTGTGCCCTGTGTTACTCTTACAGTATGTAGTGGCACGAGCACGAGTGGTTCAGTGTGCCCTGTGTTGCTCTTACAGTATATATGGGCACGAGTGGTTCAGTGTGCCCTGTGTTGCTCTTACAGTTTGTTAGGGCACGGGTGGTTCAGTGTGCCCTGTGTTGCTCTTACAGTGTGTAGGGGCACGGGTGGTTCAGTGTGCCCTGTGTTGCTCTTACATTATCTAGGGGCACGAGTGGTTCAGTGTGCCCTGTGTTGCTCTTACAGTTTGTTAGGGCACGGGTGGTTCAGTGTGCCCTGTGTTGCTCTTACAGTATGTATGGGCACGAGTGGTTCAGTGTGCCCTGTGTTACTCTTACAGTATGTAGGGTCACGAGTTGTTCAGTGTGCCCTGTGTTGCTCTTACAGTATGTATGGGCACGAGTGGTTCAGTGTGCCCTGTGTTGCTCTTACAGTTTGTAAGGACACGGGTGGTTCAGTGTGCCCTGTGTTGCTCTTACAGTATGTAGGGGCACGGGTGTTTCAGTGTGCCCTGTGTTGCTCTTACATTATCTAGGGGCACGAGTGATTCAGTGTGCCCTGTGTTGCTCATACAGTATGTATGGGCACGAGTGGTTCAGTGTGCTCTGTGTTGCTCTTACATTATCTAGGGGCACGAGTGGTTCAGTGTGCCCTGTGTTGCTCTTACAGTTTGTTAGGGCACGGTGGTTCAGTGTGCCCTGTGTTACTCTTACAGTATGTAGGGGCACGAGTGGTTCAATGTGCCCTGTGTTACTCTTACAGTATGTTAGGGCACGGGTGGTTCAGTGTGCCCTGTGTTGCTCTTACAGTTTGTTGGGGCACGAGTGGTTCAGTGTGCCCTGTGTTGCTCTTACAGTATGTAGGGGCACGAGTGGTTCAGTGTGCCCTGTGTTGCTCTTACATCATGTAGGGGCACGAGTGGTTCAGTGTGCCCTGTGTTACTCTTACAGTATGTTGGGGCACGAGTGGTTCAGTGTGCCCTGTGTTGCTCTTACATTATGTAGGGGCACGAGTGGTTCAGTGTGCCCTGTGTTACCCTTACAGTATGTATGGGCACGAGTGGTTCAGTGTGCCCTGTGTTGCTCTTACAGTATGTAGGGGCACTTGTGTTTCAGTGTGCCCTGTGTTACTCTTACAGTATGTAGGGGCACGTGTGGTTCAGTGTTCCCCTGTGTTGCTCTTACAGTGTGTAGGGGCACGGGTGGTTCAGTGTGCCCCTGTGTTGCTCTTACAGTATGTAGGGGCACGATTTGTTCAGTGTGCCCTGTGTTACACTTACAGTATGTAGGGGCACTGGTGTTTCAGTGTGCCCTGTGTTACTCTTACAGTATGTAGGTGCACGGGCGGTTCAGTGTGCAGTGTTGGGGCACGCTTTGGACAGTGTGCCCTCTGACTACACCATATCGGTGCTCGTGGGTTTCATCAAAACGTAAAGATCTATGACATTCGACTCTTGGGGTTTTCCTCCACTCCTGTGCATGGCGACAACTAAAATATTGTCTTGAGCGGCGGTGAACCCTCACTTATCTAATCAAGCACAATGTGTAGCCAAGTGTAGACAATTGAAAATTTAAAGAGTCCAAGCTTATTGTGTTTTTCAGTACTCCTAAATATCCTTCGTCAGAAGAGGTGGCTTTATATGACTATTCTTAAGCCAATTTCGATTGTCCCGATGCTATAAGAACCATACCTTTGTCAAAATATGAAAGATCAAAATAAAAAAATAAATGTGCCCTGTGTTACTCTTACAGTATGTTAGGGCACGGGTGGTTCAGTGTGCCCTGTGTTGCTCTTACAGTATGTTAGGGTACGAGTTGTTCAGTGTGCCCTGTGTTGCTCTTACAGTGTGTTGGGGCACGAGTGGTTCAGTGTGCCCTGTGTTGCCCTTACATTATCTAGGGGCACGAGTGATTCAGTGTGCCCTGTGTTGCTCTTACAGTTTGTTAGGGCACGGGTGGTTCAGTGTGCCCTGTGTTGCTCTTATAGTATGTTGGGGCACGGGTGGTTCAGTGTGCCCTGTGTTGCTCTTACAGTATGTAGGGGCACGAGTGATTCAGTGTGCCCTGTGTTGCTCTTACAGTTTGTTAGGGCACGGGTGGTTCAGTGTGCCCTGTGTTGCTCTTATAGTATGTTGGGGCACGAGTGGTTCAGTGTGCCCTGTGTTGCTCTTACAGTATGTTAGGGCACGAGTGGTTCAGTGTGCCCTGTGTTACGCTTACAGTATGTTGGGGCACGAGTGGTTCAGTGTGCCCTGTTTTGCTCTTACATTATGTAGGGGCACGAGTTGTTCAGTGTGCCCTGTGTTGCTCTTACAGTATGTAGGGGCACTTGTGTTTCAGTGTGCCCTGTGTTACTCTTACAGTATGTAGGGGCACGTGTGGTTCAGTGTTCCCCTGTGTTGCTCTTACAGTGTGTAGGGGCACGAGTGGTTCAGTGTGCCCCTGTGTTGCTCTTACAGTATGTAGGGGCACGATTTGTTCAGTGTGCCCTGTGTTACACTTACAGTATGTAGGGGCACTGGTGTTTCAGTGTGCCCTGTGTTACTCTTACAGTATGTAGGTGCACGGGCGGTTCAGTGTGCAGTGTTGGGGCACGCTTTGGACAGTGTGCCCTCTGACTACACCATATCGGTGCTCGTGGGTTTCATCAAAACGTAAAGATCTATGACATTCGACTCTTGGGGTTTTCCTCCACTCCTGTGCATGGCGACAACTGAAATAATGTCTAGAGCGGCGGTGAACCCTCACTTATCTAATCAAGCACAATGTGTAGCCAAGTGTAGACAATTGAAAATTTAAAGAGTTCAAGCTTATTGTGTTTTCCAGTACTCCTAAATATCCTTCGTCAGAAGAGGTGGCTTTATATGACTATTTTTAAGCCAATTTCGATTGTCCCGATGCTATAAGAACCATACCTTTGTCAAAATATGAAAGATCAAAATAAAAACAAGCCTAGAGAAACAGGGAAGATAGGAATACAACAACACGGCAATACGCCGCTGATTCAGTACAGGCATAACTTAACCGTGAAGATCCGGATCAGAATCAGCAACCCGTGTTTGTCTTAAGAGGCCACTAACTAGCTCGGTCAATAGCTTTATGCATGTCATCGTATCCCAGTTGCGTAGATCGATGATCATGATGTCAACAACAGGATTGTTTGGTCCAAACTAGATTATTTACAGACCGCCGTTGTATAGCTGGAATATTGCTGAGTGAAGCATTAAATAACAAACAAACAAACATTATCTGCACGGAACACAGAAACTATACGCTCCTAAACCAAGGGACATTTTCTTTATCAAGAAAACAACTTCAGTATATTCTTTCAATTCGACGTTTCGTTACAGGTAAGGTGAAACGGGGCGTAACGTCACGTCAAAGATTATTGCACTTTAGCGACGTACATGCGCGCGCGTGCGTGCGTGCGTGCGTGCGTGCGTGCGTGCGTGCGTGTGTGTGTGTGTGTGTGTGTGTGTGCCTGGTTGTATTAGTCCGGACTGATGCCGATTTTATAGTGCGTGCCAACTGAGAAATTATGCCACAGTTCCACATGAATACCCTACTCAGACACAGACAGACACAATGTACTGACTCCGTGCCGACCAGTCCTTGTTTTAGCCCCTTAATGCCAAGCACCAGGCAGTGTAACAACAAGTACCATCTTTTAACGTCTTTTGGTATGACGCGGCCGGGGATCGAACCCTTCTTAGAAAAATCCTCGCTTACGGATTAAAAGCGCCTGTGATGATTCCAGTTAGACTTGGTTTACAGCAACTAGTACACAAACTAGTACCTAGTAGTTGCTAGTACAGCAACTAGTAATGCCTCGGATGGTCAGAATCGATTTCAGGACGACCTCTTGCGGATGCAGTATTACTTAGTACACGCCGTAATCAACAAACAAACGCGATATTACCAAAGGTGGACTTATGACACAGATACACAGGCAGTCCTGTGCACTCAATGAACAGAACCTTGAAACCACAATTTCTTTCCTCAAAGACAACAACACAACCACTAAAAAGTTTGTTTGGAAACTGTCGGTTGCAAGAAGTAAACAAAAGGAGTCAATAATCTAATTACTTTTCTCTTAAGCCACGTCTGGTGGTCATAAACAATACACGTCACATGTTATTCTCCTGGACGTTAATAACACACGTGGGATAGGTCGCTGTAAGGTACGTCCCTACGTTAATGGATGGCTTTCCGAGTGGGGTTACAGAGGCATACAGATAAACACAGTGGCCGTTTTGTGTAGAACACTGTTCATCTCGCCACTTGAATATGCACCAAGATGTTTGCATGGCAAATGCATTTCACCTTGGTGCCTGCATATGCACTTCCGCTGATTTATTCTTAGCAGGGCATTTGCCCCAATGATCTATTACCTACGCATGTGCTATATTTTTAAAAGGAAATATCGAGTGGCGTGAAAATTTACACGCTCGTGGCGCATTCCCACTTTATCTCTTCTGACATTTAGAACAATCCCCTAACACAGAAACTAGTACAATAATGTATGGCATGATATATACGCCCTCATATCACTTACTTCAAACTGTGGGGCGGTAGGGTAGCCTAGTGGTTAAAGTGTTCGCTCTTCACCCCGAATGCCCAGGTTCGATTCCCACATGGTGGCAATTTGTGACGCCCTTTTCTCTTCCCTGGTGTCCCCCGCCATAATATTGCTTAAATATTGATAAAATTGGCGCAAAACCATACTCATTTATTACTTCAAGCTGACTATTTGCTTGTGGAGTCTACTGGCCGGGATGCACTGGTTTCTGTTTGTATTCTTATACAGATATGTCTATCCAACACTATTTATGTTGAGCTCACAGGTCGAGAAACATTTGGAATTGTGGTTTTGGAGTGTCAGATCTAAGTTTCCATATATTTATATACTGAACCGCAAAAGAAACGTCACCATGGATAGATATATGAGAAACCGTATTTGTCCAAACACTGTAACACTTACTTTGAGACATATTAAAAGGATGAAACTTGGCAGAACTGATCATCAAGGTTGAAATTAAAGTGTCAAATGTTCTTAAAGTGAAACACAACACTAGTCTCTGAGAAAATGGCATCACAAGTCAGTATCTCGTGTGTCCGCCATGTGCATTGATGACTGCCGTGCAACGTCGATACATGGAATGGATGAGGCAGTTGATGAAGGTCATGGGCACTTGAGCTCAAACTCTGAGAAACGCCTTGGTCGGACGTCATTCAGTCTTCACAGTCGCTCAATGGGATTTTAATCGGGACTGAGGGCAGGCCACTGCATGGTTCTTATGCCATTCTGCTGGAGGATGTCTCTTGTTGCTCTCGCAGTGTGGGCACGGGCGTTATCATGCTGAAACTCGTGGTTGCGGCGACGTGCCAAATGAGGTATGGCGTGTGGTCTCAAGACTTGATCAATGTACCGAGCTGCTGTGACACCATTGCCTCTCCCTGGACCGATGCTCTCGAAGACTACTCGGCCGACCCTCTGTTCAAGACCATTTCCACCCCACACCATGATGTTCTGACCACCCCACGAGGATCTCTCAACAACACAAGCATCCGAAAAACGTTTCCCACGGCGTCGCCAGACTCTCACTCTTTTTGTCATCTGCTGTTGAGATACAGTAACGGCTCTCGTCTGAGAAGAGGACTCTTTTCCACTGCTGGTGGCGCCAATGCTGTTGCTGTGTTGCCCACTGAAGACCGTCCCGACGATGACGTGGTGTCAAAATGGGTCCTCGGTGTGGTCTGTGACAGTGGAGGTGTCTGCTCAGTCGTCGACGCACGGTGTCCGCACTGATGTGTCGCTGGTGTATCCCCATGGACTGTCGAGCAGTTTCCGCTCACACTCTGAGGAACGCCTTACGCAGTTCAGCTGCAGTTGTCGGCCTTGGACGGACGTCATTCAGTCTTCACAGGTGCTCAATGGGATTTTAATCGGGACTGAGGGCAGGCCACTGCATGGTTCTTATGCCATTCTGCTCAATCGTCGACGCACGGTGTCCGCACTAGTGTGTCGCTGGTGTGTCCCCATGGACTGTCGAGGAGTTTCCGCAGCAGTAACAAAGCGATCTTGAAGATGCTGTCTCACAATCTGACGATCCTGATGTCGGGTAGTGACCCTTGGTCTTCCACGACGTGGTCGGTCATCTGTACTGTTGGTGGTCTGGTACCGTTGCTAAAGCATGTATATGGTCCTTACGTGGACTTGAAATGCATTGGGTACTTGCCGGGCGTTTTGTACAGCTTGCAATCGTCCAAGGGCTTGATTCTTTTCAATCTTGGCATGTGGTAGCAATTCAATAACGAATGAATGTTTTCCGATCTGAGTGGATTTTTATAGGGCAAGAAATGGGTGAACGCATGTGCATTTCAATTTGTACGGAACTCAAATGCATCGGGTTACCATGGGTGATCGGTTTTGTTGTCATCTGCTTTGGTTTTATTATCATCTAATTTCATTTTTCCGGACAAGGTAATGTTAAATTTAGAAACGTTGACAAAAAAATACCCAGATATTTAAATGACAACTTTTCATGCAATGCTACTTGGGGTGACGTTTCTTTTGCGGTTCAGTATACATTATGTAGCCATTTTATTGCTGTGTGAGAGCAGTAAAACGCATTTAATGTGCGTTTCAATCCTGCTTCCAAGAGCTTCTGGTCTTATATAACTTCTCTATTTTTCTCTAAACGCGAGGTCTACGGTGCCGAATGTCTTGAGCGTCAAGTGTGTGAGTGACTATAGTTTTACCCCGCTTTTAGCAATATTTCAGTATGGGAAAACCAGAAATTGGCTTCACGCTCTGTACCAATGAAGGGACTCGAACCCGGGTCTTCAGCGTGACAAGCAAACGCTTTAACCACTCGGCAATCCCACCGTCCAAAAAGCGGTAAGTCAAAGCATCGGGTTTGAATCCCCATATAGGTACTGTATGTGGAGTCCATTCTCTGTACCGTTCCGTGAAATTGCTGGAACAGTAGACGCGGCACCGAACCCGCTCTCCATCAGGGAGTTACAAGCCGTCACTCACATCTAAAGTTCGGATTAAAATAATGAAATTGTGTGCTGTGTTTATTACAAGGCACAGGAGTGCAATGCCGTATCTCCAAATTTCACGCATCACCCCCATATATCGTGTCGTATTGCCATGAATAAATCGATGCAATTGGCAATTATACGGTTATTCAGTCTCAATGTGAATTTGACTTCACTCCCGCTCCATTAAATCCAATCCCTAACTCGTAGGTCTCTATTGTACGATGTTTTGCGAGATGCTACCATTTTCCGTCTTGTCCAAGACACCATGACATGATTTGGAGAGATGGGATTTAACTCCTGGTGGTGTTGTATATATAGAGAGAGGTTATTGTACAATACAGGGGCATACAATTTCCTCATTGTATCAGAACTTCAGTTGCTGGCGCATGTATCAGTATCTGATGACATTCGATTCTGACAAAAGAATAGGCCTTCCTTGTGGATATTTTCAGTCCCATCATGTGTACATCTGTTTGAAAAGAGGTCCCGTCATTTTGTATTATCAAGTGATGAAGCAGGAATGGGTGAGCGTGGTGGTTGCACGAAGTACACCAATGGGCTCCACATAGGCTCCAGTGGCTTCCAAGAGCGTGGAATCACACATTTTGTTTGTTTACTCCGCACTCAGCAATATTCCAGCTATATGACGGCGGTCTGTAAATAATCAAGTATGGACCAGACAATCCAGTGATTGACATCATGAGCGTCGATCCATGCAATTTGGATACGATGACATGCATCAACCGGATGAAAGATCCGGGGTAGAATAGGTCTTCAGCAACCCATGCTTGCCGAAAAAATAACGACTATGCTTGTCGTAAGAAGCGACTAACGGGATCGGGTGGTCAGGCTCGCTGACTTGGTTGATGGATGTCATCGTATCCCAATTGCGTGGATCGATGCTCATGATATCAATCACTTAATGTGTCTGGTCCAGATTCGGTTATTTACAGACCGCCGTCATATAGCTGGAATATTGCTGAGTGCGGCGGTAAACGACAAACAACAACAACTTCAATTGATCATCCAAAGACACGTCTGTACTTCAGTGGTGTTCGTATACTTTATCTCAAGACGCGGTGGCTTTACAATGTTGTTCGTATCAGTGGGGTCGCCTCCGTGGTCTAGTGGTAGAGCGCCGGCCCGGAGAACGGAAGATCCGGCCGCATCATACCGAAAGACGTTAAAAGATGGTACTTCTTGTTACCCTGTCTGGCGCTCGGCATCAAGTGGCTAAAACAAAGACTCGTCGGCTCGGAATCAGTATACTGTGTCTGAGTGGGGTAGTCATGTTAAACTGTGGCATGGTATCTCACAATGCTAGCAATATTAATCGGCATCAGTTCGGACTAGCACAAGCAGCTACACACACAGATGCAGATTAGGACAAGCAGTTCCGCCGTGAGTTTCGACTGCAACCAGTCCTTTCCATTGGTTAATATATCAGCAATATACAAGTATTGGCAGATGTGGGTTGGTTGTGATTTGAAATAACTTTACGTTCTGGGTCGCAGAGTTAAAACACATGAGCTATTCGAGTTTTAAAGGCATGAAGCCTGTAATCGATCCATTTAAGTGCAAATAATAATGGAATGAATGACAATAGTTTTACACCGCTTTTAGCAATATTCCAACAACATACCGTCGGAGGACACCAGGACTTGGAATCCATGTGCAAGTAGGAAACGAACCCGAATCTTTAGTCTGATGAGCACTTGCTTTTAGCGAAGGCTATCCCTCCACCCCTTGTCCGAAACTAATTAAGTGCCTGCCACAATATCAGGTTGGAGAATTTGGCAGAGGAAACAGAGTGGGTTAGGTTTAACTTCGAATTGAACAGTATTCCAGTTACATCACGGTGTGGTTGGAGGAAATCCCGACGTGATGCAGGTCTTAAACGTTTACCACTTTGGTGAAACCCACGAGCACTATCAACATTATCGGGGCGGACCGGGATTCGAAGATCGTGTTTCTGGCGTGCCAAAGGGACAAAACTATGCACAGCAAATTCCGGCGCCTTAGACGACGGGGCTGCCCGTGCCCCCAAAGGAAACAGAAGACTCTGATATCTGGACGGTTGTTTCTGGGGCCCAATGCATGCAAAACATATAACAAAGAATATGGTTTTCAAAAAGACGTTTTATTCTTTTTTAAAGAATTATGTCGTTTAGGTATTACAAACAGAAACGAACTTCCATGAAATACATAACGATGTCATTCACCCAACAGCTCACTCAACAGCTCATTCATTCTCTCACATGGTAACTCCCACTTATCTCAAACATCATCCCTATATACAGTCTTTGCACTAGATTCCACAGTCAATTTTATGCCTTCTTTGAAGACAACGAGTGAGAAAACAAAACGAAACAACAAAGCACCTGTTATAAACATTTTCAGATGACGTCATACGTTCTGCTATTCTTTTCTGATGACGTCATCACCTGTGTTCGTTTCGTGGGCAAGAATACTTGCTGGGTTTGGATTTGCGATAATATCACAGCTGAGAACACATTTCGATGACAAGTACACAAAACGTGATGACGAGTACACATACTGGTTCATACAATGCCACAAGGAGAGAGATATATTTTCTCCGGCTTGCAAGCGGGTTTTGTGGAGCTTGAAACGTGACAAAAGTGCAGTTCTGACAGATAAGCCATTAAAATGCGGGCTACACATAAATCAATGACGCATACACAAGTTCAAGTGACGTATCCAAAAGAGATCTTTGATACAAGCAATAATATGCTTCAAAGTAAGTGGAAACAAGTTGTGAATTATGGCTAGTGTTTTTCACTACACGTTTTGATGACGTGTTCCATGCGTCATTATGACGTCACTATTTATGACGAAAACGTGTACACAGGTTCAGTCCGATGAGCATTAGTGACGTCAGTACGCAAATGCCTGAGCGGTTCATGGTTGAAAACTATGAACTGAGATGCATTATAAATAAGTTAAATTAAAGTTCAGCTGTCTCTGTGCACAGGATCACATGACCACGCAGCTTTTGGCCGCTTCTTTTCGCAAATGCATTTTGGCCTCGTTCATACCACTGAACCGTTTCCGGCGAATGAAGGACCTCTGACGGCGAAAACTGGTAGCTTCAGGTGTATTGCCTTTTGTCCCGGCTGACGACAGTGCGGCAACCTCCATGACGTCATTGACACTTCTCTGCGACGTTTTCGATGCTGTTTCGGAATATACAAGGGCCCCGATGTGTTTGGCCGTCTTTAAACCCTGAAAATAAGAGTGTAATGCGTCATGATTCTATTGATATCTGATTCCATTCACACACATTGGGAAAGATTCCTTGCTACATTCGAAGGCAAATTTACTTTTGGGAAATGATCTCTTACTACAAAAAATATTCAATTATCTAAATACTATCGTCGTACAATAAGCAGATTTTACTTCACATACTGATCAAGCATGTGTCTTTTTCTTGTGACTTTAACACATGTCATTATCTACACGGACATATGTTTATCAAGGACAGAGGAAGGTCGAGATGTATCAAAGGTATGACGAAATAACCTTACTAAACAAAATTAACTTGTACCAAAACTACAACCGAGGACAGTCTGTGTATTTGTGTGTGTGTGTGTGTGTGTGTCTGTGTGTGTGTGTGTGTGTGTGTGTGTGTGTGTGTGTGTGTGTGTGTGTGTGTGTGTGTGTGTGTGTGTGTGTGTGCATGCGTGCATGCGTGCGTGCGTGCGTGTGAAAAACAAGCTAGGGATCATGAATATATTAAGCAATTTTTTTGGTAAAAGTTCATAATATTCCAAAAAGTATTCATGACCCCTAACATTCGTTATTCAGTGTAAGAGCGCTGATGTTTAAGATAATGGTCATCCAGTCTGACGGAATATATTTCGTTCAACGCTACAAGACAATTTTCTTCTTCGAAAGGAGGACCCAAATATACGTTTTGGGACACATCCCGACGATCTATGGTGGCAGCGATGACACATAATCAGCAAAGTATCAGAGCCTGACCACCAGATACATTTAAGTCGTTTCTTGCGACCAGCACATGTTACTGGGGATCGATACCAGGCAAGAAGGACCACTGGGGAATCGTGGCATCTCACGCTATTTGGTTCACACATTCGTCAACAGCGTGTCTAACAGTCTCATTATTTCGGAGTTGAGTCTCCGAACACGTATCATTACACAACTCACCTGGTCGTATGATACTATTGACGGCGTCTTGTCTTTGCTCGGTGGGACAGTTTTTATCTCGTTTCGTAGATCTGTTTTACAGCCCACCAACATGAGAGGTTGTTTGGGGCAATGTTCTCGCACCTCGGGTAACCACTGAAACGAATATTACATCTAGTTGAGATGATGCCATGCCATTTAATACTCTAGGAATGTTTATTTGTTGTTTAACGCCGCACTCAGGAATATGCCAGCTGTGTGACGGCGGTCTGTAAATAATCGAGTCTGGACCAGACAATCCAGTGATTGACATCATGAGCCACGATCCACGCAATCGGGATACGATGACATGAACAAAGTCAGCGAGCCTGACCACCCGATCCCGTAAGTCGACTCTTACGACAAGCTAAGTCGCTTTTTACGGCAAACATGGGTTGCTGAAGACTTATTCTACCCCGGGTCATCTAGTAATGGATAGAATTTATTAATTGGACTTTATCAAGTGTATACATGATCAGCCATGTTGCAGAGCCAGCCACCGACCCACCGGCAACGTCAGCTCATACGACAAGCATTGTCGCCTGTTATGGCAACCATGGGTTACTGAAGATCTATTTTAACCTGGATCTTCACGGGTCAAGCATGGGAACTGAAACATATTTTGATTCGGAATCCAATTCCAATTTCATTTGTCGACTTGGCAATGTTTCATTGATATAGCAACTATTATAGGCCATGCTGAACTCACCTTTGACACGACATTCTCCATGGACTCTGGGTCTGCGACTGAGAAACACACCATGATGAGATCTGCGTCTGTGTAGGACAAGGGTCGGACCCGGTCGTACCCGGAATCTCCTGAAATACCAACAATAGTCAATCTTATTCGGTATTCGGAATCGTAGTCGATTGTGATATGTTAGAGTTGTTGTTGTTTGGTTGGTTGTTTGTTATTTAACGCCGCACACAGCAATATTCCAGCTATATGACGGCCGTCTGTAAATAATCGAGTCTGGACCAGACAATCCAATGACTGACATGAGCATCGATCCACGCAATTGGGATACGATGACATGCATCAAACAAGTCAGCGAGCCTGACCACCCGATCCCATTAGTCGCCCGCCTCTTAGGACTAGCAAGGTCGACTTTTACGGCAAGTATGGGTTGCTGGAGACCTATTATTCGTGATAAGTTAGAGGGAAACTATGAAACCTTATTCAAGAAACTCTACGCAAGACTGTCGGTAATCAATTGGACATTATTATGTATACATGATTAGTTGATCTGGACACATGTTATTCATGATCATTCCACAATATTCACGAGTCCGCAATTTTGGGGGTTCCCCGTTTATGACACATCACTTGCTTAATAACAGTGTTAGTATCTATACCGAAACGTCGCATTCACTGTAAGAAAGATGTTGTATATCCATAGAACTATATCCCTTGTTCGTTTCACTGTTGTTTTTTTGTTTGTGAGTGAGTGAGCGAGCTCACATCATTTCTCCAGCATTTCTCCAGGGACACCATAAATGGATATCACACACCACGACGGGAATCAGAACAGCTCTGTGGCGTGACAAGCGAATGATCTAACCACTATCCTAGGGCCACCAACAGTTTGAGAGAAGATATTTGTTGACGACGGGGTGGCATTGAAACATTAACATTTTAATAGCCAAAGTTGTTGTAGGTGTTTAACACGTATTCATCCAACCGCCACTAAGCAGAACAAATAAAACCGCTTCTCGCTAAGTCAACATTCCAGATAGATAACGCGATACTTCCAAACGTCGACATGATGAGATGATGCGCCAGGTCATTCAATTATAAAAACGACAGATGCCAGGGAACAAGTAACATTGGCGGAAATTCTCTGTGGCTGCCCTCGGGGCATAAGTGAACATAAATAAGATCTTTGGGTTTGTTACTGTGCCAAATTGATGGGTGTGGATTTGTTTATTCCCTGGGGTAACTCGGGAGGTTGTGCAATACTTCATGGCTGCCCACAAGATAAGCTGGGAAGCGTCCTTAGCTGACGGCTAGTTTTCCTTACTCCCATAACAGTAAGCAGCAAAGTAGACCGCATGCTGGTATAGCTTGTACTTCACAACGCAACTAATTCGGATTCCAAAAAATACTGCAAACCTTCTTCAACATATATACCGGTGGCCACCTTTATGTCTCTAATTACCGACCCACCCTCCACTATCGTCGTGCACCATGACTGTGGAACTATGCATATTAAAAATCAAATCTAGATTAATATAAAAGCCTATCAAGCCAACTCTAACTCTATTCCACAAGTAATCAGCATCAGGTAAATTATTTGTTTTAATTTTAGAGGAGAGAAATGTATTGTGTAATAAAATATTTCATAGTTTATGTGTTAGTCTACCTCCCAACTCCCATACCATTCCACAATGACACCCATTTCATCCCAACACTGCAACAACATTCACCTCACCCTCATAGCCTTTCTCCCCATATCCCAGCCCCACATTTCACCCCACATCCATTTCACGCCCTATATCCATTCCACGCCTTATTAACCCTGCAGTGAACGCTCACCTCATCCTCACAACCACTCCCACCTCACCCACAGCCTCCCCCCAACCACATCCCAACAATCATTCTCACTAACTCAACCCCAAACACTCCCACAAACCTTATCCCAACATCTCCCAGCCCACCTCACCCCAACTCCCACCCCACACCCTCTTCCAACCATTCCGACCTCACAACCATCTCCACTCACCATCCACTATAAACCTCTATATGCCCACCACTTATCTCTCCGAAACCTCTATATGCCCACCCCTTATCTCTCCGAAACCTCTATATGCCCACCCCTTATCTCTCCGTCTCTCCGATCACAAAGCATGTTCTCGTCCAACTTGTCTTACACGGCAAAGTAACACATCTTGCTCAAATTACATAACATGATGCTGATTCGAAACACATTGGGACCTGATTTTCCGCAACCCCATTTGAAAGGGGTTATCGTCTTTGAAGATTATATTTCAAACGAAGTGTTCTAAATACGTAGCCTTCATGTTGAGGCAGGACTAAAGAAACCAACTGTTGTTGTCAGTTTACAGAAAGGAATCAGTCTTTCATACCAGGCTATGACGTAAGTTGACGCGATACACGCGTGTGGCGATGCATTTACACGTGCACTGTTCGCGTATATTTACGGATGTTCCATGTGAAAGACGAACGTATTAAATTTGAAAATGAACCAGAAATCTACAAACAAGCGAGCCTTTGCATCAGTCTCATTAAAATCAGATCTTAGTTCTCGCTACCGCCATAAACAAATTGTTGTTTACCGGTATCGAGAACCAAGATCTGATTTAAATGACATTGGCCTCTTCATTCTTAGCATAGCTAAGAAAAAGAAGAAGGAGAAACATGAATCAAATTTGTGTTTCAGGATCGAAGAAATAGCAGTCAGAAAGAATTTGAGTATTATACGTTGTGAAATATGGTAAATACAATGGTGTTTGTGTTCGAGCTATAATTAAGCCTGTTTAAACTTATATATCCTGGGTCCGTATCAAATTCGATTCCAGCTTGCGATTTGGATTTCTGTTATATTATGGCTTGCCAGAAAGTCTGGAAGGAAAGTTTGAAGTGACGAAGCAAAACGTTTACACATCGAACTGACAGATCAGGCAAATCATCGGGGATATGTGGGATTCGAACACACGATCGGCGGTCTTGTTTATGGGGTGATGGGCGACATCGCGTTCCTGCAGAGAGGAGACCTAATCAAACAGATAAGCTTGTCACTGAACAAATGTTCACCAGTATTTCCAGAATTCCGTTCTATCTGATTGGTCATGTATCATTGCATTTCCATACCTGTGAAGATACGGGCTAGAATCCCAGCAACCCATGCTTGTCGTAAGAGGCGACTAACGGGATCGGGTAGTCAGGCTCGCCGACTTGGTTGATGCATGTCATCGTATCCAAATTGCGTTGATCGTTGCTAATAATATCAATCACTGCATTGTCTGGTCCAGACTCGATTATTTACAGACCGGCGCGTTAAACAACATGATGTTGCTAGGAAAGCGTTTACTGTGCCGTAATTCAACATTAACTCACTCCATACCTTTTCACTGATTTTTTCTCTCAAAAATCTAACATGTGAGTATGCTTCAAATATTATCCTGCTATTAACTCAGACGATATGCCACGAATGACAATATACTGTTGAAACATATTCTTTCTAGAATTTGAGAATGAATCCATCTGTCATATCAATGTACATCTTTATTAGACTAACATATTGTCTATGGGATCCTTTTATGACACAAAACATTTCTCTCCTAATTTTCTTTTCATAACATGTCTTTCAGGCGTGGAATACAGATGGCTATTTTTTACAATTTAGATTGGTTTCCATCAAATATATTTCACAGTCGTTGTGCAGAGCTACGACTTTGTCAGTATGCAACAAAAGTCAATGACTTGTGACGTTTATATGTTCTTATGATTAGAATCTTTACGAGGGACATATTCATTTTGCCCACGAGGTTCATTTACGACATGAGTTTCTGGCAACAAATTGACTTTGAGAAAACCCAAGTACATCGATCTGGACTGAATGTGGTTAAAAAGCCGTGTGTTTAGGTTCATTGTCAGGGTTGGTGGAGAATGGGGTAATAACTGTCATTTTCAATAATATTTTGTTACGACATCGCCTAAAGATAGACATATTCAAGAGTTTATTGTCATTAGATAGATAGATCTGTGGTGACATGGTTTAAACAATGTTATCAAAATACGTAGCCAATGAACCCTACTTAAACAGCATTACCATTAACAGACCACTGGAGCAAAATATGAAACTAATGAAAGTGTAGAACTATCACTTGGATGGCACTTCGTTCAATTAAAATGAACCATTGATGCAAAGAGATTATAAACGACTGCAGTCCTGTTAATATATTATTTCTAATTATGGCCAAGGAGTATTTCCCGTCCAACAAGGGTGGGGGTTGTAAAACGCCACCTTGGCGGATGAGTCAACAGTTATGAATGTCTCAGTTATATCACAAAAAATTAAAGCCATAGAGGCATACCCTAATATTTATTGTCCTTGGGGTGCGTCTTATTCCTATACAGCCCCGATCGAGGATCTGATGTTACCACAGGCCGTACGCATGACTATCAGTTTCATAAAATCTTAGCGACTGTGAAATATTATCACTTCATAGTCTGAATTTTTCAACAGAGAGAATTAATTATTTGAAACGGTGGTAGACAGACGTAATTCTATACGCAACCAGTACAAGGATCATTAGGGATCGCATGATGATGGAGCATTAAAGTTGAATAACGTGAGTGATAGCAAGATATGAGGCTACATATGACCGTGTCATCCAAGCCCTTGAGCGGTGGTGCTGGAGAGCTTGCTTGAGTTTGCACTTGAGGGTGGCGGTACCTTGAAGCACTTTATCGGCTATTGGGAAATATGAATAGCAATGCATATTTGCATTCCGTGACATCGAGCACTGTGTCACAAGTGAAGCCATCATTTAGTGGTTGATTTTTAAAATTCAGACAGGAGGGAGTGAGTGGATATGGTTTCCAGCAATATCACACATTGTAACCATAAGAGGAATCGAACCTGGGCCTTCGGCGTGATGAGCGAACACTTAAATCACTAGGCTACCCAACCGCTCTGGGTTATGCAGAGGGATAGTATTAAGCGCAAACATATCTTTGTTTATTGGGTTATCAATCGGGTAAGGTCATGTAACAGGATTAATACACCACATGCTGCCTGGTATCACGAACATGTTTTCTGGCGCTTTTGTGTTGTATTAGTGGTGGTATTTGTAGTCAGTCTCTGAAATGAAAATCTAGTAATTATTTTTTTTTTTTGGTGTGTGTTTCAATATATAAGAGAAAGAAGTCCAGAGAATGTCTTCATTTTTAGAAACTGACTTGCGGTGAAGACATACTTGGGATTTTTCGGATATTTTAACTTTGGGGTCTGTCTGAGAGACACTAATTTTACCGCGCCGAGATATCCTCCACAATTCACTCCAACCGCCTGTGTGAGAAGACCTCTCATCGTTCAGATCTAGATTTGACGTGTTTGGATTGCGAGGAATGTTGACTTCTACGTGACGTGCAATTCATCGGCGACATAGTTGCGGTGTAGCTCATTTTGAATTGTCACGAATTTCATAGGTCTGAATTAATTTCAAAGGGATTATTAATCCACTTCTGAACATATTCAACTATGCCTCGGCGGCTTACACCATGATTAAGGTAAACTTTCAAATACCATGGGTCATGTAGATAAAACGACAGGCAGTCTGAATTCGGAATGTATACAAATATAAGCGACAAGGCTATTTCCACCAACATCACAGGTATGTCTTTATGAATCACTATCAATAGAATATTATTTTTCCAATCTACACATACATATCAATATAACAAAGCAACCGTCGCACACAAAATTACATCGACAACTTAAAAAAGACAAAAGTATATACGTATGTACAAGGCGTTATTCTTTCTCCGTATCTTTTATCAAAACATTCAAATATTTCACTGTTTAAAGGTGTCTCTCAAATTCACCTGACCATCATGTTCAATAGGTCGAACTGACAAAAAAGAGTTATTCATTTCCATCCATCCCGAAAGATATACGACCTTTTGACACATACATCAACATACACTGACACCCGACATTCTGAACCACGTGTTCTATGACAGATGTATATACAGGCCGACACATATAGGCGTTCGGGGTGACTGCTTCACAAGAAGCAGGAAGGTCGAAATGTCTACTTTCCAGCACAACATTTGACTGTAGGTAATTGTATCTTTCTCCTAGCTCAAGCGGTAGACTTGTCACATTATCTCAAGCGTTGAATTATTCTAAAAGCTCATGCATTCAATATGTTGGGAAAACACAGCCCAGATCACAGGTAAATATCCCATGAGTCACTGTCAATTGTCGGTATATGAAATGTGTAGTCATGGTTCGCGTGTTCCGTGAGAGATATATCATCGTGAGTGCTCGTTCATATTGTTGTTGTAGGCAGTTCTCACGGTTTGACATATACAGGACGGTTGATAGGAATGGCAAGTGTTTCAACATATATACATGTGTGTTGGTAGGATGTTAAAACCAGATGAAGCGGTCATGCATATTATCGACGAGGTAATCGTGCAGTCGGTCATTAGGTTCAGCCATAGCTATGAAAATTAAACATTGAAACCTGATCTTACTTCACCTTGATACTGACTGTGCTGAATATGTGGATGATCAAATGTAATACATCTATAATTTCACAGCAGAAAGAGAGTTTCTCATCGCACCAGACAAGATGAGGCGAAATGGGGTTTTAGGTTGCATTACAGATTATTGAACTTATATGAATGCACCTGTGTGAATTAGGTCGGTTTTATAGTGCTAGATCACAGATATGTCACCTACCACCTACACCTTTGGAATAACGTATCTGTGATTACTGCTCAGTCTATGAAGATGGAGAACAGTAGCTGATGTTTGTACAGAATATTCAAATGTAAGGCGCTTTAATTCCCTTTCCTTAAAAAATAATAATTTTGAAACCTTAACATTACTGAAATATTAAGTCCACTTTTTTCAAATAATGAACCAGGTAACATGGAAATAATCTGCTATAATGTACACAACTTCAAATAAATCTGAAATTCTTATTATAGGTGATCCTAGGTCACAACATAATATGTTTGATTGGTACTTTGTATTGTTATCCTGACTTATTATGTATCTGTTTATATACTTCAAAGCATATTGTCACTGTTTCTACATGGGACGTTCACGCATAAAATCTTGTATCTTGTATCATCCCACCATTTAACAAGGCGACCTCACTCAGACACATTATACGGATTCCGAGCTGACCAGTCCTTGTTTTATCCCTTTCATGTCGAGCGCCGAATAGGGTAACAACAACTATCAGTTTTCAAGGTCTTTTGTATGGCTCGGCCAGAGGATCGAACCAATAACCTTTCGGTCTCCGTGCAGACGCTCTTACTATTCACTGGACCAGGGAAGCGGTCTGCACCAGACATGGGGATTAATACATTCCTGCCAACGCTCTTAAACAACCATTAAGCGTCTGTAAGCACACGCGTACACCTCTTTACAATCTTGTGTCATTCAGACATTAATTCTGCGCAAGTTCTGAGATATCATCGTGTGTTTTCACACTTTATATGTCCTTGGTGCTAATGCCACGCGAAAAAAACGACCTCATAGAAATTTTGTATAAGCATGCAAATACGAAAATTGATTCTCTCCTCGCCTTGTGCTCGCCACATGGCAACAGATATGCATATAGGTGGCGCTGCTCGACTCGCACAACAGGTTGCAGACGACTGTTTTCTCACCTGCTCCGGCTAGCAGACGGAATGATTCAACTAAGAGCAAATACCCATGCAGACAAATCGGGGGAATTCAAGTGTGTTACGGGCCAGGCATTGACATCACATTGAGAGACTTTAGAAGGAGTAATGCTACAGCAAGGCAACTAGAACGTTACCAGCAAATTACGCTGTTGACAGAGTGTCAAGTTAGTCACCTGACGCCCTGTGTATTTGATTCACTGCGGACTCGTGTCTATCGTTACATCAACTTTACTCGGCGGTCGTACGAGCGTGCAAACATTGTTACAATAAATGAGACAATTCCGTTGCGATTAATTTGGTCGCCTAATTTTGCCAAATGCTTTCTGCTTGGAGGTTCCAATACTTTTAGTCATAAGTCTACACATGTTAAATAGTCATAATAGTCTCAGGATCAGAGTTAAATCACAGAGGCAAAACAGAGAGAGAATGACACGAGACATCTGCGGCCTGGGCTCTAAGACTCAAAAACTTCCAACAGAGATGCCAATATCCATTGATCTTGGGTTCGAGTCCCAGATTCGTCCCAGTTTTCGTCCCAGATTCGTCATTGCTTTTTTGGTGAGCATCTACTGAGTTATCCACGCTGGAATGTCCTTCCGCATGACGCAGACAGGCCGTGGCGAAGATGTAATACTAAAGGGCGTTACACACCAACTCACTCACTCACTCACATTCCTCACTCGGGGATGGAGGGTAGCAGATGTAGATGAGGTAGTCTGTCGTACAGACCCTCATACAAATATATCCAATACAGCCCAGGCAAGAGTATAATGTTTGGCAAGTCTATAGTACTGCAGTTTCACGAACATGAAGAGAATCTCTGGGGTCCTTTTTATTATATATAGATAATTTTACAACTATTTTTTTTCTGTAAGACATGTTCATTTCCGAGACTAGATGTTAGTCCATACATAAGGTTCAATGCAACATTAATGCATTGATTCACCCAAACTGTCAGCACATCTTCCAAAATCATGCCTCAACAGCTGAAAATACAAACACCTTTTGACTCGTTAATCAGATGGCTAAGCAAGGATATCATAACTAGATTTTAGCAAGGGTTAACTGGGACATATGACGCTGTGATGGAATACCTATCTATCTGTGGGTGATTATGGCAGCAACGGTGCATATAATAACACCACGCAGTATCAACAAACAAGCTAGGGCCTAATCAACAACCCTGTAGTGGCCCAGTAGCAGACCGCCTTGACCGTGACGTAGGCGGTGTGCTTATCTCAGGGCTTAATTAAGGTGTCTGTGGGAGGCTACGGTTCTAATTATCATGAGAGGTAGTTGGTGCAAAACATTTCACGAAGCCCTTCTACCTTCATATTCATCACTGGCTCCCGATTTAACTAGTAAGACAACCCGTACGGGTCGTATCAATTTGAAACGAGATGCACATTATACATTTTAACGTTATCTTTGAGATAAACACTCTAACCATATTAAACTGACACCTTCTAAACTGCTGAAAGGTTTAGATATCTAATTCATTTCACGACGTAAACCTAACGCAAGGTATAACGAACGTCCTTAGGCAACTGATAATTGGGTACATGTTTCGCGAGGAAAGACTGTAAGATGTAGTATTATATTCTGCCACTTAGTAGGATAGCGTCCGGCAAGTCGAGGAGCTCATGGCGTCTTTAATTTCCTATGAAACGACGAAAGGTTGTTGCACTGGGAAACCTCAAATTGCCCCTTAAAGTTACAGGCTATCTAATGTGACAGAGTTGACGCTAGACACATCATTAGATAATATCGCCGTGGGGTGAAGGCAGGGTTAAGAAAAAGTGTTGAAATTAACACCGACAGATCAATTGCCTTCGGGCAACTGAGGGCAGTATTTATTTAGTGTTCTCATGTCTACGTTAGGGAGATGTGAAATATAGTTGTTAGTGGACTGAACGTTCGTGATGAAGTAAATAATGGACTGTAAGACCGATCTCTCAAAAAGAGATTGCTTTTATACATCCGTTGAAAAAACCCATTCGCATACGTTATAAAAGTCATGAATTATCTTCTCCGATATTTGATGAAAATAATAATGACATTCCTACACATACGTCTTGAGTGATGAGACATTGTCATCGTGTTGGTGATCAGGTGACACATATACTGGTTAAAACAAGACGGGTAAAGGGAAAGAAAAAACGAATGAGCGTGTTTCAGATTAACAGTAATAAGTATTTTACTAGTATGTGTTGTTTTATGTCTAACGCCGCACTCAACAATAGACAATCCCCTGATTGACATCATGAGCATCGATCAACGTAATGTGTGCATGGTGTGTGTGAGAGAGAGAGCGAGTACGTGTCAAGGGTGGGAAGAATACTAAGCACTTGGGGAAGTATGGTTTTAGGCAATATTACAGAGGGGACACATTAGACATGGGCTTCACGCATTTTACTCATGTGGGGAATCAAACCTGGGCCTTCGGCATGACGAGCGACCGCTTTAACCTCTGGGCCATTCCCACCACCCCTCATGGAGTGCAAGAGTACTGTTCCACAGTACTTGTAATTAAACCGTACCGGTCCTGTACGCGAATATAGTGTTGAGACAATCCAGCAATGGGGCCTGGAGAAAACACATCACATCACATCACATCACAACACAACACCACACAACACAACACAAAAGTAATGCCCAGAATCAGCATACGTATGATAATACATTTCGTTCCGACTCTCACAAAATTGCTGTCAAACGTGTGAGGATGATGGGTAATATTACCATCTACATTTGTCTTATAATAAAACATACGGGCGTACTTTCATACGACCGAATAACCTAAAACCATTATCATCCAGTCATGTAAAAACATTGACACATCGTCTGACATTACCAATGATTTTCATCTTCGACGTTTTCCACCAGGGTTCCAAAAACAGGCGCGAAAGACAGCACTTCTTCCGCAGGTAATGAGATAACAATCGTAACAGTTACGTACACATCTCTCACCATACGTAAAAACATGGGTCCACAATCATAAAGAAGGTGAATAGATAGAATGAAAATATAACGAAATGAGATGTACATTAAATAATAGTTAAATACACAGTGATACATCGTTCGTCACAAGCCCAGTTCCAAAACAATACCTCAGATTTACAGTAACACGCACTGAAGCATTGAACTAACAGATGACTGAAAGAAAATACCACCTTGCGGACATAACTGTCCAGCCAGGCAAACTATATTCAGTTCAGTTTGGCGGAAGATATGCGACGTGTTCTATTCGAATTAATCCAAATATTTGACAACACCGTGTCTACTCTCAATGTGTCAATCGACGATGCATCTGTCGGCGCGATACAAAAAAAGATTTCTCTGAAGGTGTAATCATGCATATGGACCAAAATAAGAAAATTCATTTATTCATCGTTTCCAAAGAATATGTACTATTTGGTATATATTTAAGCCGATAATAGATACAGCCTGAATAAGATCAGTGTCCGCCACAAACAAGTGCTGTAGTCAGGAGCGCGGTGCTATTACTCTTTGATGGATGAGTTGACAAATGCAAACGTCATCCCATACAGTAGAACAAAGCTTACCCTCGGAAACAGGCATCTGGAAAACGATACATAGATAAATCCCGTTAAGTCCGGGTGTCAGTTTTCAGAATAACAGACATTTATCCCAGGATAGATGGAGATTTTATTCCTAAGTTGTCTTCCCGAGACAGTGCCAAGGGATGTCTTTGTCGGTAGTCGCCATCAGAGGAACAATATGCTGGAATGAGTACTTGTAGTCTGGGGAATTACTAGCACAATGGAAATGATCATGAGCAAGACACATGTGTGTAATCATCTAGTCAACAGAAAAGGACAGTCTGTTTAACCACAGATGTATATCTAGGAACCTATACACGAAGTCCGCAGGGTAACTCAAACTCATATAACGAAATTATGATACATTTTATTAAAACGTTATTTCAATCTTACCAGATACATATGAACGAATGATTGTGATAGCGCATATCCTGATTTTTCAAACAAAATGACACACGGGATAAGAAAAGTTTGATGGATTGAAATAGCCTTTCAGAGTTCATGACACATTGTTTTGTGGCGTTCGCAGGAACACTGATAACATGGGGCAAACTCCGCATCCTTCTGATAACCCCGAGGTTAAACATGACGAGAGTAAGACATGTGTAATAGGAAATAGATAAGGGCAGAGGACAAGAGGGCTAACTATCTCGCCGCTACTGGGGAAATTCCAGAGCTGAGGAGAAATACTTCAAGTCGCCGGTCAGAATGTGGCCCATGGCTCTATCAGCCGTCCATTACTGCTGTCAAAACCATAATCCTCTTTCCTGTTATTTTAGCCAGAGGCGTCATAATATTGGAGTGGTCAGATTTGATGAAGTTCGCCATCGATTTCACGTCAGCATGTGACTTCCGTGACATTTACTTGTGATCGTTCCTGGCACAAAAGACGGAATTGTAGGGTTTCCTTGCCGTAATTGCAGTAAACAGGCATGACTGCAGATTGCATGAGTTTGACCTTACTACAGAAAGACTGGGATTGTGGAACTATTTAAGTGACTGAATACAAAAAATAATAAATTTCAACGTGACTACGGCGGAGATTTCTTATGTTTGTGGAAAGGGTTTTTTAGCGTATAGCTTATAGTTATACTTTCGGCGTAACAAATATTCATTAATCAGTCTGTCGAAATCCAATTTGTACAGTTTTGAGTTGTTTTATTGCAATTGCGTAAATAACATGTATGAGATGAACTTCTAAACATCTAGCCAACATTAATTATTTAATAATTTTAAAAGTTTAACATTTTCGAGACTGTGACTTGGATTTCTTGCCGTTTTGAATAGTAGACATTCTGGTCAATACATGTTGCCGATCTTGTAGAATTAATACGACAATAAACCAAATAATCGATTTCTCAAATTACATTTTCAGCCTTGGGTAAAATATTCCCAATATGTCTGTCTGATATTGACTAACGACTATGAAGGGATGGACCGGGGAGGTAGACTCTGACAACCGCTATTGTTAATGCTCGTTTGACAGTGAATAATTCCTATCGTGATTGGCACAGATTGTGCATAGGAACAGACCGGGCTCGAATTACACCCAGGGCGGGGCAACACGGGAACCGTGTGGCATTTGGTTGCTAAGATGAACAGGAAGCCAGAGACGGGGGGGGGGGGGGGGGGGGGGGGGGCAGATGGAGATATTGGTAACAAGAACGGGCCCTGTTTGTTGACGATACAGTATTCCATTATTCTCCAGCTGAAGGGGTATAAGTCTTAATAAGAGGTGCAATGTCACGGCAATGTGATAACACAGGCGCTATGTTCATGTAGTTCATTCAGCTGTCATAGATAGGAAATGGTTATCTAACCAAAAGAGTAAGACACAGACATAAACACAGGGGCATATTTGAAGAAACTTAACCTTCACCCTTTCAAACAGTCGGGGGCCTAAGCAATATATTGCACACATGTATATTGTGACGGGCAGGAAGAATATGATTATTTTTCTGAAATGTCTAATCCTTTTATGCGTCTTCTCGTTCTCTGATGCGGTGTCACTCTATGTTTGGTTGTGTTGGAATACCGATATGTAAATATTTACAAAAATCATTTTATCTAGTAGGCCGATAATAAAATGTAAAGATAACATAAGGCATGTGGAGATAGAAGTGTCCAAATTGTCAAATTCCTTGTCAGCAAATTAAATGGCTTTCTTCAAAGACTAGAGATAGAGGGTGGAAACATAAACAGGGCTGCGATTGCTGTTTACTCGGGGAACCTGTATCCATGCAATGCGGTGCTGGCCACCATATACAAATCCCCGTGTGTCCGATATGAAAAGGGGGAATCTTTTATTTGTTTACCCTGTGGGAAATTATTACCGGAAGCTTTGCGATAGACACTCTTCACTTTCATTTTGTCTGGTTGAGACAGCAGTTTATGATACCGTTGGGTCTGGCTTGACGAAGGCTCGCCTTTATCTGTTTACAGCTAGTGTCATAAACTGCCCCCAAAATACAGGTCAAACATACACTTGTATAGTTAAAACAATAAACAATTGGTTGGTCGGACCAAATGCCGACCGTCATTGAAACTGATGCCTAATCATTCTGACAAGGCCCATCTGGCCATTGTAGACCCATGGACATCACTGAACCCTCAGGCAATTATACAGTTTGACATGATTTGTCTTTTGTTTGTTCTTTTCTGTGGACACAGTTAATAGTCCTGTTGTAAAACCATTAGCCATTGTTTGATTTTATTTGGCCATTTAGGTTTGTGTCAATCCTTAATTGTATAAGAGCACGACACATAATGTGAGCCTTCTGACCTTCAGTAGAATATGCCTTGTAAGCACAGCCTTGACTGACAGCAAGAGATTCGTGGCACAGGCTATGTGGCTATGTGTCGATAGGTCTGGCTTCGTTTGACAGGAAACCTGGCCGCATTTAAGGGTCAAGCCGTAAAATAAAATGTCAACACTGACGCCTAGAATATGATTAATCATACACAATGGTCGGGAGAATATTGAATAGATTGCAAAAGTGCAGTTTTATTTGCCGAAATCATTGAGAGCAGTTACACAGGGGTTTGTCCTTTTTTCAGCCTTTGCTTGCTACCTAAAACGTTGAAATAGTCCACATTCAGCAGCCACCCGTGAACATTTTTGTAATAATCCGCAGACTGTCTCAATTGTGAAACAATGGGTCGTTATGGGGCGGGCAAGGGATCCTAATGTTGTGGCACGTATCACCGAGGCTTTCATCGGGGTTGGACAACAATACCTTGGTGTGATTTGTTCATGTTTAACATTGGCGAAGTAATGCTAATTGGGGCAAGACGGATATCTTAGTTTGACTGAAGCTTTTGTTCTGTTGAATGAACCTGAAACTGTTGACGGAAGAGCCAGAGACTAATTCTGAGAATTTCAAACCTTTCCTTGTTGGATAGACTTTCATTTCATAAACACATATACAAAGACATAATATTTGCTCTACCGCGATATTGCAATGACACAGTGGCAGTGGTGATCATAAAAAAAATCTGGCATCACACCACACATACAACTTCCAACTGTTTTGGTGGTACACGTGTTGTAAGCAATGCACAAAACACCAGGTACTCGGTGTAGCACGGACGTCATCAATTCTCTCAGAATTGCAAAACTGACGCATCGGATAATCTCAACCATGCATATTTCTATTAACCAAATAAAATTTTATCCGGGGTTCATTAAACAGCTGAGGGCTGGGTTTATCATGTTTTAATTTAATAGCAAGGCTATAAACCTATCTCCTTGCGGTACAACCACTGTGGTATCGCCAAGATAAAACATAAATATCGTGCAGAGACGGTCTGCAATCGGGTTTTATCTGACATAGTTTAGACAGTTGGAGTGCTTTGGAGTGGTCTCTATGACAAAGAATCTTTTCACAGGAAAAATATGCTGGGCAGGACACGGTGATATTTCCGTGAGAACATATTTCAAGTCAAGCCACTTGATGTTGTTTGCTCAACTCGACGGTATGTCATACACAGAACAGGTCTTCCCCTTTGCCAGGAGATAAGGTCAAGTGTTTAGGGGTGTAGAAACCACACATGCCTCCCTTGAAATTGGCTGGAGATGTTGTTGTGGTATGATTGGGGCACTTGGTTTCAAGAGAACAGATACTGATAATTAATAGACGTCATCAAATCAGGATACTATCCCAGAAATCGGAATGTCTACCGAACCTGCACGGGTGGAACTGTTTTTTAATTGTCCTTCCTTATTACATTAGTAAATGAGGGAGTATGGTTTTACGCCGCTTTTAGCAATATTCCAGCAATAGCACGGCGATGGACACAAGAAATGAGCTTAACACGTTGCGCCCATGTGTCGTATCGAGCCCGGGTATTGACCACCAGGCTACCCCATCGCCCTTCTTACATTAGGTCTGTTGCCAGACTGATACCAGACATGCTTGATTATGAATCATGTTGATATTTCGCAAAATCTGTGACAGCTGTGCACCCGTATAGAGAGTCCAACACAACACATTTTAGGAACCTAGAGTGAGGGAGTGCATGTTGGTTTACTCCGCTTCATGGTATTCCACCAACAATAACACCACACTGTTCTCGGGGGTCAGGGTCAGGCAAACCATAGACTTCTAGTATGAGAACGATGACACAGACTAGGTAAACAACTTTGGAATTAGGGGGACAAGCACGGAATACTGGACAGCTTTACTGCCACAATATGCACATTGAGGACCGAGGACCTATTCTACCTCGTAGTCTGTCATACAGACCCTGAAACAAATATATCCAATACAGCCCATGCAAGTCTATAATGTTTGGAAAGTCTAGATTACTGCAATATCTGAAAATGAAGAAAGTCTCTACGCTCTTTTTTTATTATATTTCGTAATTAATTTCATAACTGTTTTTTTCTGTAAAATAGTTCATTTCAGAGACTAAATGTCAGTCAATCGACCTCTGGACCCAGGAGAATACAACAACGAACCAAAACCATCACCAGTACGCTTGCTGCCTACGAAATCGATACAAACCACATTTGAGAATTGAGAAATCCTTTTATTAAAATAAACTCTTAATTCATGATCTCATTGAACAAAACCGTGTTTCCAAAAAGAAAAACACCACTGCTCATCAAACTGGAATCAGACTTCCTAATATAAGAAGAAATCCATTTAACATGTTTAAAGAGCCAGACCCCAAAAAATTAATTATGTTTGCTAATTTCACGGTGCGGGGATCCTTAATACCACATTGGCAGATTTGCGCATCTGAAAAAAATCCAATTTATTTGGCTAAGGGAAGGCTTCAATTTATACCCTAGTCCGATCCTGTGTTTATTGTATTCCTAAATCTCCTGGGATTTTGTCAGGAAATGATGATCCAGATCCGCTTTCCAGCAGTCTCCAGGCAGTGAGGAAGTTGTTGTCTTCACAATTGTTCTTAATAAAACATTGTATGTAGGCTAGGTCCTCCGCCAACAGGTCAACAGTGAAGGCCAGATTACGTTACTGTACCACATATAGCTACTTCTAACAAGAGTACGTTTGTAGACCACAGACAGCCTTGATAGTAATACTTGATGTTATGTGGTCAGATATGGTATTCGCGTGTGTGTATTATCGATGCTCTTCATTACGCAAATAAATGTGTATTAACATAACATCGTACCAACGAATGCTCGGAGCTAAACGGTTAGAGCTTCGTTTAATGCATGCTCAGTTTGCGGACTACCATAAAACCATTGCATATCACACAACGATCTGGTCTACCGGGTACCCATTCGCTGCTGGGTGAAGAGAGGCGTTTTGTATTTCGAAAAAGCACAAGCCACACGACCCTTTCATAAATCATAAGAAATATCTACTAAAAACGGAGTCCATTGTACGATTCCGAGGTACTTGATATGACAACACGATATGCTTTATCACATGTGTTTCATTGTGGGGCAGGACCGAAACCCAAATTTACCGATTGAGGCCACAAGCCAGCTACTCTACACCACCAGCGTTGCCGAACTGCACGTGAACTGTGCCACTGCCATTCATGGCATCATTCTGACAGGTCTGAGCGATATTCCACCAGGACACGCCGAACAAGCACACTGCCCTCTAGCTGGCCACTGTTTAAAACGTCAACGCCAGACAAAAATCAGTTTCGATTATCTGCCGACACAAGTCCAAGTTTAAGAGTAAAAGGTAAACAAAAACATAAATGAATGGATTGCTGAAAATCAATCGTGACACCGGGTGTTCGCGGATAGGGTAAGCACGTCCAGCCCTACCGTCAGTACCCACAACTCACACAACTTGCATCACAAGCAACACGGTGCATGGCCCCCACATGGCACAGCTACATGTGTACAATCGTGACACCGGGTGTTCGCGGATAGGGTAAGCACGTCCAGCTCTACTGTCAATACCCGCCACTCACACAATTTGCATCACAAGCAACGCGGTGCATAGCCCCCACATGGCACAGCGACAAGTGTTCTAAGTCCAATGAGACCGGGATTTTGTTGTGTAATGATTTTAACGTTACGTTTTCGCAGCTTCAGGATAAGCATTTTCAAAGAAAGTATTTTCAAGGTAAAAAACGGAAGGCACGAAAAACATTGTTCGGGTAACGCTAAAAGTTCAAAGTAGCTGTGTATTTCTTCATACACTGAGGGTCATTGCCCGTCGACAAAAAACGGATTAAAATACAGATTCCATAACTCGAACACCAGCATACCAGACCCACTCGGACGTTCAACCCTTTGTTTCTTCAGTTGCTGTGGATTCGCTTGAGTAAAGTCTTGGTATGTGAAAGGAACGTTATACAACGCATTGTAGAAATGCATCCATCTTCACTATTTGTCTGCCAGGTTTGAAAACGTCGGCATATTTTGACATCTCGCCTCAGTTGTAGAACATTTTGTTTACCTTGCCCACTGAAATCTCTGGAATTTTTATTGACAATCCCCTTGAGTGTTGTACAAGTGTCTAGAAGCTACAGGAGATAAGTCAGCCCCACTGTGAAGTAATCTGCTGTAACATTTACACGTCATGCAAAACCATTAGCAACCACCTGGACCTCAGAACCAGAGGCGCGCGAAGAGCTGGGTATGGCAAGAAGTGCATTGGGGGGGGGGGGGGGTTGTGGTGGATTGAGCAGGGCTGGGCTTTTTTGTTTTTGTTTTGTTTTTTTAATGGGGGGGTCGGGGGGGGGGGGGGGGGGGGGGGGGGTAATTGTTCCTACATGAACCCTCATACCTAAGTCGATGTTACAAAATGCTATTTCCTTGAACATGACACGAAACATACTTTTGAATGTTAATACGAACTTACTGCATGTCCACTTCAACCAAACATAAAACTTCTTCCAATATTGTGTAACCCAATTCCGACAACATTGCTTACATCGTACATAGTCTTGTGACACTATCTCCCCGTGTCAAACTAGCCCGTTTATCTATCAAGCTAGATAATAGTTTGGGTCTATTAAAACCAGCGAACACCTGCATGTTCCCAGAATGTAGCCAACATGTTCGCGATCCCGTGCTTTAGTCTGCAGGAAACATGACATTCCTTACAGAATAGTCCTCATCTCTGCTAATGCTTAGAACATGTGACGTCAACCCCCACAGCGTTGATTTCCTGACCCCCTCCACAAGGCCTACAATTACTATGATTAAAGACAAACACAATACGTGGCTATCTGCTTAATTTCCCTCGCCACTGTACCTCTAACTCATTAGGTGTATGACTTGTGAAATAAACGTCCCTTGGATTGAAACCAACACCTCCCAAGAACAAATTATGTGCATCTTGATGAATGGAGATGCATTAATGGTTGCAGTAGACATATGTTTTTCATAATCCATGTCATACATGACACTGGGACCCCTTATGTTTGAGAATCAACATCATGGGTATTACTGCCATTTTCACACGACCTGTGTAACAGCGAGCATTTCACAAAGAGGAGGTTACTCTTACCTGATGTATCCCATATGCTGATCTGTATCCTGTAGGTCTCTGATACATTATAGGTGGATGTGAAAGTATCAAAACCGGTTGGTGTGTAGGTCTGAAAAAAATCATCAAAAGGGATTCATCATTTGAGTCTAATACGAATGAGAAATACGAGCAATACGGATTACAAATTCAAGGGAGATAATTGGTAAGAAATCACGCGAGGACTTTGTCAGGGCACATATATCAATCAGCCCATCTTAGATAACTATGAAAATATTTTCACCCACTCCACAAGAGAAGTCGGAAGTTTGGCATGCTTTCAAAACAGCTGATAACCATGAAAGCCCGCATGAAATGGTCGAAGACGTGTCTGGAAGGCAGGTGAAACATCTATTACTGTCTGCATCTCAACACGGCGCATACTTTGTAGATGCTTTGTGGCTAAAGCCTCCAGCAGAATTCCCATCAATCTGACAGTGACAACTGCGATGATTATCAAGCAATAATGTGAAAAGGGCACAGAATATTGCAATAGGTGAAAGTACTCTTAGAATCTGGATCCCGTTTTTTCCACATTCTGTAACAGATCCTACTTATGTATTGTGAAAGATGATGGAATATTATTGGGGTGAGGTGGAATTGGGTTTAACGTCGCGTTCAAGATTATTGCACAAATAAAGTGTTCGTGTGTGTGTGTGTGTGTGTGTGTGTGTGTGTGTGTGTGTGTGTGTGTGTGTGTGTGTGTGTGTGTGTGTGTGTGTGTGTGTGTTCGGTGTGTGTGTGTGTGTGTGTGTGTGTGTGTGTGTGTGTGTGTGTGTGTGTGTGTGTGTGTGTGTGTGTGTGTGTGTGTGTGTGTGTTCGGTGTGTGTGTGTGTGTGTGTGTGTGTGTGCTTGTAGTTGTACTTGTCCGGACAAATGCCGATTTTATAAAGCGATGTTACTGAGATACCATGCCGCAGTTCAACACGAAATCCCACTCAGACACAGTACACAGTACACTTGAACCGACCAGTTCTTATTTTAGCCTCTAAATGCCAAGCGCCAGACAGGATAACAACAAGTACCATCCTCTAACGTCTTTTGGTATGACGCGGCCGGGGATCAAACCCAAGACCTTCCGCTCTCCGGGCGGACGCTCTACCACTAGACCACGGAGGCGGTCTGGCATACGACTGACAAACAGAACGAAGATGATCATGAAGCTAAAGTATAGCCAAATGTATATCACCCCATTATTCGTTTGTACGATGAAATTATTGAAATTGCAGCGTAACGGAATAAATACACATTTCTCACAGAAACCCTTTGGGTTTTAGTTTTAACAATAGAAGGAGCTGTTTCCTTGTCCAAATTAACAGCGATGTCATAATGGCACTTTAGCTGTTGTCAAAGACTAGGATAGCCGTTTATACGCATTGCGGCTCATTGGTGTTGAAGACATTAATTTACGAGACATTTGATATATTCTCATACAGTTTCAGTGTAGCGTGAAAAGCTCATGTACACAGCTCTCTGATGCATCGAAGCAATCCTGTATCACACTCCACATTACACGGCCTAGTTCTACCGCCAGCCATAACGCTATTCATCTAATGAACGGACCAGTTCCACCGACTTAACTTATGCCTAATTAATTTTCCCAAAGTCGGCAGTCTCCGGTAACGGGCTCGCGCCTGGCACAAGACGAGGTTCAGATTAATTCATACCAAAACACAAAACAAGTTATGTGACTATGCTACTTAGCGCTCATATATTAAAACAGGTGCACGTATTGACTATCCCTGACTCTAGTTTCAAAACACATCTTAAAATTAATGACCTTAACAAATCATGAAAAAAGTTTTAAAGTAGTTTTCCGGAGAGCCTTCCTCGCTAGGATTTGCTGTTCCATTTTTTGTACCTCGATGTTTGAATTTTAGAATCAAGTGAAGTGAGCGTGGACAGATTGCGATTGTGTACATATCGTCAGTCTCAAATCGGCTTGAAGGATGATTGCGAGAACGAACGATGCTGCTGTCATCATTTATGCTGACTTCAACAATTATCCCACGAGGGTTCGTTGTAGCTTATATCATACCGTCAGCGTCATACCGTTGTAGCTATGGTAAACTTGATCATATGATATAGATTTGCAGGGATTTAATTAACTGATGCTTGTGGTGTATTGGTGCATAATTCTAGTTTTCGTAAATTCCGTCAGACATATAATCGAAACAGTTCTGGAGACTGGAATTAAGCAGGACTAAATCCGTCCTGCAAAAAAACGCCATCAGCAAATTGCCGATGGCATTTAATCAATTCAATTAAAGAAAAGAAAATTGGCTGATTTCCCTAGCTGAAGCCATTGCTTGACGATTTTAACCTGGTACGTATGCATCCATGTTCAGGGCTCAGCGTAAGCAGTATGTGCGCCCAGATTGAGTATGTTTATAACACCTGCTGATGTAGATATTGTAGACACAATATCCATAGCTTAATTTTAAAGTTACTTTACCAAGATAACATTTTCTCAACTTTTTAAAAGTTTTGACCTCGATTTATCTCACAAACATTCGGGGCCAAACGAAGAAGTGACGTAGCCCAGATCATGTGTATACAGATTGTGTTCTTATGTCCAAACATCAAACATGCAGAATCTAAGAATCTATTTCAAACTCCTTGCAAAAAACTCATCGCAAAAAATCATGTCCTTGGCAATACTGTTCCACGGTGATCTAAACACACACTTCCTAAAGTAGTGACATTTAAGCCTATTGCGTGGCCAACACATGCCAACGATAACGACCCCAGATGTCAGCGCTAATTACCCACGTGATTTGGTTTATTTTACAGCAAGGTTAAATTTACCATATAATCAGCTCCATGACAGGCAAAGGTCAACGGTCAACAAACTCAAGAATGGCTTATGTTGATGTAACCAACATGTAACATTACGCCTGTCATCCGGTGGTTCAGTATTCCTTAGACTGACATTTGGTCCCAGAAATAAAGTTATCTTTTTTACAAATCTATATCTACAAAATAAAAAGAATAAAATCCAAATGGAGCCTCAAACAATCCTTAATTTCAGGCAGGCAGCTGAGGCAATCTAGGCAAGCCAAATCATTCTTGACTTGTGTTGAACTCCTTTTTAAGTTTCTTCTTTAGGGTCTTGGTAGTCCCGCACCATGAATGTGGAATATATTTATTTTAAGAAAAAAAAATATCTAAAAACGCATACAAAAGCAATTCTAGTCAGCGCTAGCTGGCTCTATGAAATCAGCATCGGGAATTTTTTTTATTTTTAGAGTCAAGAAGGGTATTGTGTGATATAAGATTTCATAGACTAAATGTTAGTCTAGGGTCTGTGAGACAGGCTAAGTATTCCTGAGAGAATTATATTTTGTTAATATGAGATTTTATAGACTAGTTTTCATGTTGTGTGAACACGTGAACACCAGAGAGTCAGCGAAAGTCAACTGTGAGACTGTGCCGCTAATGTAGCGAGCGTGTCATCATGCGTTACAAGACGTGTTAGTGAGTGTGTCAGGTGTTGCTTACAGTTAGCGAGCGTGTCACCATGTGTTTCAGAGCGTTTCATCATGTTTCGTACTGTTAGTGAGTGTATCATCATGTGCTGACGATTGTGTCATCATGTGCTGGTAAGTATGTCATCTTATGTTACTGCTAACGACTGTGTCATGTGTCATTTACTGTTAGCGAGCGCGTCATCATGAGCTAGAAATCTTGGCATGGGCTTGTGGTTGTGCCATCATGTGTTACTCCTAACGACTGTCATGATGTGCTAGTGTGTCACCATGTGCTCCCGAGCGTGTCATCATGTGTTAGAGAGTGTCATGTGTTAGAGAGTCTGTCATGTGTTAGAGAGTGTCATCATGTGTTAGAGTGTGTCGTGTGTTAGAGTGTCATGTATTAGAGAATGTGTCATCATGTGCTAGAGAGTGTGCCATGTGTCAGCAAGGGTCTCATCATGTGTGAGTAAGTTATGTGTGCAATGAGTGTGTGAGACGGCGTGGGTGCCATCATGGGTGATTGTTCATCATGCAACCACGCGTCAGTGGGAACGGTCTGACACCCTGTTGTGAACAAACAACCAACACTTCATAGCTCCTAACGGGGTAGCACAATAAAAGAAGCACAAACACCACAAGGGTAGAATTAACAACAGCAGATACAGGGTTGAGACAAATCAGGATTAAACAAATCTACACGCTTAAGTACTTTCTCGTTCTCGTTGTCGTTAAAAGGGTATTGCGTTATTCCTTCTAATCTCCGCAACCACGTGGCAAACACATGGGCCTTCCCTAGCCCTGCCCGCAGCAGGACATCAGCATGTTCGCAATAGGAAGAGATGACGGCTGATTGTATTCTTGGTCAGGCAATGTTCGCGCTGGGTATTTGACTTGCACCAACTTGAACGTATTGAGTTTCTGCACGCAACAGGCTGTTGGACAGACATCTATGTTTTCGTTGAAGCTTCAATGTATCAGATGGAGCAGTAGTAGTAGTAGTAGTAGTAGTAGTAGTAGTAGTAGTAGTAGTAGTAGCCTTGCTCCAAGGCTTCATTGAAAGAATATTCCACTTATTGCATATTGGTAATCAACAAGACTGCATAGACCAAAAGTACTCTAAGTACGTCAGTATTATAATATTTACATATTTGTGTAGAAGCAAAACAAGTAGATTGCATACAAACTTCATGGTAGACAGTTCGGGTGAATAGGTCAGTAAATAGTCCTTTAAGCCTCTGAGTAGAAATATTGGTAGTAGTAGTAGTAGTAGTAGGAGGAGGAGGAGGAGGAGGAGGAGAGGAGATGAATCTTAGTTACTGTAAGAATGTGGCACCCTGTGATTGCTCACTCTTAAAAAAACCTACATTCTATCATACACAGCACTCATATCAATGCTCATTCTGTTGTCCCAGAATCAGCCTGGGAGCGTCATTGTCACCGTCTACAATATGTCTAATCTCGTTTACATAATCTATAACACAGCTGGGGGAGGTATGCGAGTAGTTGGACGTTTCCGCGGCGTAGCCGGATCGTAATGCACATATGATGGGTGGGGATGGTCCAGTATGTTACACTATTTCTCCACCACGACAGTCTCAGAGTGCTAGCGAGTCGTGCCTTTCTTAGGACGCGGAAGTCAACTTGACAATTCTGGAAGTTTGGTAATTAAAAACGCAGACTTCCGGTAATTTGAGCCGCAAGGCACGAATCCAGGCAAGTTTCCCACACTCTACGAAGGACACTACCACCCAGACAAGTTGTGTAATTTGAGAACTTCATATGAAGGAAAGTAAAGTTCTCGAGTTGTTTCATCGCTAAGAATGTTTATTTTTAGACGTTGATAAAAGGAACATACAGTCATGGTGTGGGTTCTCCACAACCAAAGGGCTTCTACAACTTTGAAGAATAATTTGCCGGTCTGTGTGAAATAACAACAAATAGGAAGACTAGGGCATAAAGGATGGGCCTTTAATTATAGCCGAGGCGGTGATTTTTCATTCATGAAGTACTTCTGCGACCCTTCCGAACAGTTGCTCCTTTTTCATGACCCTCCCAACAGCCAAGTTTGTTGTCATAAAAATCATAATTACTTTGAAAATAAGGTTACCTTATTCACACCCCTGTCACCTTTGTCATATGTGATGACAGTAATTGAAATTCAAAATAGTGTTTGTTTGTGGTTTAACGCTACACTCAGTAATATTCCATCTATATGACGGCGGTCTGGAGATAATCGGGCCAGACAATCCAGTGATGGACATCATGAGCATCGATCCACGCAATTGGGATACGATGACATGCATCAACGAGCCTGACCACCCGACCCTGTTAGTCGCCCCTTACGACATGCTTAGTCGCCAATTACGGCAAGCATGGGTTGCTGAAGACCTATTCTACCCCGGATCTTCACGGGTCACAGCAAAGTGACGGCACTGTTCCCATACCAAGTTTCATCTGTCTGATCAGTTTAGTTTTAGAAACTTTTCTCGTGAAAACAACACAAACAAGCACAAAAACTTGCAAAAAGCGGAGCAGAGTGTGATGCCCCCCTCTAAGACCAACAGAAGGCTCCCAGCGAGCAGCCACGCGACGACTCCATGCAGGCGGAACAATCTGCAGTTCACATCATAAATATTTCTTTTCGTCCACGGATGGCAGTAAAGATTTCCAAATATGCATAAAAACAACAACCGTGTCCTTCCAGACTTAATTTGAAAACCGTGAGATGTATGGAATGACGACGCGTCTTACAGTTAAGAATGTAAATAGAATGAGGGAGGACAGCAGTGAAAGGCGATTGGATGGGGTTTGGTGGGAATGGTGTGAGAGCGGCCGTATTGTGAGGAGACAATTTGAAAGGGGTCCTAAACGAACTTTTTCATAATGTAGTTGTCAATCCTAGACCTTTAACAATACTTTGGGGAAGCAGAAGGAGAAGACTTATTGTACATAAACACCCAAAGAGGGCAGGGTACAAACATGATCTCTGATGCATAATTTACAATATCTCACCTATACAATAGAGCATCAGGATAAGTGGATGTTTCAGTATGGGCCGATAAAATACAAACCACTCGACTCGAATAAACTGCCTTCAGAATCTAAAATTTTATAGAAGCCTGGCGACAGCAATAGTAACGAGTGGGGTAACAACATGGAACTGCTGCCATGCTGTTCTCCTTCAGCGACTGACGACTGTTTAAGAATTGTTTCGGATTATTTCTTCTTTCTCCTTTCCCAAACTATCAATTGATTCAGAACAGCAGGAGTTGCTAAAACTTCCGAAAAATATCTAATCTGACGACAACTCCATATAACTGATCGTCTTTGTCATCGAAAAAGCGTTTCAGTATCGACCGCTGGGGTAATATACAAGGGAATGGTTCTCAATAATCAGTTTTAGCAGCTCAACCAACACGAACAGCAATAATAAGGTGAAATGGCGTCCATTTCACGAAACTGCATACACGTCTATGGGTCCTGACACTAGTTAGGGGCAATATTGGCAGCCAACCCCGAACATAATATCGGCTGATTGTCTTCTGTTATTGCAATTTCATGAGCAGACGACACGAATTTTCCCGCGCCTTATGATAGCAGACGAGCAACTGCACGGGCCGTCTATCTGCAGGCATGACTACCGCGCGGGGCTTAAAATGTCCCATTACAGCGTTTGGTGTATAATATGGAGCATGGCAGTGTGTGAAAGTGTGGGGATGTTACAGTTGACCTTTTAACTACACGGTGTATATGTTGGATAATTGGATTTCTGCTCCATGTTTTTACACATGCTTCTCGTGGGGTTGCTCCATTAAGTGATCTTGTTTTTCGTCATCTGTCACCCTCCTGTCTGCGCAAGACAGCTCAGTGGGCAAATGTCGGATGAACGCCGGACGGAGTATAGGTTTAGAGATAGACCGGGATAACACACAATGTTATTGCTCCAGGGCTTCTAACAAGAATATATTGGCATAGTTTGTGGTTATTGCTCCATATGGAGTCCTAAAATCTGTCAACGAAGGCTATAATACAAGATGGATCAAGTTGTTCAGCACGGATTCAAGCACATGTTACCCACTATTAATAGAATGGCTATATCCATAGGCTAGATCAGTTGGCCCTTTAATACATGTTGTATGAAAACTAATAATAAATATAAAACATCATAAGCTATCCTTGGTTCTGCACGTTTGACGCCTCAGATCCCGCACACGGTTTGACAGCTGACATTTTGTAAGACACCATCAGATTAATGATGTTATGTTTGACATTTCCGGAGCGTCTGCCAGTTTCGACAATCTAATGTAATATGACGTTTTTAAATATCTTGAAATTATGAACAAAGATCAGTGGTATGGTACAGGTGTACGAGTGGAGGTATGTGTCTTCACGTGTTCATAACATGGCAACAGACAGCTTGACAAATTGTCAGAGGCGTTAAGTTTCAGGGCATATTGAAACACATCCATTTTCCTGGACGTTCCTGATTACTTTTAGAGATCATACCTAACTGTACCAAGGAGACTGTCGCCACCGCATTGCATCAGATGATTTGATATGGAAGTCTCTGGGATAGTTAAGAAGTTACAGCCATCAACGCAAGTATTTCTGTAGGTGCAACAGGTACAGGCTTCTCGGACAACTAATGGTTTATGGTCGTCTCTTGGACTGGTAAGGAACTGTCTGTTGACGTCTCAGACGAGCGTGTAAGAGCAACAGCAGATTTCTACATGGCACCGAGCAGAGATAGCATCGATAACACAGGTCGTATGGTTGTGAACTATCTGACACATTGCCGGCCTGATCAAATCCCAGGCCTTATCGTCTCACTTGCTGACAGATTGGCAGGTGTTTTGATTTCACTACAGGGTGATTGAGAAGGTCAAGACTGATATATAATGTCCGCATAGTTTTCATATTTGGAAATGATGTAGTCAGCAAATTATAGCAAAATTTGCCTGTGCAAGGTGCAGTAAGGCCTCCGGGTAATACAGCGTTTCACATAATTAATAAAATCAATTGTATGTAAAGTTTCTGGTCACGTCACACATCGTATGAAGCGAATTACACATAAATGTTACTGTTAGGTAGTTAACATCATGAACTTAAAACAAACCTATCAAAATAAACAAACTGACTCAGTTATTTTATGCCAAATAAGGTAAAACAATATTGAGCAACACACGTATATTAATATGAGAATTTAAGTTCATTGGTTAGCAGAAAATCCGTAACCATATAATTTTTAAAAATGTGGCCTTATTGCGCTACGAGACACAACAGGGAGTTGATTGAACAAGATGCCCACAGCCCACCAATTTCTGTCCATACTCATCTGCCAGTGTGTCATCTGGGACTTGTTCTAAACCCTTAATAGCGTTTTGTGTCGGGAGTTTGACTTTCAAAGACTAAATAGATATTGACAATGCCACGCATGTGAAGAGAGTGGGTGCATTTTTTGTTTAGCGCCGAAGTTCGCAATGTTCCAGCTACGTAAAAGAAAGCTGCAATTCAATAAGTCTAAGCAAAGACGTATATACAATATACATATCTATATACGTCATTGGTCTAAGCAAGCCAAATTTAAACCATTGATTGAAGCATGAACGACGATACACTCAATACGGTGCCCGATGACAAGTAATACATTAAGTCAAGTCATTGAGTCTGACTACCAAATCTTCTCTCATCGGCTTTAATGACAGACATGGGACCTATTCGTTCCCACAGTTACATGGGTGAACACATCCATGATGCCTGCTCTAACACACCAGGGGCGGTGGGGTAGCCAAGTGGTAAAAGCGATCGCTCGTCACGCTGAAGTCCCAGGTTTGATTCCCTACACGGGTACAATGTGTGAAGCCCATTTCTGGTGTCATCCGCCGTGATATTGCTGGAATATTTCTAAAAGCGGCGTAAAACCCAAATCACTCACTCTCTAACACATTGGTCAATATATAAAGGCCCGTAAAGGTCCGGGGTAGAATAGGTCTTCAGCAACCCATGCTTGCCGTAAGAGGCGACTAACGGGTGGTCAGGCTCGCTGACTTGGTTGAAGCATGTCATCGATCCCAATTGCGTGGATCGATGCTCATGATATCAAACACTGGATTGTCTGGTCCAGACTCGATTATTTACAGACAACCGTCATATAGCTGGAATAGTGCGGCGTAAAACAACAAACAACAAACCAACCAACCAATATATAAAATGTCATGTCCAAGTAATATATAATATATTATATATTTATATGTTTCGCAGCTTGGGCTATTATTTCATCTGCGTAGCGTCACGTGTTCGTCACAAACGTAGTCGTAGTAATCATCGCGGTATAATTGATGGCGAGTGACACTTGGTGTCAATTACGCTGCAATAACACAAGTTGCCAGCACAATGGGATGGTCGGCATCCCTCGATGCCAGGAGCCATTACCTGCACGTGGTACTGCTGATGGTGTATAAACGTTGATCTCTGTACAAAGACATTACTGTCGGCCATGTATGTTAGGTATCCACAGCAGACAGGGAGACGCATGTCCCAGCCACTGAAACATTGTGAACCTGCAGCGCGTCTGACGGAGTGGAGGCTGGGGGTTGGGTTGAGACCGCATACTATTTCTGAACTGCTTAAGACATACGATAAAATAGACCAAATAGCTTTCTTGTAAAACCTCAAAGAGCCATTAAATTAGAATACAGTTACACGCAATCGGTGCGCGTTTTGAAACAGCTTTATTAATCATTGCTATGTTAACAAATGTCACATTGCTTCTAAAATAAAGTGTATATATTACTAGGTTTGTTAATTCCATGACTTGTTCTTGTTGCTGAAGCAATACCGATGAGCCGTTAAGGTCATTCCATGTGATCAGTAGCCCCTCTTCCACGGGATGTTGGATATCAATATGATTTTATTCTTGACCGGGGCTCAATGATATAGAGATGAGGCCCTGAACCAGAAGCTACATTCATTCGTAGAACTGTCATCTGTCCGGGCTGAACGTGTGAGAAGAGCGGTTTGGTTTGACACCGCCTTGAACATTATTTCAGAATAGCCCGAAGTGATGCAGGTAGACTTTGCTATCGCTGCTAAATGATCGGCATACCTCATGTAACTGAAATACTGAATAATCGACGTGTTGTGAGGAGCACAATATGTGTGGATCAACTCCCTCACGTACAAAGTGATGATTTATTCTTGACCGTGGCTCCATAAGATGAGGCCTTGAACCAGAAGCTACATTCATTCGTAGAAACGCTATCTGTCCGGATTGGACGTTTGAGTGAGCGATTTTGGCTTGACGGCGCTTTGAACACTATTTCAGAAAAGCCCTGAGTGATGCATGTGGACGTTGTTGAACGTGCATAACGAAATGCACATGAATCTCGGATAACATAATATGTTTATTCTTGACCGAGGATCAATGGTACAGAGGTGAGACCCTGAACCAGAATCCACATTTAACATTCATTCAACGCGTCGAAATATGTTATCTGTGTTGAAGGGTTGAACTTTGGCCTTGCATGACGAGATGTACAGCTTGATATGGGAGATGGACGTGTTTGAGGGGAAATGGACCGTGATTCCGTAGGGAGCAATAAACTTGTTGCTTCATTCGACAGGAGTTAATTCTAATGGAGCGCGGGGACCTGTGATGCAACGCGGACAACCCACTGCAATTAATTACAAGCAATACCACCTGTGCCCGCAAACCAGGTGTGTACAGCGCCCTCTCATTTCACAAGATTATCAGAATCTCTTACTTCACGCCCGACAACAAGCAGCGGGGCACCTAAATCAAAGATGCTAGACTCAAAGGAAAGATAATTGGGAGTGGAAAGAAGTTACAATCTTTGATACATTGCCTTTCCGAATACACTCTTTCATTCATGTTGAATTTTAGTGTTGTATAATTGAGCGGTACAGCCTGAGCGGATACGTATTTTCTGTAGTTGAGGTGTTCTGCAAGGCTGGTTATTTTGTCCAATTCTGTTGGTTTAACCAAATTTATAAACTACACACCATTAACATATGTTCGATGATACGGTGGAGTCATGGCTGTATATGTGCTATATATAATTAACTACAAGCTAATAGAAGCATTTAGAAGTTGGGAGTATTAAGTAAAGATATATATATATGGATGAACAACTTCTTTATTACAATTTCGGTGACGTTTCGGTGTAGGTTCTAACACCGTTATCAAGCAAGTATCCATATATCTTATCCTTACCAGTTAATATTCTTTAAATGTCATGATATTTATAATATTGTCTTAACATTCGATTTAATTAATTTAAGTAAGGTAATTAAAATTAACGGCTGAAAGTTGGCATTATGCCGTGTTTAATGACGTACATCAATGGCCAATTTAAAACATAATTGTTACTTCACCAACCTGGAACTTTACATAATAAGAAAGGCTGACCTGAAATCGAATGTCCAATTAAAGACTACTTCGACACTATGTAAATATCGTCATATGAAGCGTTGGCATTCTGGTAATTGCTTCAATTCATTAATAATCATTAATCATGAATGACACATGGCGTACTCCAGGAATGTTGATTCTGTAAACGACCTAACTGCACTTGGCTTTTCCATGATGTGTAGCGCTGGGAATAAGTGTGATTCTTTTTCCTTTGTTTCATGTGTTTAAAGATGGACTCCGTGACTGAGGAAAAGTAGGGTCCAGCCATAGTGGTTCCAGTGCATATTTACGGAGTCGCAAATAATGTATGTAAATAGAACGTTTGTCTTTTACGGTGTTGCATAATGCAACATTTGCATTTGAATTAAACAAGTATCACTTTAAATGACCGACTTAAAATGCACACCACGTATCAGTATGTGTTTCCGGGTTTAATTGCAACGAACAATAAACCTAGATCCACAATACTGACGATACTGTACTACACCATTGTCTGTCTTAATTGCCTTTCCGGTAACACATGGTGGCCTACATGATTCATGTATTTGATTAGGGTCATGTTACTCCTGGACACTACATGGTGGTCGTCAGGACCTGATACTGAAACGTCCTCAAACTGGCAGGAAGAACGACGTGTGCGTGCATGTGCTTTGCAAAACTTCTGTACGTGGGCCCTAATCGCTCTCACAGTCCCTCAACCATATGATTTCCCCTTCAAACCAGCCCTTACTGTAATGCTATGGCCCTAAAAGAAGCAAGTCCAGATTTTCCGCAGGTTCAGGTTCTAAATCTCCCATCTCAACGTGGTTCCTTTTCAATTCAAATTTATTTGCATGTTTGTATCAAAATTATTTATTTTCTGAGACTGAGCGACAGTCAACGTGAGGCCCTATTCTTGTGTAGGCGAATCTTCTATATCAATTCTGTTTATTATCGTCTCGATCATTTGCAACAAAACTACCATATATAACTGTCAATTCTGACAACAGAATTTGATGAATGCATCTCTCTTGAAATAAGAATCCCATTTCGTGGGCAGAAGCATCACTCTTTCATTTCAATCGACAAAGACATTACCGATGAAATCCATACCAATACCATTTCGATACTAGTGTATGCTGGAGTAGGCATTAGTTCATATCGAGATCAAATCTTAAGTTTTCTTGTCTAGTACATTAGTAAACGTTCACAGAACGAAGGAAAACATCAATTTGGCATCCCCAAGTTTAACAATATCACTGCACATTGAATGTAGTGGAGGTGATGACACAAGTCAACACTGCATGGCCAGAAATCGAATCCAATATCTTCCATGTCACGAATCAAACTAACTTTATTCTCCTTCCATCCACAAGTCACCAATTATTTCTGCCTCTCTCATCTACTTACATAGCAATATGTTCAGCCGTTCTAACCTAATCGATTCCTTTTCACTCCAAATGCATTGGAAGATAAACAGAAGTGTGCCGGACGATCACCGTTTGGCCTGTTCTTCTTACGCAATGGAGTCCATCAGGTGGTGTTTTGGGTGACATAAGTGGATTTTCTATCGGAATTCCAATCGTCATCGTCTATTTTAATCAGTTCGATTGCAAAGTGACCATCTTTCCGCGGAGAGAGAAAATAAAAGCCGACGTAATGAGTCCCCCGGCATTACACCGATGCGAGACAGACCGCGGAGGAATTTGTCTCCCGTAATTGAGGTAATAAAGTAGCCTGTGGTGGATGTATTTCGGCGTTTTACGATTTTTAAGGGTTTAAATGGAAACGAAGAATTGATCTCAAGGTGTATGTACAAATGGAATGTCTGGGTCTCCCTGATGACATAAACTACTGATCAAGCAATATCTCGTCTCTTCATGAATATCTTAAATTAGAGGTAATTTTATTCAATCCCCCTCAATTACTGGACTAGACGCCTACTGGATAGAACTCAAACTTAAAAGGGTTTGAAGCCTCATCCCAACTCTGTTAACACTATAAAGCGGCCCTGTTTCTATTTCAACTAGTATCAAATGGTAATTGGCCATCACCAATATAACAAAAACTCCGAAAATCCTCCGAAATGAATAGAGTGCATTAACGGCGAGACCATCTTACATCCTAATTCACGCTGAAGGTGGTACATTAGTGAATAAATAGTTATAGATTTTTTTAAGTTCGCATAAATATCAAATAACTGAGTATATGTCACCAAAATTTGGATTGAGTGAGTATAGTTTTAAGCCGCGTTCAATATACAACAGTAATACTAAGGCGTAAACCAGATTGAAAACAAACTATCTATAAGAATGCATCGGGGACACGCCTCTTGCGCAAAAGTTGGTTGGTGTTCAAGGCCTCAGGAAAGCTTTCAAACCGTTTTATGGTAGACATTTCCAAACTTGACGCATCATTGACAAAACTTGTCAATTCTGAAGCAATTCCCTTGTTTGACTTGTACCATATTTTCGTTCCCCTGTGTTTTCAGGTAAACAATTGACTTGTCTTTTCATATGTTTATTCACACATGCTCGTGATTTAGTCGGAATCTTACGAAAAGACCGTACCATCGTAAAAAGATATTTCATATGATTACGGAATCGTTTTGTCGCCATATTTATCTAAATTCAATATGCAGCTCGAGATTGTAAGGCACGTTCGATGGCGGTTGAATTCTTATCAACAGATCGCAAAATGATTCCCTCCTCCGGGCGCTGAGACTCCTCACGTGGTAATTTGTCATTAGGCTACATCATCTCGTGCATCACTCTTCAAATAGACTACGTCCAATATGAAGCATGTGGTTTGCCATAAAGCTCAATACAAAGGATAACTACAGCTTTCACTAGATCAGATTTATGGTTAACGCGAGAAACCTGCCTCTTTCACCTCTACAATAACACGTTCGCCATGGAGACTTGGAAAGAATACGTCCCCTCAGGTATCTTTGACAGAGTGCTAATTAGAGCTCGTCTGTTTCCGGTCACTCGGCGACCTTCAACCTTGGCCATCCTGCGTCCCCACCACCTGCAGGTGAAAGGTCAGTGGCAGCCAACACGGTAATAACCCGCTGACATGTCGAATAAAAAGTAGCACTTTACGTCTGTCTACATGCCACGGAAACTCCATAGTCAGTTAGTCTATTGCTCTTCAAACAAAATCTGGGTATGATATTTTTTGGTTTTTGCTAAATTTACAAACTTTGAAACTATGTTCTATGTTCTATGTTCTATATGGATAGCAGTTATTACCCAAAAAGGAAAAACTGTCTACAAAGTGCACCACTGCGTTACACACACGCGCACACACACACACACACAAGAAGATATATTTCTCTCAATCTGTCATGTTTCTACACCTTCAGAGTGGTATATTAAAGTGAACGAGTATTCTTTAACGACACTTTGAGCAATTTTCCAGCAATATCACGGCGGGGAACACGGGCATGGTGCCGACAAACCTAGAAACATAATAACGTCGAATTTTGGATTTGAACCCAGTAAACCTTACGAAATCATGAGCTATGGTAAACACAAAGTCTCTATGACCAAATATGCTGGCGTAATGAGCACTACGATAATAAAAACGAGGAGCATGCCGTTGATGGCATTGCGGGGATGTTGAAAGTGATAAGTTCAAGAAATGACACATCTAATGGAATCCTCTAAGAAACCGGAATCCATTTGAAAAAATGACAATGCATTAACTTTGTGCAGATAGTCTTAATGCAATTCATCCGCGGGCAATGGAACCTACAACTTGTGGAGGGGGAGATGACGGCTGAAGGCGGAGATATTGATGATGATATTCTCAGAAGTCCACAGCAGACAACTGATATTAATGAAACATTTCACATCCAATTTCGCAAATTTTCAAACTCAGTCGAGCAGATGTTATCCGCGAATCGGCCAATACTCCAGTCCATTAAATAGATCGGCAAATCATCTCTGTCGACAAATGCATCCTAAAGTTGAAATTCTATTAAGATGTAATTTACTTTAGCGGTAATTTTATCAAAACATTATTTGAAATAGTCCCATATAATCGCGTCTTACAACCTGTTGTTTTTTAATGCAACGGTTCTTAAGGAGAATTCCGCTGTGTTGCAAGAAATGTGTTCATGTTTTGGAGAGATTGAATTATCCAATCAGAGCTGACAAATACTGCAGTTGAACCCATTTCACATCATTTCACTACATGGAGAGGTTCCCAGGGTAGAAAACGTGGGTCGATTACTTCCTGTTCATGCAAATTGAAAACAAAATGCTTCCAATTTTTCTTTTTTCCATAGATTTCATAGTAAAAACCAACAGTCTATTACTCAAATTATCAGTTCGCGGAACATATTCCATTTAATGCTTTGTATTTTTTGCATGAAAAGTCTCATAAATAAACAACTTCTTTTCTTCTCACGCGTGAGTTTCAAAACCAAAATGAAATATTGAAACGCGTCTGTGCCGAGGCAACACCCTCACTGTTAAGCAACTTGAAATATTAGTTTTTATATCGTCACAACGTGAAATTTACAACCGCAGTTTAATGGATATTGATTGCTAAATACCTTAAGTATGTTCCCACACGCAACGAGATTATAAACAACGTTTGATTCTTGCACAAACACGTGCCTTATCAATAGTCCCCTGTGCGCATGTCAGCAAACTAGGATTAATTCAGTTTACTGTAGGTTGATAAAAAACAACTACATGCTAGCTGGTTAAATAGTCCTCGCCGTCTCACAAAACCTAAGGCTGTGGTATGACCCCAGAGGACGCTTTACCAGATACGAGATACATTAACATTGTTTTACGTCTCCTTGGAGAGTCCCTTTAAGTGAGTGAAATTGTCCGTATTGGACCCTTCAGCTGTACAGCGACATGTAATTCACACTTGCAAACCTTCACTTCAGATAATAAAAGTCAAGATAAATCTGATGCTTCATCAATATCTGCCAATCATTTGTCAAAGGCCACGCCCCTGTTAAACCGAGCGCTGTGTTGTGTAAGTCACCTCATCAATGAAGAATCCAAGATTCAGAACAAACTAACTCATGAGGCTCAAAATCGTTAATCGTTAATTTCGAATAGTTCACTCATCCAAACCCATCGCACTATCGAGCACGAGCATAGTATCCTAGACTGCCATTTAGTCCCAAAAATAAAGTTCTCTTGTTCAAAAACCTATATCTACTAAATATAACATAAACTCCACATGGAGTCCAGGACAATCCTCCACTTCGGGTGAGGCAATCTAGACTTGCCAAATTATTCTTGACTTGAGTTGGACTCCTTTTTAATTTATTCTTTTGAGTCTGGGAGACAGACTAGCAGTAACCGTCAATAAGTCATTATAACCAACGCCACACATCACAAGGAATCGTTTCCATAATGATGAGCAATAATCAAGTCGTGAAAACATTTCATGCCAACTAAAAACTGATTATCAGTACAAATAATATTTAAACACAATCACAACTTAAAATAATTTTTATCATCAACAAGTCAAAAAAAACGTTCTTATTCTTGCTATCAATAAATTACCATTCGTTTTCATCACCTTTGTTTGTAAAGACAGCCGTTTGTTTCTACATGACCGATATGGCACTGGATGTTATACGCATAGGTAGTTGCGCCATAAATAAACATAACTCGTGTCATTGTCTATGGAAACGATGACGGAAAACTCAATCATTTAGGAATCCAGCACTACGCCACCCCTTATCATGAAGATCAGAGACACGAGCACAGCCAGCAGTATCCAAAATAACCATCCAAAGACGTCAGCACACCTGCGCTAAATATAAGCCCCATGGCTTGCCCATTATAGGATGTGCAGGAAGGTATTGTGCAAAAAGATGCCCGTCTAAAAATAGCAACTTACACATGGGAAAAGTACCATTACCTCCAATCTCACATAATATGCAACTTTTTAGAAACCTTTCAAGCCATGGACATTCCAATACATGTAAATGGAAGGTACGTTAGCCACTCGGGTTGATGAATGCCAAAACGTGTTCGTTGTGGTTTTACTCGCCAAGGGGCAGAGAACGATTACCAAGTGCTTGATGTAATATGAGTGGTTTGGCACATATGCACCTGCATTGACGTTTTTTCAAAGGAATGGCATGCATTTGCTGCGATCTCCACTCTGCCAGTCTCTGGATGCAAAACCGAACACAGAAACATTGTTCCCGTTGAACATTCAGGGTAGTCGAACTTTCGTCAATGAAACCTGACATAGCTAGAGTAGACAAATACTTAGTCAAAGAAAACACTTCGTTAAGACAATTGTAGGTTTTTTGTTCAAAAGAACCTTTCCTCTTCTGCTGTGGAACCAAATAAACTAGACTAGTCTGTCTTACAGACCCTGATACAAATATATATCAAATACAGCCCATGCAAGTCTATAATGTTTGGCAAGTCTAGATCACTTCAGTGAAAATGAAGAGAGTCACTGGGCTCCTTTTTATTATATTTTTATTAAGATAACTGAACAACTGTTTTTTTTATGTACGATATGTTCATTTCAGAGACTAGATTTTAGTCTAAAACTAGACTTGCCTTGGCTTTTAGTTACAAAAATGAAATACAAATTAATTCCACAGTTATGGCGCAGGACCGTAGCGATAGCTGTCATATATTATACACGTGCCCACATCGTAACGCTACACAGAGACTCACAAAAGCACTTCAAGTAACGTTGTTCCCACGCTGGTGTTCTTATACGGTCTTTCTTCTCGATAGATATTAAATTTTTTTTATAAAAATTCAATTTGATTACACAAAAAAAGATTCTCATTACAAACTGCAATACGATCCCTGTATGTTTTTGTACGCTTTTGGTCAAGGTAAAACAAAAACAACCGCTGGCTAGACGTTCATTTGGACGTGTACGATCGTCTTACAAAGTGAATTATTAAGATTGCTGTATAAAGATGATACGGTGAGACGAGATTTTCCGTTTAATTTGCTCGGGGCAGGTAACATAGTCATATCAAAGTAAGATATATTCTTCCGAACAGCGTCAATATATTTAATACAAATGTCACACATATTTACACCTATTACGGCTCAGGAGTGGTATCTGTACGGCCCTGACTTAGCACATGTAATCATTTTACGTTTTCGTCTTATATCTTCACATAAACGGTATCAAGTTCTTCAATTTGGATATATTTGAAGGAAACGTACACTATTCAAACTACAAGGTTTGCTGTTTACCATTTTTAATGACCCTGTTATAAAAGATTCGAAGTTGTGAAACTGGAAACGGCCAAGAAAGTTTAAAGAGACGACGGAACTGAATGTAAAGCTCGAGAAAAATATAAAAAATTATCAACAGTATAATCTCATTAAAACGGAAGCGAATTTCCAATCCCGCAAGCGTTGAACACACCAAACGATGACGTATTTAACCCCTAAAAACTCCTTTCCAAACAAACGGGAAAACAAATTGGTTCACCAGAGCACTGCGAAAAGAGAAACGTCATTCCAAGACATGAGGTTGGGAGCCAACCTACTGGTGTTCGTCATTCCTCTGAAACACTGCATACATTTGGCCATATCCAATGGAATAGGTCGTGCGATGCTGTATGAGATGATCGCTTTCATGTCCACGAATGTCAACGGCTAATTAACAGTTCACATTACCTCACAATACGTACGAAATTAGTCAGTGGGGCGTGAGCGGCTTAGATCAAAGGGAATTACCGCTAATAACAATTGCTCTTACCCAGATATTGTACGGGAGTATTTAATAAGGCGAAAGTCAAGACGGGTCTTAATTATAGGAGGTATTGCGCTCAAGCCGGGTGATTAGTAGCGTCAGATGCAACTTAAAACACGTTAAGAATGTCAAAGAAGTAAATGAGCGTACTTGTTTAAATTAAGACGTTTTATTACGAAAGCAACTGGCTGGGATTATAGAGTAAATGAATCAAATGTTTAATTTATTTAGTCCAGGGCCCACTTGCACAAAACGATCTTAGCGCTAAGACTATTGTAAGCCTATGCTAAAGTATGGGAGTTACGATCATCTTAGCGCTAATATCGCTTTGTGCAAGTGAGCCCTGGTATACCCTCGTTGAGGGTTCGATCAAGGACATACTTCGAGACACGAATAGTTTAGGTGTGATATTTATCACATATTCGGATACAAAAATAACATCTTAAAATCTATCCGGTATTTCATCAATACGATAAAGTATGTTTGATATGTAATTAAGCTCCGGGCGTCAACTTTAATGTTGAACATAATACCTATATACAATGCTTACTCACGCCATAGATGTGATTAATATTGATGTGCTCAGTGATACAACACCATCTGAAAGCAATCTGAATTTATAACATGCGGTGAAACCAGGCATTAGTGACGCTGGGTTGAATAAGGAGACAAATCAGTATGAGAAGTCAATAGAAGAGGCATCCCACAGACGCCCTGGTGTATATTGATGACAGATGGGTTGTTTTCGCAAGTCGAATGGAATGTATTTCACCTGTAGCGTAAACACGTGTTGTGCAACGACCATGTGTTTCTAAATATCACCGCTTATACAGTTTTGGTGTGTTAACGCGGATGAGCAGTTAGCGGAATTATCTGAATGTATATAAATAGTGACACGTTAATCACAAGGAAAGCCGGAAATGGTCTTATCAACTTTGACAGACATATATACCCGATTGCACAAGCAGACCCCAACCTGGGACATTCATAAAGGCCTGACACCGACAGACAATACACAAACGTCAAACAATTAGTTTAGGAAAGTTCAAAGCATACTTACATCCGAGAATTCACCGGGTTTGCAGTACATCCGAATAAGGGAAGTTTTCCCACAGCTACAATCCCCAACCACGACAATTTTAGATCTCACTAAAGTCACTTCGGACTCTGTGTCTGGGCTTGTCGGGGCACTCATTGTTTCCTTAGTTGGGGTTGGGCTTCGAGCCGAGTCCCCTTTCAGAGGCATAAACACAAACTCGGAACAAGCCTGGTCCTTCATTGGTGTTGTGCGTTTAGAATCCGTCTTGATATAATAATCCGAACCGAAGCTTGAGACGGAATTCTACTCCCTTCCTTGTCTGTGACCCATCAACACACACCCCTTCTAGTTTCTGACAAGACTGCACCCATTCACTAATCGCTGAAGCATGGAAGGCTAGCTTACTGTCGACTGTGTACACAGTGCGAGTCGGAGTTAGTGTCACGTGCTTCTGGTGAATGGGATATCACGTGGTACAGCGCAATCAGCCAATCGGCGTCAGCAACACTCCCTCAGCGTAGCCACGAGCAGACGACATGGGAAAGTCCACCTCATTGACAGACGAAACCTGTTTGAGTTGTGCCAGCTACAGAGCAGTTATCTACCTTTATATGAATCAAACCAGGCTGTCGCTATCCTCAAGGTTGAAGTACTCGAGGTTATTGCATAGCAATCCATTCCTGGAGAACCCACGGAGACCAACGAACAAAACCTTTGACCCAAGACATTTTCAACAAAGCTCCAAGCAGCGAGTATACAATTTAAAGCTGCATGGTGCATAATGGTTATGCGTAACGGTATCGGAGTAGTTTTATCAACCAGACGAGGAGAACAGAAGTTTATGCGGCCCACGGGTCGCTATTACTTGACTCCCAAGTGCTAGGGGCTATTTTCTCAGTTGGGAGGAATAATGACGGCGAATGCCTTACGTTGAAATACGCACCAGGGAGCCACGGAATTTAAAACCATCTGGTTTTTATACAAGCTGGAAATCTTTGCAGGGTCTTTAAAGATTATTTTACAAGGGAAGGATAACTTTTGACGTTTTTATTACAGAAGGTTTATCAAACGGATGGGTTGGTGCTGAAACATTGGGTTGTAAAATGGGTTAGCCCGCTGCGTTCCCATTTACAGTCTCAATAACGCTGCACAACAACTAATAGATTTACCTACAGCATTTAAGATGTTTTACTGCTTTTAATGATCGCTTGCTTGAGTACACGATAATAATAACCAGAAGCAGAGCTCCGGGGAATGTTATCTGTGCATTGAAATCAATGTTGGATGTTATACAATGGGAGGCGTATTGATTGTTATTCCTTACAGATGATAGGTTCAAGTGAATTTAAATCTGTAGTTTGTGTATGCTGAGTGCTCGTGAGTAAAATGAGTTATTCACGATAATACGCAAATGAGCCATGCTTATACAACATTCACTAACCCTCTAGGAGAGATCTCTAATTCTGATATATTTTTTAATGAATAATGCCTAAAAGAACATTCCCCCTGTGCTGTGCCACATATCGATATTAAAATCCTTTTTTATAAAACAGTTCCACCAATTCTAAGAAGCAATAAAATAAGTTTTCTCGGCTCGGGCCTGCGAGACTTGATAGTACATTCACGTAAACATGACGTCTTGGTGTATTGTTAAAACACAATTCCCAGCATAATTGCTCAATATTCAAATGGCATGAATTAACAAATAATAAACATACTAGCCACTTACGAAAAGGTAGGACACATATTCGGAATAATAATTCCCAAACCTTGAGTGCTTAAACTGTCGGGCAAAAAATGTATTCCGCCATGTTTGATGGTGACTAAAATGAAACAAATGAAATGGTTATTCGATGGCGGTGTATTTCAGATGAGTATCATGTTTGTCGTTTTAGCCTTGCTCCAAGGCTGTAACAAATGCTATATTTGGGATAACACTTTCTGAATAAAGTACAGATTCTCGTACCTAATCGCCAACACACAGTCAGCGATCAAACCCACTCGCTGACGTTTTGTGCTGGCGATTAGGTGCATCACTCTGGCAGTGTGTGTTCAAATTCCGGACGGGACTCAACCCCAAAAAGTACGAGAATCTGTACTTTACTCAGAAAGCGTTATCCCAAGTATAACATTTGTTACATTTGACCACTTTCTAAATGGCCTTGTGTGTTCATGCTCCAAGGCTGTACTGAATGATATGTCCATGGGTGTATAGTAATTCTAACCTTATACGAAGCAAGTCTAGATAAGCGGACAATCTTGACAGTGAGGACGCTTCACTTTTATAATCAAGAACATATTATTTAAACCAGTAATATTTGCCTTTGAGACTTATGGAAGTCTATTGTGTTTTGGACATTAATTGTTTCGGTGACTGTTATCAGGCTAGTAACGTTTTGATAACGCTCGTAATTGTTTGGTCAAATCCAGTTTTAAAGTGTAATACCCCGGCTGTGGCATGATGTGAAACCTCTCCACGCTCGCCCGTCACAAGTTTCCCTGACTAGAAACACACATATCACACATAGGTGAACATGGCTGTATATATATAATCCCGGTGCACCCATTTACCCCTGTGGAGTATCTATTTGGAGGAACACAGGCCCATTCAGAGAAAAGAGCAATATCTCTATCACTACCCATTACTTAGAATTACTCAACACTCAAGGTCTTAATTCCACTAATCGGCTTACAGTCAGGGTGGATTAACATCACTAATTCGCTGTATTTCACGGTAATCCGATACGAATACCCAGGTGTCATTATTACAGAAACCATGTCTGCATGTAATTGCATTTGTATAGTCGGTGTGGGAGGGCTTAGATTGTGACTGATACGCAGTCAACTGGCCTTGCCTGTTATGTCGCCTTTAGGTTTTAATCTGTTACCACAGTATGTAGCTAATTAGTTAAAACCACTTTATACCAGATCGCTTTCTGTGCAGTTATTAACTTTCTATGGATGTGTTTTATTGCTACAGATAAGCCCTGACTTTTGATGATTGACTTTGAATAAAGAACTTGGTGTGATTTAAATTTTTAAAATCCGTTCATGCAAAGGTGATTGTTTCATAATTATCTTATTTCTTGAGTGATGAGCTTTTATTAAAAGGACCATAAGACTTACTCTTAATCGAAGTTGGACCTTAAATGAACAACTTTGTTTGATTTTTTTTATTGAATCATTTTTTTCATCATTATAAGCATGTATTATTGAAATATTTAAATCAAATTTTAATTATCAAATGTTGGTATGCAAATCATTTTTCACACGCGACAACAAAACTGTGTTTTAAAAATAATGATATTTTGTGAATTTATAGAAATATCCCAACGGGTTCCCCCAAGGCTGTGAATATAACCTCCTTCTCAGATGATAAACCTTATTCACTGGATGGTGTTTGTTGAGGACACAGGGATTCTGATCACGATCAGCAAAGATGCGTCCTCTTTTCGTGCCGGGGTCGCTGACTGTTAGTACAAATGTAGTCAAGTTCTACTACCTGCATCACAGTGGCTTTTCATTCCAGAAGCTGTCTCTCTGTGATATAATTGGAATACTGTCAAGGTGCTTTAAGAAACATTCTTAATACGACATAATATTACTCATTAGTACACCATTATACATTTTTATTCTGACTTCTTTTAGCGACGTAATGAAATTAGTGTGATATATGATAGCACGGCGGCACTGTTTTTGTTCTCGGAGAAGAGCAAAAATGTTACTTTGACGTAAGAAGAAATAGTTTGATAAATCTGTCTTTCTCCTCTTATTGTCAGTTATAAATAAAACTGAAAGAAAATTTGTACGAGCTGAAACCTGTTAACTGTGAATGTGGGCTGGCGATAACCTTCAAACGTCAAGGACCTCAGCCATTCATTATTGCCGAACGCGAACCGACTTGAATTTGAAACAGGAAGAAAGTTCATGAGTTTTTTCTACGAGTGTTTTTATTCAAAACTAAAATCCTGCAGCGTACTTCCTCTTACGAGGAAGGGGGAGGGGGGAGGAGGAGGGGGCGTCTTTCTCATATCTAGTTTCTCAGGATTCGGATATATGCATCTACCTAAGACATGACGAAATATATATCTATGTACATGGGCCAAGTTAGGGGAATTTGAGTCAGTTCATCAGATACCAGGTGACCACATGTAGGGCAGAGCTGCCTGATTGTGTAACTGCTTGCTGTGAGGACTCGCTATACGGCGTGTCTCGTTATAGAGAGTGGAAGTGGCAACTGGGCTTTTAAGTATAAGCGCTGTCGGCCAGACCGATGTTTCATACGATTAAATACTAACATCAAGAGTTTTTTCAAATGTATATAAGTGAACAGAAAAGTGTTGCTTTCTGAAAGGAGTGAGTGAGATGTGTTTTCTGCCGCTTTTAGCTTTATTTGGGAAAACACGTTGTATTTAGCGAAACTTGGCGGGCTAATTATAATAGTATTTATTTCTTATATAGGATATTCACCATCCCAAAGCACACAAGCGAAATAACCTATTTGGTATCTAATGCCATTATTAAATTCTTCTCAACAATTGTCTCTCACAAACGGTACCTAAACAATTCAAATTTTCCTGAAATGTGCGCATTAATATATAACGTCACAATCTCAGTGATTAGTCAGTGACAACAGATAATATTAGTTCCAACTGAAAACAGTTGCCTACACATAAGTATTTGTCCTTGACCAAAGGGAAGCTACTCTTGTATGTTTTACATATTACAGATGTCACACAAAGCGACAATTTGAAACAAATGAAATTTCGGTCTTATTTCAACCAAATCAAACAATATTTGATTTGGGGAAAAGGTGAGGTGAAGTGAGGTAAAAGACGAATGGAAACTCATGTCAGTAACGTTGCCCTAGTTTACCAGTTTACATCTTCGATGTTGCCTCCACTTGTAAAATGCCTAGCTATGTCCCAGTTAGACGCATATTTTCGGTACCTTTCGATATTATTTTGATAATGATTACAATTGTCCCAGTAATTTATATTGATCTGTGATAGTCAATTTTGACCATGTAGCCGGCAGACAAGACATGTTCGTTTGCACACACTGACAGTAGTACCTATCTGGCCTTATTTATTTGTATACATGTATTTAGTGAGTGAGCGAGTTGGGTTTAAAACAATATTTCAGTCTCAGCTTGATGTGGAAGAAAAGCCTGAGGTAATGCAGGAAATCCACGAGCACAGGTATGGTACAAACGAACCCCAAAACATAATCGGGGCGAACCGGGGTTCGAACCCACGATCATTGATTTCTGGCGTGCCCAAGGGACGCAACTCTGCACAGTGAATTGCGGTGACTTATCCATTTATTTTGTTAGCGTTTGTTGATGAAATGTTATATCTCATACCCATATATTCTCGGAATGCGAGATCGGGTGATCTCAAATTCTTCCCCGCTTATCAGCCAGTGAACTTTGAACCCGGTCTAAGTGGTCGCGCGACAAATATATGACGTGTCGCTTTAATGATATGTCTAGACATGGGGCGGCATTCGTTACTCCTACTTCAAGATGAGGTCACTATTTGACGTTGTCACCATCGCATCAAAGTTCCACCAGTGTTACAAGTGGTTCCTTAATTATGAACAAAAAGCGGGGATTTTATATTCACGAGTGACATGAGTTGTTGTTATTGCGGGATTTCCATGACGAGCACATATGTCTCGGATGACATAACATCACACTCACGTGACTGCCCACTTCCTTGTTCAGAGTATTAGTCTGAAGAGGCACGGGGGATGGAATTTGGAATTTTATGAAACTTAAAGACCTTTTTTGTGTTGTTGGGTTTTTTTATGTCGTGACTAAGCTCCGTTTCTGTGGAACGGATCTCTCACGTGACCCCGTCACATGCATGGTACCAGTCTCCGATTGGCGGCACCAAACTGTGCGACAAGAGGTGTACATGAGTGAATTCATGTTTAACATGCTGGAATTCAAAGCGATTTTAAGTACTGTTGACAGAAAACTGTGAAGATGACAAAACACAGGGCCTCTTGGCTAAACTCAAAACATACGTATTACTGATTTTTGAAAGATGTCTTTCTCTTATTCATAATATGACCTCGGTCCGTGATCTTGTGGGTAGAGGTGGTGAGGTGAAAGGGGTTTAACGCCCCGTTCAAGATTATTGCACTTACATAGCGACGTGCATGCATGTGTGTGTTTGTGTGGCTGTTTGTACCAGTCCGGACTAATGCCGATTTAATAGTGCTAGCACACTGAGATACAATGCCGCAGTTTAGCATGACTACCCCACTCTCTGCTCTATCTGCCTGTTCTCACCCCTTCTCAGCCCTATCAGGCTATACTAACCCACTCTCTGCTCTATCAACCTGTACTCACCAACTGTCAGCTCTATCAGTCTGTACTCACCCACTGTCAGCTCTATCAGTCTGTACTCACCCACTCTCTGTTCTGCCAGTCTGTAGTCACCCCTTCTCATTTCTACCGGCCTGAACTCACCCACTCTCTGCTCTATCAGCCTGTTCTCACCCCTTCTCAGCCCTATCAGGCTATACTCACCCACTCTCTGCTCTATCAACCTGTACTCACCCACTGTCAGCTCTATCAACCTGTACTCACCCACTCTCTGCTCTATCAGCCTGTTCTCACCCCTTCTCAGCCCTATCAGGCAATACTCACCCACTCTCTGCTCTATCAGTCTGTACTCACCCACTGTCAGCTCTATCAACCTGTAATCACCCACTGTCAGCTCTATCAACCTGTACTCACCCACTATCTGCTCTATCAGCCAATACTCACCCACTCTCTGCTCTATCAACCTGTACTCACCCACTGTCAGCTCTATCAGTCACACCTTATCATTTCTACCGGCCTATACTAACCCATTGTGAGCTCTATCGGTCTGTACTCACACCTTCTCATTTCTACCGGCCTATACTAACCCACTGTGAGCTCTATCGGTCTGTACTCACACCTTCTCATTTCTACCGGCCTATACTAACCCACTGTGAGCTCAATCAGTCTGTACTCACACCTTCTCATTTCTACCGGCCTGTACTCACCCACTCTCTGCTCTATCAGCCTGTTCTCACCCCTTCTCAGCCCTATCAGGCTATACTTACCCACTCTCTGCTCTATCAGTCTGTACTCACCCACTGTCAGCTCTATCAACCTGTACTCACCCACTGTCAGCTCTATCAGCCAATACTCACCCACTCTCTGCCCAATCAACCTGTACTCACCCACTGTCAGCTCTATCAGCAAATACTCACCAACTCTCTGCTCTATCAACCTGTACTCACCCACTGTCAGCTCTATCAGTCTGTAGTCACCCGCTCTCTGCTCTGTCAGCCAAAACTCACCCATTCTCTGCTCTATCAACCTGTACTCACCCACTGTCAGCTCTATCAGTCTGTACTCACCCACTGTGAGCTCTATCAGTCTGTACTCACACCTTATCGTTTCTACCGGCCTATACTAACCCACTGTGAGCTCAATCAGTCTGTACTCACACCTTCTCATTTCTACCGGCCTATACTAACCCACTGTGAGCTCTATCAGTCTGTACTCACCCACTGTCAGCTCTATCAGTCTGTACTCACCCACTGTCAGCTCTATCAGTCTGTACTCACACCTTATCATTTCTACCGGCCTATACTAACCCACTGTGAGCTCAATCAGTCTGTACTCACCCCTTCTCATTTCTACCGGCCTATACTAACCCACTGTGAGCTCTATCAGTCTGTACTCACCCACTGTCAGCTCTATCAGTCTGTACTCACCCACTGTCAGCTCTACCAGTCTGTACTCACACCTTATCATTTCTACCGGCCTATACTAACCCACTGTGAGCTCAATCAGTCTGTACTCACACCTTATCATTTCTACCGGCCTATACTAACCCACTGTGAGCTCTATCAGTCTGTACTCACACCTTATCATTTCTACCGGCCTATACTAACCCACTGTGAGCTCTATCAGTCTGTACTCACACCTTATCATTTCTACCGGCCTATACTAACCCACTGTGAGCTCTATCGGTCTGTACTCACACCTTATCATTTCTACCGGCCTATACTAACCCACTCTCAGCTCTACCAGTCTGTACTCACCCACTCTCAGCTCTACCAGTCTGTACTCACCCACTCTCAGCTCTACCAGTCTGTACTCACCTCTTCTCATTTCCACCGGCCTATACTCATACTCTTCTCAGCCCAAACAGCCTATCTTATTCAGCTCCTTCTCAATTTTATCAGCCCATACCTATCTCCATCTCGGGTCTACACTCAACCCATCGACTTGAGGGCTCCTTAATACTCGAGGGTTCCCTTAGAGACTACTATTTATTTAACCTTAACCATAACTTTATTTCAAGGATTATATGCTCGTCTTTACACACCCTCCTACCTGCTCAATATTCCTTCCATGTCTCAATACCGTCGAGGCAACACATCACCAAGGAAGACACTTTTTAAATGTTGCGGTTAACGGATCGATCGTCGAGAAAAAAAGCTCTAAACCAGAAAAGAAAAGGAAAGCTTATTTTTATTTGCCGGATCTCCTTTTGATGGAGGACAGAAATAAAAAAGTCAAACCTTACTTTTTGTGATATTCGTTGTGATTAACCTTTTAAGTTATAACGGATCAAATGCACAGTGTTGCCTCTGGTGGATAGGAAGACATCTCATGAAGATATGACAAGACCTCTGCCAGAAGTACATGTCGCTGCAGGAACAAGGAACCTATGAGGGTTACAGAAAACAGAGACCCGTTCCATAAAGCGCTCTTTGCGCTAAGGTGGTCTTAACTCCCATAATTTAGCATAGGCTAACGATTGTCGTATAAGTGCTAAGATCGCTTTGTGGAACGGGGCCTTGGTTCCCAGCAACCAATGATGAGGTCACAGCATGAATCGGGTGACTTGGTTTGAAGCATGTCATCGTAACCTTACTAGGTGGGTAGCTGCTCATGATATCAATCACTGGTTTGTCATGTACAGATTCGATTATTTACAAGCCTACGTTATGTAGCTGGGGTATTTCTTTGTCATGCACTACAAACCGATTTGGCATTTATTTTACTCAGACATTAGAAACAGACAGATCTACTGCATCTTTAGTTTAAAAACTACTTTTTCTGCCTAACAAACGGGCGGCCGTGATATGGCTGGAATATTGCTAAAAGCGGCGTAAAACCATACTGACTCACTCTTCTAAATCTGTTTTAATGTGCAATCTTGACCTTTTGCCTGAGCAGTGTCCTGGAATCTACAATTATATTTTTTCCTTTCGTTGTATTTTTCACTTTAATTCTGGTTTCTGTTTTTTCCCTCAATTGTATCTCTAAGCTGAGCCCTGACTGGTCGAACGGGAGATGTTTCAGCGGCAACGGAGGAGAAGTTGATGCGAATTTGATCTAATCAGAAGCAATTAGTTGCGAAGATTTCATAACACAGAAGATCAGAGCACGCCATTAATGACCCAAAGAAACTGTATGAAAGGAACTTTTTAAAATCAAAATAACTCAATTTAATGCTAAATTCTGGCTTAACCTGAGAAGCGACTTTGTCCTGTGTTCAGTGTTGGGTTTGGCTTGACCTTGGCTGCTTGTGCTGCCTGACCATTTCTTGCCAATGCTTGTCGTACAAGTTGAGATTAGATGAGATGAGATCGACTGAATAAAACCGATATTCAAACGACGGGGCGTAATCTTTCCGACCACCACGATGGCATCCTTGGGGAGTGCAGGTAAGAATATAGATCCCCACCTTGTTGTAAGCGGCGACTTAATGGATCGGGTGCTTCCGGTTCGGTGACTTGTTTGAATGCACGTCATCACATCTCATTTGCCTGGGTCGATGCTCAATCACAGGATTGTTTGGTCCTCGATTAGTTACAGACTGCTGTGATTTAGCTGGAATATTCCCGAATGCGGCGTTAACCGAAAAACAAACCACAATGGCGTAGGTTCATGGCTTACCGCTTGGGTTACGATCTCTGTCTGTGTATCCTTACCATGCATAAATACATGAAGTACGAACGGCGTTGTGATTCGGGGGTAGAATCAGTTCCATGTGGCCTGTGTTTGTCGTAAGAGGTGCGTTAACGGATCGGGTGGTCTGGCTTGATTGCGTGTCATTGTACCCGAAGACGTAGGATGTTGATCATAATGTCAACCACTGGTTTATCTGGTTTAGACGATACAACCTTGACATAGCAGGAATATTTCCGAATGCGGCGTTAAACAACATTCACTCACTATTGACTTTACCGCACATACACACACTCGCCCTCCAAGCACACACATACTCACACACACACACACACACACACGCACACGCACGCACACGCATACGCAACACCCATGAAACCTCCATTCACCCAAACGCAAAGTAACCAAAATCTTTTGTTTCACATTACTTTTTCACTTTTACGATTATGATTAACGCAAAACCGATAAAATATCGAGCAAAATCGATATCGACTATAAAGAGTTATTCGCAAAGAACAATCACCCTTCTTTGAAGGGATCCATGTTGGATCTGGATTAACTAGTTCAGAGACATTAAACTAGTTATCGTGACAAATTACAAAACACACCATGCGTTAGTCGTGAACCCTCCTGGTAATGTTACTCGATTTCAAACTGAAGGCGGCGCATGTGGCCCAGTCGTCTAAGGTGTCGCAATTCGTTCTGCACAGTTGCGTCCCTTGGTCACACCAGAATTCGAATCCCGGTTCGACCCGATTATGTTTCTGTCAGCACCATACCCGTGCACGTGGGTTGCACCAAAGTTTTGGAAGTCGGATACCTGCATCTTCTCGGGCTTTCCTCCCACATTAAGCTGACACGCCGTTTGACCCAATTTAATTTATTTACTCACTCACTCAGACTGAATCCGTCATTTCAAATGAACACGAAAAAGGGTATCTCACATGAAACTATGTGTCATTTCACTGTCTGCCAACAGAGGGCGCTATTCTTTGTGACGGAAATAGCCGAACGTGAGCTAGACAATCTTACTACTCCAATGCTGCCCGTGATATTACCCAGTTAACGGGATAAGCCGAGTATACCTGAATATTGCGATCTGAAGCTAACACGATGCAGATGGATATGAGTAGGGACTATCTATGTAATCAATCCACCAACCAAAGTAGACGAATTGATCATATGTCTGAATCCTACACCGGAAATCCCATGCATTTCAAATACACCGAAATGCATTGAAAACGCAGTACCGATTACAAAGACCTACAATAATATGGCCATAATAACCACGCGACTCTACATTTTACGTAAACGTCAAAATCCACTATCTCCAGTAAAACTGGATCTTTTCAAATACCTTCCTTAATTGTCTGCTTAAACTATTTATCGGCGAACATTAAACAGAGAATAACGAACATTATCGTAGTATTTCAAATGTTTTAACACGAGGACTCTGACAACGTCATGACTTCTTCCACATAATGAACATTGAATGCGTTCAACCGGAGACACGGACGTCGACAGCAGCTTGTTTATTGCGTCTTATTTGGATTTTTAAATGTCAAGATGGGATTAAGAAAAACACATTAGTTCTTGCAAGCTCAATGCCATAACAGCTATAACTATGGAAACCCGGGAAGGCCATCTTTGGATAACCCCCATGGTGGCATCACCTGTCTGTATGATGTTGTTTATTTGTTTGTGTGTTTGTTTGTTTGTTGTTTAACGTTGTTTATTAACCACCATGAAGTTTGTATTGAAATCATGACATGGAATATTAACCATCTTGAAGTTTTGTATTGAAGTCATGGAATGAATTATTAACCATCTTGAAGTTTTGTATTGAAGTCATGAAATGGATTATTAACCATCTAGAAGTTTTGTATTGATGTCATGGAATGGATAACTAACCATCTTGAAGTTTGTATTGAAGTCATGAAATGGATTATTAACAATCTTGAAATTTGTATTGAAGTCATGGAATGGATTATTAACCATCTTTTAAGTTTTGTATTGAAGTCATGAAATGGATTATTAACCATCTTGAAGTTTTGTATTGAAGTCATGGAATGATTTATTAACCATCTTGAAGTTTGTATTGAAGTCATGAAATGGATTATTAACCATCTTGAAGTTTTGTATTGAAGTCATGGAATGGATTATTAACCATCTTGAAATTTGTATTGAAGTCATGGAATGGAATATTAACCATCTTGTAGTTTTGTATTGAAGTCATGAAATGGATTATTAACCATCTTGAAGTTTGTGTTGAAGTCATGAAATGGATTATTTACTATCTTGAAGTTTTGTATTGAAGTCATGGAATGAATTATTAACCATCTTGAAGTTTGTATTGAAGTCACGAAATTGACTGTTAACCATCTTGAAGTTTGTATTGAGGTCATGAAATGAATTATTAACCATCTTGAAGTTTGTATTGAAGCCATGAAATGGATAACTAACCATCTTGAAGTTTGTATTGAAGTCAAGGAATGGATTATTAACCATCTTGAAGTTTTGTATTGAAGTCATGGAATGAATAAGCAGAAATCTTGAAGTGCTGTGCATTGTTTGTCATGGTGGGTATTGCAGTGTTCTCGTTATATGTCAGAACCTATCTGTACCGTGTTTTGTTCTTCTTCTCCAGGCGGAATGTTGTAATGTGCAATGTATTTTATACGAAATATTTTTCTGCTATGTCCATCCCCAAAGCAAATATTCTATAGAGTACTATAAATTTCTTAATAAGAAGAAACTAATTACAGGTAATACGTACACACGTCTCGAACACATACACATCCATCATAGAGGCAACAGAAAGGGCTTATGACAGGCCGTGACAAGTTCGCGATCGATTGGTTTCATATGATATTTAAACTAATGTTTGATCTTTCTACGTCTTTCTTTTCAAAAAGATATTATGTTTGTCTAATCGCTATTAAAGAGGAGCAACTATGGCTACCAACAAAGAACAAAGGCTGAAAAAGTTTTCTTCAAACGTTGTGATTATGTGGAACACACAATGCATCATGTTCAGATCCGCTGCTGTACAGCACACGTAAGAAGTGTTGCCCGGATGTGGCTCTGTGAAGACTCAGGTCAGAACTGGTCAGAACTGGTCAGAACTGGTCGTCAGCCACCTATGCTTGTCGTTAGAGGCGACTATACCTATTGTAAGAGGCGACTAACGGGATCTGGTGGCTCAAGACTCGCTGATATGGTTGATGCATGTCATCACATCCAAATTGCTCGTGATGTCGATCACTGGATTGTTTGGTCAAGACTCGATTATTGCTATATAAGTGCAATAATCCTGAACGCGACGTTAAACCCCATTTCACCTCACATCACCTTTTTGACGGACAATTATGTAGGTAAATGGGTAACCCGCTGAAACATGTGTCACAAGCAGTCGAAAATTGACGTGAAAATGGTTTCAATGCTCAATCACTCGGTAATTGCTGTGTATTGCGAAAACGGGAGGGTGGCCCAGCCGTTAGACTAACATCTAGTCTCTGAAATGAACATATCGTACATAAAAAAACAGTTGTTCAGTTATCTTAATAAAAATATAATAAAAAGGAGCCCAGTGACTCTCTTCATTTTCAGATACTGCAGTGATCTAGACTTGCCAAACATTATAGACTTGCATGGGCTGTATTTGATATATATTTTTATCAGGGTCTGTAAGACAGACTACCCAGCCGTCTGAGAACCGCGATTCGCTGTTCAGAGTTGCGACGTTCCCGAAGCCTATGATTGTAGGTTCGAATCCCGGTTCGCCCCCATTATGTTTCTAGGTTTGTCAGCACCATACCCGTGCGGACGTTTACCACTTCGGTGAAACCCACTAGCACGGATATGGTGCTGACAAACCTTGAAACACAATTCGGGCGAACCGGGATTCGAACCCACAATCATAGCTTTCTGGCGTGCCCAAGGGACGCAACTCTGCACAGCGAATCGCGGCGCCTTAGACGACTGGGCTTCCCGTGCCCCCTCGTCCAATATTAAGCTGACACGTCGTGGTATAGTTGGTTGGAAAAACTAGTGTTCAAAGAGGCGCTAAACAAAACTCACTTTTCCACAAACGACCGTACATTTGTAACTTTGACTTTTGTACATTTTTGGGACGATCTCTTCATAATTGATCCCCATGTGCAGTACCTTCTTCCATATGAGGGGCGGTGGGGTAGCCTAGTGGTTAAAGCGTTCGCTCGTCACGCCGATGTCCCGGGTTCGATTCCCACAAGGGTACTATTTCTGGTGTCTCCAGCCGTGGTATTGCCGGAATAAAAGCGGCGTAAAACCATACTCACTCACTCACTCACTCACTCACTCACTCACTCACTCACTCACTCACTCACTCACTCACTCACTCACTCACTCACTCACTCACTCACTCACTCACTCACTCACTCACTCACTCACTCACTCACTCACTCACTCACTCACTCACTCACTCACTCACTCACTCACTCACTCACTCACTCACTCACTCACTCACTCACTCACTCACTCACTCACTCACTCACTCACTCACTCACTCACTCACTCACTCACTCACTCACTCACTCACTCACTCACTCACTCACTCACTCACTCACTCACTCACTCACTCACTCACTCACTCACTCACTCACTCACTCACTCACTCACTCACTCACTCACTCACTCACTCACTCACTCACTCACTCACTCACTCACTCACTCACTCACTCACTCACTCACTCACTCACTCACTCACTCACTCACTCACTCACTCACTCACTCACTCACTCACTCACTCACTCACTCACTCACTCACTCACTCACTCACTCACTCACTCACTCACTCACTCACTCACTCACTCACTCAGCCGTATGACAATAGCTATCATCACTATTTCAACACTAATTACCACGACCATCACCGCCCTCCGTCAGTTTGTTTTCACTATCACCTTCCTGAACCTGGTCGATGTTCTCTAACCGATCTTAGCGGGTCCCTACTGAAAACATTAAAGACATCGGCTGTAGTTTCCTTGATAAAAAAATACCCTTTCTTCATAGTTTTTCAAACACCATGTCTTAAAACCGTTCTTCCTACATCCGCCCCCAGATCAACGGGAGATTATCGTTAGGCAATACAACGATCTTCGACCACAATACCCACCTCAGAACCTAAATGAGGAACACTGTACAAAAGAACGTGTTGGGTCTAGCCTAATCTCTCTGCCAGCCCTTGCCCCTTCCACATATCTTTGAACACGGCTTAATTAATTTGCTTTGTAAACAGGTGAGCTAACAACTGCGGTTGACTTGGGGCACTGAGACGCCGACAACGGCATTGTAGGACGACATCAAACACGATTACGTGGTTTCGACGGGTTAGTCCTATTTACTCCGCGTAATGTGTTCATTAAGCGCGTTGACGTCAGGTGGAATTCACATCTCGCGTGGCTTCGTTCGTTGTTTGCCTTGCAATTCTCAATGGCTTCTCATACCATCCCAAAATACTCCACACTATACAATAGACGTTGTGCTTTAACCGTGTGAATTTTGCTTTGTGTGTAGTTGACGGCTTTGTTACCAGTTTCGAAAGGGGAAACACGCGAACTGGAGTATCGGGAGCGTTACTTCTATTAAGCTGATGGTGGTCAAAGGTTACACAACCGTAAACGTAAACAGTTAAAGGTCATATCAAAGCAAGGGAGCCATACATGCAAACTGCCGGTGAAAATAACGTATACATCCATGTTTGATGGTGGTTTAAAAATGAAACAAACAAGAAATAGTTGATTATTCGATGGGAGGTGTTTCATACGGGTATCATAGTTGTGTTTTGGACCTTAAGTTTTCAGTGTGTGGGCGACTGTTTTGAGCCTAGTCACGTTTTGATAATGTTTTTAATGTTTTGGTTAAATCGTGTCTCGGGTGATGAAACATGGGTCTACTACTATAATCCCGAATCAAAACGTCAATCAGTGGAATTACACCATTCCACTTCTCCGGCACCAAAGAAATTCAAAGCTGCCATGAAGGTTTTTTTTCAGGGTGCCTTTAAAAAACTTCTACCTGACTGGAACTAAATAGCTCCACTATCGATATGGGAAGTGTATTGAAAAGCAGGGAGTTTATGTTGAAAAATAAAATTAAAAACACATTGACAATTGTTGGTTTGGTTTGTTAGGCGTAAAACATTTTTACCAACCCTCAGAATTAATTATGATACAGTCATCAGTTAATTACGATAGTCATCAGTTAATTACGATACAATCATCAGTTAATTACGATACAGTCATCAGTTAATTACGATACAGTCATCAGTTAATTACGATACAGTCATCAGTTAATTACGATACAGTCATCAGTTAATTACGATACAGTCATCGGTTAACTACGATACAGTCATCAGTTAACTACGATACAGTCATCAGTTAATTACGATACAGTCATCAGTTAATTACGATACAGTCATCAGTTAATTACGATACAATCATCAGTTAATTACGATACAGTCATCAGTTAATTACGATACAGTCATCAGTTAATTACGATAGTCATCAGTTAATTACGATACAGTCATCAGTTAATTACGATACAGTCATCAGTTAATTACGATACAGTCATCAGTTAATTACGATACACTCATCAGTTAATTACGATATAGACATCAGTGAATTATTTAAAACGGTAAATAGTGCAATAGAACCATGAACCTGTTTACATGCTGTTGTGTACCGAAGAACACTTTGAACACGCCAAGATCTCTTTTGGTTTGTGTATGGCTCTACGACCTGCGTTGTGAGATAAACACGTTGTTTGTTACACTCTACATGCCTTTATCACCTGGAACGGCAATTTACGTCGCCTCCAGCTGGGAAGGACTTACACTATATTAATATATCTAATTCGGGGGAAAGAAGGGCAGAGGCGGTAGAATATCACAGCATGAATATGTACATGTCCACGCGTTACACGCACGCTAAATGCACAAAAACCGAAAGCCATAAAAAGGTTTATGATACAGTGGAATGTGTCGAAGACAAAAAATGCTGTCCGGTTTAAACAGAGGTCCTAATTAGCAAGTATATATTAGGCGTTACGTATATCACTGGCATGATATGAACAGCAAGTTTGAAAACACATGTCTGGCAATTTACGTATTTTAAAAAAATCCACAAACGTTCCTTTCCTGTATTTCGATGTTTATGAATTGAAGGAAAGTATGCTTACAAACCTCAAAATGTCATAATGCATTCTTTTGTATTCGTGGTTGGCGACAAAAATACGCGATAAAATTCTAAAGTGTTTAAATTGTAAACATTATCCAGAATAGAAACGAAAGTATACACATTATCGTCAGTCATGTTATGAGAACAAAGTCAAGTTTCAACATGTTTAATGATATCTAAGTTATACTGAACTTGTTTAACTTGAAGGTGGTTTCCTGTTCTGATAAGCAACTGACTTGCCACATCTTGCTGGTCTTTGCGAGTCGTCCTACGGTGGCCCAAAAGGGACATGGGGTCTGTTTTTCATTATTTTGATATTTCACTTACTGTTATCGTAACCTTTTGCAAATTAACACGATTTGTCATACAAATATGTGATAAATAGTGTATAAAGTAGATATTGAATCGCTGAAAAGTGAAGCGAAAATGTCAAAAACTAAAAAGAAAATACAGAAAATTATTTCCACCACAGTGATAATGTTTCCACCGCGGTGATGATATTTCCACCGCGGAGCAAATACTTTTCTGTATTTTCATTTTAGTTTTTGACATTTTCTATGTCCCTTATGAGTCACTGTACATTGACATGTAGGTGGCGCGCTGTGCATCACAAAGGAGCATTGTGGAGTCGAGAAGAAATTCAGCCGAGTGTCACATATACTCAACCTTTCGTTCAACTGGGTTCATCATGTATCCGCGTTTGTCGACATCATACAGCTAGGTTACGCAATGCACTAACATATTTGTATACAGGACCGTCTCTGACATTGTCGCTACGACAGCCGGCGCACACGTGCACGTCGACCTAACAAATCACTGTTATTGCCCTCCAACCCTCCACCTCCCCGTCTATGAAATTTTATTATACAATAAAGATCTCTGTTTTAAAAAACCAGCAATAATAATCCTATTTGTATCATTTAGATCCCTGAGACCCTTTCTTCAACATCCCCCCCCCCCCCCCCCAACCTACCCTCCCCGAACATCCTCATCCTGTCAGATCCTGCTGAGTGAGTGTCATATTGTTTGCACATGTGTTTCCTTGCTACAGGGACTATCGCGGTAGTTGATGGAAGTTTAGATAAGCGCATTTCAACAAAAACATTGTGGTGGTGTTGTATAAAACTTGCATGGTTTTAGAGGTGTTTGGTTCTATTTACGGCGTAGGGTGTAAACTATCACTTTAGAACACGTGCTAGACAGGTTAGATTCAAGAGAACTAAGTATTTATGAAGGTAAGTAGATACACACCTTAAATATATTTATAGGTAATAAAGTGTACGCACACATGCACACACGCACACATACACATAGTTAGTCCTGCACCATGCCCGTGGTATATATTTATTTTATGACTTTTTTTTATTTAGAAATGCATACAAAAGCAAGTCTAGCCAGCTCAAGCTAGCTCTATTCCACAGTATAGGGAATTTTTTTTTTTTTTTTAGAGTCAAGAAGGATATTGTGTAATATAAGATTTCTCACATAGTCTGTCATACAGACCCTGAAACAAATATATCCAATATAGCCCATGCAAGTTTGCTTGGCAAGTCTAGATTACTGCATTCATCGTGAATGAAGAAGGTCTCTGGGCTCCTTTATATCATATTTTATAATTATAACTTAACAACTTTTTTTTCTGTAAAATATGTTCATTTCGGAGACTAGATGTTAGTCTAACATACACATAAAAACATGCATACGTATATACATACACACCAGCACGCATGCATTCACGCACGCACGCACGCACGCACGCACGCACGCACGCACACATAAATACATACAAACGTAAAACACATACACGCACGCACACAGATACATTCAAACGTAAAAAAACATACACGCACGCACACATAAATACATACAAACTAACAACATACACGTACGCACGCATAAATACATACAAACTAACAACATACACGTACGCACACATAAATACATACAAACGTAACAACATACACGTACGCACACATAAATACATACAAACTAACAACATACACGTACGCACACATAAATACATACAAACTAACAACATACACGTACGCACGCATAAATACATACAAACTAACAACATACACGTACGCACACATAAATACATACAAACGTAACAACATACACGTACGCACACATAAATACATACAAACTAACAACATACACGTACGCACGCAAGCTCACACACATGTTTTACATTATAAATTTAGATTAATAATCAGTTACACAGTATGTTTCGAGTGTTTGTGTGAGTGAATGTTAAAATAATCAACTGATAAAAATATGTAAAGTTCAAAAATAATCTGGTTCGGTAAACAACAAAACTTGCTTTTGTAAATACCTCTCACGGTAATAAATTAACAACAGCTGGTTATATACAAGTCAGTGCCCAACATAAATACAAAATGCAGAAATAAAATAAACGGAGCCAATATATTGAAGTCAGTGATGTAAATCACGTTGGTGAGGTCAAAGTCACGACAATAACCATACTTATATTGAAGATCGACGTCAATACAAACACGGAACAACATTATGTGTCTTCAAAGCTCAAACTTGATTGAGAGGTTTACTTTAACACAGAAGTATAAATATACCTCCTCGACCCAATACACTGAAACCTTGCCAAGCCTGTATTCATTCAGTAGTTTGCTGCATACTCGGCCGCTTATCAATGTACTATGAATTTTTAACTGACACGCCTTGGTAACGTTGAAAGTAAGAATGTCACAAAGACCTGGGTAATGGATTGCATGAATGGGAGACCCCTCAGGCAGAAGGAGATGAATGAACGTGTACATATCCGTCAAGCCAGGCGTGTTAGGACTTGAACTTCCACGGGTTTAGAGCGATTGTGAAGATTTTTGTTTGGATTCTTGTATAAGTGTTCTATGTGGAGGTGAGATTATGCGTAGTAGCGTGGTTGTTGGGAAACAAATGTAGTGAGTGAGTGGGAGTGGCGGTTATGTCGGAGGGGGGATTGTCGGGGTATGGGTGCAGGTCGGTGGGACGGGGTTGGGGTGGGTGAGGGGTGCAGGGTTCGGATATATTGAGGTTGATGATGATTGAGAACTAGTAGATAAGGGTTGTTGGTTGTATGTGTGTTGGTTATAGGGTGGTAGGTGTGGTAGTTGTGAGGTGGGTATAGGGTGGTAGGTGTGGGTGGCGTGGTGTTTATAGGGTGGTAGGTGTGAGTGTTGTGGGGTGAGTGTAGGGTGGTAGGTGTGAGTGTTGTGTGATGGGTATAGGGTGGTAGGTGTGGGTGTTGTGTGATGGGTATAGGGTGGTAGGTGTGGGTGTTGTGTGATGGGTATAGGGTGGCTGTTGCGTGGTGGGTATAGGGTGGTGGGTGTGGGTGGCGTGGTGTTTATAGGGTGGTAGGTGTGAGTGTTGTGTGATGGGTATAGGGTGGTAGGTGTGGGTGTTGTGTGATGGGTATAGGGTGGTAGGTGTGGGTGTTGTGTGATGGGTATAGGGTGGCTGTTGCGTGGTGGGTATAGGGTGGTGGGTGTGGGTGGCGTGGTGTTTATAGGGTGGTAGGTGTGAGTGTTGTGGGGTGAGTATAGGGTGGTAGGTGTGAGTGTTATGGGGTGGGTATAGGGTGGTAGGTGTGAGTGTTGTGGGGTTGGTATAGGGTGGTAGGTGTGCGTCTTGTGAGGTGGGTATAGGGTGGTAGGTGTGGGTGTTGTGTGGTTGGTATAGGGTGGTAGGTGTGAGTGTTGTGAGGTGGGTAAAGGGTGGTAGGTGTGAGTGTTGTGAGGTGGGTATAGGGTGGTAGGTGTGGGTGTGGGTGGCGTGGTTGGTATAGGGTGAGTGTTATGTGGTGGGTATAGGGTGGTGGGTGTGGGTGTTGTGGGGTGGGTATAGGGTGGTAGGTGTTGGTGTTGTGAGGTGGGTATAGGGTGGTAGGTGTTGGTGTTGTGAGGTGGGTATAGGGTGGTAGGTGTTGGTGTTGTGAGGTGGGTATAGGGTGGTAGGTGTTGGTGTTGTGAGGTGGGTATAGGGTGGTAGGTGTTGGTGTTGTGAGGTGGGTATAGGGTGGTGGGTGTGGGTGGCGTGATGGGTATAGGGTGGTGGGTGTGTGTTGCGTGGTGGGTATAGGGTGGTAGGTGTGGGTGTTATGGGGTGGGTATAGGGTGCTAGGTGTTGGTGTTGTGAGGTGGGTATAGGGTGGTAGGTGTGGGTGTTATGGGGTGGGTATAGAGTGGTAGGTGTTCGTGTTGTGAGGTGGGTATAGGGTGGTAGGTGTGGGTGTGGGTGGCGTGATGGGTATAGGGTGGTGGGTGTGTGTGTTGTGAGGTGGGTATAGGGTGGTAGGTGTGGGAGTTATGGGGTTGGTATAGGGTGCTAGGTGTTGGTGTTGCGTGGTGGGTATAGGGTGGTAGGTGTGGGTGTTATGGGGTGGGTATAGGGTGCTAGGTGTTGGTGTTGTGAGGTGGGTATAGGGTGGTAGGTGTGGGTGTTATGGGGTGGGTATAGAGTGGTAGGTGTTCGTGTTGTGAGGTGGGTATAGGGTGGTAGGTGTGGGTGTGGGTGGCGTGATGGGTATAGGGTGGTGGGTGTGTGTGTTGTGAGGTGGGTATAGGGTGGTAGGTGTGGGAGTTATGGGGTTGGTATAGGGTGCTAGGTGTTGGTGTTGTCAGGTGGGTATAGGGTGGTAGGTGTGGGTGTGGGTGGCGTGGTTGGTATAGGGTGAGTGTTATGTGGTGGGTATAGGGTTGTGGGTGTGGGTGTGGTGGGGTGGGTATAGGGTGGTAGGTGTTGGTGTTGTGAGGTGGGTATAGGGTGGTAGGTGTGGGTGTGGGTGGCTTGATGGGTATAGGGGGGTGGGTGTGTGTGTTGCGTGGTGGGTATAGGGTGGTAGGTGTGAGTGTTGTGTGGTGGGTATAGGGTGGTATGTGTGGGTGTTGTGAGGTGGGTATAGGGTGGTAGATGTTGGTGTTGTGTGGTGGGTATAAGGTGGTGGGTGTGGGTGTTGTGTGGTGGGTATAAGGTGGTGGGTGTGGGTGTTGTGGGGTGGGTATAGCGTGATAGGTGTTGGTGTTGTGGGGTGGGTATAGGTTGGTGGGCGTGGGTGTGGGTGGCGTGGTAGGTATAGGGTGGTAGGTGTGAGTGTTGTGTGGTGGGTATAGGGTGGTATGTGTGGGTGTTGTGAGGTGGGTATAGGGTGGTAGGTGTGGGTGTTGTGGGGTGGGTATAGCGTGATAGGTGTTGGTGTTGTGGGGTGGGTATAGGTTGGTGGGCGTGGGTGTGGGTGGCGTGGTAGGTATAGGGTGGTAGGTGTGAGTGTTGTGGGGTGGGTATAGGGTGGTAGGTGTGGGTGTTATGGGGTGGGTATAGGGTGCTAGGTGTTGGTGTTGTGAGGTGGGTATAGGGTGGTAGGTGTGGGTGTTATGGGGTGGGTATAGAGTGGTAGGTGTTCGTGTTGTGAGGTGGGTATAGGGTGGTAGGTGTGGGTGTGGGTGGCGTGATGGGTATAGGGTGGTGGGTGTGTGTGTTGTGAGGTGGGTATAGGGTGGTAGGTGTGGGAGTTATGGGGTTGGTATAGGGTGCTAGGTGTTGGTGTTGCGTGGTGGGTATAGGGTGGTAGGTGTGGGTGTTATGGGGTGGGTATAGGGTGCTAGGTGTTGGTGTTGTGAGGTGGGTATAGGGTGGTAGGTGTGGGTGTTATGGGGTGGGTATAGAGTGGTAGGTGTTCGTGTTGTGAGGTGGGTATAGGGTGGTAGGTGTGGGTGTGGGTGGCGTGATGGGTATAGGGTGGTGGGTGTGTGTGTTGTGAGGTGGGTATAGGGTGGTAGGTGTGGGAGTTATGGGGTTGGTATAGGGTGCTAGGTGTTGGTGTTGTCAGGTGGGTATAGGGTGGTAGGTGTGGGTGTGGGTGGCGTGGTTGGTATAGGGTGAGTGTTATGTGGTGGGTATAGGGTTGTGGGTGTGGGTGTGGTGGGGTGGGTATAGGGTGGTAGGTGTTGGTGTTGTGAGGTGGGTATAGGGTGGTAGGTGTGGGTGTGGGTGGCTTGATGGGTATAGGGGGGTGGGTGTGTGTGTTGCGTGGTGGGTATAGGGTGGTAGGTGTGAGTGTTGTGTGGTGGGTATAGGGTGGTATGTGTGGGTGTTGTGAGGTGGGTATAGGGTGGTAGATGTTGGTGTTGTGTGGTGGGTATAAGGTGGTGGGTGTGGGTGTTGTGTGGTGGGTATAAGGTGGTGGGTGTGGGTGTTGTGGGGTGGGTATAGCGTGATAGGTGTTGGTGTTGTGGGGTGGGTATAGGTTGGTGGGCGTGGGTGTGGGTGGCGTGGTAGGTATAGGGTGGTAGGTGTGAGTGTTGTGTGGTGGGTATAGGGTGGTATGTGTGGGTGTTGTGAGGTGGGTATAGGGTGGTAGGTGTGGGTGTTGTGGGGTGGGTATAGCGTGATAGGTGTTGGTGTTGTGGGGTGGGTATAGGTTGGTGGGCGTGGGTGTGGGTGGCGTGGTAGGTATAGGGTGGTAGGTGTGAGTGTTGTGGGGTGGGTATAGGGTGGTGGGTGTGGGTGTTGTGAGGTGGGTATAGGGTGGTATGTGTGGGTGTTGTGAGGTGGGTATAGGGTGGTAGGTGTGAGTGTTGTGGGGTGGGTATAGGGTGGTGGGTGTGGGTGTTGTGAGGTGGGTATAGGGTGGTATGTGTGGGTGTTGTGAGGTGGGTATAGGGTGGTAGGTGTGGGTGTTGTGGGGTGGGTATAGCGTGATAGGTGTTGGTGTTGTGGGGTGGGTATAGGTTGGTGGGCGTGGGTGTGGGTGGCGTGGTAGGTATAGGGTGGTAGGTGTGAGTGTTGTGGGGTGGGTATAGGGTGGTAGGTGTGAGTGTTGTGGGGTGGGTATAGGGTGGTAGGTTTGGGTGTTGTGTGGTAGGTATAGGGTGGTAGGTGTGGATGTTGTGAGGTGGGTATAGGGTGGTAGGTGTGGATGTTTGTGGCGTGGTGGGTATAGGGGGGTGGGTGTGAGTGTTGTGTGGTGGGTATAGGGTGGTAGGTGTGGGTGTTGTGTGGTAGGTATAGGGTGGTAGGTGTGGATGTTGTGAGGTGGGTATAGGGTGGTAGGTGTGGATGTTGTGAGGTGGGAATAGGGTGGTAGGTGTGGGTGTTGTGTGGTAGATATAGGGTGGTAGGTGTGGATGTTGTGAGGTGGATATAGGGTGATAGGTGTGGGTGTTGTGTGGTAGGTAGAGGGTGGTAGGTTTGGGTATTGTGGGTTGGGTATATGGTGGTGGGTTTGGGTGTTGGTGTTGGTGGCGTGGTGGGTATAGGGTGGCTGTTGCTTGGTGGGTATAGGGTGGTGGGTTTGAGATTTGGGTGGTGGGTATAGGGTGGTAGGTGTGGGTGTTTTGAGGTGGGTATAGGGTGGTAGATGTGGGTGTTGTGTGGTAGGTATAGGGTTGTAGGTGTGGTAGTTGTGAGGTGGGTATAGGGTGGTAGGTGTGGATGTTGTGAGGTGGGTATAGGGTGTTAGGTGTGGGTGTTGTGTGGTAGGTATAGGGTGGTAGGTGTGGATGTTGTGAGGTGGGTATAGGGTGGTAGGTGTGGGTGTTGTGTGGTAGGTATAGGGTGGTAGGTGTGGATGTTGTGAGGTGGGTATAGGGTGGTAGGTGTGGATGTTGTGAGGTAGGTATAGGGTGGTAGGTGTGGATGTTGTGTGGTAGGTATAGGGTGGTAGGTGTGGATGTTGTGAGGTGGGTATAGGGTGGTAGGTGTGGGTGTTGTGTGGTGGGTATAGGGTGGTAGGTGTGGGTGTTTTGTGGTTGGTATAGGGTTGTAGGTGTGGTAGTTGTGAGGTAGGTATAGGGTGGTAGGTGTGGATGTTGTGAGGTGGGTATAGGGTGGTAGGTGTGGGTGTTGTGTGGTAGGTATAGGGTGGTAGGTGTGGATGTTGTGAGGTGGGTATAGGGTGGTAGGTGTGGGTGTTGTGTGTTGGGTAGAGAGCGGTAGGTGTGGATGTTGCGAGGTAGGTATAGGATAGTAGGTGTGGGTGTTGTGAGGTGGGTATAGGGTGGTAGGTGTGGGTGTTGTGAGGTGGGTATAGGATAGTAGGTGTGGGTGTTGTGTGGTTGGTATAGGATGGCTGTTGTGTGTTGGTATAGTATGTTGTGTGGTGGGTATAAGGTGTTGCGTGGTGAGTATAATATGTTGTGTGGTGGGTATAGTGTGTTGTATGGTTGGTATAGGGTGTTGTGTGATGGGTATAGGGTGTTGTGTGGTGAGTATAGTGTGTTGAATGGTGGGTATAGGGTGCTGTGTGGTGGGTATAGGGTGTTGTGTGGTGAGTATAGTGTGTTGTATGGTGGGTATAGGGTGCTGTGTGGTGGGTATAGGGTGTTGTGTGGTGAGTATAGTGTGTTGTATGATGGGTATAAGGTGTTGTGTGGTGGGTATATGGTGTTATGTGGTGAGTATAGTGTGTTGTGTGGTGGGCAAAGTGCGTTGTGTGGCGGGTATAGGGTGTTGTGTGGTGGGTATAGGGTGTTGTGTTGTGGGTATAGTGTGTTGTGTGGTGAGTAAAGTGCGTTGTGTGGTGAGCACAGGGTGTTGTATTGTTGGTATAGGGTGTTTTGTGATGGATATAGGGTATTATGTGGTGGGTATAGGGTGTTGTGTTGTTGGTATAGGGTGTTGTGTGGTTGGTATAGGATGTTGTGTGGTGGGTATATGATGTGTGGTTGGTATAGTGTGTTGTGTGGTGGGCATAGGGTGTTGTGTGGTGGGTATATGATGTTGTGTGGTAGGGCATAGGGTGTCGTGTTGTTTGTATAGGGTGTTGTGTGGTGGGTATAGGGTGCTGTGTTTTTGGTATAGGGTGTTGTGTGGTGGGCATAGGGTGTCGTGTTATTAGTATAGGGTTTTGTGTGGTTGGTATAGAGTGTTGTATGATGGGTATAGGGTGCTGTGTTGTGGGTATAGGGTTTTGTGTGGTGGGCATAGGGTGTCGTGTTATTAGTATAGGGTGTTGTGTGGTTGGTATAGGGTGCTGTGTTGTTCGTGTAGGGTGCTGTGTTGTTCGTATAGGGTGCTGTTCGTATAGGGTAAAGGGTGGTGTGTGGTGGGTATAGGTTTGTGTGTGGTGGGTATAGGGTGTTGTGTGGTGGGTATAGGGTGTTGTGTGATGGGTATAGGGTGCTGTGTGGTTGTATGGGATGTTGTGTGGTCGGTAAAAGGTGTTGTGTGGTGGGTATAGGGTGTTGCGTGGTGGGTATAGGATGTTGTATGGTTGGTATAGGTTGTTGTATGGTTGGTATAGGGTGTTGTGTGGTGGGTATAGGGTGTTGTGTGGTGGGTATAGGGTGTTGTGTGGTGGGTATAGGGTGCTATATGGTTGTATAAGGCGTTGTTTGGTCGGTACAAGGTGTTGTGTGGTTGGTATAGGATGTTGTGTGGTGGGTATAGGATGGTAAGTGTAGGGTGTGGTGGGTATAAGGTGTTGTGTGGTGGGTATAGGGTGCTGTGTGGTTGTATGGGATGTTGTGTGGTCTGTAAAAGGTGTTGTGTGGTGGGTATAGGGTGTTGCGTGGTGGGTATAGGATGTTGTATGGTTGGTATAGGTTGTTGTATGGTTGGTATAGGGTGTTGTGTGGTGGGTATAGGGTGTTGTGTGGTGGGTATAGGGTGCTATATGGTTGTATAAGGCGTTGTTTGGTCGGTACAAGGTGTTGTGTGGTTGGTATAGGATGTTGTGTGGTGGGTATAGGATGGTAAGTGTAGGGTGTGGTGGGTATAAGGTGTTGTGTGGTGGGTATAGGGTATTGTGTGGTGAGTATAGGGTGTTGTGTGGTGGGTATAAGTCGTTGTGTGGTGTGTATAGTTTGTTGTGTGTTCGGCATATGGTGTTGTGTGATGGGTATAGAGTGTTGTGAGCATAGGGTGTTGTGTTGAGTGTATAGGGTGTTGTGCGGTGTGCATACTTGGGTGTTGTGTGGTGTGTATAGTTTGTTGTGTGGTGGACATTTTGTGTTGTGTGATGGGTATGGGGTGTTGTGTGGTGAGCATAGGGTGTTCTGTGGTGGGTATTGGGTGTTGTGTGGTTGGTATGGGATGGTAGTGTAGGGTGTGCATGACTTGTATTGGAGGGTAAGGGTTTCAGTTCTGAATATATGATCGATGGTAATTTGAGTGTTAAATTTCGAGTACGGATTTGTGGTAATTGAATGGTAGTTATGTGGAGGTGGCTGACTGTTATACATTTGTCGTTTGATTTTTGTTACTACGTGAATGTGTAATTTGTGTAACCTGGGTGGATATGATGTAAAGGATCTTGTATTAACGGCCACCTATATACTCATTCTGTATATTCAAAGATATATGCATAAATAAAGTCAGAAGATTTTCGCCACAAAACGAACAATGCCAGCGTGTCCCAGAGCGAAAGGGTGTATGATGTCCTGGATGTTGACGGGTGAACATGCGTGTCTCTGTTACCCGGGGCCTTGAACCGACACAGCAGCACAAACATCCAATGTTTATCTCAGTCTGTTAAACACGCTTTGAATAAGTCATTTATTACCACATTGTGTTATAGCTGAGGAATTATGCCGTCTTTTTTAAAGGTCGGTGTCACTGTGACATTGAATTTTGATTGCTTTTCTATTCTGCTCTCTCGAACCCTGTGACGTTTAATCGTCAGTGTATTGCCTTGAACGCCCATCAAATACAACATCCATTAAACTCGAGAGTTTATCCATAAATTGAATCCCTCATAACAATGTTTCTAATCTGTCTTCCACTAAATCTCCATTATTCGAAAGTATCGTCTTGAAAACCAAGTTCCTTAGCAAACCAAATTACGACATGTCGCGATAACCTGACACTGGTAATGCAATTGAAATTTTACGACATCCGTCACTCAATTTCAAAAGGGGTCGACGGAGCAATGTGCTAAGCGTCATCCTCTTGTCGCGCATGCCCAGTAACCATTATCGTTATAGCGCCCCCTGGGGAGAAAGGTAACACTGTCCAGTAGAGTCCTATTGAAATCCACATCCCTTTTCTCATCCATTAACCCCTTCATCAACCCCTCGTTCAACCCCTTGACCTCCTGTTTATGCTCATCTCCGCCCGCCATTGTTCGTCTCGGCAGACCATGTGACATGAATAAAGCGCCCCCTGGTGGGAGTGATGTAACTATGGTAATTGTGATATCAAATTTTGCCATGTCTCTGTGCCACTTGGCTGTGCCAATTTGCATATGAAATGGTCTCTGTTTGCGCCTTTTATTGCAGTCTTCACTACAAAGCTTGAAGTATTGTTCACAAGGTGTTTCAGGGGTAAGGGTTTTTGGACTTGTATTTGCGAAAATAAATTTGTTTGCAAACCAACACCAAATTAGTTTGTGTGTTTATTACAAAGGGAGAATTTTATATTTTAGTGACGCCTAATTAAAGAAAACACAACAATCAAAGCAATGAAAAATGGTACTGAAAAGATGTTCACATGAATGAGATCGAGCATCCTTAAAAACTCAACAACAAACAAGCAAAGAGGTATCGTTGAAATGTTTGAAAAAGGTACTGACGCGGGTTTAACTCTCTGATGTTTGACTTCTTTTGGAGATGTAGGATAACAGCATGAAACGTTCATCCCAGGTCACGGCAATTATTTCAATGTTCTCCAAGAAATGTAAGAAGTCAAAAGGCACTTGCCATAAAAAAATTAACTGGGTTAGTTGAAGTATTTGCAATAGCCAGAATTCTTCCATCCTCGAGTGAGTGAGTGAGTGAGTGAGTGAGTGGGTGGGTGGGTGGGTGAGTGAGTGAGTGAGTGGGTGGGTGGGTGGGTTGGTGAGTGAGTGGGTGAGTGGGTGGGTGGGTGGGTGAGTGAGTGAGTGAGTGAGTGAGTGAGGGGTTGATTGATTGAGGGGGGAGGGCGACCAGATGAGACTGAAGAAGAGAATAACAGAGCGAGAGAAAGACATAATAGGACAAATAATAAATAACGGGTGACAAACGATTGAAAACAGAGCATCTTAACTGTGACAATCCAGATAAGGTTTGCGCAGTTTTGTTTATGTCCATGAAATTTTAAAAAAAAACACCAAGTTTATCGCAAAAGGGAAAAAGTGAGAGATACTCTTATAGATGACATCGGGAGATTAGGATGCCCAGCGTGAGTGAGATAGGGTGGGGTGGCGAGGGAAGAAGATGCAGGGAAGAGGGATGGGATAGACGAGAAGGGGCGGGAGGGAGGGGAGGGAGGGGAGGGGGTGGGTGGGATAGAGACCGGAAAAGGAACCGAGAAGGAGAGAGGCCATCCTCACGAGGCAAGAGAGTCAACTGACTATAATAATCTTGTTTCAACGTTGATGCATGTCATCGATCCCAATTGCGTGGATCGATGCTCATGATATTATTCACTGGATTGTCTGGTCCAGAATCAATTATTTACAGACCGCCGTCATACAGCTGGAATATTGCTGAGTGCGGCGTTAAACAACAAACCAACAAACAACCTTTTCTTGCAGTCGACTGAAATCTGCACGTTGACATCCGTGTAGTTTACGAACCGGATGTCTAGTTCGTTACGCGATTTTGATTGAACTCTGCATAGACTCGTTAGTACAGACAAAATTTAAATCCGGAATTTAAGCCTAGCTCGGCAAGGGTGGAAACCCCACACACCCCTCCCCCCAACGATTGCCTATGTTTTGTGAAATGATTTTCGTTATCTGATCGACTAGGTCGTCGCCATCTTTGTGAATCTGAACAAGGTGGCGCCAGGGTCGAGCCAGGGAAAATGGCCTTGATGTGGCAAGGGTAGAAACTAGGCTTTGATATAGGCTAGTGGACACGCTTGCCTCGGGAAGATGTATACTACATTGACTAGTTCACTTTGTTATGGTCATAGCTGAAAGTTAGTCAGGCACAGAGCGTTTTGACCAGCTCTCTTATTCCAGCTGAATCACGCCGGCCCATAACTAACCGGGCCTGAAGCAGCAAACCAGTGACTGACAGCATGAGCAACTATCCACACCACCAGGGTAGGATGACACGCATTCAGATATTAGGTCATCCATATCTTTTATGTGTTTCTCATCTCCAACCAACCATAAAAGAACGGGCGGGTGAAATGAAATAAAACACATATAACATAAAAACAACAACTGTTTTTCATTAATTGTATAACTTATTTTATGACATTTTAAAGTTAACATTATCAAGTTGTGCTGTTTTGTTATGACTGTACAATGATAGAAGTACTTTTTTATCACATCGGGGGAAAATGTTCCACAGCGGTGAGGAAATTTTGAGATACGAAAACTCTGAATGAAAATTCAGGGCGGGCGGGTGCTAGGAAATAGAATAACATACGCACATCCTTCTACATGTTACTTACAAACCCTGGTGACGACCAGGGACTAGGGATGGAGAGTAGATGATGCAACTGAACAGAAATAATAGATGGATGGATGGACAGACAGGTATATGCTGTATGGATGGACAGACGTGCAGGTACAACTAGGTAAATTGGCGGCTATTCCGCCCATTGTTGGCAGGAGTGATGGTGCGAGGCAGACGCCTATCTCTAAGACAAACACGCCCAGGTTGTTGTTGGCCGGTGGCTGGCGGTGTGCGGCACGAGACTGGGTATTACAGCATAAGCGCGACGGGTTCGGTGACCACCTAATGCTATTACGTATGTCTGATCCTTGCACTCGGGAGACGGAGCCCAGTGCAGGTCTAACGTCGACCTGTCTATCAGAATTTCTTGCGAGACAGAACCGAATTGGTAAATGCGTGAACACGTGAAATGATAAGAAACAGACATGACCCTATATCTGTAGCTTGTTTCAAGTGCTGATAAAACTCACGGGTTACATTGTTCCCTAATATTAGGATATAAGAGTGGAGCAGGATTCAGTTGGTTGTTCGCAGAGATGCATCAAAGACATACGATATTTGTTTGGATGAATCTAAGTTGTAGACACGTGATAGTGCGAATATTTGTTGGCTCCCTCGGCACTTCTTTATTCATGTGGTTTTGGCCATGTTTGGGATAGTCAAGGAGTAAATCATTTTGGTTTTATTGATAACTTTAAAATAAGATGTATTAATATAGATAACCAACAATGGTCTAGTAGTTTAAGAACTTACTCAAAACTTTCTTTTTATTCTTGTATTAAGCAATATAATGTATTTAAAAAATTATCTAGATTGTATTTCAGTAAGTGCCTTTCGTATTGCCTTGAGTAAATTTAGATGTTCTGGTCATACTTTGCTAATTGAAAGTGGAAGGAAGTACATTATACCTAGAGCTAAGAGACTATGTCCATTTTGTGTAAGACCTGAAGTGGAATCTGAATATCATCTTTGTTTACAATGTCCATACTATGACAGTTTGAGACGTAAGGTTCTACCTTATTATTTTTACACAAATGTAACTTTTGATAAAATTGTAACACTCCGTACATCTAAAACCCCATGCATAATTAATGCCTTAGCTAAATTTATATTTCTTGCTTTTAAAAAGCGTAATAACTTTCTCATTGGCGCTGAAATTGTCTAATTCTGATATCATGTATTGTATAATGGGCCGGTGGCCCCTTCACTGAAATACAGCTCTCTCCCCCTCGGCAAGATTAATGGTGATTTTAATTACAGATGTCGATATTTAACTTCACTACCACTAATATACAGGTATTTTACTTCACTACCGCTGGTTATTTTCTGCCTAACGCTCATTCTATAAAAATATATAACTTTTAAAGAAACAAACAACTCCATTTAACATTGAAAAGGGACCTCAGTGAAATGGGAGATTCTGAAGCTGTGGAAAATCTAGACTTGCTTCATTTAGGACTATAGCATTACTGTAAAGGTTGGGCGGAAGGGAAAATAATATGGTTCAGTATACTCAGTCGCTACTCAGTCTCTACTCAGACCCTATACACAGTCGCTACGCAGTCTCTACTCAGACCCTATACTCAGTCGCTACGCAGTCTCTACCCAGTCGCTACCCAGTCTCTACTAAGAACTTATGCTCAGTCTCTACTCAGACCCTAGACTCAGACGCTACTCAGTCTCTAACTCAGACCCTATACTCACTCACTACTCAGTCTCTACTCAGACCCTATACTCAGTCGCTACGCAGTCTCTACCCAGTCGCTACCCAGTCTCTACTAAGAACTTATGCTCAGTCTCTACTCAGACCCTATACTCAGACGCTACTCAGTCTCTAACTCAGACCCTATACTCACTCACTACTCAGTCTCTACTCAGACCCTATACTCAGTCGCTACTCAGTCTCTACTCAGACCCTATACTCAGTCTCTACTCAGTCTCTCCTCAGACCCTATACTCAGTCGCTACTCAGACCCTTTACTCAGACCCTATACTCAGTCTCTACTCAGTCTCTACTCAGACCCTATACTCAGTCTCTACTCAGTCTCTACCCAGTCGCTACCCAGTCGCTACTCAGACCCTATACTAAGTCGCTACTTAGTCGCTACTCAGACCCTATACTCAGTCGCTAATCAGACCCTATACTCAGTCGCTACTCAGACCCTATACTCTGTCGCTACTCAGACCCTATACTCAGTCGCTAATCAGTCTCTACTCAGACCCTATACTCAGTCGCTACTCAGACCCTATACTCAGTCGCTACTCAGTCTCTACCCAGTCGCTACCCAGTCTCTACTTAGACCCTATGCTCAGTCTCTACTCAGACACTATACTCAGTCGCTACTCAGTCTCTACTCAGACCCTATACTCAGTATCTACTCAGTCTCTACTCAGACCCTATACTCAGTCGCTACCCAGTCTCTACTCAGATCCTATACTCAGTATCTACTCAGTCTCTACTCAGACCCTATACTCAGTCGCTACGCAGTCTCTACTCAGTCTCTACCCAGTCGCTACCCAGTCTCTACTAAGAACTTATGCTCAGTCTCTACTCAGACCCTATACTCAGACGCTACTCAGTCTCTAACTCAGACCCTATACTCACTCACTACTCAGTCTCTACTCAGACCCTATACTCAGTCGCTACTCAGTCTCTACTCAGACCCTATACTCAGTCTCTACTCAGTCTCTCCTCAGACCCTATACTCAGTCGCTACTCAGACCCTTTACTCAGACCCTATACTCAGTCTCTACTCAGTCTCTACTCAGACCCTATACTCAGTCTCTACTCAGTCTCTACCCAGTCGCTACCCAGTCGCTACTCAGACCCTATACTAAGTCGCTACTTAGTCGCTACTCAGACCCTATACTCAGTCGCTAATCAGACCCTATACTCAGTCGCTACTCAGACCCTATACTCTGTCGCTACTCAGACCCTATACTCAGTCGCTAATCAGTCTCTACTCAGACCCTATACTCAGTCGCTACTCAGACCCTATACTCAGTCGCTACTCAGTCTCTACCCAGTCGCTACCCAGTCTCTACTTAGACCCTATGCTCAGTCTCTACTCAGACACTATACTCAGTCGCTACTCAGTCTCTACTCAGACCCTATACTCAGTATCTACTCAGTCTCTACTCAGACCCTATACTCAGTCGCTACCCAGTCTCTACTCAGATCCTATACTCAGTATCTACTCAGTCTCTACTCAGACCCTATACTCAGTCGCTACGCAGTCTCTACTCAGTCTCTACCCAGTCGCTACCCAGTCTCTACTAAGAACTTATGCTCAGTCTCTACTCAGACCCTATACTCAGACGCTACTCAGTCTCTAACTCAGACCCTATACTCACTCACTACTCAGTCTCTACTCAGACCCTATACTCAGTCGCTACTCAGTCTCTACTCAGACCCTATACTCAGTCTCTACTCAGTCTCTCCTCAGACCCTATACTCAGTCGCTACTCAGACCCTTTACTCAGACCCTATACTCAGTCTCTACTCAGTCTCTACTCAGACCCTATACTCAGTCTCTACTCAGTCTCTACCCAGTCGCTACCCAGTCGCTACTCAGACCCTATACTAAGTCGCTACTTAGTCGCTACTCAGACCCTATACTCAGTCGCTAATCAGACCCTATACTCAGTCGCTACTCAGACCCTATACTCTGTCGCTACTCAGACCCTATACTCAGTCGCTAATCAGTCTCTACTCAGACCCTATACTCAGTCGCTACTCAGACCCTATACTCAGTCGCTACTCAGTCTCTACCCAGTCGCTACCCAGTCTCTACTTAGACCCTATGCTCAGTCTCTACTCAGACACTATACTCAGTCGCTACTCAGTCTCTACTCAGACCCTATACTCAGTATCTACTCAGTCTCTACTCAGACCCTATACTCAGTCGCTACCCAGTCTCTACTCAGATCCTATACTCAGTATCTACTCAGTCTCTATTTAGATCCTATACTCAGTATCTACTCAGTCTCTACTCAGACCCTATACTCAGTCGCTACGCAGTCTCTACTCAGTCTCTACCCAGTCGCTACCCAGTCTCTACTCAGACCCTATACTCAGTATCTACTCAGTCTCTACTCAGACCCTATACTCAGTCGCTACGCAGTCTCTACTCAGACCCTATACTCAGTCTCTACTCAGTCTCTACCCAGTCGCTACCCAGTCTCTACTCAGACCCTATACTCAGTCTCTACTCAGTCTCTACCCAGTCGCTACCCAGTCTCTACTCAGACCCTATACTCAGTCTCTACTCAGTGTCTACCCAGTCGCTACCCAGTCTCTAATCAGACCCTATACTCAGTATCTACTCAGTCTCTACTCAGACCCTATACTCAGTCGCTACTCAGTCTCTACTCAGACCCTATACTCAGTATCTACCCAGTCTCTACTCAGACCCTATACTCAGTATCTACCCAGTCTCTACTCAGACCCTATACTCAGTCGCTACTCAGTCTCTACTCAGACCCTATACTCAGTCTCTACTCAGTCTCTACCCAGTCGCTACCCAGTCTCTACTCAGACCCTATACTCAGTATCTACTCAGTCTCTACTCAGACCCTATACTCAGTCGCTACCCAGTCTCTACTCAGACCCTATACTCAGTATCTACTCAGTCTCTACTCAGACCCTATACTCAGTCGCTACTCAGTCTCTACTCAGACCCTATACTCAGTCGCTACCCAGTCTCTACTCAGACCCTATACTCAGTCGCTACTCAGTCTCTACTCAGACCCTATACTCAGTCGCTACTCAGTATCTACTCAGTCTCTACTCAGACCCTATACTCAGTCTCTACTCAGACCCTATACTCAGTCTCTACTCAGACCCTATACTCAGTTCCTACTCAGATCCTACGCAGACTCTACTTAGACCCTTCTCTTAGTGCCACCAAGTCCTTACTCAATCCCTGTTTAATTCCGTCCTAAGTCACCACAACCCCTTCCCCAGACGCCAGGTATAACAATCGTGCAGGTTTTTTTCCAAACAAAACCTTCTCAATAACCACAGATTTGGAGTAAGTCCGACTGAGAAAGTCTGAGACGTAAAGGCTTAGGTTGGACAGAGACAATATACCTGGTCCCTGAGTTGGCAATCAGCGCTGTCAGTGAGGCACTTGTTGCTCCAGACAATGTCCGTCTTAACTGTCTTACAATGCCAACGGTTAATCACAGGGCGTGTTATACGCAGTCCAAATAACAACTGGTTTAATTGTTACGATGCGTAGGTATCGTTGATCCGCACGTAGACGGTATGTAGACAGATGCCCAGTCTACTCCACTCTCGGGACATGTAACATTTGGAGCAATATTATTCTCAATTGTTGTTAGACTCACGGCGAGGACGAGATCGATTTGTCTCCGCAATAACTAATTTCTGTGGAGAACTATCGACAACCAAATATCCTGATCTGAATCCTGTCTTCAGCCATCACACAGAACACCCAGGCAACACTGAACACAAGGACACAGCAGCGAACTCACGCAAATACCTTACCTTACAACTGACCATGCCATTAAATTCGGGACTTTTATGACACGACAAAATGGCGATGCATTATTGACTACATTTCTATTCTTGGAAAACATATTATTAAAGACCATGTGGTATTCAGGGTATGAGGGTGGAAAGTGGTAACTGTAGGGTGTACTGTGTGTTCATGAAATTTCATTACTCTTCCCGTCATGTTTCCACATACAGCTGTATACCGGGGACGTTAGCCAGCTTAGTTAAATCGAGATATGCATGGTACACCATATCGAGATAACTCAAGTGTATTGCTGTAGCAGGTTGTTCGCGGTTGCACAGCGGATCCAGATAACGCTAGCATATTGCGGTTACACTTCGAGATGAAGAAGTTTTTACACAAGTGTACAACAAACTGAGAGGCAAAAGAAAGAATGGTCGTTAAATCTGATTATGTCTATTTACCAGTCACTCATTCCTGCAACAGTTTGTAAAAGGTAATCTGTGACTGGGTAATTTTGTGTAAAAATAAATTGGTGCAACGAAGACTGTAAAAAGTAATGAAATTGCAACCACATGGCCCCTATCATGTTTGAAAGTTTGTAAATTTGTGTCGAAAAAATCAAATGTACTGATTTTTAAAGATAAGAAACCTGAGATACTCATCAATAGTAGTGTATTCTGCGAATTATTTTCATTTATTTTTAAAAGTTTTAAATAAAACTTATTTTAAAAACTAAAACCATGTAGAATTATTCTTTGAGTGCTGACTATATATATATATATATATATATATATATATATATATATATATATATATATAATATCGCAAACTTGAGATTTGAGAGTTTCAATTGAAAATATGATAAATTCAATTGAGAGGTATAGTTTCTTTTGCTTCTCGTCTCGTTACAGATCTAGATGCACACTGTGTCGAGATGATGCTAATGTGATTACAAAGTACATCTGTTGCCTTTTAAAATCTTTTTTAGAAACACGTAATACCACTTCCAGGGACTTGTTTCACACAATGTAATAAGGATGTGGTGATTACAAGGAAGTGAGCAGTATGCTGATTCAAGGGACATCAGATTTATGTACGGTGTTGGAACTGTCAACTGCAGACGCCAAATTGACAAGTGAGCTTGTTACGTTTTGCACCAAGAAAAAACATCTTATCCTCGAAAGCATAGGTCATCCCACTGAAAGAGGCACTTATGAACAAATATATACTCAAATTTCCCCATTAAAGTGAAAACTGTTCGGTATAATGTGTGCGTCGTGATGTTTGGCACTATCACAGAACACTTAGTGTCACTTGACTCATCGTCTTGACGTCATCACCGTCCGCCTTGAAGCTATAACGTGTCAATTAATTTGAAGCATCAAAACTATCGTCCGTCTCATTAATGATTCCGACAAAGATCGACTTTTCATATAAAAAAAGAAAATCCAAAGAAAATTAATATAAAGGTTTCTTGTTTCACTTTTGTCAAGAAACTGGTAGCCGTTCACCTGGCCAATTCCAGTGAGTCAGGCTTGCAAGCAGTTTCATAATTAAACCCGTGACAGCATCCGTATTACTGTCATATTCATGACGTCCCTTCACACGCAGTCACATCTTTCCTGGACATTGCTTACCATACATTATTTTTTTAAGACCCCAATGTCCTGAAAAGAAAGTCTTCCGCGATTTCGGCCGTACAACAGCTTACATATTGATCACCTCAATTGTGAGGTTTTCAGGCACTGGACCACCTCGTTGACAGTTACAATTACTAACTTTTAATTATTCATGGGGTAATTACCTGTACCTGAACTTAGGATTTACAGAAACAGCTGAGAACGTCCTGAAAATTGATTGCATTATGGACACAGAAGCACTTAAAGAAAGCAATCGAGCGATGCCCAAGGGTTGGGAGACCTAAGTAACATGTTACCTAAATACGTCATAATTGGATAACCGTTCTGCACAGGACGCCATAGATATACACCTTTGAAGACGTATGTGTTGAAATAACCGCACACCCAAAATGGCGCGAATGTTGAAATCTCGTTTGGGGAATAAGACGTCGATGACTATCTTTAAATGGATTTCAATACCACGAGGACAAGAGGACAATATGGGGACTCATGATTTGCTTCATCTCATCACTAACCCTTCAAATCTGCTTGACATTTGAAGGCCAGGTTTTATACCACTTAACCTGGAATTGCGACATAGCAAGGCGCGTGTCAATATTGTCGCTGTCGTTGCTTCTGCAGGGCAGTTAATATAAGTCGTTGCATATCTCCAACTGGTGCTTGGATGAACAAGTGATCTAAAGGTGGCAATTAGAAAGTAGAGTTAATGCGTCCATTAACACTGCCTGGTCGTTTCATTGGATTCCAGATTGGCACCGATTGTTATGTTTGGGTGAGTGAGTTTCAGTTATATCACGGCGTGTCAGCCTGATGATGGAGGAAAACCCGACGTTTTACCACTTTGGTGAAACCCACGAATACGGATTTGGTGATGACAAACGTGAAGGCGAACCTGGGATGAGAAACCACAATAATTCGTCATTACCAAGCACCCAGCACCAACAGTCATCAATTGCAAGCATCAAGCACCAATCATCGAGCACCAAGCATCAAGCATCAAGCAACACACAAGCAGCCAAACCAAACAAACACCAACCAGGCACCCAGCACCAACAGTCATCAAGCACTAAGCATCAAGCACCAAGCATCAAGCACCAAGCATCAAGCGCCAAGCATCAAGCATCAAGCACTAAGCATTAAGCAACACACAACAAGCAACCAACATCAAACACCAACCAAGCACCGAGCACCAACAGTCATCAAGCAGTAAGCATTAAGCAAAACACAAGCAACCAACATCAAACACCAACCAAGCATCAAGCACCAATCATCAAGCAGTAAGCATTAAGCAAAACACAAGCAACCAACATCAAACAAACACCAACCAAGCACCAAGCACCAAGCACCAAGCATCAAGCATCAAGCACCAAGCACCAAGCACCAAGCACCAAGCATCAAGCAACACACAAGCAGCCAACACCAAACAAACACGAACCAGACACCCATCATCCAAGCACAAAGCACAACAAGCACCAGGCATCAAACACTCGACACGAAGCACCAATTTAAGCTCCAAGCATCAACCATCTAGCACCAATTTAACCTCCAAGCACCCAACAATCAGCGCCAAACCCCAAGCACCAAGCATCATTACCCTCCCGAATATCTCGTGGTCGGTCCTCAACGCATCATCAGCTCGGAGTAACGTTCCTTTGCACCACGTAACCTTTCCGAACTGTATGCGTCCAAAAGGTCGAATTTCTGGTCTCACGGGGTCCGGATAATCGGGGCTCCACTGTCTCATGTTTTCAGATGGTGTATAGTTGTTACCTACATAGCCCCACCCTACAACTCATCATGTTACTCTACTTTCTTCAGAGACCCGCGAAGACCCAGGCTAGAATTGATCTTCAGCAGCCTATGCTTCTCACAAGAGACGACGGGCGGTCGGGTAGCCCAGTGGTTAAAGCGTTCGCTCGTCACGCCGAAGACCCGGATTCCATTCCCGACATGGGTACAATGTGTGAAGCCAATGTCTGGTGACCCCGCCGTGATATTGCTGGAATATTGCTAAAAGCGGCGTAAAACCATGCTCACTCACTCACTCAAAAGAGGCGGCCTAACGGGATCGGGTGGTCAGGCTCGCTGACTTGGTTGATGCATGTCATTGTATACCAATTGCGTAGATCGATGCTCATGATGTCAATCACTGGGTTGTCCAGACCCGATTATGTACAAACCACTTTCATTAGATGCGTTGTCGGTCTATTTGGCGTTCTTGCCTGTGTTAAGAAATGAGAACGAAAGGTACTATCAATATTGACTACTTCTCAATATTGGTGTCAGTGCACATCGATTAGTTAATATTTGCTACATCAAATCATCCTCGATTTGGATGAAGTGGCGATAAGTCTCTTGAAGACAATTCACATGCAGCTGAAGATCTTTAGAAACGTAATTATATCAATTATCCGTTGATCAAACACCACGAAGTCTCATGTTTGATCCAGCTAACCAACTGGCACGACGTTTCTCGAACACATTCTGTTCTAGAGGGTTTGTAAAATGATAAGGTTAGGTCAATTTGCATTTGAAAACGTATTTGGAATGCTGAGAAACTTTAATTCTGTGGTTGGTAGCAGGCTCTGCGCAGGATTCAATTAAAACCTTTGAAACGTGGTCATTGAAGAACTGTCCTCCTCAACAATGTTACAATTTACATATCCGAGTGTGAAATTGTCATGCCTTTGAGACCGTTGACTTTAAACAGTGATTGGAAACGTTTTAAATCACCATGGTTACTGTTACTTGTTTAGGAAAGATTTCCAGTTTGTTAGAAAGCAGAGGTCGACGACTGACAATGCTTCATTAGCCTGTTGGAAGAACAGACAACTAAGTTCTTTTTTTGCCTACAAAATGTATTTGTGGCCAATTCAGAAAAGTATTAGAGAATATGCAGGTCCTTCGCGTCTTGCAGTATATGTGTTGAACAGTTTACTCTCACATAAAAAGTGACGGATACAATAATTTATTTGAATTTGTCTCGGTTAAAAATAAATTTAATTGTGGCTTCTTTCTGTGCAGAATACGAATACAAATGCATTATTAGCCATGTTCTTTGACATCGGAGAACAACCAAATATATCAAGAAAGACGGAACTTGTATGTGTGTTGTGTTTCGTAATAAGCTTGCACTTCGTGTTGAATGATTACCAGTATAAGTATGGGCATCAGGGAGGCTGAGTGGTTTGTAAGCTTTATTTGCGGAAGTAGTTGGCCATGGCGCAATTAGGCATCGATATCAGCAGTTACACACACCTCATCGTGTGTGTGTGTGTGTGTGTGTGCGTGCGTGTGCGTGCGTGCGTGCGTGCGTACGTGCGTGCGTGTGTGTGTGTGTGTGTCTGTGTGTGTGTGTCTGAGTGTGTGTGTGTGTGTGTCTGTATGTGGTATGTCTGTCTAACTGTGTGTGTGTCTGAGTGTGTGTGTGTGTGTGTGTGTCTGCATGTGGTGTGTCTGTCTAAGTGTGTGTGTAATGTGTGTGGTTATGTGTGTGGTGTGTCTGAGTGTGTGGTGTGTGTCTGTGTGTGGTGTGATGTGTCTAAGTGTGCGTCTGGGTGTGTATGTGGTGTGCGTCTGGGTGTGTATGTGGTGTGTCTGTGTGTGTGTGGTGTGTGTGTCTGTGTATGTGGTGTGTGTGTCTGTATGTGTGGTGTGTGTCTTGTCTGAGTGTGTGTGGTGTGTGTCTGAGTGTGTGTGTGTGTGTGTGTGTGTGTGTGTGTGTGTGTGATAATGTGTCGAGGTTTGACGTCACCATACCCATGTGTACAGGTACAATTACAGCCATCTCGTATTACCGCATGAGATTGTTTGAGAGTTTCTATCTGTGTGAGGAGGCACGAGAAAAGTCCTTGTTGCAGAAACAGTACACTACATAATTTCCCAATTCGAATGATCAAACATCATTTTTACAAACACACATTACACTCCAGGCTGAAGTTGTGACCCGGGCTTAAAAACGTATCTATTTATTTATTCATCTATTCATTGTGGAACCTGCACACGTATGGAATTCCTATTTGGGTCGACAAGTTGGCTTTCAAACCTCATCGCAGTAATAAAACCACGACCTCGGTGTTTAAGGAATCACGAGGTTAAATTCAGCATGCGCAACGTTCCTTGAAATAGTTTAATTCTGCACTCATATTGTATCGTGTAACTCGCTCCTATCCCACCTGCAACGGCTCCCTACTACATCGTGATACAGCATCATGGCATGCGGATTATTTTTTTTATTCTGACACATACCAGTGATATACTGTTACAATATCAAGCATGAATATTCATGAATTTATTCTATATTGACAGTCAGCGTGATTAATCAGTTGTTGCTGCATATTTCCCACAGATATCATATCTCTTGGATGTATCTAGAACGTTGGGATGGAGTCGTTGATTACAGCTGGTATCTGTTTCCTGATGTAAGATAGGTTGAGTGAGTTGTGTTTACGCCGCTTTGAACAGTGTTTTCAGTCACAGCGTACCATCTTAATTAAATATATCGCAGTTGTGGTTGCAGGTATTTGCTTAAAGGATTATAGTGCTGACAAAATAGGCAATAGGATATAGGATTTGAACCCACCATCGTAGGATCATGGCACGCCCAAGGGACGCAACTCTGCTCTCTGACTTAAACGAGTACCGTGCCCCAAAATAACATTTAATAATAATAATAAGTGTATGTATATTGCGCTAGATTCCATTCACCAAGAGAATCCTCATTGCCCAAGAAACCTGTATAACCCAGGTCATAAGATCAGTGTCACTCGATTTTCATTCTCAGCTTCCTGGGGTGACTGTGAGGAGCTAAGAGGTTAATAGTCACATTACCGTCTCATCCTACCGGGTACCCATTCACTGCTGGGTGAACAGAGGCATATAAGTCATTTGTAAAAGGAGACACCACATATAACATGTACTTCTGTGGGTCAGGACCAAAGCCCTAGAAACTCACACGAGTCAGGCTGTCGAACTCGTCACCCATCCCGCTCTCCTCCGCCACTAACGTTACTCAACTGCTTGCGTAGCCTGGTTTGTGAACCGTGCGCTGTACACGGAGTCGCGTGCCACCAACTAGGTACAGGTGGCAAGTGTGACGTAGCACCACTCAAGTGTGTTTGAAGCCATATTGAAGCCGTTATATCAATGAAAAATAATGCATGATATCTTGATTCGACATCTTGTAAACTGTAGCGTTTATTTATTCTTTGACTTTTGCAATGTCTTCAAACATTTCTATGCGATTACCGAACGTATTCATTTTCAACAAAAGACTAAATCAATGCACGTCAAAGACGAAGAAATGTATTTTTTATCTTGTGTATCAGAGTCAGGGAAACAGATTTACCGGAATTTAATATTTATTTTTCACTTTTAATTTCATTGATCGAGTTTGGACCATACAAACAAGTCACCCACTCACTCACTCACTCACTCACTAACTCACTTACACACCCAGCAATACATATAGTACACACGGGGGCAAGCTGTGACTTCAACTATAACGACTTTTTAACTTTGTATAACGATATGTTAAATTGTGTAAGAAAACTAACCATATTATCACGAAAGTCATCCGACAATTAAAAGGGAAAGTAACTGACGGAGAGTTATCACCTAGTCCTGCATCCTGACTGACTGACTTCGTTTATTTGAATCAAAAGTCGTTTAGATTTAAAAATAATCCCAAGTATTGCTTGCTATACTGAGTATTAGATTTCACAGACAATGTCAGCCCAACCCTGGCACAACCCTTACACATATGGCCTGAAAACGATATGTCGGGGCTGTTGCGGACAGAGACCCAGTTGAGGAAAGGTATGTCGTGATGTCTGTATATAGACAAGACGACCTGTCATGGCTGACCTTCCACACAGCCTTGAGATAAGGCTAGTCAGTACGGAATGTGCCCGCTTGACAAGACAAACTGTCATTCATAATTCCTGTGACATCTCATTCAGAAGTTAGCAGGGCGCATTCGATTGGACGAACCTGGTTTATCGAAGGCGTTCGCTGCGGTTACTGAAACGCGTGGACGGTGTTTGAACTATAAACAACGATACTGATGTCAAGATAGGATTTGTATGCTTTAAGTGGTAATGAAAGGAGTCAGAAGCTAAAAAAAAAATAAGTATCCATTCTCGCTGATAAGGATCCGTGATACGTTTATCATATAACGATGTAATTTATTAAATAATGCAAATACGTGACGAAGGCAAATGTGTGGTGGACAAAGCTATACTTACACACTAGTAACTAAGATATACATGATGTACAAAAATACTTGGTAGAGCGAGAGAGAGAGAGAGAGAGAGAGAGAGAGAGAGAGGGGGGGGGAGAGAGAGAGAGAGAGAGTAGTAAAGTTCTAACTCTCAGGTACAATATAGCAAAAAATAAACAGGGGAGTACAATTGACCACAGTTTTAATTGTCTAGCGCTTTCAACAAGTACCTTTACGAGTCTCATCAGGCGTCATCAGCCAAGGACATATTTGTTAGTTGCAAATAACTTGTCCATTCTCAATATATTATAATGTTACAACCCTTGGGGATCCCGGGTTACAGCTGGTCCCCTAGACTACTGGTCCCCAGCAATCTATATATTGGTTGTAAGAGGCGACCAAATGGATCGGGTGGTCAGGCTTGTTGAGTTTGTTGATGGCGTGTTCGTGTGTGGTTGTTCACAATATCGATGACTGGTTTGTCTGGTCAAGACTGCATTATTTCAAGCCGGCGTCGTACATCTGTAAATGTACTGAGCGCGGCGTTAAACAACAAAAAAACAAACAAAGTATTGTCTAACGCATGTAGGACAGAACAAATGAGAAATATGTACTCTTTGAAATAAAACTTTGTTTAAAGAGCGTAGTATTTGCCACGTCGATGCATAACCGTACATGAAGACCTTGTTGGTGTCCTTCGCGGCGGACGGAATAATGCAGTTCGCCTTATCGAAAACACCTCGCGTTCCGGTTGGATTACCTGTACTTGCGGTCTGTGGTCCAAGTCGGCGTGTGTTGGATCCCGCTGAGGTATTTGTCCGCACTCGCACGGTAGGGTGTCGGGTTTCCGTTCCTTAGGTAGGCGGGCGTCGCGTGATGTGACCCAGCATAATACCAGATAAGAATAGAGAGGTCTGATAACAGATACACTCGAGTCCGGTGTAAGGAAGCCGTCTGGAGGAGGTCTGACAGATCGACTGGTGGGTAGTCTGGCTTACAGACCCTGATACAAATGTAGCAAATACAGCCCATGCAAGTCAATGTTTGGCATGTCTAGATTTCTGCAGAGAGTCTCGGGGCTCCTTTTAAATTTTTTATTTTGAACGATATGTTCATTTCAGCTGGTTACATTCATTACAACTGAATTAATATATAGAGGTTATCGCGAGTGTGTTGGGTGGTGGTAAATATCCTGTATTAGGAATAAACATTGTATTTAGCGAGTCTTGGCGAGCTACATACATAGTGTTTATTCCTAATACAGGATGTTTACCATCCCCCAACACACAAGCGTGATAACCTCTTTATCATATAATGTCATTCTTTAATTCGGTGCTTGAAAATCGCTTTCCCTCTCTCACAAACATTACCTAAACATTGCGTGTTTTCCTGAAATGCGCGCAATTATATTTATTACGTCACAGGGTAAGTGATGTGTCAGTCGGACAGTGACAATAGCCAATATAGTTCCAACGGAAATCTGTTTCTTATACAGTGGCGAAGCAACATATACGCAAAACAACAATTGTTTTTACTTGCATTTCGCGGCAATACATCAGTCTGTCCGCTAGAGTAACCGCCCTTTGTCAAAGGGAAGCTACTCTAACCCTAGTCTATGAGACGTCATGGCCACGTTCAGAAATTGTTGACAGTCGGCCTGTCCTTTCAAAACGTTAAGAAGTGCAATCAGATGTACACACAGCGAAAAAATGAAACAAGGTAACAATTCAAACATATTTCGGACTAATCCAACTATTTTAATTTGTGGAAAAGGTTTCAAGCCGCAGAGGTCTACAAGCACAGATATGGCTCCTGATCCCGCTTGGCTAGGCCTAGTGCCCTCGCAAAATTGTTTCGAAATTTATATCTCCAAAGTTGCTTATAACTTATAAAATGCCTTAGCGACGTCACAGTTAGACACTGATTTTCAGTATATTAGACTGTTCTTTAGATAATGATAGCAATCATCACTGTAGTTTATCCAGATTCCCGATGGTTAATTCTGACTCGATTGCCGAATGACAAGGGCGACGCCATGTTTGTTTATAAACACTGAAAGTAGTCCCTACTTGACCTTTGATATTTGCATCTCTATCCGCATATGACACCAACGGATATCGTTTTTATCTGTTGGCTTTATCCTGCCGAGAAACCTACACATTATATGATAAAAACAAATACATACTCAGTCTGTTTTTATGATAAATTCATTTTCGTTATTCCCTAAACTTAGCCCCCGTAATAAAGTTCTGTTCGAGGAAGACTAAGCATAAGTCCCTGAAATGAAAATAGTTTTGCACTGTTCAGATTAAATTGTCTTTTAATATATAATATCAAAGAGCCCAAATCTAGACTTGCTAAAGTAGTGACTTGCTTGGTGGTATTTATGTTACAGTGTTTGTGTGTGAGGCTAGTTTATAATATATATAATTAAGGTTCAATAAACATAATTATATACTCACCACCGCGGATACCATTCATGTTGGTTAATATAATGAAGACTTTCATATCCAAGAGATATCATATTGGTTCGATGCACAAACGAACATACTGGTATGTTGTGTGAACCGATGTTCTTCAACGAATCACATGTGACGTCATCTCTTTTTACGTACATGGGTACAATGTGTGAAGCCCATTTCTTGTGTCCCCCGCCGTGATATTGCTGGAATATTGCTAAAAGCGGCGTAAAACCATACTCACTCACTCTCTCTATGTTTCTATGGTTCCCTTTTCTTTTGGCGAGGAGTATATTAAGTAAGCCACGAGTATACTAGAACACGGGCTTCAGCTGAAAGTTAAGCTGAAAAGTGGATGATACTAGGATGTTTGAGCTGAAAAGTGGTTGATACTAGGATGTTTGAGCTGAAAAGTGGATGATACTGGGATGTTTGAGATGATGTTTGAGATGAAAAGTGGATGATACTAGGATGTTTGAGCTGAAAAGTGGATGATTCTGGGATGTTTGAGCTGAAAAGTGGATGATACTAGTATGTTTGAGCTGAAAAGTGGATGATGCTGGGATGTTTGAGATGATGTTTGAGCTGAAAAGTGGATGATACGATGATGTTTGAGCTAAAAAGTGGATGATACTGGGATATTTGAGATGATGTTTGAGCTGAAGAGTGGATGTTAATAAGATGTTTAGCTGAAAAGTGGATGATACTAGGATGTTTGAGATCATGTTTGAGCTGAAAAGTGTATGATACTGGGATGTTTGAGCTGAAAGGTGGATGATACTTGGATGTTTGAGATGATGTTTGAGCTGAAAAGTGGATGATACTGGGATGTTTGAGCTGAAAGATGGATGATACTGGGATGTTTGAGATGATGTTTGAGCTGAAAAGTGGATGATACTGGGATGTTTGAGCTGAAAAGTGGATGATACTGGGATGTTTGAGATGATGATTGAGCTGAAAAGTGGATGATACTAGGATGTTTGAGCTAAAAAGTGGATGATACTGGGATATTTGAGATGTTTGAGCTGAAGAGTGGATGTTAATAAGATGATTAGCTGAAAAGTGGATGATACTAGGATGTTTGAGATGATGTTTGAGCTGAAAAGTGGATGATACTGGGATGTTTGAGCTGAAAGGTGGATGATACTTGGATGTTTGAGATGATGTTTGAGCTGAAAAGTGGATGATACTGGGATGTTTGAGATGATGTTTGAGCTGAAAGGTGGATGATACTTGGATGTTTGAGCTGAAGAAGGAATTGGAATAGCATGCTGGAACTAAGATGAGAATGGAATGGGGGTGATTGTTTCATGAACTATATAAATAATTATGCACTAGGGCCTGCAGGAGAAAGCTCTTCTAACCCACATTGTTGCACAGCAGCCCTTGCAAGTCGAGAGGTGTGAGAAGAGGCATTGTCATGAAGTAGTTGAACTCCAGCAGTCAGCATTCCTGGCCGCTTTTCTTTGAAAGAATTTCTCAGGCGTTGAAGCCAATCAGCATATTAGGCACCGGAAATCGTCTTTTGACAATCTAAGTAATCAACAAGGATCACACCCTTTTCATCCCAGAATACAGTGGCCTATAACTTTCTCCACTGATCTTGAAGTCTTGAATTCTTTTGGTGCCGGAGAAGTGCAATGGTGCCAGCCTTAAACATAGCTGCCCAACAGTGGAATAGCTAGGTATCTCCCATACACTTGCGACATGCGGTCGTGAGTTTTTGGGGAAGTCAAAAACGTGATTACTGCTCGGTACTCGTTCTTTTCCATTTCTGTGTTCATTTGGGCCCCTATCACGTTCAACTGGCTGTCACATATATACAAACGACCTCAACAGACCAAATACACTTGCATTGAACTACTCAAACTAAGTACTACACTGAGTAGTTCACTTTCTTATGGGCCATAGTTGAAGTCAGTCATATTTTCAGGCTTATTACATTTGACCAGCCCTCGTACCACTGTGCACGAAGGGTATTAACATAATGAACGAATTTTAAACGCGCATAATACCTTGTTTTGAGGTAGAAAGGTTGTTGTTGTTGTTGTTGAAGTTGTTGTGGAAGTCACATCAGCTGTGTCGTGAGCAAAAAAGGGAATTACGTTATAACGTATTAAGATCACGTGATACTTAAGGTCTTCCAGCCTTTGGATATCACTCGATGGTTTCCTTGAAAGCAGTAGTGGCTCGCCATAGAACATCAACAATCAGTTATCACCTGTATGCTTGGATTCAAATATTGGATGAGAATATCATCTCAGCGAGATCCTAAAATACCGGAGATAATTAGGAATATGATTATTTGATTGACCTTTAAGGTCTGAATAGCATCGCACCTGTTCACCAAATAAGATTAAAGTTCCTCCGATATAAATATGACACAGACAGGCAGTTTATATGATTAATCTGTATCCGTAACTGAATCAGGCTAGGCTTTCAAATTAGCTCTACAAACATGAGCGCCAGTCCCTATGTGTCATGTCAAAGTTATAAAGCCGGAGACTGACAAAGATTACGATTAATCAGATTGTTAGACAAGACAAGATTCGTATTTCTACCTTATGAGATGTGACAACAGACGTAATATTTTTAAAATCCTGAAAACCTTCATAACAATTTCTAAAAGTTTCGTTCATTACTTAAATTATGCAGATCAAGTGCCTGTCTCAACTTGTCATTAGGAAACCCATTTTTGTGTATATTTTTAAAAGGAATATGGATAATATAATGTATAACCACTCAGTAAATCAAATATGATACTCCGATACGACACCTGCCGGTGTCTACCCGTGAAGATCCGGGGTAGAATAGGTCTTCAGCAACCCATTCATGCCGTAAAAGGCGGCTATGCTTGTCCGAAGAGGCGACTAACGGGATCGGGTGGTCAGGCTCGCTGACTTGGTTGAAGCATGTCATCGATCCAAATTACGTGTATCGATGCTCATGATATCAATCACTGGATTGTCTGGTCCAGATTCGATTATTTATAGACCGTCGTCATATATCTGGAATATTGCTGAGAGCGGCGTAAAACAACAAACCAAACCAAACCAAAACCTGCCTGTGTCACTATCTGAGGACACCTGAAAAGAACATCGCGTCAGTTGGACCCTGATCAACCTCTGACCGCTCAATCTGAATGAAGGATGTCAATCACATGTCAGCTTTCTTCAACGAATCGGAAATTTCGATCATGTCAAAAGAAAAACTGCCACAAAGCTCAACTTTACCCTTGATAGTAAACCCTTTGGGTGTAGATGCCATGAAGCTCATAAATGACAGGGTACTAAAACTATCTGAAACAACATAACAGATTATATTTACAAGCCACTTAATAAGAAGGGGCGGTCGGGTAGCCTAGTGGTTAAAGCGTTCGCTCGTCACGCCGAAGACCCGGGTTCGATTCCCCACATGGGTACAGTGTGTGAAGCCCATTTCTGGTGTCCCCCGCCGTGATATTGCTGGAATATTGCTAAAAGCGGCGTAAAACAATACTCACTCACCCACTTAATAAGAAACCAAGTTAAAAATAGTTTTGTTTCGTAAACACATTTTCAAAATTGACTTGGTAGGAATTGAGGTTTTACTTTTTCGCTTTTTTTCTTTATTCAGTAGGTTACAACTCAATAAACGTAAATTTGATTCTGATCTACCACGCGACTTTGTTTGGCAACGTCCCCTCCAGTGCGAGGAGCAAACATTCGGCATCCGGTGCAAAAATGAACTGTAAGTCGAAGTGTTTTTACCAATAATAGGCAGGGGGAGTTTAGAGCCGGTTCACAAGCCTTAACTATTCCATTTATCTCTCAATACAGATCCCAGAGCATGTATTTAATCAAACAATCACCCCATCCACTCCCACCCCCTTCTTAGCTCTAACACCCTGTACTCACCCCTTTCTCAGTTCTACTAACTTTAATGGATTCAAATGCTTGAGGGTTCCATTAAACAAGAATTGATCCACGATCTAACGTAGATTTCTTGGAGCCAAGAGATGCAATAACGAAGGCCAAACTAACTGAAAGATGATCAACTACTCGAATGTATCATTCTAAACAGAGAGCCAAAGAAATCCTACCAATTTCTAAACATAAAAAAATCATATAATGCCAATACGAACCATCCCAAAAGATATCTGTCCCCTACTCACCCACGTGAGTCTCAACAGGCGAAATTATTAAAGCAGAAGACGACCTCTTGAACCCTTAAAACTACACCAATCACAGTGCATGTCGGTTACTGACAGACGGATTGTTTCAACCTTATACATACACGTAGCTTTGTTTCGTGGACTATGTATTATCGTCGGCTCCTTGGTTTCACGAAACTAACATTTAGTCTCTGAAATCATATATAACACAATATCCTTCTTGACTCTAAAAATATTAAAAATATTCCCTATGCGGATTTCAAATTGTGGAATAGAGCTAGCTAAGGCTGGCTAGACTTGCTTTTGTATGCGTTTCAAGATTTATTTTTTTCATAAAATAAATATATTCCACGGTCATGGTGCAGGACTAGGGTTTCACTGGGACGGCTCACCGACATGGTTGATGGGTGTCATCGTATACCGATAGTGCAGATCGATGCTCATGATGTCACTGGATTGTCTGGTCCATACTCAGTTATTTACAGACCGCCATCATATAGCTGGAATATTGCTCAGTGCGGCGTTAAACAACAATCAAACAAACAAACTGACACTGGTAGATCGCATAGCCGGATCTACAACAGGAATTGACTTTTATGGTTATTTAAGACCGGTTTATTTCAGCGTAATTCTGTTTAATATCCTTATCCCGGCGATTAAACAACGCACCTGCTCCTGACTTTAAGTAAGGGGTTATGTAGCTCGGAGCTGGATTATGCCAACTCGCTCATTGAAATATACAAAGGAAGTGTGAATAAACGGTGTGGAATTTGTAATAGCATTATGAAACATACATGCAATGCCATCGTGTTCTCGAGGCACTCCGTCTGACCTCTCGTTATAATGGACTCTGTGAAAAGGTTAGGGGGTAGAGCTGTGGCTCTGTGGGTGGGGAGTTTGAGAGATGTGGGGTCACCTAGCGTGTAATGAGGTTATATCTTAGTGTAGGAGACATTGTTAGAATGGAAAAGAATTCTTACATAAAAGACATGATTAAGGGGTTGAAATCAGTCGGATATACAGATATCAGTGCCATGTGTGTGTAACAGACCTAATGAAATGTACACGCTATAGGTATAACAATACTGACGCCCTTTCGGGGTTGAGCTTCTTAGTGTCAGATAGGAAACGATTGCAATCGGTACATGGGTCGTTATGGCAGTCGATCTTTTTATGACACGGGTGGCCCTGACGTCTCAGTCTGGTTCCCTGGGTATGCTGCGCTGACGCTCCTCAGTGTAGCGCCGGCGCAGCATACCCAGGGAACCAGGCTGCTGTCGTCTTGGCACCTACACCGCTGTGCAGAGTTGCGCCCCTTGAGTGGGATTAGTCGATGGTCTTGCTTTTGAATCTTAGAATCTCCCTGATCATGATTCTTGGTTTGTCAGCATGCTATACCCGTATACTCGAGGGTTTCACTAAAACTAAACATCTTAGACATGCATCACTTCGGGCTTGCCTCCTACGTTAGTAAGCTAGCAAGCTGTAACCAGCTCTATTCATCATACTGGAAGTGTTATAAGGTAAAAATGCATCCTCCAAAAGCGGGTCAGGCTTCAGGTTGTTCTGACGCGACCCGTAATGTAGACTAAAATCTAGTCTCTGAAATGAACATATCGTACATAAAAAAACAGTTGTTTAGTTATCTTAATAAAAATATAATAAAAAGGAGCCCAGTGACTCTCTTCATTTTCACTGAAGTGATCTAGACTCGCCAAACATTATAGACTTGCATGGGCTGTATTTGATATATATTTGTATCAGGGTCTGTAAGACAGACTACCCGTAATGGGATGCCCCCGGATCTTTGTTCAGCGTTAGCGAGAACTAAGATCTGATTATTATGAGATTGAGCGAGTGGCTTACAGTGACCATGGCGACACGGTGTAACAAGACGTTGATGTAACTGTTGTAGCATCCCTTGGCACTCTGAAGACTGTTACGGCAGAAGCAAGCGATTTCCGAAATAAAATTTAAAATAATTCTACAAAATCAGAGTGATATTTCATTTCCTGTGATAATCGTGTTCCGGATCCAAAATTTTACTTCGGAAACAAATTTAGTTTGCGGTCCCGTTTGTTCATCGTTTCAGTTCAGATATTAATCAACTTTTTGATGAAACAAAGATTGCTCCAGTCTACCCTCATGTCATGAGGGGTGATGCAAGTTCAGGGATGTAACGGTTTGTCGAAGTGGCGTCGATGATGTTAAGATAAAAGCAACTGACATAACAATTACAGATTAACATCAATCTACACTATCCATAATGTCGACGAGGATTGAGGGTGTAAAGGGATGAGACATTGAGCGTTTAGGGTTGCAGACGAGGCTGTTAGCTTCTTTGATAGGCATTAAGAAGTTGGAGTACTAAGTAAGGATAAGAATTTATGGATGAACAACTTCTTTATTACAATTAAGAGCGACGTTTCAGTGTAGGTTCTAACACCGTTATCAAGCAAGTGAGGCTGTTAGGGTGAGAATGAGTGCTGGGAGCAAGGTTCGACTTGACATAATATTCTATTGCATGTAAAACGACATGACCTCCGAAACTGAAGTCTTCGATCTCGATACAGCCTAAAGCGTATTGTATTGAAATAATGCCATGACTAACATAACAAAGCAATACATTGATGCCATGTTCTCGTGTGTAGGATAAACAGTGTTTCTTTCAATCAACTGTCGAGGTTGAAACGCACTTGACATCTAAATACACAGTGATCGCCTACACTGCAATAAACACACGTATCCCAGCTGCGATTGAAAAGATCCACCTATATGATCGTTCAGGCAACAGTTGAGTCATCTAAGGAACGAAAAGGATAGTTTTATGCGAGTCGTAAATGTATTACAGTGTGAATGCATTGCGATAAATACATTTCACGTCAAGGCAGGCAGAGTAAGAAGGCACGAAGCCCACTTCACATAAAACCCCGTGCACAGCCGATCTTATGTGTCATGTTGCGTGTGTACTTAGTGTGTGATCTGCTCAATCACACGACCCTTTGAACGTGGACTTTACTGTCAGGCGACCTATCTTTATTAAAGTAGGGCGAATAAGTGGATGAATGTAGCATGGCTCAAAGGCAATGAATTACACATCGTTAACACGTCGCCTGTGTGAAATGTACAACGATGCTTGAGGTGAATGTAAGCGGTTAACAATTACATGTGTCATGGACCGTTGTCGTGACTCATTATGACACAATAGTTGGTGTTAATGTCGTATCGGAGGTAGTCCTGGGGAAGGTTGCATCTTTTAAGATGAAGGGGTATTTTTGTTTATTGGAGTCATGTTTACGTCACGTTTAGTTACAAAAGTCATGGAAGTCATACTATAATACACCAGTCTAAGTCTTTTATCTCAAGGAAATACATCCCCCATTTTTACACCATTGTATTCAGATAAACATATTCTAAATGATAAATGGAAATTCTTATCATTAATTATTGGTTCACACCAACTTATCACGCCATATACTCTAGCCTCTGCTGAGGGCAAGACCAACCCACCACACAGTATTTCCATAAGCCTACACCAGGAATATTTCTTATAATAAGCGCATCACACAATATTCCCATAATCCTATACCGGGAACATTTCTTATACACCAGCACATCTCACAATATTTCCATAAGCCTACACCAGGAATATTTCTTAGAATCAGCCCATCACAATATTCCCATGATCCTATACCAGCAACAATTCATATACACCGGCACATCACACAATATTCCCATGATCCTATACCAGGAACAATTAATATACACCAGCACATCATACACTATTCCCATGATCCTATACCAGGAGAAATTCATATACACCAGCAGATCATACAATATTCCCATGATCCTATACCAGGAACAATTCATATACACCAGCACAATACACAATATTCCCATGATCCTATACCAGGAACAATTCATATACACCGGCACATCACACAATATTCCCATGATCCTATACCAGGAACAATTAATATACACCGGCACATCACACACTATTCCCATGATCCTATACCAGGAGAAATTCATATACACCAGCACATCATACAATATTCCCATGATCCTATACCAGGAACAATTCATATACACCAGCACATCACACTATATACCCTAATCCTACACCAGGAACAGTTCTTATACACCAGCACATCATACAATATTCCCATGATCCTATACCAAGAACAATTCATATACACCAGCACATCACACTATATTCCCTAATCCTACACCAGGAACAGTTCTTATACACCAGCACATCACAAAATACTTCCATAAGCCTATACAAGGAATAAGTCATATACACCAGCACATCACACAATATTCCCTAATCCTATGCCAGGCACAATTCATATACACCAGCACATCACACTATATTGCCATGATCCTATACCAAGAACTATTCACATTCACCAGCACATCACACAATATTTCCATATTCCTTTTCCAGGAACAATTATACACCAGCACATCACACAATATTCCCATACTCCTATACCAGGAACAATTCTTATACACCAGCACATCACACAATATTTCTATACTCCTATACCAGGAACAATTCTTATACACCAGCACATTACACAATATTCCCTTACTCCTATATATTATCGAAGTATGCTATGGCGTATCATCTCACTTCTTAACAAATAGCTTCATCCTACACGACCTGTATCTGATCCTACATTCCACGGTATGACTCCAGCACCCAAGACCCACGCTGACTACAAGTTCCACTCTCAAGATTCCATTCCTATAGAATTAGTGGCGCGATGTCGGAGGTGGGGCGAGGAGAGGTTTTGACCCAGATTTCATACATAGCTTTCTCTTTGATGTCATTATGCCTGAACAAATACTAGATTTGTGTGATGTGTGTGATTTATACGATATATGGCAATATCCGGGTTAAAGGGGCGGAACCTTTTTGTTTCCTTTTGTAACCTTGGGCAACGCTCTTTGTGACGTCACGCTGTACATATCTCCGGGGGATAAGTGATGAAGTGTCATAAAACGCTTATCATGTTTTATAGGAAAGGAAGTGAAATCCTTTGACGTTAGAATATTTGTTTTTGGATGACTTTAACTGTGTAACCTTCTGGTACATGATTAAATTACTTCCAGCGTAATTGTAAAATAAAGATTAATAATGCAGCTGGATTGATAATAACCAGTTAACCATTGCCTTCTAATGGGTTGCAGTAATTGATTGAATTTACTTAACTATTTCACTGATCAGATGTGCCTATAAAAAATCAATTGAATATCAATCTTATATAGCCATATATGTTAGACCCATTTAAAAATAATGATTCAACAGTGGCAGGTTTTTATTCCCGTTAATGCATAGAGTGTGTGTGAGTCTGGTTTAACGCCGCTTTGAACAGTATTACAGTTATATCAAAGCGTGTAAGTCCAAAATCATTCATGTGGTAGATATGTTCCACTCTGGTGAAAGCCACGAGCACGGGTATAGTGCTGACAAACCAAGAAACCTTTTCAGGAGAAATCAGGAATTCATATGTTTCTGGCCCGTAGAGAGTACGCAAATCTGCTCATTGAGTTCCGGCACCGTAGACGACCGGGTGACCAGTGCCAGATGTTAATACATCCAGCCTCTAAAGGGACTCTGGTACAGAATAGCCCACTTTGAGCCAAGTTGTTCGAGTGGTCGTTTTGGGAATTAAAGGAACATCACTGTAAACCATGATTCGCTAATCAATACACGTGATTATCTGGACACTGGTCTGGTTTCCCAGTACATAATTTTTCCGGACACAATCAACTTGGAAACACATCTGTTTGTCCCAATGTCGGAATCGTTTTCCGGGATCCCTTGTAAGAAAAGAATCCCCGATACCTGAAATATTATCAATCCAGGTGTGTGTTCGTCTTCCCGAATACAGCCATTATTTCAATATGTGGTCACACGTGACCGCCACGACGGAGTCCTTGACCTCACAACAGCTGTCACGGTGCACGATATCATCCCTTTTTTTAATTTTTAATTTTGGTTTACGGCGAGGTTAAAGGCGCAATGCGGTCGCTTAATTTGCATGGAGATGTTCTATTCCCACGAGTGCAGCCTGTGAAGTCCTTGGCGTCCCGTACTGACGTTGCTGCAATGATGCTAACAGTGTGAAACTCAATCAACTCGCATTCCGTTGTTATTGGCATTGCGAGTAATTGTCTTTTAAGAAATTTTAACCCGATGTTTGGAAGAAATACAATGAAGATGGAACGACAAGATCGCCATCATAACACACCCGTTTTGCTAAAATCGGTTCTGCTGGGATAGATGTCACGCGTCATGTTTCTGTCTCTGATCCACATGAATGTATCCCAACCCCCATCTACCCGAGTCTATCCCAAATCTTCCGTCTACCTGATCTCCGATCTTCCGTCTACCTGATCTCCAATCTTCAGTCTACCTGATCTCCAAGCTTCCGTCTACCTGATCTCCAATCTTCAGTCTACCTGATCTCCAATCTTCAGTCTACCTGATCTCCAAGCTTCCGCCTACCTGACCTCCAATCTTCAGTCTACCTGATCTCCAATCTTCAGTCTACCTGATCTCCAATCTTCAGTCTACCTGATCTCCAATCTTCCGTCTACCCGATCTCCAATCTTCAGGCTACCCGATCTCCAATCTTCAGTCTACCTGATCTCCAATCTTCAGTCTACCTGATCTCCAAGCTTCCGTCTACCTGATCTCCAATCTTCAGGCTACCCGATCTCCAATCTTCAGTCTACCTGATCTCCAAGCTTCCGTCTACCTGATCTCCAATCTTCAGGCTACCCGATCTCCAATCTTCAGTCTACCTGATCTCCAAGCTTCCGCCTACCTGACCTCCAATCTTCAGTCTACCTGATCTCCAATCTTCAGTCTACCTGATCTCCAAGCTTCCGTCTACCTGATCTCCAATCTTCAGGCTACCCGATCTCCAATCTTCAGTCTACCTGACCTCCAATCTTCAGTCTACCTGATCTCCAATCTTCAGTCTACCTGATCTCCAAGCTTCCGTCTACCTGACCTCCAATCTTCCGTCTACCTGATCTCCAATCTTCAGGCTACCCGATCTCCAATCTTCACTCCAACTGTTAGACTCACGCTTACTCTCCGAAAATATATAATTTTGATGGAAAGAAAACACTCAGTTTCAAAGGAAAAGGAGCCCCAGTGAGAATGGGGATTCAGAACCCGAGGAAAATCTAGACTTGCTTCATTTAGGGGTTTTGCATTAAAGAAAGGGCTGTGAGACAGACTATGTACCTGTGTTCATCTCCATTCTTCAGAGTCAATACCTAACCCACAGTGTATCGTCTCCCCGAGTCTATCTCAATCACCGTTTCTCACCGAGTCTATCCCAATCACCGTTTCTCCCCGAGTCTATCCCAATCACCGTTTCTCACCGAGTCTATCCCAATCACCGTTTCTCCCCGAGTCTATCCCAATCACCGTTTCTCACCGAGTCTATCCCAATCACCGTTTCTCACCGAGTGTATCCCAATCACCGTTTCTCCCCGAGTCTATCCCAATCACCGTTTCTCCCCGAGTCTATCCCAATCACCGTTTCTCCCCGACTCCATCCAGGGGTTACTCTACCGTCGATATCCCCGAGCCCCCTCCATGATCTAAGCAATCCTCAACCCAGAGTCTCTTCCCATCCCTCCCTCAGACTGTCCACCGCTGTCTGCTCCAGAGCTGTGTGTATGTATTGCCATCCCAACAGCCACACCCCCCCCCCCCCCCCTCCCCACTACCCCCAACACACACAAACACACACACACACACACACACACACACACACACACACACACACACACAGGGCGATGTGTTGCAAGAACAGCATTCAGTTGTGGGGAAACACGTACATATCCCTCCACGCATAGCATGCATATTTCTGTAAGCTGAGACTCGAGGAAGAAATAAAAATGTGAAGAGTGTTCTTTGTCTCTAGGCTCATCAGGATTTATACCCATAAAACTCTGACATTAAGGCTTAGAGATGAAAAAGAACATGCAGTTGACATCCCTCAATGATATTAGGGAAAGTGTCTTAGCACATTTAACAGTTTGAAGACCATTTTTTGACAATTATATTTTCTCACGGCTGGAAAATGAAGCAATTAAAATTCAGTCACTTCAAAACTCCTTTTTGATGAACCTAGGGTCTGAGTAACTGTTAGGTGATGATAGAGACGGATGATATCTTAATCAAGTATTGATTATCTCCAGCGAAACTCGAGTTAACTTGACATGAGCGAGAGTTGCGTGATGTGAACTCCTTGCTCAGAAGGTTGCAATCGCAAGAACAATACCTGACCGACATCCCAATAAGGCGTGGACAGAAATGTCAGATGTTACAGATGCTGACAAGGATGCCGTGTTTTAGTTATTGGATTTGAATAACCATGTTAATTTCTCCCACATGTTATTAAACGTTTTCCCCCAGGCCGAATAGTTTTCTCTGAACGGACCGCCTCCGTGGTCTAGTGGTAGAACGTTCGCCCGGAGAGCGGAAGGTCCGGGGTTTGACCCCCGTCCGTGCCATACCAAAAGACGTTCAAAGATGGTACTTGTTGTTACCCTGTCTGGCGCTCGGCATAAAGGGGATAAAAAAAGGACTGGTCGGCTCCGAGTCAGTATCATGTGTCTGACTTTGGTATGCATGTTGAACTGCGACATGGTATCCCAGTGGGCTAGCACTATAAATCGGCATCAGCCCGGACTGGTACAAGCAGCCTAACACACGTCGCTATATAAGTGCAATAATCTTGGACGCGACGTTAAACCCCCTTTCACCTCACCTTGATCCTTATGTTAAAGGCGTGCAGTGCTATTCTCGGCACTCTCGTGAAACTACAGATTAAATGCACAATGCTGCTTGTGTTTCAGAAAACACAAAGGGGTGATGTTTTAGGAAATAATCGTGAGTGAGTTTGATTTCATACCGATTTGAACAGTATGTCAGTCATATCACACCGTGTCAGTTTGATGTGGGTGAAAAGCCCGAGGGGAAGGACACGGGTGTCGGACGTTTACTTTGAGAACCCACGAGCACGGGTGTGAAGCTGGCAAACCAAGAAATAAAATCAGCTGGGATTCGAACCCATGATCATTGGTTTCTGATATTTTCAAGGTCACTTCAATAAAAGAACTTTCCTACAACTGCTTGCAGTAAGATGAACATACGGGGCATGGTAGCCTCCCTCCAAGGCTGTACTGAAAGAAAAATACATGGATGTGTGGTAATTCTTTCCTCCTTATAGGCAAGTCTAGACATGTGGACAGTACAAGGACTCCAGACTCTAACTGGGACAACGTGTTATTATTTACGTAATCTAGAAATAATGATTTTAACTAATACTTTTTGCCTTAGAGACTTGTGCAAGTCCAGGGACATGGCTCGGGTATTCGTTCTTTTCAAAGCTGATTGAAATAAACCAGACATACGATCAGTACTCTAACATTGTTTGAAAGTACGAAGGCAGCACGTAAACAAAATAAATCATGACATTTTTTCAGATACAATATTCTTCCCTCTTTTTCTCGGGCTGAAATGTTTATACCATTAACCGTCGAGAAGGAACGAAGGTCTGCGCGCATGCTGGTGGTGTGACCTTCACGCCAAGCGTGACCTTCTAGGTGAGAGAATGTGTGAAGCCGGTTTCATTTCCGGCGACATCTTGTAACTCGGGATATTTGTTCCATTACTCAGCCTTGGAGAGCACAATCCTTTTTCTCACATTTGGAGCAACTGTGATAAAATTAATTTCAATGAGCCATTTCAAAATTGTTACAATGGAAATGTGTCATAATCGTAATTATCTTACGGTGAGTCAGTGAGTCAGTGAGTAGGTGAGTGAGTGTGTGAGTGAGTCTGCCTTTAGCAAGAGGTCAGCAATATCATGGCGGGGACACCCGAACTGTGCATCACACATTGTACCCATTTGGGGAATCGAACCCGGGTCTTCCGCATGACGAGCGAACGCTTTAGCAACTTGGCTACCCAACCTCCCGTACCGCTCTCACAAGTCAGATGCATAAAGATTCCTAGCGTTCTGTGAAAATTGTCATTCATGTCTTTGGAATACTGTACATCTGGAAAGTTCTGCGAGCAGGAAAGTAATACGAAAACTGTATAATGACAATTAACGAGAAATGTTTCAAAATATACATTAAATCATTCTATAAAATAACGAACATACTTGAAACGATTTCATAAACAAAAGAATTGATATAATCATTGGAACATGTTTCAAATGTTGTGTTAAGATAATATATTGAAATTTATGAATTGCATACATTTTTTTCATGTTCAAAATGTTAATGGAAAGAAAATTTACATCTCCTGAGTGGAACTTGAAACAGCAATAGTTCTGTTACTTTGTGTTTATCAAAACTTAATAACTTTCCTCTATAACTTGTCATGTTCATGCTCTGTACCCTGCCCCCTGTGGGTGTTCAAGTACATTAAATTGTCTCCTACCTCCTCTTATCAACAAGTTCAGAATCATTAAAATGATCACTGGCAGCGAAACTGGCGGGGCTGCCTGGAAGCGTATTCCTTAAAACTAGTGATGATTTAAACCTCAGAACCAGGACCGGAAACAGCACACAACTTAATTAGGATGCGTGAGGGTGTTCCCCAGTTAGGTGCACGATTCCTATATGCTTAGCGCAAGTAGAGGAAAGTGCTCCATCTCACGATTAGCTGTCTACGTGAAGCTTGTAACGGTCGCCAACTCGCTCCACGTGCGGAACTAATCTCGCGATTAAATGCTCCCACTGATATCACGAGACAGGAACCCAGTCAAGACAAAGTTTTTGCTACGCTATCCCTCCCTGACAAATTACGTACGGCTCCGCGCCAATGTTTTGGCCCTCGTTTGACAGAGGCAGAGAAAGAAGCTGTAACTTTCATAACGGTATCAGTTTGATGAGTGAAAGCCACATCGTGTTGTTTATCAACAAATTACTCACACTGTGGAATGAAGTGGTGACTGCTTGTTCATCACAATGCGTAAAAAGCATTATATCTGTAAACAGCTTGAGATTTACTTCTCTTCGTTATGTTCTCAATTTCTAAAAGTGCACAGGTCTGACTGTAAGAAGAACATTGCTCAGACATCCTAGACATTGTGCTAAACCCAAATATATCACTCACACTCGGGAGACGGAATACAGCGAATCGCCGTTAATCCGGACACCGTTTAACAGTAAACTCCGCCACCATATTATTATTAAGATAGTTTATAAATGATGAAATGAATATTCATGAATCTTTTTTTCTCCAAAATGTGTTCATCCCAACGAAGACACTCAGATGTTTCAAATCAAAATATATATGTCTGTCTTTGACACAACAGAGGGCCTAATCACCACTGTAGCTAATATTCAAAGGAAAGGACTCTCAAAACTGAAAGTACTTTGTGTTTGTTTGTTTGTTTGTTTGTTTGTTTGTTGCTTAACGCCGCACTCACCAATATTCCAGCTATATGACGGCGGTCTGTAAATAATCAAGTCTGGACCAGACAATCCAGTGATTGACATCACGAGCATCGATCCACGCTATTTGGATACGATGACATGCATCAGCCGAGTCAACCAGCCTGACCACCCGATCGACTCTTACGCCAAGGGTAGGTTGCCGAATATGGATTCCAACCCGGAGTTTCACAATATTAACAAATTCTGGTTGTAAAACGCAAAGGTTGCAGTTCCCCCAATGTTCGAGGTATGGAATACATATCGGGAACCCCAACACGACAGAATCGATAATCAATAATTTAGGACAAAATGGAGATTAAAATGAGTCTCTTCTCTGTGACAGACTATGGCGTCCCATCATTTCGTTACAATGGGTGTGGGGGCGGTCGGGTAGCACAGTGGTTAAAGTGTTCGCTTGTCACGCCGAAGACCCGGGTTTCGATTCCCGACATGGGTACAATGTGTGAAGCCCATTTCTGGTGTCCTCCGCCGTGATATTGCTGGAATATTGCAAAAGCGGCATAAAACCATACTCACTCACTCACTCACTCACAATGGGTGTGGCCATATTTTATACGTAGTGATGTGCGGCTGGAGATAAACCTTGCAAGGTTTGCTTTATTTACTTACAAAGTGGTTGTGCTAAATATATTCAACGCTCTTGATCATTGCAAGTAAAGTCTATCAAGGTGAAAACCTATGCGCTTCACTCATTACCTTTGCTAACTTCAAAGAGTTCGCGTTTAATTATTTTTGTCAAGGTAGACTAGAGATAAACATGCTGTGTTTCTAATGCAGATCTTTGGTAACTCCGGATAAGAAAACAGTATATTTATCTCGTATTTAAAATAAATTATAATTTATGATTAGCCATTTCTTCCATAATGTACCCGATCTGGACGCAAACCCTTCACGCCTGCACGGGGGTAGCCTAGTGGTTAAAGCATTCGTTCGTCACGTCAAGCCCGGGTTCGATTCTCCACTTGGATAGCTCGTGGCTGGTGTCCCCCGGCGTTATTTTATTGGAGTAATGCTAAAAGCGGCGTAAAAACCATACTCACTCACTCACGCCTGCACGCTTATCGGGTTCTGACGGTAGAGGGCGGCAAGTCTTGGGAAATTAGCACTCCTAGCAAAGTTGTTTCAAGTTTTACAAACACAACTTTGTTTATCTGTCTACAATTTACAATGTATAGTAGCTTTCATGTTTACAGCTAACGAATACCCAAATTACGTAGAGACTTGGATTCGCCACAACATTTAACATTTGCATTTAACGCCGCTTTTAACACTTTTCGAGTTATATCGCTGCATGTGGGAGGAAAGCCCGAAGTGATGCAGGTCTCAGGCGTTTACCACTTCGGTGAAACCCACGAGCACGGATATGGTGCTGACACCTAGAAACATATTCAGGGAGAACTGGGATTCGAACCCACGATCATAGGTTCCTGTCGTGCCCAAGGGATGTAAGTCTTGACAGCGAATTGCGGCGCCTCAGAGGTCTTGGCCACCGTGCCCCCGATTCCCTAGAACGTCTGGAGATTGACCAAAAACAGACTTTGGAGCAAAGCGCCAGAATGATTACAAGAGACGCTACTTTGGGGGTTTTGGGGTAAGAAATAACGGTCCTCAGAAACATACATGTATGCCCGTCGTAAGGGACGACACGGTCGGGTAGTCAAACTTTTTGACTTGGTTGATTGGATGTCATTGTATCCCAACTGCTTGGGCAGTGCTCATGGTGTTAATCACTGGATTGCCAGGTCCAGACTCGATTAATAACAGACCGCTGTTTTTATGCAGGCTTTCGGCTTCAAACAAACCAAAATCCTGCTCGATATGTTTTCATGATTTGTAGTAGGCCCTAAGGCATTGTTAATGTAAAACAATAATACAATCGAAGGGTATGTGTGCTGCATCCTCGATGTACCAGGGTTAAATATTTCCATGTAATACCCCGGACGCTTCGTCTGAGTGTGAGTGAGTGAGTGGGTGAGTTGGGCATAACGCTACTTTGAACAGTATTCCAGTTATATCACGGTGTTTATTTCAGTTATATCACAGCCAGTCAACTTGATGTGGACAGTGATGCATGTCTCAAACAGTTACCACTTAAGTGATTGAGTGAGTTTAACGCCGCTTTTAACACTTTTCGAGATATATCGTGGCGCGTCAGTTTAATGTGGAAGGGACCCGTGAAGATCCGGGGTAGAATAGATCTTTAGCGACCAATGTTTGCCGTAAACGACGACTATGCTTGTCGTAAGAGGCGACTAACGGGATCGGGTGGTCAGGCTCGCTGACTTGGTTGATGCATGTCATCGATACCAATTGCGTTGATCGATGCTCATGATATCAATCACTGGACTGTCTGGTTCATACTCGATAATTTACACAGACCCCCGTCAAATAGCTGGAATATTGCTGCGTGCGGAGTTAAGCAACAAACAAACAACATAATGTGGAATGAAAGCCCGAAGTTATGCAGGTCTCAGACGTTGAACACTTTGGTGAACTTTCTTTCCTCTTGGCAGTTTAGAAGCTTAAAGAGAGAGTAATACTTCTGATCTGACACAAACGACTAACGTTCACTGAAATTATAACCTGGGAAGATTAATATTTACAAAAACATGTTTTTGTTACAGGGTTTGAAATAGGAGCCTAAAACCTATTTAGATCTTAAATCAGTTAAATAACAATCCTTTGTGTATTGAAGGAGAACCACTCAATATAACGTGATATTTGCAAGGGCGATAACAGCGTCTATTAGTTGTCTAGACTGGCGACAAACCTAATAAAACGGCCTTCTTATGTAATAACACTTGAAGAAATGAATTAGCGATCAAAGGGTCTCTCCCGGGAGATTGGGTTACTCGTGTCTGATTTTACGAGCGGTTTGCAAGACGACTAATGACATTTTCGAACAAGCGAGACACGCGCATCGTGAAAGATTAAACTTTTTATTCCTAAACCCTTGTGAATCTCGTTCATTAGTTAATTTCCTCACTTAGAATCATATTATTCGATGGAAGCGCTGCATTACAAAACTTGGACATTACAACTATCTGTTTTAGCTGAAGTTATGTTAAACGGATGGAAACAGGTGCATCGCTGGGTATTGTAGTCAACTGAACAACTTCTCGTACTGTTTGTTTGTCTGTTTGTTTGTTGTTAACGCCGCAGTCACCAATATTCCAGCTATATGACGGCGGTCTGTACATAATCGAGTCCAGACAATCCAGTGATTGATATCATGAGCATGGATCCACATAATTAGGATACGATAACATGCATCAACAAAGCCAGCGATCCTGACCATCCGATCCCGTTAGTCGCCTCTTACGACAAGCATAGTCGCCTTTTACGGCAAGCATGGGTTGCTGAAAACTATTCTAATCCGGATCGGGGTAACGGGTGGCCCAGTCGTCTAAGGCGCCGCGATTCGCTGTGCAGTGTTGCGTCCCTTGAAACGCCAGAAACCTATGATTGTGGGTTCGAATCCCGGTTCGCCCTCATTATGTTTCTAGGTTTGTCAGCACCATACCGGTGCTCGTGAGTTTCACCGAAGTGGTAAACGTCTGAGACCTGCATCACTTCGGGCTTTCCTCCCACATTAAGCTGACACGCCGCGATATAACTGGAATACTGTAAAAAGAGGCGTTAAACCAAACTCACTCACTCACTCTAATCCGGATCTTCAAGGATCTTCTCGTACTGTGAATAATGATCACTTCTTTTACAAATCATAACTGCAGTCAGATATTATGGTCTATATGGAAAAACGCTAATTGTGATTCTTCCTTTGGGGGCGATCGTTTGATATTCTGCGGGATTGGACTTACATGTATTCTTCTTTTTTTAAATAATACTATTATGTATCCTCCCAAACCTGGAAATAATCATTTGTCCTCAGGTTTTATACACACACAAAAACAAATTGTTCTCTTGAAAAAAAAACTGGTTGTCCTGACGAAAACGTATTGTGAAAAAGATTACATTGTTTAAAAGAACCAACCCCTTTCTATTGTCACCCCGTTCTCAGCAAAGGGCTGTCATTAAGAGACTTGTAGTTCCTCTAATATCATGAGACGTATTATTTGACCTCACACAGAACTGTATTTCGGGAACTATCTGTTACTTCATTCACCGTGGTGCGTTAACAGATGTATGCGTCAGCGCAAACACCCGAAACGCCAGTCCAGTTTTTTTGACGACGGTGGTTGGGATCAGTTGGGTTCGCATGCTAATGATGTTATGTTTGGAAGAAGAAAATGGTGGACCAACGTTTGATGTTAGAGTGGTCTTAGAGCCACTCCGATCAGGAATGCTGTAATAGCATAAGCACTACATTTACCATAATTGTTCCAGGGAGCGGACGCTGCTCTACTGCGTCATAGACATTGATGTCTGATGGCGGGAGACTGGGAACACGGTTCACGCAGTGCGCAATTGGCTTTCATTTGTGTGTAAAGATGGTGTATGAATATTGGCACCACCGTTGGTGATTTTTTGGGTTGATGAGTTTGTTATATGAGTTAGTTGTATTTAACAGGTATGGCTGCAGATGGAACAGTCCTGCGAGAATAATTAGAGTATGGTTTCGTTTTCGGCATAGTCCAGCAGACAACTTCGACCTGGGAGTGACGACGCACTCTACAATATTTCAAACTATGTATTAAAGTAGATGTAGAATAAATGTCCATTGTTGGGTAGGTCTGTATTGTACTACAGTAAACTACCGTTATAACGAACTCAAAGGGACTACTAATTTTAGTTTATTATAACCGTAGTTCGTTATAAGTAGTCGGGACCAAAAAGTAAGTTCGTTATATCCGTCAGTTCGTTATAAGCTTGTTCGTTATAACCGTAGTTTACTGTACCGTGTTATACAGCTCGCTACTGCTACTACCACTAACACTACTACAACTTAATTGTTCGCTACTACTACTACAAACACCACCACCACTACTACTACCTCTACCACTACTACTACTATTACTACCACCACCACCACCACTACCACCGCCACTACCACTACGACTACTACCACCTCTGCCACTACTTCTACTACAACGACTCCTACTACCATTTCTACCAGCACTATAGACTTTCATCTAGTCTCTGAAATGAACTATTTTACAGAAAAAAACAGCTGTAAATTATTGTTATAAAATTTAATAAAAAGGAGCCCAGAGACTTTCTTCATTTTCAGATACTGCATTTATCTAGACTTGCCATATAAAATAGACTTGCATGGGCTGTAATTGGATTTAATTTCTTTTTAGGGTCTGTATGGGCACAATCACTTGCAAACTCATCACCAGGATGCCCAAAATATCATGTCTCCTAATACCCAAACCCAAATTACACCAAAACAGTTATTCTTCCTCAACGCCGCCACCTATCCCTAAAAGTAGTTTCATACAAAAATGACGCTAACACTCCCACCTTGGGTTAGTTGGGGGAGAAACACATTCCACCGTATGAGAAATACGCGGAGGAATCGGCTTAATTATGTCATTAACCAATTAGCCTCCTTTCGGAACCTCTAAATCGACCCTCACGTATACCCCCCACCTCCCGCCTCACCCCTACTCAACCCCCTCCCTCACCCTCGTTCACATGTATCTAGAGCAGTGTTTATCATAGGTGCAATCACCTGCCACGAAAACAGGATACACTCAACGTACGTTGGTGGCATGGCGTTAATTGAGGCAATATTACGGCTGAAATATACAGCTGCTCAGTGAGGTAACCTTCTCCAGCTGTGACGTGTCAATGTCAATATGACATAACCACACACATCAGGGGCCGTCTCAAACCCTGGGAACATATTTAGAACAATCCCTGGTGATGCTTTGTTTCGTTCCATGGAAAGTGTTTTTTGTAATCAATGTCTGTATGACCTGGAGCCATGGAGGAACTGTCTCTTGCGTATTACTTTCTTTAATGACATTTCCATCCTTAAACAATCTAGTTCCCTTGACATTCGGCGACATATAAACTATCGGGCAAAAAAAAGTTTACTCTTGAAAATTGGATTTGGCAAAAAACACAAATGTTGTCAAAACGTTGCTTGGCAGGCAACAGTCGTAGAGACACTGCAAACTTAAGATTCAAAACGCGTCAATGACATCCCTACCTATAACGTCACCATCGAATTCTTGTTTGTTTCATTTTAGCGACCAACAGTGTATACTTTCTCTTGCCCGACTGTTTACATAGGGGGAAACCTCGTTCATCCAGATCGTGCAATTCTCTGTAAATATCCGAATTGATTTGTTTGTTCTGTTTTGAACATATTATATTAACATAAAAAGGCCCAGAATAACAAACGTCCTAATCAACGAATGATTTTTACAGATTAAAATGAGACGTCGTTCGTCCGAACCCCGGCAGTACGGAAACTCTCACCCGGAAGATTGTTTTGGAACGCAATACAAAATTAAACGGATATTATTCATGATTCGTTCATCCGGAAATTTGATTATCCGGACGATTTCACTGGAAATAGTACTGTCTGGATCAACGTCGGTTTACTGTAATGGACCATGTATCCATGGAGAAGTTAGCGTCCGGATAAACGGGGTTTTCGAACTAACCAGATCCGGATAAATGGAGTTTCGTTGTATCGATTTCAGAAAGTGTCGCAATGAAGGTATTAAGGAGAAACCCATTTTATCAATAGATATACATGGTATATGTTATAACGCCATGCTCAGCACTGTTTCAGCTATATGACGGCAGCCTGTGAATAGTGGAGGCTGGACCACACACTGGCCAGTGATTGATATCATGAGCAGCGTCCCTCACAAAGTATCAATCAATGACCGAGCCTGACCACCCGACCTATCAAGTCGACCCTAGACTAACATTTAGTCTCTGAAATCTTATATTACACAATATCCTTCTTGACTCTAAAAATAAAATAAAAATTCCCTATGCTGATTTCAGAATGTGGAATAGAACTAGCTTGGGCTGGCTAGACTTGCTTTTGTATGCATTTGTAGATTATGTTTTTTTCATAAAATAAATATATTCCACGGTCATGGTGCAGGACTAAGTCGACCCGTGTGTTTGTTTGTTTGTTTTTGTTTAACGCCGCACTCAGCAATATTCCACCTATATGACGACGGTCTGTAAATGATCGAGTCTGGACCTGACAATGCAGTGATTGAGATCATAAGCATCGATCAACGCAATTGAGATACGATGACATGCATCAACCAAGTCGGAGAACTTGACCACCCGATCCCTTAAGTCGATTCTTGCGACAAGCATGGGTTACTGAAGATCCACGGGTCTCGCCTAATGTGACCAGCTTGGGGCCTATTCCTCCCTGAATCCCCTCGGGGACTATTGAACTTAATATATTTTGGCTTTTAAGAAAAAAAACACTCCCCCTCCTCTTCTTCCATCTCTCATGTCATGTCGAAATGAACTATTGATATTTCTTGGTATTTTCTTTGAAATAGTTTTTAGAATATTTAATAAATTTTAAGCCTTTTTAGTCACCCCTTAAGATGACAAACACAGTCTTTTTAAAACAAAAAAACAATAATATAAACGTAATAAATGTCTACCAGATCCAGTAAGTTATGAGGGTTCGAAATGTCAAAGCATTCGCAAGTGCACTTGAAACCGAACGATTAAAATATTAACGATAAGATGACATTTTACCAAAGGTCATAAGTTTATAAAGAACCCTTAAAACTGGCGAAGAGAAATGTTAGATGCAGAGGTTGAAAAAGGAGATCTATCTTTTGAAAAACACAAACTAGAACCAGCTTCCTGGACGGAAAATGGGGTTGATGGGTACAGATGGGACAACGCAACATCCAGAGCGTCTGGGAAATGTCAGGCAGTTTTTAAATTACGGCATCACGCGACACCTCGCATGCCTAGTGACAACAGCTGGATCGCCCAAATTCGAGACAAAGAACCATGGCCTCTCAATTCAAAACTAATTTGGGGGAAGCCTGCACATCATGTGGTATTTAAACCTGCATATCATCTACATCTAAGTCTAGCATACATTTTCGGGATAATGTTCTGTTATTTCTACGTCAAAAAAGGTTCAACGGTGGAAAGACGTCAGAGTTGAATGAGCTGAAGACGACCCCGAGTCCCCGACTACCTCCCCACGCAACGAAGCATCCCCCCACAAAAGTGAAATTTGACATAAAGTGTGATTAAAATGGGAATCGGGAGATTGGGGATTTACAGAGTATAAGGAAAAGGATCTTGGTATTTGGAATCTGAGATTATAATTAATCCTGGGTGGTTTTCGTCTAATCTCTAGGACACAGGGTCTCACGTTTTTGGAAAGACAAACATCTTGTCTCTGAAATGAAAATATGTTAAAGCGAAAAATTAACAGTTGTTAAATTACAGTTATAAAACATAATAAAAAGAAGCCAATAGACTTTCTTCATTACCAGATGCAGCAGTAATCTAGACTATATTATAGACTTGCGCGGGCTGTATTGGATATATTTGTTTCAGGGCATCAGGACACGAACATGTGCTTGTACTAGTCCACATTTTAACGTCTTTTGGTATGACGCGGGATCTAACCCCGTCCGCTCTCCGGGCGGACGCTCTGCCATTAGACCACGGAGGCGTTCAGAAGAAGAAGATGAAGATGTTTATTCATGAATATGGGGTACATGGCCCAGTGTTCGTTTGCTTTTTTGAATTTGATAAACGTAGTGTGCACATTTCTGAAAAGAAGTCCTATTTTTACATTCGTAATTTCATGGGTAGATTTCCTTGCAAGTAAATTGGCATATTCTTTGTAATAGATTCTTTAGCGGTAGATATTGATGAATTATTGAAAGGATGGTTTTACATAATATTTGGGGATCAAGTCTTCCCTGATATGTCTCGAAAATGGACACATTACTAGGAAATGATGCTCATTTTCTATTTCTGACATGTTTCATGTCGTATATACACAAAGTGATGGATCTATAGTTATATTAAACTATATCTTTTGTACATTCAGTTAAGAGCGAGGCAGCGAAATTTACATAAAGTTGTAAGGTGATCTCTTTCCAATGCTTCAATGATTCAAGATGCCGAAGATGAGAATATTGTGAACATGCATATCCTAGATCTCTGTATCGGTGTTACTTTAGTGCAGATTGTACACAATCTTGACACTTTAGGTCGTTTAGTTTTAGTCCATTAAACAACTGTCTCCAAATTGTTAAATTGAGAAACCAATATAAATACAAATATAAACCGACGTCCAAAAGAAACTTTACCAGAGTTTGAAATCACTCTTGCTCAAAAACAACAAAACATACATGCATGAAGTAAAGTGTATTGAGAAGATCAATATATCAACATAATCAACACTGAAAATGACAATCATACCGCGACCGAGAATGACGTCAGAGCCCCCCAAAGTTTGGTGTGATACAAAACTCGAGCTTTCAGAATCATGGACAATAGGCAGAGTACATAAACAATCGCTCACATTCAATAACAAGTCATTAGTAGCGTGTGTGGCCACCAAATGCCTCAATACACGCAAAAACTCTTCGACGCACAGAAAAGTCAGTCGTCTGATGAGGTCACGTGGGATTTGACGCCATTCTTCTTGGAGGGCCAAGATCAGTTCTTGCCGGTTGGCTGGAGAGTGTGGTCGTTGTCGAACACGACGATCCATCAAGTCCCAGAGGTGTTCTATGGGGGACATGTCGGGTGAGCGTGCAGGCCACGGCAGGACGTTGACGTTGTTGGCTGCGAGGAAGTTAGTGACAATTCTGGCTGTATGGGCTCTAGCGTTGTCATGCTGATAAATGACACCACGTGGCTGCTGTTGGAGAAATGGTAGGACAACTGGACGAAGAATATTATCCATGTAACGCTGAGCTGCCAAGTTTCCGTCAACGATGACCAGCGGTGTCCTCTCATGCCCACAGATCCCTCCCCACACCATGACACTCCCTCTACCATATGGTTCGACCTCCTGCACGCAACACGCCGCCGTTCGTTCACCCCTTCGGCGATAAACACGTTGTCTTCCATCAGCCCTAAACATACAGAATCGACTTTCGTCAGTGAAGACAACCCTCTGCCAGTCACGTCGTTGCCAACGTCGTACAGTCCGGGCCCATCTCAATCGCAGACGACGATGTTGCGCTGTCAATAGCTGTCCTCTTTGTGGTCTAAAAGACCTGATTCCATGAGCCCTGAGTCTCCTGGCCACTGTCTGTCGACTAACCCTGTGACCTAAGGCATTTGTCGCCTATGACGTCACTGTCAGGAAGCGATTTCGGAGGTGCAAGGTACATCATGGGGCGTGGTCACCCTGGGTCTGCCTGTTCTTGGCCTGTCAGCGGTCCACCCTGTCTGTCTGTAACGTTGCATCAAGTTGGTAACGGCAACACGGGAGCAACCGAAGGTTCGTGCAATATGGGCGTGGGTGGCTCCCATCTGTACCATACCCAAGGCTCGTTCACGTTTTTCGACTGTGAGGCGTGGCATTTCTTTTGTGTTTTTTTATCACTGTGGATGTCTGACTTGCCGTTGCAATCGTTTTATACTCTTACCCACACGTGCATTTGCAGTTGTCCGCGGTGCACGTGTTTTTCACTTTTTCGCGTGTTATCTCGCAAACATGTAACAGACGATTAACATTTTCTGCATACACTATTGTTGGATTTAAGGTTATGTGTTTTAGACAGACTTCATCGGAAAAAAATTTATGCTTTGTCTGAAATTTATGTTTTCAGTTGGTAAAGTTTCTTTTGGACGTCAGTTTATCTACGCAAATCAATAAAAAGTGTATTTAAGTCGCCTGGCACCATGAACATGGTATTGATGTTCCAAGTGAACCAGGTTCGAATCCGTGGTTTCGGGGTGACCTGCCCGAATACTCTTAAATACTATTAACGTAACAGCAAGTCCACTCACGCCTACGTTATCAAAGGTAGTGTGACATAAGTGTTCGACATGGGGGACAACAGGTCGACAGATGGGATTACTATCTCACATGTGAAACCACCGTTTGAGATAAGGGACATTTCGACATTTCGGCCTCTAATTGTTCAATACAAGAGAAAACAGTGTGACACGTCGGACAACTGTGCGACACATTTAATTAGCCTTTTTCAAACTAATGAAACACGAAAATACACGAGACAATAGATCTGTACCATCAGAAAATATTTGAGGCAATGTGCGAACGGCAAGACACACAAGACGTCAGATCGTCACACGAGACACCACATCGACACAGGAGACAACAGAACGACACACGAGACAATACAAAGACACACGAGACAATACAAAGACACACGAGACAATACAAAGACACACGAGACAATACAAAGACACACGCCACAACACATCGACACACGAGACATAACATCGACACAGGAGACAACACAACGACACACGAGACAACAGAACGACACACAAGACAATACAAAGACACACGCCACAACACATCGACACACGAGACAATACAAAGACACACGAGACAATACAAAGACACACGAGACAATACAAAGACACACGCCACAACACATCGACACACGAGACAATACAAAGACACACGAGACAATACAAAGACACACGAGATAATACAAAGACACACGAGACAATACAAAGACACACGCCACAACACATCGACACACGAGACATAACATCGACATCCCAGACAAGTATTCAAGAACTTCACCATGAGGTGTTTTTGTTTTGTTCTTTGTTTAACGCCGCAATATGCCAGCTATATGACCCCGATCTGTAAATAATCAAGTCTGGACCCATTGGGATATGATGACATGTATCAACCAAGTCAGCGAGCCTGACCACCCGATCCCCTCATTCGCCTCTTTCGACAAGCGTGGGTTGCTGAAGACCGATTCCACCCCGGATCTTCACGGGTCTCACCATAACTAGATATGTCCCACAGTCTCGTCCTCGATTAAAGTAACGTTTACGTCTTGATACAGTGCACAATATCCTTGGATGAAATATCACACGGAACCTACCCAGCAATATAGTGGCTTTTACGCCTTCTGTTTTTTCTAAAACGGCAACTCATCACAACATATCTGATTATCTTACCAGTTACATCACGACAGTTTAACATCAAATTGTATTTATTACAAGAAACCAGTCACCTGTACATCACCCACTACGCACTGTAAGACGAGAAACCAAATGCCGCACCCTGAGGTCACCACACACCTGTAACAGTTTGACGAATTTAGGCGACTAATGTCAGATGGCCTGTTATATTGTATTATCGTGAATATTTACAGTTAGTGAGTTGTTTTATGCAGCTACTGGTAGTGTTTCTGTTACAAGGGGTGGCTGAATGGTTCGGAGCCTAATTATGATAGACTGCGGTGTCATCCACGACAGGAACGACATCCTCATCATGAGCAATATGCTTTCCAGACAGTTCCTTCTTTACGAGGTGGAAATCTGACGTTGACAAATCTGGTAAATACGGAGGATGTATAATAAATTTAAAGCCTCACTCATGCATTGCAGCCATGGCAACAACTTGTCCAAAGCTGCATTGTCCTGGTGGATGGTTCCTCTGCTTTGGCTGTTGTGTTTAGTCTCTGGCAGATAATTGTAAACCACTGATACACACTGCACAACCAAATCAGCTGATTCTCCTTCCCAGCTACGTAAATAATGATATGGACCTGGACTGTCTCTGAGCCTTGGAACCCAGCGTGCTGAAACCCATTGTCATCCACAGCACATTTCTCAGCACTCTCTTGTGAGAGATGCCAACTGTACTGGTTAAGTGATGTGTTGTGAGTCGGAGACTTCAGTTAGAGATTTTGTCCATTTCCATCAACATAGCATGCCTAGTCACATAGGTGCCTGCAGGAGTATGCTGCCTGGTTGTACATTTGGTTGTACATTTCGTAACCACGGATAGTATTGTAGTTAATACATGAAAACTGTCATGGGTGTACTATTATCCTTCATAGTTGGGCTCGGAGCTATTCAGCAACCCTTCTAGACTAACATTTAGTCTCTGAAATCTTATCTTACACAATATCCTTCTTGACTCTAAAAATATATAAAAATTCCCTCTGCTGGGCAATAGAGCTAGCTAGAGCTGGCTAGACTTGCTTTTGTATGCGTTTCTAGGTTGTTGTTTTTTTCATAAAATAAATATATTCCACGGTCATGGTGCAGGACTACAACCCTTCGTATATCACGGCGTGTCAGCTTTGGTGAAAACCATGAGCACATGATCGTAGAACACCATCGTAGGTTCTTTGCATGTCTAAGGGAGACAACTCTACTCCGCGAATTCCGGCACCTGAAACGTGCCCGGTGATTTACAGGTGATGACGTTGCTGTGTTGTATGGTGAGTGCTAATTTTCTTGTGCATCGTTAAGACAGGGTTACATATTTTTACAATACGTGTGATAGGTTTATTAAAATATGGGGCGTACTTACTCCAATGTCAACAGATTGAAGTGATAGCGATTTACCAAGGAACTGAGAATATTGTATCGTGTTGTAGGTTTGTTTGTTTGTTTGTTTGTTTGTTTGTTTGTTTGTTGTTTAACGCCACAGTCAGCAATATTCCAGCTATATGACGGCGGTCTGTAAATAATCGAGCCTGGACCAGACAATCCAGTGATTGACATCATGAGCATCGATCCATGCAGTTGGGATACGACGACATGCATCAACCAAGTCAGCGTGACTGACCACCCATCCCGTTAGTCGCCTCTTACGACAAGCTTAGTCGCCTTTTAGGACAAACATTGGTTGCTGAGCACATATTCTAACCCGGATATTCACTGGTTTCTGTTGTAGTGATTGGTGATATATACATATAATAATTACCCTATACCTACTCTAAGTTGAAGTTCTGGAACTAAAAAGATGAATAGTCTACGATTCACATGCAGCATGGCACCCACTAAGGCCCGGGATAGAAGAGGTCTTCGGATTGGATATGGTTGACCAAGTGGAAGTCATGGATCAGATGGTGAGGAATTTGGTCCAATTAATGGCCACATCACAGCCAATTCGTCTCTCAGTGTAATGAACATGCCTCTTTTTACTGCTAATCATGTCGAGTCATTGCTGTCCTCCCGTCCTCCCTGGCGTCAGTCTAGTTGTAGAAACCTTTCAAGGTGACGTCATTGCATTTCCCAGCCCCAGTCCTCCCTGGCGTCAGTCTAGTTGTAGAAACCTTTCAAGGTGACGTCATTGCATTTCCCAGCCCCAGTCCTCCCTGGCGTCAGTCTAGTTGTAGAAACCTTTTAAGGTGACGTCATTGCATTTCCCTGCTCCAGTCCTGCCTGGCGTCAGTCTAGTTGTAGAAACCTTTCAAGGTGACGTCATTGCATTTCCAAGCTCCAGTCCTCCCTGGCGTCAGTCTAGTTGTTGAAACCTTTCATGGTGACGTCATTGCATTTCCAAGCTCCAGTCCTGCCTGGCGTCAGTCTGGTTGTAGAAACCTTTTCAAGGAGACGTCATTGCATTTCCTTGCTCCATTCCTGCCTGGCGTCAGTCTAGTTGTAGAAACCTTTCAAGGTGACGTCATTGCATTTCCAAGCTCCAGTCCTCCCTGGCGTCAGTCTAGTTGTTGAAACCTTTCATGGTGACGTCATTGCATTTCCCAGCTCCAGTCCTCCCTGGCGTCAGTCTAGTTGTAGAAACCTTTTAAGGTGACGTCATTGCATTTCCCTGCTCCATTCCTCCCTGGCGTCAGTCTAGTTGTAGAAACCTTTTCAAGGAGACGTCATTGCATTTCCTTGCTCCATTCCTGCCTGGAGTCAGTCTAGTTGTAGAAACCTTTTCAAGGCGACGTCATTGCATTTCCCAGCTCCAGTCCTGCCTGGCGTCAGTCTAGTTGTAAAAACCTTTCAAGGCGACGTCATTGCATTTCCCTGCTCCATTCCTCCCTGGCGTCAGTCAAGTTGTAGAAACCTTTCATGGTGACGTCATTGCATTTCCTTGTTCCATTCCTGCCTGGCGTCAGACTAGTTGTAGAAACCTTTTCAAGGCGACGTCATTGCATTTCCCTGCTCCATTCCTCCCTGGCGTCAGTCTAGTTGTAGAAACCTTTCAAGGCGACGTCATTGCATTTCCCAGCTCCAGTCCTCCCTGGCGTCAGTCTAGTTGTAGAAACCTTTCAAGGCGACGTCATTGCATTTCCCTGCTCCAGTCCTCCCTGGCGTCAGTCAAGTTGTAGAAACCCTTCAAGGCGACGCCATTGCATTTCCCAGCTGGGTTTTTGTTTGTCGTGTAACATCGCAGTCAACAATTTTCCCGCCACACCACGGAGCGCTGCATTTCAATAATTGAATATGGACCTGACAATTCATTCATTGATGATATTAGCAACATCCCACGCGGGCGGTATGCGGTGACACGCCATCAACCATGTCACTTAGCCTGACCAACCACTACAATTCACTCGCCTCTTGCGAGTAATAGAACTTGATACCTGCTTCGGAATCTCCATGGACGTCCAGCTGATAAGGCTACGTAGATGGAGGATGCTATAACGAAATGCAGATAATCACAATGTTGGATATTGTAACATTTAACAGCCACGGTTTATGTCGTTGGTTCCAAAAGAAAATCACGAGAATCAATAATTCAAAGACACCCTTATAGTTTGAACACATAAAGTCTATCTCGTAAGCACAGTGAGTGACTCTACAGTCAACCCCGGCTTCCCGGATAAGTATATTGTTCAAATTTTCAAAATGGCCGCCGTGGGAGCCATGTTGAATACTTGTTTCTAAATGTAATGAACATGACAGTCCTTCACTGCTAATCTGGTCGGGTCAATGCTGTTGCCCATTCCTCCGCTTGGCGTCGGTACAGTTGTAAACATCCTTCAATGTGACGTTATTTGTCTTTCCAGCTGAGTTACCGCCTCCGTGATCTGGTGGTAGAACGTCCGCCCGGAGAGCGGAAGGTTCGGGGTTCGATCCCCGGCCGCGTCATACCAAAAGACGTTAGAAGATGGTACTTGTTGTTACCCTGTCTGGCGCTCGGCATTAGGGGCTAAAACAAGGCTTGGAGTCAGTATACTGTATCTGAGTGGGGTATTCATGTTAAACTGCGGCATGGTATCTCAGTTAGCTAACACTATAAATCAGTCCGGACTAGTCACACACACACACACACACACACACACACACACACACACACACACACACACACACACACACACGTGCATGCACGTCGCTATATAAGTGCAATAATCTTGGACGCGACGTTAAACCCAATTTCACCTCACCTCACCTTTCCAGCTCAATATTTTCTTGTTGAGACTGAGAAATCCCACAGTCAGCAATATTCCAGCTGTATTTGTTAATCTGGAAATGTGTTAATCCGGACGATTTCATAGGTAACAGTACTTCGCGGTTTAACGGGAGTTCACTGTATAAGTGATGAGGTATCTACAGCACATTGTATCAAGATCCGACCTCCAGATCAGATAGGTGGTGAATACCCATCTTCCACCTGTTCGCCGAGAAACCTTGGTGCACTCTCTCACAAATATAATTTGACAAGATAACACCAACAGTAAAAGATAACACTTTCTGAAGTTAAATAAACGTAGCTCGGGGCAAGCACCGAAGACCTAATACTGCTATCGTTCAAGCGGATACTGTTTGTTTTTCTAGGAATAGAAACAGGACAGGAGGCATGGTGGTTGTGAGACTGATACTTGGTTTTTTCAATATGAAGCGGATCAGGGGAAGTGTAGATGTTTTACGTCATTAGGGATATTTTCGGTCGTTGACATTCGCTAAATGTTATCCTTGCTACCACAATATTTGCAATGTAAACTTCTATTTGAGACCCGTGTCAACACAAATGTACGGTAACAGTTATAATTTAATACGAAAATATACTGGAAGAGTGTCGCACAAAAATCACAACTGTGTTGAAATAACATGAGCCTGACCTCTGTTAGGAACCAGCTTCTATTAAGAGCAGGGCTTCTATTAAGAGCAGGAATTCCAAAATAAGAGTCTGGCCGACCTCTTATGAACAGCCGGCCTCTATAAAGAACACGACTTCTATGCAGAGAACGACCTCTACGAAGAGCACCAACTCTATGAAGAGCATGGCCTCTATGAAGAGCATGGCCTTTATGAAGAGCACGGCCTCTATGAAGAGCATGGCCTTTATGAAAAGCACGGCCTTTATGAAGAGCACGACCTTTATGAAAAGCTCGACCTCTTTGTAGAGCAAGGCCTCTATGAAGAGCACGGCCTCTATGAAGAGCATGGCCTCTATGAAGAGCACGGCCTTTATGAAGAGCATGGCCTTTATGAAGAGCATGGCCTCTTTGAAGAGCAAGGCCTCTATGAAGAGCACGGCCTTTATGAAGAGCATGGCCTTTATGAAGAGCATGGCCTCTATGAAGAGCACGACCTTTATGAAGAGCATGGCCTCTATGAAGAGCACGGACTTTATGAAGAGCACGGCCTTTATGAAGAGCACGACCTTTATGAAGAGCACGACCTTTATGAAGAGCATGGCCTCTATGAAGAGCACGGACTTTATGAAGAGCACGGCCTTTATGAAGAGCATGGCCTCTATGAAGAGCACGACCTTTATGAAGAGCATGGCCTCTATGAAGAGCATGGCCTTTATGAAGAACATGGCCTCTATGAAGAGCAAGGCCTGTGTGAAAAGCACGAGCTTTATGAAAAGCACGACCTTTATGAAGAGCACAGCTATTATGAAGAGCTCGTACTCTATGAAGAGCACGGTCTTTATGTAGAGCATGACCTTTATGAAGAGCATGACCTTTATGTAGAGCATGACCTTTATGAAGAGCATGAACTTTATGAAGAGCACGGTCTTTATGAAGAGCATTGCCTTTATGAAAAGCACAACCTCTTTGAAGAAAAAGGCCTCTATGAAAAGCACAGCCTTTATGAAGAGCACGACCTTTATGAAGAGTATGACCTCAATGAAGAGCACGCCCTTTATTAAGAGCAAGGACTCAATGAAGCGCATGAAGAGCACTGCCTTTATGAAGAGCTCGACCTTTCTGAAGAGCACAACGTCGATGAAGAGCACGACCTTTATGAAGAGCACAACCTTTATGAAGAGCACGGCCTGTTTGAAGAGCACGGCCATATTAAGAGCACAACCTCTATGCAGACCCCGACCTCGATGCAGAGCACGACCTCGATGCAGAGCACGACCTTTATGGAGTACACGACTTTCATAAACAACACGGCCTGTTTGAAGAGCACGGCCATATTAAGAGCACAACCTCTATGCAGGCCCCGACCTCGATGCAGAGCACGACCTTGATGCAGAGCACGACCTTTATGAAGTACACGACCTTCATAAACAACACGGCCTGTTTGGAGAGCACGGCCATATTAAGAGCACAACCTCTATGCAGACCCCGACCTCGATGCAGAGCACGACCTTTATGAAGTGCACGACCTTTTTGAAGAGCACGACCTCGATGCAGAGCACGACCTCGATGCAGAGCACGACCTTTATGAAGAGCACGACCTTTATGAAGATTTTGACCTCAATGAAGAGCACGCCCTTTATTAAGAGCAAGGACTCAATGAAGCGCATGAAGAGCACTGCCTTTATGAAGAGCTCGACCTTTCTGAAGAGCACAACGTCGATGAAGAGTACGACCTTTATGAAGAGCACAACCTTTATGAAGAGCACGGCCTGTTTGAAGAGCACGGCCATATTAAGAGCACAACCTCTATGCAGACCCCGACCTCGATGCAGAGCACGACCTCGATGCAGAGCACGACCTCGATGCAGAGCACGACCTTTATGAAGAGCACGACCTCGATGCAATGCACGACCTCGATGCAGAGCACGACCTTTATGAAGAACACAACCTTTATGCAGAGCACGACCTCGATGCAGAGCACGACCTTTATGAAGAGCACGACCTCGATGCAATGCACGACCTCGATGCAGAGCACGACCTTTATGAAGAACACAACCTTTATGCAGAGCACGACCTCGATGCAGAGCACAACCTTCATGAAGAACACAACCTTTATGCAGAGCACGACCTCGATGCAGAGCACAACCTTTATGCAGAGCACGACCTCGATGCAGAGCACGACCTCTATGCAGACCACGACCTCGATGCAGAGCGCACCCTCAATGAAGAGTACGACCACGATGCACAGCACGGCCTCTAGCAAAAGCACGGCCTCTGTGAAGACACTTTGTGTCGAGGACATCCGGGTTAGAATACGACCAGTCTTCCGGTCGCGTCTACTGGGACATCAGTTACAATAAAGGCAACCACAGGATACATCCAACTCGATCCCTTCGCCACTTAAACTGTGGAAGTATTGACTAGCACATTGCTGCACATTGACCACAGACAGATTTAAAAGTTCACGCTAGTCAGTGTCCCAGTCGATTTGTGGATCGAAGCTCAACGGCCAAACACTGTTACATTCAACGAAACTTCGTTCACTCGATGTCAGTGGGACCAAAGCAAAATATTTATCGAGTTAGCAATAGAGACAAGCAGGTGTCCCTTAGACTGACATTTAGTCCAGAAATAAACCTATATCTATTAAATATAAAATAAAATTTAAATAGACCCAAAACAAACCTTAATTTCAGGTAGCCTGGACGTTCCAAATCATTCTAGACTTGAGTTGGACTCCTTTTTTAATTTATTTCTTGGGTCATTCGTATAAAACTGATATACCACTGCCTGTCTTTGATGACAAGAATATGTCTTTTTCATCTTTTGAAACCCCAAACGACTGCCTATGTCTTTGTGTCAGGGATGAAATCGCGAATGTTATCGTTATCTGATCGACTGAGTCGTTGCCTGTTGTAGTCCCTATCTTTGTGAAGCAGCTATCTGATTGGATATCGCGTTTTCACTACAAGGGGCACAACTCGTGATCAACGCGAGCCGGCGCTATGGTCGCACCAAGAAATGTGGCCTAGATGTGGCAATGGTAGAAACTAGACTTTATACGCACAAACTGCATCTTCGTCACCTTCGGGACAACACTCCCTGCCTTTAGACGTCAGAAATGTTGTATTCCTATTTCCACCTCTACCTGTCGGGTTCCCATTAGAGAATGGATGCGTTTCTATCAAAGTAACTTGATACACTTCTTGCACATTTGTTTGTAATATGTGCTTCCGTGTGGGACAGAAACTCTCAGGAGTCCGACACGCCGAGCGTGGTCACCATGCCAATCACTGTACGCCGCCAGCGTCGCTTAATACATCATGAGTGCAAGTAAACGAGATTTCACCGTGATTTTTAAATGAACTGCTTAACATCAATAGATTCATGAAGGGAAAAGATAATATTGTGCTTATGTTTTCTGAGTATTATTCTCGTTATATGTGCTCGTAATTTATTTTAAACAACCTGTTAAGACGCATATAAACAAAATAAACTTCAGGTGTTTCCCTTCAAGGATGTTTTTGGCAGGCAACAGGCTCTTGTAATGTACGTTGACAAAAATTAAGGAAAGCAGTTTGTTTATTTCTGTACGGACCTAGTCATTAATGCCGCTGTTGGCATTCTAACCACATCAAAAAGTCGATGCTGTTTGTTTATTGTGTTTAGGTAAACATCAGGCTGTGTGTTACTGTCACACGTAATTATGAACTCGTTTAACCTTGAAGTAATACTCCGGTGCGTGCGTGTGGCTTCTTGTACTAGTACGTATTAATGTCGGTCGGTATTATAGTGCTAACCTACCGAGATACCATTCCGCAGTTCAACATACCCATCCCATACATAGAATAACGACTCCGAGCCGACTCCTAGTTGTATCCTAACAAGTAAAATCTTGGTCGTCTTTTTGTAATGGTGCGGCCAGGGAATCGAACCACCGACCTTCCGCTCTCCTGACCAGCGCCTTATCCACTAAACCACGGATTGAAGTTGAGGGTGTACAAGACCATGCCCTGGCCGTTTGTGTGCACGCAATATATGATGTTTTTAAGTTCCAAGGAATGTTTAGTCAATATTGTTTAAGTGGCAACCGACCCGTGAAGATCTGGGGTAGAATAGGCCTTCAGCAACCTATACTTACCGTAAAAGGCGACTGTGCTTGTCGTAAGAGACGACTAACGGAATCGGGTGGTCAGGCTCGCTGACTTTGTTGATGCATGTCATCGTATCTCAATTACGTGGATCGATGATCATGATAACAATCATTGGAATGTCTGGTCCAGACTCGATTATTTACAGACCGTCGTCATGTAGCTGGAATATTGCTGAGAGCGGCGTTAAACAAACAACAAACAAACAAGCTGCAACCAGCAATATTTCAACTCCATCCGACGTGTCAATAATCGGATCTAGGCTAGGCTAACCAATGGTTTATAGCACAAGAAAATGAAGCACACCGTCGGGGTACAAAGTCACGCAATCAGCCAGTTACAGTATAATTCCCCACGTGGTTGCAAAGTGTTAAGCCCATTTTTTTGCATACCCGCCGTGATGTTCTTAGAACATTGCATGGAATATAATCATTCACTCCAAGTATCGGCTCGCATCAGGCAAACCTCTGGTCCTGAGCGTGAGGATCAACCATCGACGTCGAGGCAGATGAAACAGCTTTGTACAGCGCAGACATAGTTAAACTTTACAATTAGCCTTCCAAAGTGAACGACTGATGTTTAATGCTACAGCAGGCAATTTAATCCAGTAAACGACGTTCCAGAAACTCTATATTTAACTGACAGTTTTGTGTTCTGTTATTCAAATGGTAATCAGAATAGACGGTCACTACTGTTGCCATCGCTTATGTAAACTTGAGGCAAATTTTACTTAACGAGTATTTGCTTAAGTCGCCGATTCTACAGAACCAATCTGTCACCAAGGCAATCTCAGAAAATGTATTTTCTCAATATGGAAAGTATTTTGAAAACATTTTAAAATACATGATTATGACCTCATGCTTCTTGGGAATCATTTTTACATCTTACTTTCCACACCAAAACGTTATATATGGCTCATTTGTCAGACTAGCGATCAGTAGATCGGGTCGTTTCTTTAAAAAACAATAATGACGTTGTAAACCAGTGGACGTTAAGAAAAAAAATCTCTCCTTAGAATGTCATACTGTCGTGATATATCACCGGCTTCCTAATTAGAACGTCTGCACTGATTTTAAGGTACACATGCATCGTATCATGTTTCGATGCCATCGTCGAGTATGGGGAGCGGTGTGAACGAGCAGACCAGCGTGAGTGACGCGGTGCTCTTTCTGTGTATTTGTTGCAATGAATTAACTCTAGATACTTCGTCATAGCTTCCGGGGCATCGGGGACTTCGCTAAATATTGAAAAAAAGCAATAAACGATAAATAGTTATTCGTCATGTTGTGTGTTTATCAGATAATATACATGTACATCTCGTTAATATAGCGCTTAGTTTAGTGTGGATGAAGATAAACCTGATATATGATTAGATTTTGTTGTCATAAATTTTTTAAAAAAACAAAAAACATTGCTTGATGATTACATTGTGATACAAATATTAACGAAAAATACAATAATTCTATTTTAACTCAAATATTAAATATATTTTTAATTTTGAAATTAAATAGCAAATTCACTGACCATTTTGACGGACAATACAACAGACTGAGAAAAGATACAGACTGGACTCATCACATCTTACAGTTCATTCAGCAAATTACAATGTATGGGCGGGGCGGTCGGGTAGCCTAGTGGTTAAAGCGTTCGCTCGTCACGCCGAAGACCCAGGTTCGATTCCCGACTTGGGTACAATGTGTGAAGCTAATTTCTGGTGTCCCCCGCCGTGATATTGATGGAATATTGCTAAAGGCGGCGTAAAACCATGCTCACTCATTCATGTATGGGCAAAGGTTGGAAATATCGCGATCGGTTTTGTTACGTTAGTCCAACGTTTCCAACATCCTCAAAGGGAAGCTACTCTTGTAATAGAGGGCGCGTCCTTTCAAGCAGACGACGCGCGTCCTTTCAAGCAGACGAAGTGAGTGGAGTGAGTGAGTATGGTTTTACGCCGCTGTTAGCAATATTCCAGCAATATCACAGCGGGGGACACAGGCAAATGGGCTTCACACACTTTACCCATGTGGGGAATCGAACCCGGGTCTTCGGCGTGACCACTAGGCTACCCCACCGCCCCGACACTAAAGGATAACACTTAGAGGACTAAGGAGAAACCTATTTTCCAGTAAGTGTTTACTTCATTGATGTGTTTACGAGGTGTTCAATTTATTTTCAAACCTGACAATTGAAAAAAGTAACAATGTTCATTCAACGTGAGTATATGTTTTGGAAATTATTTCTGCTACAGGGCTCCACATAAGGGCCTTAAGTACAAATGAAAACATGTGAGATAAGATATATAAATTAAGGAATGTACAGTAAACTACGGTTATAACGAACTCAAAGGGACCACTAATTTCAGTTCGTAATAACAGTAGTTCGTTATAAGCATATATACAGCATATATACAACATATTGCTTTGACTAAAAAATAAGCTCGTTATATCGGTCAGTTCGTAATAAGAGTGTTCGTTATAAACGTAGTTTACTATATCTGATATATGTGTATGGCCTAAGCTTTATTTTCTACAAGTAACTTTATCGTTTTGAGCAATATTCTTCTCAATCTCATTAACATCATCAGGATCATAGCTAAGTGCTCACTACACAAACTGCAGAGCATCTTTTAAAAAGCAAACCAGAATATTCTTATATTTCTATTTCAGAAAAGCCTGACGTTGCATGTTGGCAAAATAGATGAGCTGAATGTGATAGCTATATTTCGAATTGAAATTGCGTGATTACACCTTAATCGATCGATACAGAGACCAGGCATCGGTATATCTGATCTATATATAAGGTATGGAGGTAGATACCATTGCTCAGCCCAGTAATGCATACATCAGTAGGAATTAGCTAGACCGTATGACATGAGCACGTAATGCTGAAAGTTTCCGAAATCCTCGTTAAGAATTTCATGTTCACTACTGTGAATTGACTTGTTAAATCGAGTTTGTCATTAATTTTCTAACCTTACCCGTCCCCAAACTCAACAAATACGACTGCGACAATGTCAAATGAAGCAATGTTCATCAAAAATATCAATGTAAGTAATTATTTGTCTATTCACTTGGCAACCTCTGACCCCGAGAGTGGACTCGTCTGGCGCACATCGGTCATGATAATAATAACATATCTTGTCATGTTTCCATTTGCCCGTGTCCTCGCGTTCAGCTAGAAATAGGTATATAGATAGGTTTATAAAATATATATCATGTATTTATAGGGAATGTTTATTGGGGTGAATAAACAGGGTGAATACATTAATTATGAAAAAAATAATAATTGACATCGGTAACTAATTAGGGGCAGGCCATTCAATGTTTTGAGAGAGGGGTGCTGGGTTTTTATCAAAACGCTAAATGATCCCCATGCTTATAGTTGTAATTGCAGCTGTAGCTGAGAAAAATATCTCCATACAAAATCCGCGCCCCCTTAGATAATGCAGAACCAGCAACAATTTGTTTTTGTTTTGTGCGTGCTCAAATTTAATTTTTTTTAAAATACTTTGAATTGTTTAAACTGAACTTGAAGCTGCAATCCCTTGTTATAGTGTACTTTGGTGTTTTTATTTGTAAATAATTACATATAACTCATCAATTTACTTATTAATAGGTGTCGACTTGAAGTTATATACACACATGTGTATAGAGATGCATGTGAACGTATTAATTATTCTTGTATTCCACTATGTTATCAATAAGTTACTTTTGACACACTTGTGAATTTCATCACTTAGAATTGTTAGAGTACATGAAACAGTTTGAGAAAGAGTTTGCCAAGCCAATTACTTTTTATATGCACAATGACATTTGTTTACTATCATTTGTTTACAGAAGCCGAGAAGGAAGGCTGCAACTGAGGTCTCCAAGCCACACACAAGGACATCGTGACCCGTGTAAAAGAATGGCTTCGAGTTCCAGTAGCAATGCTTAGAAATGGCACAAGGAAAACGCTATATGAAAATCAGAGCTGCAGCTAGGGAATCTACAAATGAAAATGCTGAATTCCAAAGGAACATGGTTCAATACATTTTCACTGGACTAAAAATCAAAAGTAGTTTCAGCACTTTGTATGACAAAAAGTTGGTGTTCACAACTTGTGCTTTACAGGGTTATGACCCTTGCTTCATGTTTAGGAACTTGGTACATACTGCCAGGTTTTCTTGGACACGACTGAAGTTACATAAATGAAACCAGCCATCTGAGGGACATTTGTCTTGGCACAAGTCAAAAGTTAGTTTTGAGAATTTATTTTGTATGGGGAATTGGCCTTTGTATCGTGTTGTTTTTTTTTAAATTGATGCACACAGCCTGTGATGGGGAATCATAATTTTTCTTGCGAACTATTGAAGCCAAATAAATGAATTTTTGCAGGCTGATATGAGTGATATATGTTTTGACTGACTTCAAAAACTGTTTCCCACCCGCCTCGTGGCAGGCATTAACACTGTTTCCTTGTCAATAATATCAGAAAGTTTATTGTTCTATTCTGTTTTTAATTATGAGTATTAACTATACATGTATCAGGGTACATAAAAATTGTACTGAAAGCATTTGGATTGTTTTGTACACCTAGAAGTATTCATATTACTTACGGTCGGTTTTCAAGCTCTTGTCTAAGTATTAACCATGATAAAAATGTGATTATCTTTTTTTAAATTCAGTATTATTTAATTTTTCTTTTACTCTTCGTAACTTTAACGTCAGAACTGTTGCTTTGGAAATGCTTAGTTTGATGTGCCCTTCCACTACACTTGGAAATGCTTAGTTTGATGTGCCCTTCCACTGCACTTGGAAATGCTTAGTTTGATGTGCCCTTCCACTACACATGGAAATGCTTAGTTTGATGTGCCCTTCCACTGCACTTGGAAATGCTTAGTTTGATGTGCCCTTCCACTACACTTCGAAATGCTTAGTTTGATGTGCCCTTCCACTACACTAGGAAATGCTTAGTTTGATGTGCCCTTCCACTACACTTGGAAATGCTTAGTTTGATGTGCCCTTCCACTACACTTGGAAATGCTTAGTTTGATGTGCCCTTCCACTACACTTGGAAATGCTTAGTTTGATGTGCCCTTCCGCTGCACTTGGAAATGCTTAGTTTGATGTGCCCTTCCACTACACTTCGAAATGCTTAGTTTGATGTGCCCTTCCACTACACGTGGAAATGCTTAGTTTGATGTGCCCTTCCACTACACTTGGAAATGCTTAGTTTGATGTGCCCTTCCACTGCACTTGGAAAAGTTCTGTCGTATGAAATATTAAGAGATGTTGTCAGTAATGACAACTGCAGGCAACTACACCACAGAACATTAGCTTATGAGGCAATCTCAGCAGAAGAAACAAATGAAGTGTTAGGAAATTATGAAAGTTTAGATCTTTTGGACTATTTTTGAAGATATTGATAATTCTAAAAGATGATAGCAAGTTGTCAACCATTTGTTTCAGAATTTGTGCATACATTAGGAAGAAAATCAAAAATTGCCATCAAATATAATGAATGGTAACAATACTGAACATCCCAGCTGTCATTGTAAATGAGCATAGAATAGAAAAGGTGATGAAGTCTGAATGACCAATGCTTGGGTAATGACAAGACTGGAGGGATTGGACAAGGCTGATTCTAAACCTATAATAACTGTCGGGTCATTGTCAACCCAATGCTGCGCCGATAATTATTGTCGACGTTGGACCGATGACAATCCGATGTTGTGCTGATAAATATTGCTGATGTCGGGACGGCGCTGGGCCGATAACTATTTCCGTCGTTTGGCCGACTATGTAGCCGACGCTGGGCTGAAGTTTTACCGCTTAGTGTATTATGACAGCGTCAGTTAATACAGTGTCGGCATGTTCAAAGGACGGTTAGTCAATTTAGGCCTTCTGATGATTGGGGGTTAATTATTTCTTCTTTAAACTGGTGATCCTCACTGACCAACGTACCCACGTTTGCTACTGTAGATGTACGAAGGATTACCTCTTAACCCTACTTTATGACGAAGGTCGTTCGTTTTTTTATGGACGAGGTTTCCCGCAGTTTGTCAACACAACTTAAGAACTGTTCGAAACGCACGTAAAAGACTCATAAGTGTGAATAGACACTCTCAAGTGAACATTGCGGAAAGACTGATTTTAGCACTGTATCACGCCCTCCCTCATTTTATGTAAATGTTGGGGCCATTTTCCCTTAACTGTCTCGTGCCAATTTTGCATGGGGCCGTTTTCTCCTGCACCTTGATTTGCAAAAAAAAACGAACGAAGAGTCGATCGGCTACAATGTACTGATAAGCTACATTAAATTAAGACTATTAAAGTAAATTATAATTTTCAGATAAAATTCCCCTGTTAAACTGTTACAGTCTTCAACTGCCAATTCATGTATGCTGCATGCAGTTCTGCATGAAAGCACCTGTTATACGTTGCTATGGAAACATCTTGTTGACCTCAAGGGTGAGTAACTCTTTATTCGTTGCGTTGTCTTGACGGATGAACTATTGTCACATAATGACATGTAAATAATCACGGGAAGGTAACTTGAATTTTATGGTGAGGTGGCCGTATTTCACAGCAGTATCTATAGCAGGTGAGTCTGATTAACAAAAAAATAATATGCAACAGCAGTCAAATGTAAACAATCAACGATCGATGTTTACACAACCAGCAACATTGTGTTATTGACGACAGTGCTGACTAAAATTGCTACAAGCCTAAACGGCCACGAAATTATATGAAAAACGGCCCCATAAAAAAACGACAATTAATATGATAGAAATTAATGAGTTTGTATTTCTTCCCCTGTGATAATTTTTTTTGTTTACATTTATAAGAAATTCAGGTATATTAGTTTGCACATTTGTAATTCAGAAATAATGTGGATATATTTACATCAATATTATTTAAAGTCGTAATAATAAATGCAAAAATATTATATATGTATTTAGATTAAAAACATTATAATTTATACATTGTAGAGAAATAAAAAGTCATACATAAGATATATAACCGCCTCCGGGGGTTCAATCCCCAGCCTTGTCATACCAAAAGACACGAAGATGGCACTTGTTGTTACTCTGCCTGGTGTTTGGCTTTAAGGGGCTAACACAAGGACTGGTCGGCTCTGTGTCAGTATACTGTGTCTGATTCATGTTCAACTGCGGCATGCTTTCTCGGTGGGCAAGCACTATAAAATTAGCATTAGTCCGGACTTGTACAAGCAGTCACACACACACACGCAAGCACGCATGTCGCTTTATAAGTGCAATAATCTTGGAAGGGATGTTAAACCCAATTTCACCTCACCTGTAAGTTATACACTCACAGATTTATTTTTTTATGAATAATTTATCTTGTACATTTTCAAAGTAAATTATTTCATTTCATTTTCATTGTTTCATGACAAATTGTAACAGTGGTTTCAAAATATTATTATATGTCTTTGATCTTCTACAGTGGAGACAGGTTATTACAATGCTTAGAGTGTAATGATTTCCCACATGCGTAAGCCCATTTCTGGTGTCGCCCGCCACACTATTTCTGGAATATTGCTAAAAGCAGCGTAAAACCCAACTCAGTCAATCACTCACCCACTCTGAAATATTAGTACTGCTCAAAGCAATGTTAATCCCCACTCACTCACTCACTCTCATTTTGGTCAGTTCGTAGAATGGGCTGTGGGTCCTCTGAATACGCCAACTTGGAAGACATCAGATCTACCTCGTCAAACACTGTCAACAAGCCCACAATTAGCATTGAAGCAGCTCCAGACATGATCTCGACACACACAACAGTGAACTCTAGTCAAAACACCCCTGGGCTAGACAACAAGACCTCCTCAACATCGGGCTCCAAATGCACTGGCGAGGATCCAAATTCTACAAAGGAGGTTGAAAATTCCAAAGACCAAAGTGACGAAAGTTTATCAAAGACAACAAAATGGCAGACAGTTAATGTTGAAGAGTTGATGAGGAGTCTGAACATCAGCATTGACGATGAAACTGTCAAGTGGTGGGATCTGGTCGATCATCTTGTTGTCAGGGATACCCCGGTGATCAAGCCCCACTTAAAGGTGAGTTCATTTGAGTTTGCCAGGAGGTAGTGATGGGTGAGTGAGTTAGGTTTAACACCACTTTTAACAGTATTCCAGTTATATTGTGGCGTGTCAGCTTAATGTGGGAGGAAAGCCCGAAGTGATGCAGGTCTCAGATGTTTACCACTTCGGTGAAACAAGCGAGCACGGGTATGGTGCTGACAAACCTAGAAACATTATCAGGGCGAACCAGGATTGAAACCCACAATCATAGGTTTCTGGCATGCCCAAGGGATGCAACTCTGCACAGCAAATCACAGCGCCTTAGATGGCTGGGCCACCCGTGACCCCAGAGGTAGTGATGGCTGGAGATGGTGAATAAATAATTGACTGAACATTTATATGAAAAGCTTGTTATTTATGCTTCCAAAAATGTTGAGGGAAAAAATCAGCCTCAGGTTTTACTGTAAAAAATGCTCACTGAACATGCTTGGATGCCTTATAAAATGTGTTGTGGTTCCCCCAAAATGTTTGGCTTCTTTCAGAGCAAAAAAAGAATATTTCGAAGCATTGACCAAAAAAATCCTGTTTAAAAATAATTAAAATCCAATGATTGTTACGGAATTGTTCGTGATTGGTCCCTTTTAAGCATATTAACCAGGGTTTAACTCGACAGAAAAATATTGAATCCTAGTGAAAAAAAATTATATGACATTTTATTTTTGTTATTACAAGTGTAGTTAGTTTACACAATTTTTGGCCTCATTCAATGTAGGTTGTGGAAAAAATGCATTTAAAAAATTTAACTTTCAGATTAGTACTGCTACTAATGAACAAAAAAAACTCGTTGGTCACACAGTCAGGAAAGTATGATTGCAAAATAATACGAAAAGACATTTCATTGTTGTTTTATGTTAGAGAGAAGATCTCTATTGGTATTATTCACCATTTCTTTCAAACAGTGGTGATAAAATCTCATGGGTTTTTTCTGCCATATCTTTACAGCGGAAGACATGGAAGACAATTCGTCTTTTCATCAGCTCAACGTTCAAGGACATGAGTTCGGAGAGAGAGGTCCTGGTGAAGGGGGTAGTTCCAGCACTGAGGCAGTGGTGTACAGAGAGGCGCCTCCGCCTCGTGGAATGTGACCTCCGATGGGGCGTACCCAAAGATTCAGACACCAGGGAAACTTTCCTTGCCTGCTTGTCAGAGATAGACAGGTAGCGTGCATGTATCTATCTTAGATATAATATTTGCCTGATCTATACCAGGTGTCACATTTTACTGGTTCACTGTTTGTATGTTTGGTTGTTTATCGCATCACTCAGCATTTTTGCAGCAGTAATATTATCATTACTTCTTGAGGAATTAACTGTCTGATTGCACTTACTCAAGAAATATTAGTAATGAGTTTATTGATAATGTGCTAACAGCATTCAAATTCACGCTAGTGTGCCAGCCTTTGGAGGGCAAATAAAAATCCAATGATGCTAGTCCTCATTTACTAGTAGCTTTGAGGGCTTTAATCCTGAATCAGATCTCAATTGTTCAATATTGCTACAAATAGGAACTGATTATAACTGATAGAAACATAGTTTACAACATTAGAAATTGGTACTGGTCCTGTAGTCCTTGCCAAACTGCTCAGTAGTTATGATAAGGACTAGTAGAAATTTGTTATTTTTGAGGGTTTTGCTTTCATGATAAGGACGAGTGGACTAAAACTGTTAGTTTCTACCCTTGTAGTTCACAGTTTTGTCTCAGGACTAGCTCAAACTCTGAGGACTTGGGAAATAAGGTTTCCACTAGTTCTCTGGACTAGTTTAAAAAACACAAATTTCTAAGGCTGCGCTATATTCAACACACTAGTATAGTGCTACACAATCTTACCTTGGTTACTGGATCAGTCTGTCTTGATTATCACTCTCAGCACACTAGAGAGTATACAACAAGAAGTTAACAGTCACATTACTATCTCATCCTACTGGGTACCCATTTGCTGCTGGGTGAACATTGGTATATTCCGACCAAAATCACCTGCCTAAAGAGACACCACATGTAACGTGCAGGACCAAAGCCCGAGCACCTCTCAGGAGTCAAGCTGCTTAACACACCCATCCACCTACTCTCCGTGCCCAACACTGATTGACCTGTGACCTGTGACCGGTACACAGAACAATGTGCCACCACATGAAACAAGAGAGGAGGTGTTGGACAAGAGATTGTGTATGTGGCGTGGAAGGTGCCTGGGAATTGTTTGTCCATGTGGTGGCCCAGTGGGGAATCCCAGTTTGAATTGGTCCAAAGGAACCCATGTTTACAGTGAGAGTAAATGGGCCCGGTAGTCCGACTTGGGGTTTGGCTGACCTGAGTGTCATCATACCCCGGTGCAGGTGGACATTGCTCACAATATCAATCACTGGTTTGTTTGGTCCAGACTCATTACTTATAGTCTCCCATGCAATTGATATGTTGCTGACTCTAAAACAACAACAGTCAAACAAAACAACAGTCACAACAAAGCAACAGTCAAACAAAACAACAATAAAACAAAACAACGGTCAAACAAAACAACGGTCAAACAAAACAACAGTCAAACAAACAAGTCAAACAATACAACGGTCAAACAAAACATGTTACAGTCAAACAAAACAACAGTCAAGCAATGTTAAGCATGAACTGTAAATGTTGGACAAGATCATCTCAAAATCTGGCATTGCCATTAAGAATACATAATACATATACCATGTATATGATAGTAACATGACCCTAATCTTTGACTGTGGTGTTGAAAACAAGGTTCAGTTATAAATACACTTATTTGTATATATACTGTAAAACGTGAAATTAATGCGTCTCAATATGAATGCGACACCCCCTCCTCTCAAGCATCAGTGGATTTATATCTAAACAAAATGTCCTCTGTCAGGTTTACAGGAGAATCCTCACCTTAATCCAACCTTACAATAATCCAATCACACACCAAATAGCACTGCTTATTAGCGCTGCGTAGAGTACTTCCGCTAAAACAATACGTGCGCGCTGGCTCGTGTCGGCCTTTGATGCAGTCGCAAAGAGCAAAGACACCGTGTTGGGTGGCGTCTGTCTAGACTTGCAGGTGTGATCAGTGATGACATGAGTGAGTAGAACGCTTGTCTTGAACCCCAGAAGTGACAATTCACAGGATGTAATTAGTGTTTGAATGACATTGTTTATATACTTCTTACAAGTGCTGCTCAATAAACATTGATGTGGAATACATACTTGTTTGTTTTCAGCGTATGTCTATGTTGGTATTTCTGCTATCCAAAATGTCTTATTTTTTGGTTGATATAAATGCGATGTTTAATAATGCGAGCAAAGACCACTCGCATTTTTCGCATTTTATTCACGCTTGCGTTAATTTCACGTTTTACAGTATATATAAACCGTCCACTAAATCGTATTGTGGAGGCAAATTGAACTTACTACATCGTCTGTTTTCTTGTAGATGTCGAGATCAAAATGAGTATCCCTACTTCCTGAACATGTTGTCAGAGCGCTACGGGAGTGTCATGAAGCCAGAGGAGGTCCCAGAAGACATCAAAATCAGGTGGGACGAGGAACATAGCTGATGTCCTTTTGTGTCAGGCAATCCCCAGACAGGGCAGTCACCAGAAGCCAAGGGATAAATGGATGTGTGCCACATTTATTTCAAGATTAGGGGCGGTCTGGTAGCCCAGTGGTTAAAGCAATCGCTTAATCGTTAAAGACCCGGGTTCCATTCCTCACATGGGTACAATGTGTGAATCCCATTTCTGGTGTCCCCGGCAGTGATATTGCTTGATATTGCTAAAAGCGGTGTAAAACTATTCTCACTCACTCACTATTTCAAGATTACAGTCTGTCTAACTAGGAGATATGGCTTGATCTCAACAGGCGATATCTCCTGTGGACGGCAGTTTTGGATAATACATGTAATATCTCCTTCAGATACAAATGGCTGCCGGGGATGTCAGTGACGGCACTGGAAGTCTTCACAGGAGTGTACTGGGAGAGAAACCCCAATGTAAGATGAGGAACTCTGTCTAGCTTCAGCATCTCAGTACATCTCTGTGACATCCGTGTATTTGTTTACATGTTGGACTTGAGACTAAATATAAAGCAACATGTGTGATATGTTTACATGTGAAATGAAAGCAGATGTTGATAGGGGAATAGTCACACAGTTTCAGAATGCTTGTGAGCTGTGTGGTTTTTTTTTGACAACTTTGATATGTGTAGAGTAATGGTAGTTATGTAACATACCCTAAGAATTAATGTGGACTGTTATGTAGCAGGGTTAGGAAGAATCACTGACACATTGAATCGTCATGTTTTGATCGATGGGGTAGCCTAGTGGTTAAAGCGTCTGCTTGTCAAGCCGAAGACCCGGGTTTAATTTTCCTCATGATATTGCTGAAAACTCTCTTACGTTTTAAGTTATCATATCAGTCAACATGTATGTCATGGTGGAGTTGGATTCCCAAGCTATATGGTGTTTTACAGGCATTGTTCATGATGCGGCAGCCAGGCTTCTTGAATGGCGTGACCGATGAAAACATCCGCAAGGTCTACCAGGAGTCGGATCCTGGAACAGCCGAGTCTCTGCGGGTCCTCAAAGGTGATTATGGCAATGTAAACTAAGTATTTATTAAATGTATAGCCGGTATAAAAATACCATGTCCTGTGTGGGATTAAATAAACACGGATCTTCTGATCCGAAGTTGGATGCCTTAACTACATGACCAAAGAGGTCAAGGATGTTGTCTGTGGGTTAACTCCACGCCTGCTACATACTCCGTTAATAGAAGGCGGGTCCAGAAGTCCATTGCATGAATCAGAAATGTCGCAAGGCCTATGTTGCCCTCAGGGAGCACATGCATTAGTGCCACACACATGCGTAGGGTGTCATTCCTGATTTTGACACTTTTAAGGAAAGGTTGATTAATATCTGTGGCCCATTATTTCTGTCAATCTTATTGACACTGTACAGTTGTGATTTACTTGAGTTCATTCATATAAGTTTGTGCATGAACTGGCAATGCGGCATCTGCAATAGGCGGAGATTCTACCGGCTATTGGCATGCTGGAAACTGACAGAAGTCAGCATGCAGTGGCCAATCTGTTCAATGTTTCCCAGTTTGGAACAGGTACCAACAAACCCAAACTGTTGATGATAAACCTGTTCAGGGCATCCCAGATCAGTGACAAGTACAAGATCAGCTGATCTGGAACCAGGCTCTATGAACTTGAGCTGAAACAGCAAATTAAATTACTGCAAACTTTCCTATGGCTACTGGTGTATAATTCAGATGGATCAGATGATTAGGAATTGACTACATGCAGCTCCTCTCTAAGTGAATGAATGTTGTGAATCGTGGCGATATTACACACTACTGATCCAAAAACGTCAACTTTGACATTTCCCATCTTACCCCTATCATCCTTCCAGATTGTTGCATTCATAACATCTACTGTCATAGGTCACTACCAATCAAGACCTCCTCCGTGGTCTAATGGTAGAGCGTCCGCCTGGAGAGCGGAAGGTCCGGGGTTCGATCCCCGGCCGCGTCATACCAAAAGACTTTAAAAGATGGTACTTGTTGTTACCCTGTCTGGCGCTCGGCATTAAGGGGCTAAAACAAGGACTGGTCGTCTCGGAGTCAGTATACTGTGTCTGAGTGGGGTATTCATGTTAAACTGCGGCATGGTATCTCAGTGTGCTAGCACTATAAATCGGCATCAGTCCGGACTAGTACAAGCAGCCACACACACGCTTATACACATGCATGCACGTCGCTATATAAGTGCAATAATCTTGTCGCGACGTTAAACCCCATTTCACATTACCTCACTACCAGTCAATACACGTTCATTTTTATCATACAACTGTTACTAGAAACTAATAACTAACAATTTTGGAAATTTTAAGTTGTTTCCGCGTATCCCCGACTTCTTTTTAAGAGTATATGAAGTTTTGGATCTGCCTGGTGTTACATCTCTGCTTCTCTGTGCTAGGCAAGATCAGGGAGAAGTACGGAGACAGGACACACGACTATAGCTGCCATGTGGAGAACACGGAAAACGGCAAGCTGGTACTTGGGGGACTAGAAGACTTCATTGTGAAGGTCCACGACCATTTCAAGGTAAGAAGAAGAATGATACCGAGTGATAAAGTTCATTATTAATGTGCTAGATTCCACTCTCAAAGTTAATGCTCAAGACACTGAATTATTATAGTTGATGGTTGGGAAATTAAGCAGTAACATCTTCACAACACACTAGTAGCATTCTGTTTGATACAAATCAGACCGAACCATTCATAAATTCATGCCAAAAACTTAAGTTTCAGTTACAAAATTTGAAGTCTAATTTCAAAATTAATGGTATCAAAAATATCTGGAAACCATTTCATAAAACAACGTGTGAGTAGTTATGAACTTGTTTAGTTGTAATATCATATGAATAGTTCAAATGTTATGGGTTACTTAGCAGCAAATGAAACTTTGGCATTTTATTACCTGGATAATGTTATATTATCTAATTCATAGCATTTTTAATATCGCTGAGCCTAATAATCACTTTTACGAGAGAGAAAAAACACAAATTGTTTCCCTGTGTGACCAAGACCTGTGATACATGCTCACTGACTAGAATGAGATACAGCTACAAAGAAGACTGTTTATAAGTTTACCAGTTCTCCATGAAGTGTGAGGACGTGTTCTCACATAAATGTTATTTAAAAAATGGTATTCCTGGCACAAAAAAATCCCAATGCAGAATAGAAATGTTATATTTGAATATTTTTTATTCTACAATTATATATTATTTTACAAAAACAAACAAAATGTCAAAAAGTATTTCATTTCTTTTATTTTATTTTATAGGCTATTATATTATTTAATTAGGCTATTTAGACTACTCACTCACTCACTTGCTCCCCAGGCGTGTATTGAGAGGCAGTACCCCTTTGACTCCCAGCAGCAGCAGATGACAGAGGTGGAAGTGGCATATGCTGAACAAGAAGACTTCCTCCTCCTCAGATCACAGGTAATGATGACAATAATCATAATCACAATCATAATCATAATAAACCTTCATTGTTTAGAATTTTGAGGTCTTCTCACTGTAAATTCAGAGGTTAATTTAGAGGTATCAAATATAATTTGATACCCGATTCTAATTTTGTTTTGATCAGAGTTCTATCAGAATCAAGCAATCTTCAATGGTATAGCAGAAAATAATTAAATTATACAGTGCCTAGTTTCCATCATATGGTGTTAAACGGCACTCACAATATATACAATAGATACAAAACAAGTGTATACAGCTTGGAAATATAAATCAGCAAAAATATAATGTCAATGTCATGTAATTACTATTTTCATCTCTGTGGATACTAAAGAAATGTACCCTAGCTTACCACTGCATAGCTCTTTACGAAACAGTCTCCCTGGCTAGGGAATTGCTGTTAGATATGAAAGTGTTGTCATTATATATAATAGATGTTTTTAGAACAGTTGGATGTGGAATTTAATGGTTCCCTGTACCAGAGAATGGCATAGTCCAGTTGCTCCAGTGCTGTATAGTGACCAGCTAATGTGCATGTTCTATATTCTGATCTTTGCCAAGGTAGATTTCTGTGTACAGAAAAATGCTTTTGGTACAGCATTTAGGCTATTGAACCAGGTGAGCTACAGTCGAATGTCTCTATTTTATCACGTCCCAATGAAGTGGCTTTCAAAGATATGTTCTTGTTGATTGTTGCCAGGGTTTGAAAGGCCGTGATGACATAGTTGATAAAATATCCAACTACATCAACAGCAGCGTTGACAGCACCTGCATCATATACTTGGCGGGGTCAGCAGGGGCAGGGAAGAGCTCCCTGATGGCAGCCTCAGCAAAGAAGGCCATTGAGAATGACAAGTTCAAGGTTGGTTGTATGCTTATCTTGCCTGAGCTGAAACCTTCATGCTAGGATCTGTCCATTTGATTAGGTACCACCTCTGTGGTCCAGTGGATAGAGCATCTGCCTGGAGAGAAGGTCAGTGGTCGAATCCCCTTCATCATACCTACAATGGTACATGTTGTTACCCTGCCTGGCTCATTTCGGGGGCAGGCGCTTTGGTGCTGATTTTGATGACTTGCATGTTCTTCTGTTTAGGTGTTCTTCCATTTTGTTGGTGCTACTCCAGACTCCACCAACTCGTACAGTGTCCTATCAAGGATGTTCCACGAGTGCATGCCCCCGAACACCGTGCCTCCTATTGACCCAGACGAGATGATGAGATACACAAAAACCATGTTTGAGAAGTCAACAGAATATGTCCTTGATCAGGGATATGAAAAACTTGTGGTTTATATTGATGCTCTGAATCAAATGGATGATGAAGGTAAATCCTTGTCTACATGGGGATATCTGTAGCAGAGATTTATCGAGACCTGCTCCGAGGCTGATATTCAGACCCAAGTCTGCAGCAAGCGTCATTAAAATTTCCCAAAATGGAATGAAAAGTTTCCCAATTTATGTTAAAATAAAGAAGAAATAATGAGTTTTATGGTTTTGTAGAAATAACCTGCAAAGAGGTTGAGTCCAATGTTCAGAGTATGTTGTCAATCTGAATTGGTGAAACACAGAAATAGCTTTAATTATATCAAACATAATTTTTTACAGTTGTGGCCAAATGTTCTTGTCTTTGGTTCAGCCAAAAATGACATGTTGATGTGCAAGTAAGTTAGAGTTACTTGCCCTTGGTTAAAATTTCCTGAAAATTAAAAAAGCCTGACAAGAGGGGTTGAAAATGATACAGACATGGTCAGAAACATAATAGCCTTTTTTTCGCCTGATATACATCACTCGCAAATATATATGATAGGCATTGCGAGTAAAGCATAGCTACGTGTTCAGTTCCAAATTCAATTGGACATGGTTAAATATACAGATAATCTAGCTTCACATTGACAACAGAGCATGTTTGTCTTCTTAGTGCCTGCCATAATTGGGGAAAAGGTTCCTCTCTTTAACATTTAGCCTTCAAATGACCTATATTAATAAGAGGTAGTTACTGTGATTTGCATCTTCCTGAGGCAAGGGCGTTAACTGACTATAAAAGTCTAGTTTCCGACCATGCCGAACTAGGCTGGAATTATGTAGTTATATTTTGGCAGACCTAATGAGTCTATGCATAGTCAAGACAAAATCTTGTAATGAAACTGCCGTTCAGATTTGCAGGATTAACAAAGCATGTGTACCGCCAACTCTGTGTCAACAGATATTTTTCAAATATTTTCATGTTTTTAATCAAGGTTCTCACATGATTTGATTCCCTTTACAAAGTAAGACCCGTTTTATCTCAATATAGATGTTGATTATTAATTAGATCATCTTGACAGGGCGCCGCCATTTTGGTTGAAGTAAATGCAAGTGATATGAGAGGTGGAATTTGATTGCCCAATAGGAGAGACATAGAAGGGACATGACTTGTAATAGCCACTGGTGGCTCTACATCAAGCCCAGAAATTCCAGCCTAGTTCAGCAAGGGTGGAAAATGGACTTTTATAGTCAGTGAACTCCCTTGCCTCGATGATGTGTAATTTGAAACCTTTGATTGTCCATTCAGAAAAGGTTATTTTTTAAAGTCATGGTGGTAAAGTGGTTTGTGTATCTTTAAACTCAAACACGTCAACATTTCACAACCAGGGATGGCTCACAAACTTGGATGGCTGCCCCGAAAACTTCCAAAGGGGATGCGCCTCATTGTCAGCACACTAGAGGGCACCACACTAGAGTCCATGAGGTCACATGAGGTCCAGTGTAACGAGGTGACAGTGGACCCACTGAACAGAGACTACAGGACCAACATAGTTGGTGAATATCTTGCTGAATACAACAAGTTGCTGGACAAGGAGCAGGTAGGTCCAGCAGTGGATCAGATGAACTCAGAGCATGACCAACGGCTCTCATCCAGTAGGCACAACAATGTTAACTCAATGTTGGAACAATGTCAGATTTCAACATACTTTCAACATCAAAAGGCCAGTGTTGAATCAATGTTGAAAACAATACCAGATTTCAACATATTTTCTACATCAAAATGCCAGTGTTGAATCAGTGTTTAAAACAATGTCACATATTTTCAAGTATCGAAAGGATAATGTTGATTCACTATTGATTTCAACATATGTTGAATCAATGTTAAATAATGTGACATTTCAACAATTTTGCAAATATCAAAAGGGCATTGTTGAAATAATCTTGATACAATGTTTCTGACGTAGCAACCGCAGATCAACCAAATTTCAACGTTGAAACAATGTCATGTGCTTGCTGGGCGCCCAGTGTGTGTCACTTTGGTGGGGGCAGGGGTGACCAAGTCGTCCATGGCGCCGCAATTCGCTGTGCAGAGTTGAGTGCCTTGGGCATGCCAGAATGATCGTGCGTTCGAATCCCAGTTATACAGAAGAACTCTAGACAGTACTTAAATGGGATCAAAACTCTACTTTAGAAGGAGCAGTTGAGAGAAGAATTTACATTCAAGTCTCGTTAATCCGACACACGTTAATCTGAAAATCGGCTTTGCGGTACCAGTTTCAAACTTGCGACTTCCATTCCAGACTTTGCTTTTTAAAGTATTTTGAATAAGTCATACAGTCCGTAACAGTTGTTTTGTTTAGAGCTTTAGTCTGCTAACAATGTAACATAACAAAATGTATCGTTATCAACAGAATTTCTCTCACACACGAATTTGAAAGAATGGGATGACTATGTTATGAGTGAGAACAGACTTAAACTGATGGTATGGTAATGGATGGATATAGGATATTTATCATCAAAAATAGGGATGGGATATACTGGATTATGGAGGATGGTTTGATCCTTCCATCCATCTGTCCAACTTCAAAGCGGCCATATTTTCATACATCATTGAGTGATAGAGTATGTAGATCAAGCTTGAAATGTTTACAGTCATGGACCCTATTTGATCTTTGGACATGGCCTGTAGTACCATCAATGGGGACATGTTTTCTTGGAAACTATAATAAATGACGTTTTGGATGTTAAAGATAAAACACGACTTCGAAGTTTTGGTTAAAAAGGTTAAACCTTGAGCTTGGGAAATGCCAGAGCGCTTTACCGAGCTTGAGGTTTTTACATTTTCAACCATAACCGGGTAGGAGTGTTTTATCCAACCAAAGAATCGTCTAAAGGCAAGAAATACCAGAAAAAATAAGAAAACATTGGGATACCTTATAGTAAAACAATACAATAACAATCGCGGTATCAAAGGAATTTGATCAAAGCAAGAGAGAGAAAGACCAAGTGCAACATGCACACAACTGAAGTTATGACATGTAAAATTGAACAACCTTCATCACCTCCCCCAGTGGCTCAGTGGAAAAACAGTGGGCTACAAAACTAAACATGATATGTGAGATTACAGGTTCGATGCACGTCATGGAATTTTCATGTGAAGAAAAGTGTGACTTAACCAATCATGAATCAACATTATATTCTGATTAAAAGGGCAGTTTATAACATTTCAATTGTAAAACCTAGGTCTTACAATTCAAATGTAAACTCTCAAAGCAGGTTTATATAATGTCAATTGTAAAACCTAGGTCTTACAATTCAAATGTAAAACCTCTGAGCAGGTCTTACTTAAAAGTACTACCTCTCACAAGGTTACTGTGAGATAGGAAGATACCTACAATACAAGAGTGGCAGTTGGTTAATAAACATAATTACGTGATAATATGTTATTAGGTTTGAAATCCACCATCGAGAATACATGTTTGTGTTATGTGTTTCTAATTTTTCCCCATCCAATCAGAGTTTGTTTAAGCATACAAGGATAACGGAATATATGATTTACCCTTTACACGAACACCTGGTGTCTTCATTGATTTTCAGTGGTCCATTCATATATTTTCCACAGCTATTTGCCCTTTATGCCAAACGGAATCTGTTTCGGCAGATAATCAACAGTATGTATTCTTTTGCAATGACATTGTTTCTTCTTTTCATATGTGGTCCTGACATCACAGTGATGTACATGCTGCTTTTTAGCAGAGATTTTTTAGGATTTTGGAAATAATTTTGTTGCTTTAATTTGTTCAGATGCAACTGTTGGTGACCAAGGAAGATGCAGGACGGCCATTATATCTCGCCATCTCGTGTGAAGAGCTCCGAGTGTTTGGGGAGTTCCGGAAACTCACAAGTAAAATACAGAGTCTCCCTGGTGACCTGTCTGGTGTTATTGAAATTGTGAGTGTGAAGGTGTGGCTGTTATGTGTACATTGTCAATACAACTTACATGCAATTGTCTTACAATGCTCTGTCTACTCTGATCTAATAACTAGAAAAAGGGTTGAAAATATCTCATACATATCAATGTTCAATACGAATTCTACCATGAATTTGGAATTTACTCGATTCTGATTGGTCAATCAGAGGCTATTAAATCACAATAAACCCCCTCTGATTGAAACAGCTGGTTTGACGGCCGCATCACCGCGGAAGCTAATATTCATAGAATAGTACTATTTTCAGTCATTGTCGGTAGGCATATTTAAATAACTATATCTACAATTACAGGTTACAAAATGCACATATGCGGTTACTACAATATTCAAAGGATGTGTGGCAATACATTTCGTGCAGAAAAACACGACAGAAATCAACAAAGGGAATGTATTTACGTTTTGGAGACAACAGAGAGCTTGAAATTTTGGCGCTTTTCTATATACGACTGTGAGCGATATGACGTCATAATGGTGACGTGAGATGTAGAGCGAAAGACTTGCAAAGCTTGCTTTGTTTTCTTAGGGATGGCCACCTCATGTTAGCTTACCAAGTTGCCGTGCTTATATGCTTTAAATGCCTGTCATATGTTCGAGTGAAGTATTACGGAGTAAAAAAACTGCTTGAGTATATACAGCACCATATTTTGTTCGGTGATTCCGTAATTCAGATCGATAACCCAGTCAAAACACTGAACTCAACCCATGCCGCTTCACTCAGTATATTTGCTAACACCAAAGAGTTCGCGTTTTATTTAGTCATGGTAGAATGGAGATAAACATACTGTGTTTTCAATGTAGAGCTAGGTTACCTGTAGATTTAACCGCGCTAAATTTAACATTTGAAACCTCACGGTGCGCGTTCAGTTCCAAATTCAATTTAGCGGGGTTAAATCTACAGGTAACCTAGCTCTACATTGAAAACACAGTATGTTTATCTCCTAATTAACGCTGAGTCAGTTCTTTAACAATGACATATGACAAATCGTAGCGCTAAGATAGCTTTGTGGGACAGGGTCCTTTTGATTGTTTTTGACACATTGATCAGTCATCAAGGTCACTATCAAGGTCATAGCCTCAAAATAGGTTGTTAAATGCCCAACATGAGAAACATATACTGTAGGTCAATTATATTTACAACGTTGCCGGTTTAGGCCAGAGCTACAACGGGAAGAGGTCATGAGTGACTTATTGATTAGGTCAAGGTCAAAGTGAGGGTGATTCATTAGAAGATTTGCTATTTTCCCTCAAATGTTTTTTCCTGCAGAATTTTTTAAGCCTTTTGCATGAAGTGGTCATTTGCAATATTTTTATGTTAACTCAAGAAGTGTTCACTGTATGTAATAAAAAGAAATTTGGAACATATCGCCCTTATGTTGAAGTGGTAAGGTTTTGAATGGCCTTCATAAAAAGGTCAAGGCCACTGGAATGGTCACTTAATGTAGTTCTGCCTTTTAGAGCACTCAACCAAATTCTTGTTGTGTGACACATGTTTGTAAAAGCTAACAGCCATGTTTTCAACAAGAAATAATCTAGAATATGAGGATCAAGGTCATTAAACCAGAAGTGCACAGAGCTGTCTTGTTAGCATATCTCAAGGCATGAATCTATTGAAGATGTCATTTGTTCATAAATCAGTGGTGAACTACAGGTGTTAAAACAGGCTATGGAAACAGGTATAGTTATTATAAATTACCTATTTTCCACACCTCTGTATTTCAGGTGTTGAAACACATTATATAGAACATAGATAAGGTATAATTGTTCTATGTGCCCTGTTTTACATGTCACCTGTATTCCAGGTGTTAAACCGCATCATTAAGGAGTATGGTGGAGACAAGGTCCTGTCCACACTGTGTCTCATCGAGACATCAAGGTTCGGCCTGTCTGAGGCTGAGCTGGTGCAACTCCTGGCAGTGGAGCCTCTCATCCCGAGCAGCAGCAGCAGCAACACTGACACCATCCAGTTTACTGGGCAGAAGATTCACATGGCAGAGGTAGTGTATGTCTACAAGGATTTATCTTCAACACATAATTCAATAATGATACTTATAATCTAAATTTGGAAATCTTGTAAGTCTAGTTTCCACCCTTGCCGAACTAGGCTGCAATTATGGAGTTATATTTTGGCTGGACAAACGAGTCTATGCATAGTCCAATCAAAATTGTGTAACAAGATCGATATCTGGTTTGTAAAACTGCTGTGCAGATTTCTGTCGATTGCAAGATTTGCAGAGCATGTGTACCGTCAACTGTGCGTTGACAGATATTTTGTAAATGTTTTCATGTATTTAATCAAGGTGCTCACGTGATTTGATGCACTTCCCGAGGTTGTGGTACAATATAGATTTTTATTAGCAATCAGACTGGACTCCTCCATTTTGTTTGAAGCAAATGCAAGTGATATGAGAGGTGGAATCTGATTGGTCAGTAGGAGGGACACAGAAGGAAAATAACTCATAATGGCCACTTGTGGTGCTACGATCGAGCCCAGAAACTCCTGACTTTCATATGCATGACCAGATCGTTTTATACGTGTATCCCCGTGTTATGGGTTTTCTGACGTTTTAGAAACATTCATAGTTTTCTCTCTAATCACATGAGCAACTGTAAAACATCTCATTCTCATATAAAAGACAACTTTCTGTTAAACACAAGCCATCATCTGGCTATTTACAATGTCTGCGTGATGCTACACCCCCTGTTATAGTACGAGTAATCGCGATAAACATGGCCGTACAAAAACTTTTGATCCGACGATACACATATACTAAATATTTTTTGCCAGGATCCGGTAAAACAATTCCCAACTGAAAATTTTGTACCCACTTTTGAGCGCTGCAGCGGGTATCCAGGTAGGGTTGAGTAATTGGGGATCGGGTACCTGGGTAGTAAATTTGGACTCATCCCAGCCCTCTATCAATCCTCTTCTCTTGTACCTGGAATCGCCTGTGTTTCCTGAGCCTACCTTGGATCTACCACGAGTAGCAGTGAGTGAGTGAGTGAGTTGGGTTAAGCGGCGCTTTGAACAGTACTCCATTTATATGTGGGTGGAAAGCCTGAAGTGATGCAGGCCTCAGATGTTTACCACTTTGGTGTAACCCACAAGCCTGACAAACCTAGAAACATAATTGGGGCAAACTGTGATATGAACCCACAATCACAGGTTTCTGACATCTGATCCCTCTGTCCATCTGTCTGTCTGTCACAGATGTTAACATTTTTCACATTTCCTCAGAAACTACAGAACACATGGAGCTCATTATCAAACTTGGCTTAGATGATCCCAGGAATGATGACTAGAAATTGCTCAAAGAATTCAAATTTTTTAACTTGGCCAAAATGAAAACCACATTAAAAATGTCCATCTGACAGTTTTAATACTCTGGCCTTTTTGTATCACAGTGCTGTAAACAAGGACAAGTTGTTTGATATATTCCATTGAATCAGACAGTCAAAGACGGACTGGTCACCCGATTTCAGAGACATGAACATTTAGCTCTGACTTGTGCAATCAGAATAAAGTGCCCCTAATGCAAAAACATTACTATTTCTGACGAAATAATATGCTGTAATCATTACTAATCAACCATTACACATAAAATGCATACCGGGCAGTGTTAGAAATTGGCACTAAAGTACTCACGGAATGAGAAAAACCTGTTTTTTCGATCTCAGATTTTAAATAAATGCAGTTAATATACAAAATATATAAATATTCAAACAACTCAATTGGTACTAATTGGGCCTTGGCACAAATACAGCGTATCAAAGGTTTTTATGTCTTTTTACACGTAAAAGTGTGTAAAAATATGAACAAAACAGACTATTGTGAAACCAGAGACCATATAATAGATATGGTCTCTGGTGAAACTGAGCATAACCAGGTGTTAGTAGATCAAGGTGAATGTCCATGACCTATGACACCTTGACGACAGGTGAAAACAGGTGCTTGAAACCCACATGCATGTGATTTGTCAGTGGTTAGCGATTTGTGAGTGGCATTGTGGGATAGTGAATCATCGTCAAAATATCAGAATGTAAAAGTAACATATTCCCTTCTCAAACAACTTACATGTCATTATTCTTATGTACATAAACATAGCTGTTATTTTTATTGTTGTTTTGATAACTTTTTTCCAGGCTAATTTGCATAATGTCTATAGCCTGTTTCTGCCATGTCACTTTGGACTTAGTTTTATTTTTGAATGTTGAAAGAGCCTACAAATTACCTCCTGTAGAGTACATTTTGTATTGAGCACTGACATAAAACTAGCAAATCCAGACTAGTACTTTTCCAGTTGTTTTGTTATTTCGTATTTACATCTACGTAATGCTTTGTGTCGATTATTAAATCCAGAAAAACAGGGTTTTTTCATTTCCATGAGTACTTTAGTCCTGTAGTCCTATACCAATAGTTAGGGTATCATAAGGACAAGTAGATATTTACCATTTTTAGGGGTTTTGCTACATGTTATCATTGCAAGGACTAGGGGACTAAAAATGTTAGTTTCCACCACTGCCAGATAGATTCTTTTTCAATCATATACCATAATAATTTTTGGAAATTGTAGTTAATATACCACCTAACACCTTTCACATTTTTTTGGTAGAGAATCTTCACACAAATATTATATAAAACATAATATGTAATTTGTCAATTAAGGTGCTAAATATCCCCAACAAAGCTGTAAATAACATCCACTGATACAGTGCTAATTATTTTGGCCATATTATTACTGAATGTTCGACCACCATGATTATCATGTCTAACTAGATAAGATTTACTTCAGATTTACTACCTGTGATTCATTTTTTTATGTCTGATGTAATTATTTTTGGACATGTAACTAACAACTACAAGGACAAAACTCTTCTTGTATGGACTACCCGGGGTAGATAAGGTCTTCAGCAACCCATTCTTGCCGTAAAAGGCGACTATGCTTGTCGTAAAAGGTGACTAAATGGGATCGGGTGGTCAGACTCGCTGACTTGGTTGCTGCATGTCATCGGTCTCAATTGCATTGATCTGTGCTCATGATGTCAATCACTGGATCGTCTGGTCGAGAATCGAATATTTACAGACCGCCGTCATATAGCTGGAATATTGCTGAGTGCAGGGGAAAACAACAAACCAACCAACCAACCAAACTTTTCTGGAATGATGGCAAATATCACAAGTGCATTTATGGGTATTTCATGTACATGCATTTTTTCACATCTCCCCTGTATCATCTGGCTTATGAAGCTGAAAATATTTCTGATGTGTCCCATCCCACCAATGGAGTCTCCTAAACATGCTCACAGAATTCTGGTCCTATTCCAAACATGCCAGTCATATTGAGTTTGTTATTATTAATAAACCAGGAATTTATCAAGGCATTGTCAGAAGCCATTTTCCAAAGATATCATAATGATATCAAGATTCAACTAAACAATCATTTTAACATGTTATATGTAATAGCATTGCATATGTGATTTAAAATGATATTATTGCATTGAATGTAATGTAAGAATGAATACATGTAGAAGCCAACTTATAAACCTCTAGTGACGTCACTCTATTGTCTCGCCAGGGTCTTCTTTTACCGACTAAACCTCTACTGGTAGTTTACCGGGCATTCCCAGGGTAAGCCCCGGGCATTCCCAGGGTAAGCCCCGGGCTTTCTGCAAGAAATCCCGGGAGATTTTCTACTGAAAGCCTGGTTTTTGTCCCCAAAAATACCCTCTTTATTGAATTACCTTTCTGCATGAAAAAAATAAAACAGAACATGGCTCAACTATTTATTGATATTAGATGAAATTGAAATTGAGCGTCACAGTTCGATTTAGTTTGTCTTCAGGTCATTGGTCATCTGCTCTTTTTGGATCAGCTTCTTCACATGATGGCGAGTTCATTTTTTTCAAAATACTAAGTATGTCAGAGACTGTTGCCTTTTGGTTGTCAGAAGTTCTCTTGTAATTTCGAACGGTGTCGCTCCGATGTCCTGAAACAAATTGTTCAGATTACTGAAAGTATTACACATACAGCATACAAATACACTAAAAAACTATTACAGATTCCAAAAACACCAATATTACCATATATATCATAAATAAAAAAGAGCATCTTACTGGTTTGGAAAAAATATTTCTTTGACATGTTATGACTTTTGCTGAATAACAATTTCTTATTACTGCAGGACTAAATTGTTTATCAACCTACCGGTAATTTCGCAAATCATTTGTTCATCAACGTCACCTTGATACAATCGAGTGGCTGCCGTGGCTCTCAAGGAATGGTTTATCTTCATGCCCTCAATACCAGACGTCTTGCACAGTCTTTTGACGGTAACTTGTAAGGTTATTTCACGCTCAGAGAGTGGATCTCCTAAACGGAATTTAAAGTCATCACTTTCCTTGTCTTCTTCAGAACAGGATGCCGATTCTTTAAAAACTGACTGCGTCAGAAATATATCATTGTCTGCGTCCATCCTCTTCAGTGGAATTCATTCGACTGGCTTGAACCACCTGCACTCATTGTTACAACGGGCCTGAAGCACGTGCGTCACGTGCAGCGCGCGGATGTACTCCCCGCGTATTGCAGTTAAACTCTCAACAGTAAATATCAATGAAGTCATGTTAATACCAATTAGTAAAATTATTTCTAAATCATTTTATTTGATCAGTTCATAAGTGAGATCGAAAACTTGCCCGAGGTTTTGTTTGGGAAGTATGCCCTTGGCCTCGGGAAAGGGGGTCGGGCCTATCGGCCCTCCCCCCTTTCCCTCCTCCGCGGGCATACTTCCCAAACAAAACCTCGGGCGCGGTTTTGATCCTACACATAAAACCTCTCTCTCCTACGTCCACTGTTGTAAACCACCTGAGACCACTCACTCTATTACAGTGGGCATTTGTGTACCTCGGCCTCCACCAGTTTCTGCGACCTTGTGGAGGGGGTTCAGATGATGGGCGACTTGACTTCTACCACAGAACGTCCAGCAAGGTGGTGCGCCAAGTATTCCTGAAGGACGAGGCAACCAGGGTGGCCTATCACAAAAGACTTGCTGCCTTCTTTAAACAATGGTAACTTGTAAGCCAGTTCACTGAATAATTGGAAATAAGTTACTTTCTGTATAACCTACACTATTAATGTTTCTGCATATGTCTTCCAGTATGTTAACTTATTGAAATTTTGAGACAAGCGAGTTGACATTATCATACCACATTGCTGGTGGTGGCTGTGGCAGAAGAATAAAGTAGAATTACCTTAAGAATGTATCTGAGAGTTATCCAAACATTCTCAGAAGCTTTGCATGGAAGATTCCAGGATAATATATCATCCTTGGATGTCAATATAGAAATCAGATCTGATCATATACATTTATTGGACATGTTTACTAATGGTTTAATTTGACACATCCTTCTCAGCAAGGACATTGCCAGGAAGTGCGAGGAGCTCCCATACCACCTACTGTCAGCCCAGGATTGGACTGAGCTCCGTGCAGTGCTGACAGACAGAGCAGTGTTTGAGCACATGTCCCAGGACAAACACAAGCAGTACCTGATGAAGACCTGGCAACAGCTGGGGGGGTACACTGAGGCAGCGGCTGCATATACCAACTTCCTGAAGGAACTCATTGAGGTAGGGGAGACCACTGTGTATACTGACTTTCTAAAGGAACTCATTGAGGTAGGGGAGACCACTCTGTATACCGACTTCCTGAAGGAACTCATTGAGGTAGGGGAGACCACTGTGTATACTGAGTTTCTAAAGGAACTCATTTAGGTAGGGGAGACCACTCTGTATACCGACATCCTGAAGTTACACATTGAGGTAAGGGAGACCACTCTGTATACCAACCTCCTAGAGGAACTCATTGAGGTAGGGGAGGCCACTGTGTATACCGACTTCGTAAAGGAACTCATTGAGGTAGGGGAGACCACTCTGTATACCAACCTCCTAGAGGAACTCATTGAGGTAGGGGAGACCACTATGTATACTGACTTCCTAAAGGAACTCATTTAGGTAGGGGAGACCACTGTGTATACCGACTTCGTAAAGGAACTCATTGAGGTAGGGGACACCACTGTGTATACTGACTTCCTGAAGGAACACATTTAGGTAGAGGAGACCATTCTCTATACCGACTTTCTGCATGAACACACTGAGGTAGGGGAGACCACTCTGTATACCAACTTTCTGCATGAGCACACTGAGGTAGGGGAGACCACTCTGTATACCAACCTCCTAAAGGAACTCATTGAGGTAGGGGAGACCACTGTGTATACCGACTTCGTAAAGGAACTCATTGAGGTAGGGGACACCACTGTGTATACTGACTTCCTGAAGGAACACATTGAGGTAGAGGAGACTATTCTCTATACCGACTTTCTGCATGAACACACTGAGGTAGAGGAGACCACTCTGTATACCAACTTTCTGCATGAGCACACTGAGGTAGGGGAGACCACTCTGTATACCAACTTTCTGCATGTACACATTGAGGAAGGGGAGACAACTTGGTATACTGACATCCTGCATGAACACACTGAGGTATAGGAGACATGCAACTGTATATACTGACATCCTGTGGAACACATTATGGTAGGGGAGGCAATTTAATTAACAGTATTTTTGAACCCTACAAAAGGCAGGCCATTTTCAATAGTTCAAGACTCACATTCAGAAGAGGAAATTTAACTGGTTGTTGTTGTTAAGCTCCTGAGTGAGAGAAAAGTTAGTGATGGTCACGTCATTCCCAAAACTAAGCAATGGCTGTGAATGGGTCAAGGGTATTGATCATACAAAAATGGAGACATGATACACTGGATAATTGAGGATGCCACATTTCAGCATTGTAGTAGAACAATTCATGAAGTGTATGTCAAGTAATTATCCTTTCCTTCAGACAATACATATTCCTGTTTATTCCTTAGTCACAAAACCTTGAGGACACTGACGAAGGCTACCGACTCCAGACCCGCGTAGGTTGGTTCATGGTGGACATTGGCCAATACGATCAGTGCCTTGACCTTCTGTACAAGGTCATTGAGGGGTCAAAGAAGAAGTATGGTGAAAAGGCAAAGGAACTGGCTGACCCAATGTATGCAGTGATGACTGCACTTTACAGGAAAGGTGAGAGTGTTTCTAAAGCTACAGGTTTCATGTGTCAATAATCAGAACTAAAAACCGTTTGAGAGGCTATTCACATTAATAATACAAGAGAAGATTTGCCCGATTTTGGATGAAGGAAATCCTGACATGAGACTTGTGCAAAAGATACTGGGTGACCATATTAAACAAAGGAACTTTTCAAATACTTTATACAGTCGTGCCTCGTTTATACGGACACTTGCGTCATTTCACAATTCGTCCGTATAAACAAATTTCCGTATAACTGAAACCAGCTTCTTACTGGAAGAGTTACTTCCCTTCAATTATGCAAATCATGACAGATGAAAGAGCAAACAGATACATCCACTCAATCTTTATTCATACACGTTTCAAAAAGTCTGTCATGGAAGTTTGAACTGTCACCAATTGTCGATTTTCCTATGGTATGTCCAAATTCAGTGCCATAATGCTTACTGACGGTTTCTAAACTTGCTGACGGGTGTTTTTCTTTAAACAGACAAATTTCCCTTTTTTCGCGTGCTGTAACTGCGTGTCGCTTACGTTTCGCTGGTTCACAGGCCATACTTACACAACTTTGACCTCTGACCTCCACAGACGCCATATTTATCGAAGGGGATTACATGTACAATAAACAAGCTCGTCTCAAACGTAACTCAGTGTCACTTGGTTAATTGACTTCTCACGAATCAAAGGATTACCACCAGCAGAAGATTACCACCAGCGGAAGTGTATTGTCCGGATAAGTGAGACAATTTTGTGTGCATTTCAGTGTTTTGTGTATGAAAATGACCGTCCGGTTCCGGAAACTGAATTTCCGGATATACGGATAAATTTATATAGTAATTATTTCGGTTTGAATGAAAATCGTCCGGGAACCGAGGTTTCCGGATATCTGAAGTCCGTATAAGCGGAGCATGACTGTATAATACAGATCCAGATTGCCACACAGGGGTATTCATTTAAAGTGTTACACTAGCTATTACAACATCATTTGGTGATATGTTTTCAACAAAATAACATAGCTACACTCAACACAAATTGCATGCAATATATTTGCAATCATCTCACACTTTTGTTTGTTAACTACAATCTCAACTACAAGATTCTGGTCTTTTACTCTGATACGATACCTCTCTGCTTGAAGATCTGAGGGCACTTCCTTTATCTGTCGTGTCACGTGAACCCTGAACAACCACTGAACGCCCAATCTAAATGAAGGAAGCATGGTTCAGATGTTAGCTGTCTATTAATTCAGCTTCATTTCTTTACAACCTTGATTGGAAATTTCACTTTTAAGAAAAGGGCATCAAAACAAAACGTAAATTCTAAATTTTTTGGATAGTGCTCCTTTTAGTGTGTAGATGCCCTGATGCTCAGATACGTCAGGGTGAACAAAATGTCCACAATAAATATCATGGCCTGTTTCATTTACCAAGGCAAGTAACTTCCTTTCTGAGAAACAGAAATTAGATATGCAGAACTGAATGCTTCTCTCATTCGTACGGAGAATTTGGAAGCCTCAACATTGATTGGCTCATAGAAAGTTCACTTGACGCAACCTATGGAGAGGTCAGATCTTCATGCAGAGTTGGGGGCAAAGGTAGCCAAGTAGTCTAAGGCACTGCAATTCCCTGTGCAGAGTTGCGTCCCTTGGACACGCCAGAAACCTATGATTGTGGGTTCAAATCCTGGTTCGCCCCGATTATGTTTCTAGGTATACCATACCCTTGCTCATGGTAATGAAGTGGTATATATCTAAGACCTGCATCATTTTGGGCTTTCCTCCCACATTAAACTGACATGCCTTGATGTAACTGGAATAGTGTTAAAAGCAGTGTTAAACCCATCACTCACTCACTCACTCACTCACTCACTCACTCACTCACTCACTCACAGAAACATCTTCATCTTCTAGACTTCTTATATGTTAACAAATTTTGAAGGCTTCTGTGTGCATTAACTGTCAATTGATGTTTTGTGGGACTATATACGTGGTGTTATTCATAATGCAAAGAAAGTATGGGCAACACATAAGCATGATTTTTCATCCTTAGGTTCTTGGGGACAATAAAATTATGTGAGGTGGGGGTGTTTTGTCATCAGGTGGGCTCTTTTTTTTTGTAATGGCCTAATCTGAAATATATGGTATACATTTAAACCTTTGCTTTCAGCTCTCACCTTTGTGTATAACACCCACCCAGGTTACAGATCCAGCAGGATATATGGGGAGAAGTACGCACCTCAGTGTGAAACGGTAAATATGATTGTGTATTAAATCATC